>NC_089829.1:21365108-21990108 GCF_035046505.1 Tiliqua scincoides
AGTGATAAATTTTGAAGCATTGGAACTCATCACACCCCACTACATATCTAAACCCTGTTAAAACTATGACAACAAAATCACCTTTACATTTCTTTCAAAATTTGCTTCTCCTGCTACCAGTGGTGGTCCTGGCCACTGTGGTGAACAGTTGCATGCCTGGAGGTGCCGCCAAACCCCCCCCCCAAGACCTCTGGAGGGCCTTTAAACATCACTACAGTCAAAACCGGGAAGTAACATTTGAAGGCCTTCTGAGGGCTGGGAAGGCTGCGTGTGGCCTCTTTGGATCTCAGAATGTCTCTGGGGAAGTGTCACGTTTGGGGTCACTTGTACCCCCATGCCACCAGTGGTCACTTCTACCCATGGACACCTACCCTAGGTATGCTACTGCCTGCTTCTTATACCTGCTTTCAAACTTGTTCTATTTCATTGAAAAATTGAGTTTCATTCCAAACTCTTACAGAACACTCATAGGCATGTCTACTCAGAATTAAGCCACACCAAGATGAATAGAATTTACTTCCAACTAAGGGCCTAGGTGGA
Source organism: Tiliqua scincoides (assembly GCF_035046505.1). Lineage (NCBI taxonomy): Eukaryota > Metazoa > Chordata > Lepidosauria > Squamata > Scincidae > Tiliqua > Tiliqua scincoides. Next base: position 21,365,649 of record NC_089829.1, read on the forward strand.
GGTTTTAGAGTATGTTGCTTAAGTTTTAACATAAAAACATAAAAACCAAAAAATGGAATGAAATATTAAAAATGTTTTTCAGAGTACTAACTGCTCCATTTGAGATCCCACTGCGTTCAACTGGATTTCCAAGCAAATATACATAGGACTGTAGCCTTGATGTAACATAAACTATATACACCATCTCTCAAAAAGACAGTGTTCTAGATAATATGAACTATATACTGCATTAAGATGATGACATGTGCCCCTAGACAAATTTCTCAGTTGGCCTCCTGCTGAGCCTGATTCTTCTTCTCAGCTCAGATCTTTTGAAAAAAGTTTCGAGGACAGCACCTGGGGGCTTCTGCTGTCACCGCTCCTGCTTTAGGAAATATCCCAAAGCTCCACTTCCCAACAGCACCCTGGTGACTCCAGTAACACTCTTCAGTAGTAGGGATGGAAGCCCAAAGATGCTGGAGAGTAAAAGCCTCAATTCTTGTCACATAAAACAGGGCACAACTTTCATCCCTGCTGTCTCTCTCAGCAGCTTTCCAACTTCAGTTGCATACAAGAAACTCTGGCTGCTCTCAGATGCTTTTTGAAACAAGGTAATGCTGCCTATGCAACACACATCTCTGAGAAGCTCACTGTATGTGGTAGTGTCTGATCTTTCTACATGAGCAAAAGCAAGAAACAAACATCGGGTACAAAACCAGAAAAAGAAAACAGAAGAGAAAAACTGTGCCACTGTGACAGCAGGCATGAAAGCGCAAGCAGGTTATCTTCGGTCTCAAAGCACAAAAACTTGGAATTGTGTGTTTTTCCCAGAAGTCAACAGAAAACACTTCCGCACACAAGGCAAAATCAATTGCCTTTCCATCATCTGCATTTTGAGAGAACGTTGCAATGACCACCAGCTGAAATGGCATTTTAAAAGAATGATGCACACGTGGGGAAGGGTGTATACCTGAGGTCCAATCAATGAACACTTGCCACTAAACCGCACAACAAGATCACAACAAGTTCGGGAAGATTGTCTGTGTTAGTTGGTCACAATGAAAAGCAGCAAAAAAACTAACCAATTCATTTCAGCCTAAGCTTTGTGGATGGCCAATGTTCAAATTAGGGCGCAATCATAACCAACTTTCCAGCACTGGCATAGCTATGCCATTTGTTGCATCTTGCAGTCGGGTGGCAGTCATGGAGCCCTCCTCAAGGTAAGGCAATGTTTGTTCCCTTATCTCAGAGTTGCATTGCCCTTATGTCAGTGCTGAAAAGTTGGTTAGGACTGCAACCTTAGTTAGTTTCAGGGGCTACAAGATTCTTTGCTGTTTTTATCCGGAGGATGGGGTGGTATCACTGGTTAGGAGCTACAAGGCTCAAGTTTACTGAATGACATCTGACACTCCAGCCCACCACACTTCCTATTCTGCTCCATTCCCCTTTTTCTGTTTGAAATCAGGGAGTGGGAGGAAGAAGAGCAGTAGAAGCTGACAGGTGGGCAAAGGCAGGAGCCCCCCTCCCAAATTATCATCTAACCGGTCAGCTCCAGGGGCAGTCCAACCACATCCTAAAACTCCTGCAACATACAAGGGTTTCTTCACAAGCACATTGAGGCACAAAAGGTTCCCTGGGACCAGAAAATTTAGAAAACTTAATATACTAATTATAAATACAAAACATAATACAGAGCAGAGCCCATTGTGGATTTATAGTTTGAAGCTAAGCTGAGCCTGGATACAGTCTGAATTACAAGAGTATGGAGCTCATGTGGCTGCTAGGAGCATTTGCCTGAATGTCTTGAGACATACAAAATTATGCATGGGACTGATAGAGGGAAGTTCTCTTCCCCTTCGCACAGCACCAGAACCAGGAGACAACCATGAATATCGACTGGCAGGAGAATAAACCAAAGGAAATATTTCCTTACCCAGTGCATAATTGTTCTGTAGAACTTCTTGCCACATGACTTTGGGATGGCCTAGATGCCTTAAAAAGGGAATTGAACAGACTGATGGAGGAAAAGTTCATCAGAGGTTACAAGCCACAATGACTATATGCAGCCTCTGGGTTTCAGAGGTAGCCAATCTCTGAATGTCAGTTGCAAGGGAATGGCAACAAGATACAGGTACAGTCTTGTCTTGAGTGCTCCCTGAGACATCTTATGAACAACTTTGAGACACAGGAAGCTGCACTGAGTGGGCTCTGGGCTTATCCAGCAGGGTTCCTCTTATATTCTTATGGTCACATAATCATGAAAATGCCATGCATTGGAGAAGGCCTGGATTATTGTTCTGAGAAATATTACTCAAAGCGATTTCTGCATGTGGTAGACTGCATTAAAATCAATGATAATCCTTTTTAAAAAAAATTATCCTGCCTTTCCACTAAAATACGTCCTCAATGTGACTTTTACAACAAAGACTAATGGAATAAATGACAGTTTTATTGCAAAACATCATAAAAAATGAAATAAAATAGCAAGCAGTTTTATAAAACCAGCAGGACCAAGCCGAAAAGAAATATCACTGATGCCATAAGTTCAGGTGAAGAGGACACACTCTGTTACTCTAAATCAGGGATCTCTAAACCCCAGCCCGGGGGCCAGATGTGGCCCGCCAAGAGCCTCTATTCGGCCCACGGCCAGCCTCTGATCCCCTGAGAGCCTCTGGCCCAGTTAACCAAACACAACCAGAGTTGTGCTTTTGGAGTGAGGGAATGGGGGTCCTTTTAAGTGTGTTATTTATTTCTTGGGCTGTGTTTGTGCTTGGAGAAGTCCTGGGCATTTGAGTTCATTCATTTATTCATTCATCTAAGTTCCATCTCTAATGCCTTTATTTAAATTTTAAATTAAATTTTTTTCCAGCCCTTGCCACTGTGCCATGTATTTGATGCAGCCCTTTGACTGAAAAGTTTAGAGACCCCTGCTCTAAATGATGGAAACAAAGGCACTAGTGGTGATCAAGAAAGCTGGGTGACGGAGAGCATCAGAGAATTCTCGAGCCATCTGAACAGGTGCCTTTGCAACAACTTCCCCTTCAGCATCCAAGAAAGTTCTCAACACCCTACTGAAAGATTTGGCTCAGTGATCTTCTTTGATATCAAACCAGACTTCTTTAAAGAAACAAACAAAAAAAAATCCCTTTGGTTTTTCCTGGCTCTTGTTTATCAATTCCACAGCCAAAGCCTAGATAGACCTTGCCAATTATTTAGCATTGCACCTTGGCTGTTTGTCTTCAATTCCTCATTTGCTGCACAGAAAAACTTGGCTAGTTATGGCACATCATTTTATCTACTGAAATGATTTAAGGTCCCCATGCATGTCTTATCCAGCCCCAATTATTTTTCTGAAACCTCGCCATCAATGACTAATCTAAGTCCCTGGGGTTGAACAAGATATTCTCTCTCCTTAACTTAAAACAGTTTCAAATTACGGGTGCTTTGTAACATCCAAAGATGAAGTTCGCTCTTCAGATTTTGGAAAGCTACTTTTTTCTTTTGCATGTCTTGTGAATCAGATTCCTAAAAATAAATCTATTTTTTCACATTTTACTGCCCAACAAAGTTTATGGATTTCAACCCTCCAAGTGCACTTATGCTTAACTGCTCCACACTATCAGATATTTTGATTGCTTATAAAAGAAAAAAAACCATTTTTGTTCCAAATTGTCTAGAAATGTTGGGTTGGTAATAATTAATAACTACTGACTTTTGTGAGTTATTTATTTACAGGCTGCAGACAGAAGTGCAAAAAATTAGTCCCTCTTTTTCCTTGGTCCTTTCTCCTCACATGCACAAAGCTGGCTCATCCCTGGATAGCCCAGGGAATGGGTCTCTCTGCAACAAAACTGACATTTGTACTTTAAAAGGGGATGACTAAGGGCACAAGCCTAAGCGCCCCTACTCAGAAGTAAGTTCTATTGTGTTCAATGGGACTTACTCCCAGGAAAGTGAGGATAGGATTGCAACCTAAGTGGTTAAGAATCTGGAGAACAAATGGACTGCCTTCAGTCATACAAACCTTCCTATACATTACAGCCTTCAGGAGGCTCTGTTCCGACTTCTGCCACCATCGAATGTACAGCTGGTAGGTACACAGAGCAAGGGCCTTCTTGGTGATGGAACCCAGGCTATGGAGCTAGATTGGCTAGCCCTTTGCATCTTTCAGTAGTAAACACATCATTGGTTAGACACGCTTGGACAAATTCATCTCTCTTACATTTACAGGGACTGCTGCTTGCTTTCGACAACACCGTTTCAAACTGCTTTATCAATTACAGTTTTATAGCAAGATCATCAGCCATCCTTGAGTTCTCTCTCAGGAAGAACAAATAGAATATTGTAAATCAATAAATGGATGACAACACCCTTCCTTCTTACCTCCGTTCGGTGGACCAGCATCCATTTTCCATCATCTCCTGGTTTATAAAACTCTAAGAATGGATCTGACTTTCCAAACAAGTCCTGCAGGGAAGCAAAAAGGAAAGCATACACATTGATTACAGAGCTAACTTTCTCAGCTGTCAAGGACAGCCATGCAATGCAGTTAAACAGAAGAGAGAAAGCTCTATAGCTATCCTGAAGCAATAAATCAGAGGCAACAAAACCACTCTTGTTTTGCTCTCCCTGTGCAACAGTCTGAATTAATAAGAAATGCTGAACTGTAAATCTTGGCCATCTGACCACATGCAGGTAGTAAAGCACCTGTAGAGACTTTTATTCCCCCCCAAGCAACAAATGTTCTTGGTATGATGTGACCCCTGATGCAGATATAGAAGAGACAAAATAAAAGTCCTCTACAAACAAACCATCACCAGAAATTCTGGGGGCTTAAAATGGGAAAACAGGCTGTCTGGAGGTCAGCAGGTCCTCTTTGCTTGGAGAGGCTCACTTGGCCAATACACAGAGCTTATTTAGGGCAGTTGTGATTAGGGCCAACCCATTAGTGATGGTGATGGTGATGGTAAGGTGATTAGTGATGGTAAGGTGGCCACCTCCAGGAGCAAATTGCTCAAGGTGTCCTCTGCCACCCTGCAATGGTGGCTTCACCACACCTCTGTCCTGGTGCCTCTCTTTAGCTCATGGCTGGCTAGCCAGTCCCCACCACCACTCCTTGTTTGCTCCCTGCATGGAATGAAGTAAGAAGGAGGTGTAGTACAGAAAGGAGCAGAACTGCATCTCTGCTCAAGACTCTTAGCAGCCCACCACTGTCCTTTCTTCCACATGTCACTTCCTTCTGCTCCTTTCCGTGCGGGGAGCAGGATGGGAGGTAGTCGCAGCATTAGGGTACTGCCAAGTAGGGAAAGAAGGGTGGAATTGAGCACTGGTATGAGGGGCAAGCATCACACTCTGCACACTGTGGTGAGGGGTGAGTGGTATCTTTCCCAGTCTTTACCTGGAGATGCCAAGGATTAAACCCCACACCAATGGCTGAACAAGATGTTGCCTTTGAGGTGCAAGGTGACAATCAGAGAGAGGGTCTTATCAATGTCCTGATTTAAGAACACTCCCTGTCTCTTATCTGGAACCTACATGCTTGTCCCTTTAGTGACACAGAATAACTTTTTTCATTTTCCCAGTAATCCTAAATTTCTTTGAACATCTTAGTGATAAAATCCCTGTTGACCTCGGTTTGCTGCTTTCTTTCACCAATTTGTTTAGTGTGTGTTTTTGCTGTTGTTAGTAGCAAACGGCAGTAGAAATTTTTGAATAAAGGGCAGGGTAGAAAAGTTTGAAACCTAAAATACAATTCCAACTAGAGGACTCAAGCCTGAAAATACTGGGGGAGGGGGAGCCCAGCTTTCACTGTAAGAGCAAGAGGCAGAGTGCGAGACAGTGTGCACGTGAGAGGGAGTTAGAGCAGGGGTGCCAAACATAAGGCTCATGGGCCGAATGCAGCCCCTTGAAGCCATTAATCCAGCCCCCATTATAATTGTGCTCTCCCAGCTTGATAATTGGACTCTCTCATATCCTGAAAATAGGGACAAGATTTGCACATTTTCTCTTCTGTCATTTACAGCTAGTGAGATTCTATGTGAGCACAAAGTGCTTATTTCTGGCCATCCTCTACTTAATGATGTCACTTCCTGCCTAATGATGTCACTTTTGGCCCTCAGCTAGCTAGCATCATGAATGCTAACTTTGGCCCTCTGTATGAAATGAGTTTGACATCCCTGAGTTAGAGAGCAAATAACCTCAGTGTGAGTGTGTTAGAGCTAATAATCTGGGGGTTAGAACTAATAATCTCAGTGCGTGCACGTGAACTAATTTTCTCCACGTAAATATACAAGATTCTGTAAATCTGATGCAGAGGTGGGCTTGAAGTCATTTTTAAAAAACACATACCTTTTTATCCAGCTTTCTGCCAGCCATGTTGAGAGTGATCACGCGGTTGTCGGATAGCTCTTGGGCTGCTATCTGAAAGACAAGCATTAATTTAGTCATGTGGTGCCATCAATGGATATGAGAACTCTTTTACACAAAGTGGGGGGGGGGGAGATACAGATCCCTCCCTCTCTTGAATCTAGATCACGCTCTAATGGTTTCTTTTGGCAGACACTTGAGAACCCTGCCACACCCACCTCTCCTCCCCCTTCAGCATCTTTTCAAGCTTCTTGTTGCACCATTCCAACTTCTCCTTTGGAGAAGAAGAAGCCAAAAGGGCACAGCAGGGAGCTTGAAAAGCTCAGTCACACTCACCATCTTCTTCTCCTGCCACCTGGCTCAGAACCTGAAAGTCATTGGCTGTGATGTCATCATGTTGTCACCACCACATTTGCACCTTGAGGTGGGTGGAACCAGTGTACTGCAGCCCACTTAGCGGTCAAAGTTGGACCACCCTGATCTAGATGGTAAACCACCCAGAACAGGGAAGGGGATTGAAGCAGGGCAAGCAGGATGTATCTATGCTTAAGTATGTATAACTGAAACAGTCAGGAAAGAGGATGAATGAAGGCATAATGCATGAGGCTTCACAGAAAAAAAGTGGGTTTGAAGGGTTTTGAAGGAAATGAGACAAGGGGAGCCTTCATTCATTTTGAGCAATGAACCACACACATCTATTTGACTCCTGAAAGGTAAAGCACAGACAGAAAGCCAAGGGATAAGCAGGTAAGCCATTTGGAAAAGAAGATCAACAAGAACAACAACAAAACCCTCCAGTGTCCCTCAAGCCAGCTCCAGAGAGGAAAGCAAGTCCTGCCAAATGGCACCTACCATGCACACTTGGAGGGCAGGGAGAGAGGATCCTCCATCTGCATTCCCCGATTAAATGACGTTCATGGGACACTTCCTTATATGGCACCAGACCTTGGGTTCACCTAGATCAGTACAGTCAAAATGGACTGAAAGCAGCTCTCTAGGGTTTCCATTGGGGGCCTTTTCCAGTCCTTACCTGAAGGTGCCACTGCCAGGGACTTGAGCCTTCCTACATGCAAAGCAGGTGGTCTACCCACCAAACCTCAAGCCCTCCACAGGCGGAGGAGAAAACAAATATGGGAACGCTGTACACAGAAGTGCATTTTGCGCTGAAAAATAACCAGCAGGTTTGAGGGCTAAGCCACTAATTCCCACTGTCTTTCCTCCTCACAATTGCAGCCTACTAAATTAGCTTTAAACATTTGTTTTTGTTTTAAAAACCACCAAACTTCTTGTAACATTTATTCTGGGACTTCTCCAGCCATTTCAAGCTATCAAAAAGGTGGTTTGTGGCAACAGAATGAACTCGGAGCTGGCCTTCTAATACTCTAATGGCAATTTTTGCTTTTTGCTTTCCACCCTCAGCATCCACAGAGATGAAAGAAAAGCCCAAACTGCAATTATTGTACCAATGCAAAATATTAACAACAATCAACACAGATTTACACCCCAACTTTACAAGTGTTGCCTCCATGATAATAAAATGAATATTTACATTTCTATCACACCCTTCCTCCACAGACCTCAAGAGAGCATGTATGGTCTCCTTCCTTCCTTTCAGCCTCACAACAACCCTGTAAATTAGGCTAGGCCAGTGGTTTTCAAACTGGGGCGTCACAATACCCCAGCCTGAAGGCCCTGGCCTCTGCCCCCTTAAGGAGCAGGGGCAGCAAGGAGGCAGGGGGGAGGCAGTGATGCGATCCCCAGAATCGCGTTGCTAACAGGGCTGCAGGGACTGGGATGCACTCACCAGCCTGCAGCAGTGTCCTGGGGGTGCAGGGAGCCCTGTGCGAGCGTCTGCAAAGCTCCCCAGCCTGCAGAAAGTAAAAGTGGAGCGACTGCGTGGGGATCTTCCTGGGGATCATGTCGCTGCCTTCCCTGTGCCCTCGCTGCCTCCCTCCCCTCCCCTCCCCTGCAAGGACTTACTGTGGTTTTCAAACCCCCTGAGAGTTTGAAAACCGCAGGGTTAGGCCAAGAAACAGTGATTGGCTCAAGACCACCCAATGAACCTAATGACTGAATAGTAATTCATATCATGGTCTCTCTCTGTAGGCTGTGCTGGAGGCAGCAGTGGTGGGGGGGGCAAATGCCCCCAAACAAGTAGGCTACCCAGCCACCCTCCTTGCTGAGCTCTTGTAGTGACTTGAAGAAACAGACACTTTCCACATAATTGGAGAGCTAGTCATCCATCTGTCAAATCAATATAACAAACAGTTCCCAATTTCAGGTATGCCTCACTTAATGTCAGGGATATATTCTCCAATCCCCATAGTTATGTGATTAGGTCATTACGTGAACATTCAGTCCAATCTATTGCCTTTATTGTGTAAACAGACACTCCCTGCCAGACACTAGCTGGCTGCACACTCTGCTGGAGATAGGTTGCCTCTTCTTTGCATTAAGAGCCTCTTTGTTGTGTAAACAGAAAATCTGCTGCAGGCTATGGGAGACCTGACTGCCTCATTTTGTTGTACCTTGACCACCATCATATATGCAGTCCGTCATTAAGCAGAAGGTTGTTAAGTGAGGCATGCCTGTACTGTACTAGTTTCCATTCATATCTTCCCTCTATCCACCCACCCCTCAGAAAAACACTTTTGCCCCTCTGTGTCTCAAAAAAAATTTTTAGGTGCTGCCACTGGCCTCTTCCCTCCTGACAATCTAACCAACATACCACCATGACTCAAGACAGACAACAGTGGTTGTGTTTTCCCTGAAGAGCCAAAGGCAACGCAAAACAGACATTGTTGCAGGTGACAAGTAGCCTCATCCCACTATCATCTCAGTTCACAGGTTTGTCACTGTACTTCCAAATTGACACAATGCATGTGGCCAGTGACCCGTCAGATGAATGAAATCAGGGCACACACCATGAGCATTTGAAAGAAAATCTTGATTTATGGGGAAAACGTTCACAAATGGCATTCATTGTTTGCAGGCTGACCACCACTCTATCTGCCTCAGGAGCCTACCACCTTTTCCATTACATATAAAGACCATTTCATATTCTCCCTCCCTAAACAACCACATGGAAAGTAAGCCAATACATGCAAAACCTACCCAATTTATCTTATGCAAATTATCTTGCATGCCTTATGTAGCCTGAAGATTTTTTTTTTTTTTAATGCTGAGCTTCCCCACTACTGCTGCTTTTTATTCTGGCTACTAATTTGATTCTATGCAGGTACATTTCTGGGCAAAATGCAAACACGAAGGATGGAAAATATAGCATGTGGAAATACAGAAACATTTTCTGCCTTGGTACAGCTGGCTGCAGCATCTCTCTCTCTCCCTCCTAGTTCTCATCCAGCCTTGGGTAAAAAAACGACATTGACCAGGGCTAAAAATACCACTTCACTTGTTTGCAGTTTGCTTTCCAAAATATTTGAATAAAAAGCAGTGAGTCAGAGCTTTTGCTGATGGAGATGACACAAGATGAGCTTGTAATTGCCTCTTTTTCCTTAGTACTGTCACACAGATGTAGCCCAGAAGTTAGAAGGCAAAGCTGCAATGGGGAATAATTGTATTTTAGGAACACACAAGTGTATTGACAAATAGAGATGTTTGGAAATGGTGTCATTTAACTTACTCAAAAGTAAGCCCATTAATTTCAGTAAGACTTAAGCTGTAATCCTATCTTACTCACTGGAAAGAAACACCTCTACAATTAAAGATGCACAAGACACTGTGGCCAGATGGCATCAACCCAGTTGTTCTTAAGAAGTTCATATGTGAACATATTGCTCTTCTAGCAAAAATATATACATTGTGCCTTACATCAGTCTCTATGCCAGAGGACTGGGAGGTATCCAACACTGATATGTAGAAGGGGATTTAAGAAAATACAGGCTGATCAGTTTAATATCTGTTCTTGGTACACTTGATGGAAAGTGCAATTAAATAAATAGTTACGATGCACACAGAAGAATGACTCTAGCTGAAGGAGAATCAGCGTGCTTTCTGCAAATGTAAGCTCTGCCTCACTAACCTTCAATGCTTTCGAGAGTGACATCAGGGATGTGGCTAGAGGCCATTTCAGCTGACACTGTATACTTGGGAATTTCAGAAAAGTTTGATCAAGTCTCTCACTTGAGTCTTTCAAGCTCTTGAATGAACTTAGCAGTCATGGGGCAAGAGGATAGGTCTGGAAAACGGAGTACTGGTAAACTAGTTCAAGAAGCAGTCGAGGAATGAATGGACAATTTTCACAGGGGAGAAAAGTAAGAAGCAGAGACTCTCAAAGATCTGTGTCAGAACTGGCACTTGTTCATAAATCTGTAGTTAGGGTAAACAATGAAGTAACCATATTTGGAGGTGACAACAAACACAAGGCAGTAAGAAGCAAAGTGATTGGTGAAAAGCTCCAAAATGACCAAACTAGGCAAATGGGCAACCAATTAGCAAATGTGGCTCAATGTCAATAAGAAGTGATGCACCTGGGGTTAGATTTTCCCCCTGAAGTTACAACAGTTAAATTCAAATCAGTTTGAGAGAGTGGCATTGCAAGCAAAAGTGTCTGAGGTTATTCTACATGAAAATGTATCCAAATGGGCTCAAAGTGCTTGAACCACTTTAATGCTAGTATCTAAACTGAAACAGAACCAGAGAGTTGTAAAAAAAAAAAAAAAAAAAAGATCTATTCCAGTTTGACTCCTTGCTAGAGTTACACTGAAAAGAAACAGAAATGAATTCAGCGTATATCACATTTGGAACGTAACAACCCTAGCAGGGAAAGAGCACTCCTATGCTCATTTAGATTAATTACAGCAAATGTGATTAGGCAGTCTATGATGTGTGATGGTGGGGCCTCCTAACCAATTCAGAGCATGGAACAATGACTCGGATCGCTGGGCTTCTGGAAATATAGAAGCAAAGAGCTGGAGGCTTGTTGCTTCTTTGTTGCTGGATAACAAATACGTAGAGAAGGTTAAACAAAAATTACAGTACAAGGGTGGTTTTTTTATAAATGTAGGTTGACCTTCATTTGGCTCCTCTTAAAATATTCTGAGAGATTCTCTAAAAGCTTACTTTCAAGGGAAAGGTTAGTTTTCTACAGGGTCAAACCATATATTACACAGTTGCATGTCACTTTCCAATGCTTTTTTCCTAGAAAACAAAGCCAACAGAGAAAGCTGCAGTCCTGAGTGGAACAATAGCACAGGTGGGCCTTTCCCCTTGGGAATTTTTTCCAACTCTATGAGAGAGAAATGTTCCTCCCACACTGACTCTAAAAGCTCTTATTTAGAAAATGAAGCAAGTTTGTTTTTTGTCCTCTTTGTGTTTTGTGTTTGTTCTCCTTATTTTGCACATAAGCCAGGAGTAATGCAAAGCTACAAATAACCAGCTGCTGAAACTGGTCCTGAAACATGTACAGTGGGCCCTCCTTATCTGAGGATGCCAGGCCTGTGGCTAGAATGCCTCAGAGGACTTCTTAGAAGCAACTGGAAATCGCTGATTGAAACCAGATGTGACTTCCAGTCATGTCTGGGAGACCTTCTTAGGAGACCAGAAGTCCGGGTGTGACTCCCAGGTAAGTTATTGTGGTACCATGCCAGGTCCCCAGTGCATTTAATTATCTGCATATTTCAGTGCTTATATTATTTCAGTACTATATATATACATATATTCAGTACTCCCCTGGGGGCTGGGGATAAGAATAGGCCCTCAGTTTGGCTGTACTCATCATGAGAGGTGACTAAACAGCCACCGGGTAGATGGGACTTGTTAGCCTGGGAAGGCAGCTCATCTGAGAGAAGGAAAACTCTGATCCCAAACCTCCACTGCCTTGTGGCTACATCCAGTTATGGAAAAGGCTTCAAGAGTCAACCTGGAGGCAAAATCCGGAGCCGGAGTCCCTGAGGCAGTTCATGGCTGAACACAGTCACGTTCTGGCAACTCCTGCGACGCCGCTGGAACCAACCTTATTGACCTCTTCCTTTCCATTGGACCATTTCAGCGACATGGAGAGGGGGGATTTGCTGCACGGGTAACAGTCTATCCTCCATATCTACTTTACCCAGGCTTCACGCACTGGAGAGGACACTCTGTTCCAGAACTACTATTCAGAGCGCGATACTGAGTGTGATTCTTCCGAGACTGAAGGATGCCAACACACATATTTCAGTATCTGTAGGGGTCCTAAAACAGATCTCCCGTGGATACCAAAGGCCCACTGGATCTTCAGAGCCAAAGTATTCACTACCACAAAGCTTCCTTGACAATGAATTATCCACGCAAAGTGCCTTGTGAGCCAAAAGAACTGGGCTGAGGACTGGGGGCAGGGGAGACAACATGTGCTAATCTCCTACATAGGTATAAGCTCCTACAAGTCCAGAAAGTCTGCCATGGAGGTGTGGGTAAGGAACATCTAAATATGTTCCAGAATAGGGGTAGGAAATATGAAGCCACCTTAAGGGCATCTTCCTACCCATATTTGTATGCATCTCAGCAGTGGAAACCCAGTCAGAGGCCTTTGTAATCCATCTCAAGAGAGACTTCAGCAGACAGTCCTTTGCCGTTATTGCGCACTTAAGAGGCTTGCTCCCATGACACACAAAAATTGTGTCTCAGATACACAAAAGTATAGCAAGTGGGTGAAGTCCCTAAAAGAAGAGATTTGTTAAGGCATCTCCCCCAGCACGAACAGCAAGTGAAGGGTTAAAGAGGCTTTGTCCTACATGAACGAAGGACAGAGGGCCAAAATACTGATTATACCCAAACTAGGAAGGCTCCTGAATTATCATCTTGTGATTCAATACAAGGTTCCAGACTCCTCCCATTCCCCAGCAGATTAGGTTTAGAAGTCACAGATAGATCTTTAAAGTCTATGACTTTGTGGAGAAAAATGGTATTTAAATGTATATTTTGCAGCCTATTGGAGAACCAGGTGCTTGTGCAGCAAATATCTGAGAATTCATTAAAAAATACTTGTACCCTTTTTCCCCTAGTGATTAAAACAAGAAAAAATATATCCAAGGTTTTGTTTTAATAGCAAAAGAGGGGCTAAAAATCCAAAGAAAATTGTGTTTGGACAGGATGAAAACCAAGAGATTCAACAGTCCCTAACCCAAATGCACAACATAGGTCCCCCCCCCTTGAAAAAAGTGTTTCGAGAGAGTGAATGTGAGCAGAGCTATTGCACATTGGGAAGGGTCAAAGTACCCTCCCATCTTGATGCTCCTTTGCTTCCAGATGTCTCCCTTCCAAAGCAGCTTCTCTCTCTCTCTCTCTCTCTCTCTCTCTCTCTCTCTCTCTCCCTCTCACACACACACACACACACACACACACACACACACTCCTGGAGACCACTCTGATGAGGGCTGGCCCACCCATGAGGCCAACTGAAGTGTTTGCCCCAAGCAGCAGGTTGGTGGAGAGGGTTGCCCATCTTGGTCCATTAACTTGCCTCCACTGTTCCTCCTCCTTCTCCTGCTCCCAGGACTGGAAGAGGGGGCAGAGGGAAAGAAGAAATGTGGAAGGGAGGAAAGTGCTGAGCTGGAACACTGGAGAGTGGGAAGAGCAAAGGCTGGCACATTATTGGGAACGGGGGGGGCAGCATCAGGCGTGTTTCTTCAGGTGACCTGGGCTGGCCTGACTGTGACATGAGTTTGCGTAGAGGTTTAGCTCTTCTGCAGCATGTAGAGTCAACACTGCTTACCCTTCAGCCTTTACTCAGTTGAAAACATAACCTTTGTTAAGAATCTGATGGCAAGCATCTAGCCTGAGGCATCCACCATGAACTGCAGCCTTCTTTCTCTGCACGTACACGCTGATATTCAGCCACAGCACTCCAAAGGGGAGAGAATGGGGAGATATGCTGGCTCAAGTTTTGACATCCTTTTCTGTTCCACCCGCTGCGCCTGGAACCGCCTCTCACTTCTATGTTCTGTACAGCACCTGTTCACACTAAACAAACACTCAGTAGTAGCGGTGGTAGGTGGCAGAGAGCCTGGTGACAGACGTCTCTAAACTGCAGGCTCGACAGGGCTCAAAACCGGAAGCCAAGTGGTCATATGCCAATGCCCTGCTCCCTGCACCGCCAGAACCCTGCACCACTAGGACCACCGGTCCATGAAGGAGATCGCAGGCAGCGCAAGTCAGAATAATAGGCCAGAATCCTTCCTGGTCCTGGGAATCAAAGGACCTTGGATAACCAATCCCCTGCCAGCAATGCTCAAAATTCAAACAGTTTGTTGCTGTGCCTCAAGTTCGTCTGTCTACCTGCCTGCCACTGCTTCTTCTTCTCTAGGTACCTGCTGTCTCTCCAAGATCTTTCTAATTTACTGTGCCCCAATATAAGCAAATACTTAAAACAGGCAACAGAACGTCTGAGAAGCAAGTGACCTCAGCAGCAGAGCCAGCCCAAGAGCTCCTAATGCCTGAGGCAGCATGACAAATGCTGCCCTTCCTCACCCAACAATGTGCCAGCCTCTGCTCCTTCCACTCACAGTGCTGGCAAGTAGTCAGGAAGAGATGGGCATCCTGACCAATCTGCTACCAGAGGCAACTACTTTAGTTGGCTCATGGCTGGGTCGGCCCCGCTCAGTGGTACGCAAGAACTGGTCAACTTGTGTCACATGAAATCTTCTTCTGCCAAGTCACCTGGCTCAGTACTGTCTGCACCAACTGGCAGCAACTCTCTGGGGTTTCAGGTGGAGGGCTTTCTGAGCCATACATGGAGATGCTACCAGGGACTGTATCTGCATGCAAAGCAGTTGGCAGGCCACCAAGTTATGGTCCTTCCCCTAAATTCAGTACTGTCTAGCTTCTAAACATGGAACCTTTGTCAAAGCTTTATTCCATTTGGTTGACTACTACAAGCCATGTGTGGAAACCCGCCAGAGCTGGTATGCTGTGGCTACAGAGTGGTTCCCAAACTGGTGGGTCACCACCCACTAGGGCAACTGGAAGAGGACATTCCTCCTTAAGGGAGTGGTCTTGCTGTTGGCAGCAGCAGCACTGTCAGAATTGCAGTAATGCTGCTTCCAGGGGGCTTTTTTTTTACCTACGGGGGGGGCAAAATTGGCCCGCTGTAGGGTTCTGGAGGCTCGCAGCCCCCTCTGATCTCCTCTGCAGCTGCTGTAAAAAGTCCTTATCACCGAAGCTACTTCTTGTTTTCTTGCAAAAACAGGAAGTAGCTTTAGATAGGAGATAAAGGGTGTTTACAAAAGCCACGGAGAAGATCAGAGGGGGTTGTGAGCCTTCAGGACCCTGCAGCAGGCTAGTGCTGCCCCCTGCTAACTAAAAAAGCCCCCTGAAAGTGGCAGCACAGCGATCCCTGTGACGCTGTTGCTGCCCCCGCTCCCCTCCCATGTCCCCCTGTAGGAGTTTGGGAATCACTGCTCCAGGCCGATACAACATTGCTGGAGGCCCTGGGGCAAAGAAAGAACAAGACCAGACAGACTGCACCCGCACAGACATCCATAAGTTGGGGACTAGCCATACTTGGCTTATGATCACCCTGAGGTTCCACTTTGTAATTTTCAGAGGATAGCTGCGAAAGGCGATTGGACGCTTCACCTGTACTGGAATCACTGCTCTGAATAAGCTTCACTTGTCCTCACCGATGTCAAAAATTCATAAAGTGATCCTCATCTGGCTAGCACAAGTCTGTATGGCCAATTCAAATAGCACTGTCGTCCCTCTCTCAACTTCTTTTGTCCTCAACGATGCCAAACTTCATTGTCAGAAGGTTACCTAGTCACTCACTCACTCACTCTCTCACTCACACACACAGATGGGGGGGGGGATTCTGGCAGAAGCAGTACTGCTTTGCCTCCCTCTCCCCCAAATCAAAATGCCTGAATATTCAGCATGGTCCTAGACTTCAGTTCCTGCTCTACCTCCAGTTTGTGTCCCAACTAGAATTCTCACCAGATTCTAGGCCCCAGCTTTCAACGACACTAACCATGGCCCTCCAATGTCTTCACCCTGCCCTCATCCTGCCAGAATTCATCTTCAGTGGTGTATTTGGAAGAGGCGGAGCACCCAGTCTGGCAGGCAGCAGGCAAGCGGCTCCTCCCTTCAGAGCCATTCCCGCCAGGGGGAGCAAAACGGAGCCATGCAGCTCCGTTTCGCTCCCCCCACCAGGAATGGCTCCGAAGGGAGGGGCTGCTTGCCCGCCCCGCTGAGCCTCCCCACCAGACTGGCTACTCCGCCCCCGCCCCCTCCAGCCACGCCACCATTCATCTTCCTGCCAGAATTCATCTTCCAGCTGCAGATTACTCAAAGTTTCACTGTGGCTCCTGGCAGGTCAAGTCTCACCTTCCCAGCATTTGAGCAAGGCCATCGCTCTTTCAACTCCAGTTCCTAAGCAGTAAAATAGGAATAGTATAATATCCCTTCACAGAGTTATCATGAGAGCACTGTGACAAACTCCAAGACGGCTATAAGGTCAGTCACAGGATTGCTTGAATTTTAGACACAGCTCGCTTCAGATCTCAGTATCTACTACAGTTTTCCTTGGAAGTCAAGCAAGTTGAGTATTGGCAGCACAAGGAGTATTTCTGTCTACAGCAGGGGTCTCCAAACTTTTTGGCCAGAGGGCTGCATGAAATATCTGGCGCAGTGCTGAGGGCCGGAAAAAAATTTAAATATAAAATTTAAATAAATAAATTGGAGATGGAACTTAGATGAATGCATAAATGAATGAATGGGCTCATTCACTCAGCCTCTCGAGCCCTCAGAACACCCTCCAGGTGCACAGCTCTGCTCATGTTCAGTCGACGGGGCCAGAGGCTTTCAGGGGACAAGAGACTGGCCGCGTGCCGGACAGAGGCTCGCTGCGGGCCACATCTGGCCCCCGGGCCAGGGTTTGGAGACCCCTGGTCTACAGCATGGGCACAGCTACAGCAATGATCTGTTTTTGACACATCTGGGGGCCTGATCTGTTCCAGAGTTAGCTTGGTGTTCAGATCCATTTCTCAGATATCTGGGAAACTAATCCAGATCTGGGAAATTAATTAATCCAGATTCAGGAGGGGACACTGAGGCTGTATAAAGGCCCCAGCACAGATTCTGAATTAAATTTTCCTATATATAAATAGTTAAAAGGAAAATAACAGGTCAAGTATCAGCAGTGGTACTAGGCAGGCAAACCAAAAACACATTTCCAATGCAGCCTCTGAGTTTCTTTCTGAAGCGCCAGGATCTCCATTTGAGTTTGTGCCACCTGTGGGAATGCCGAGAGCAACAGACCATTAAACAGCAGACCATCAAAACACACGGAAGGCAGAAAGCTCATTACTGTAGCTGCACATAAAGGGAGAGTGGCATCACAGCCTGCCTGCAATTAGCTTCCATCCAAGAAGGTCTGTATTAAGTCCTCAAATCAGGCCATCCTTTACCACTCCTTTCATTTCAAGCAACCTAAGGGAAACTCTGCTAACCACAGAGGAGAGCTGGAGTTTGAAGAAAGAGAAGGCGGGGGGGGGGGGAGCGAGGACTACTGGGAAAAACAGATAAAGGACTCAAAGAAGATGGACAGAGAGGTTGGTTGGTTGGCAACCTTCAGTCTCGAAAGACTATGGTATAAGCCTACAGCACCCGGTATTCCCAGGCAGTCTCCCATCCAAGTACTAACCAAGCCTGACCCTGCTTAGCTTCCAAGATCAGACATGTGCAGGGTAACAGTTGCTGCCTGAGAGGTTCAGCCCCTGAGTTCCTGGTGGTTTGCTAGAGGAGGAAGCTGCTGGTGGAGACCACCAGAGGACAGGTACCTGCTCAACAGGAAGCAAAGTAACACAAGGGTCCCAGGTAGCACCTCCAGGTAGGGCTAGGAAAGAGCCTCTCCAGAACCATGGAGCACCACTGCCTGGCAATGCTGAGCTTTACAGACCAATGGCCTGATCAAGGCTGGCCCATTTGTGAGGCCGACTGAGACAGTCGTCAGGCAGCAGATTTAGCAGGGCAGGGCAGTAAATTTAGCAGGCAGCAGATTTAGCAGGGCAGTAAATACCAATCTACTCCCTGGACTGGGAAAGGAAGTGGAAGAGGAAGCATGGAGTACAGGAGAGTTGTAAGAGAGACACATCTGTAGATCCCACATCAGCAGAGTGAAGTGGCTCATCACTTTCTTCTCCTCCATACTTTCTCTTCTGCTCCAGTTCCCTCTTGGAGATGATCTACAGCCAACCACTCACATCTTCAGCTTTGTCCCCTTCTTCCAATCCAGGAGTTAGGAGAAGACTGGCAAATCACCAGGGAAGGGAAGACAGCATCTGGCATGCTCAGGAAGACATGGTCCAACCCTGGGGCACAGCTTTTTGCACCTCAAGAGGAAAACAATACATACCAAGTAGCCTCTGGAGGTTCTTGGGGGCGGCTCTGTTCTGGATTACGCTGAACGCACTGAAATGTAATCCAGATAAAATAGAACACTGTTGGATGGGAAACCCTGCTCTTCTGGACAAAGGTACCCATCTAGTTTTAGATGGGGTTCTGCACCTCTGGAAAAGTCAAGAGCATAGTCTGGGGATGCTGCTGAACCCAGAACTGTCCCTGTGCCCAGGTGAACTGCTGTGGCCAGGATAATCTTTTGCCAGTTGCAATCCTGCTCAGAAGGAGCCTTGGTTACCTGTGCATTGCTCCCATCAAACTAGTCTACTGATACACAGGAAGATGCCTGGTCCCAAGTCAAGCCATAGGTCTAGCTACCTCACTGTTGATGGTGTCTATCCAGGGTCACTCTGGATAGATACCAGCAATGTAACCTTCTGTGTGCTCTGCCAACAAGCTGCAGCCTGTACCAAGAATAAAGTTATATGTACTATAATGCGCTCTACATGACGCTGCTTTTAAAGACCTTTCCAGAGTATCTGCTGATGCAAAACATAGCTGCCAGAACGTGGGTGCGAGTAGCTCAACACATTACACCTATTTTATTCAACCAATCAGGAATACACTTCCAGACCTAGTTTAAAATGCTGGCTTTAGCCTCAAGAGAACAAGGCAGCAATGGAGGCAGGGGGAGGGAAGAATGGGTCCGTGAAGAGGGTACGCTCAGCATCAGTAAGGTCGCCAATCCTAGACCCGGTTCCATGGCGCTGTTCCAAGTGGATCTATCCCAGCGAATTTGCTATAGCAAGTTGAGAAGAGCCCTCTCAGCTGCAGAGGCTGACCCCACGTAAGGGAATGAATGTTCCCTTACCTACAGGAGACCTCTGAAACAGCCCTTTTCGCAGGATGCAGCAGTGGCCTTTTTGGCACTGCTGTATTGCCAGGGGGGAGAATAGGATTGGGCTGTTATAACAGTATTTATATACTGCTTTTCAACAAAAAGTTCACAAAGCAGTTTACAGAAAAAATCAAATAACTAATGGCTCCCTGTCCCAAAAGGGCTCACAATCTGAAAAGATACAACACCAGCAGACAGCCACTAGAAAAGACACTGCTAGGGTGAGGTGGGCCAGTTACTCTCCCCCACTAAATAAAAGAGGAGCACCCACTTGAGAAAGTGCCTCTTAACCAGTTAGCAGGGATTGTTAAAATGCTTTTCTTTCCTAGTCTCTTATTTTTCAACAGACTATGCAAGAAGCTTCTCAATGAAGCAAGGCTCTAAGTCAGTGTTTCTCAAACTGTGGGTCAGGACCCACTAGGTGGGTCACAAGCCAATTTCAGGTGGGTCCCCATTCATTTCAATATTTTATTTTTAATATATTAAACTTGATGTTACTATGGCCTGAGACTGAATTTGGGAAAATGTTACACAACTGTGCTTACAATAGGCTGCTCTGTATATGCTTTTAACAATGATAGAAAGTGGGACTTATTCCTCGGTAAGTGTGGGTAGGATTGCAGCCTAGGATTGTTACAAATTTTCCTGCTTGATGATCTCACTTCTCACCTGACAGTTTTTCATTCTAAAAGGTGGGTTCTGGTGCTAAACATTTGAGAACCTCTGCTCTAAGTTGCAGCTTACTTAGCTTGGGCATAAATCTGACCCTGATCACCACCAACAGCAGGCTGCAGAACTGCGCAGCTGGCTTCAAACTTGCAAAATGATGCTGGGGAACACGGATCCAAGTTTCGTTGCTTCCTCCCATCCACAGAGGCAGTTTCCTTACATAATTTCCTGCTTGATTGGTGACTGGCTGAGCGCGGGCAGAGGCCAAACTGAGATGAAGATGTCTTCAGTGGCACTAAATTGAGAACATCTGATCAGTGAAGGAGATGGAAGCCCACAGGGGCACACCAAATCAGAGTGGGCGGCAATTTGCATGCTAAAGCAGATCACGTTTGCCAGTGACACTGAAAAAAAATGAACAGACTGTCTCTTTCTCCTTTGCTGCCCCTTATAACAGGAATTACTGTTAAGCACACCCACTGCGATGCTGCTTCTCTCTTCCTTCAAAAAACCCCCCTTTTCCACGAAGGCTCTGGCACTTCCCCCACCTTAGTTCTCATCAATAAAAACAGTGGAACTGTACAACCACTCCGTCAGGCCCTATATGAAATGCTTTTAGGCTCTGTCCCAAGAGCCTCCCTGTTTCCACTTTTAATGTACTGCTTTCATTTTAGCTCTGCTTTTTATCGTATGATATTTCTGGTTACTGAAATTTTCCACTGCTGATCCTACCCTTAGTTGAAAGCTTTCTTTTTATTGAAAGCCAGTCTGTACAACCTTTATTTTAAAAATCAACATAAAGATTTAGTAAATAATCTGTGTTTATTTTTCAAATCCATACCCCGCCTTTCTAAATAAAAATCAAGGTGGCCAACAACCAAGAAAATTTAAAACACAATATATCATCAAACCAAAATGCAACACATCACATCACATGGCCACCCACAGCAATTAAAGCTGCAATTGCCTGTACTAATAAATACTGCATAAAAGGGGGAGTTTAATAACATCAAGAACTCATAACAGCAGCATGACATAAAGCATTAACATTCGTAGAAAAACATAAGCAACAACAGCAACAAACCTAATCGAAAGCCAATTGAAATAAGTTTTTAAATAATTCATTTTCTTAACCCATTTCTGCCTAGCCCACAGGTGTATACATTTGATCCCTGTTGCATATATGCAAATGGTTGGCAACCTTCAGTCTCGAAAGACTATGGTATAAGCCTACAGCACCTGGTATTCCCAGGCGGTCTCCCATCCAAGTACTAACCAAGCCTGACCCTGCTTAGCTTCCGAGATCAGACGAGATCGGGCATGTGCAATGTTGGGCAGAAATGGCTAATAAAAAATTAAAACAGAGACCAAGTTCGTACAACACCTTCCCCTGACTTTCCTCACCCCCCTGTGTTGAATTTTAAATTGCACGCTTCCCAGGACAGGGGCTGGACAATTTGGATGTCAGTTTATAGAGTGCCCAGGCACACAGAACATTGCCTGCTCCAGAATCTGACCACTGCTCCATAGCGCTCTGTATTGTTAGCACTGAGCATCTCTCCCAAGTTTCAGACAACAGACTTCCAAAGCCCTACTTGGAGATGTCACCAAGAATTTAACTCAGATCTTCAGAACACGAAGCAGAGGCTGAATCACTGAGAAACAATCCTAAAATCAGAGATCAACAGCCTAGGCACCTGAGGCGATCAGGGCAGAGGGGGAGGAACAGGCCCTGGTGCCAGTGCCTCCATTCTTCTCATAGAGCCATCCTGATTCCAGGGTTGAAACCAGTAGATTCCACTGCCACCAGGCAAAAAAGCCTCTCTCCCAGTTATGTGGAGAAAACACCCCCCCCCCCCAAGTTTAGCCAATAGCATTTAACCACAGAGAAATCTCTGGCGAAATTCAATCCATTCCAGACAGGTAAAGAGCTAAACATAAAAAAGTTGGGGGAAGTGAGACTGGAAAAAAACAAACAGGAGAGAACAAGAGATTTGAAAGAAACCTCTAGAAGCCACAAAATACACCCAAGGCTGCTTAGGCAAAAGAAGGAAACAATGGTTGAATCCCCCCCCCCTTCATCCCTGGAAATAGTCTGCAAATTAGCTACAGGAGACAGGACTGAGTTATGGATTCCTTCCAAAGCAGAGATCAAAACAAACACCAGACCCCGAATTTGCAGATTTGCTATAATTCAAGTCTGCTTCAACCATTTCTAAGGCAAGATCACCACGTTGAAGGGAAATGATGCATTTCAGAATTCAAGATGGCAGGGTCCTGGGTGCCAGTGACTTCATTCTTCTCACATATGCCTCATCTCACATACCATGACATACATGACTGCACAGTGATAACAACTGGCAAGAACTGCATGGGAGAGGCGCAGGTGCATGAAGCAACATCTCCATATGGGCGTGGTGCACGTGGCCTTTGCCATTCATGTGAAAGTGGGAGCTTAAAAGGGGCTTGGTGTGATCATGCACAAAAAACAGGAGATCTGTGTCCAGCCCCCTAGGGAGATGCCACAGACTGGTTCTCACCTACAGCGTTGAGCAGGGAATGGACAATAGTTCAACCTCTCATTGTTTCCCCCCAGCAACTAGTATTCCAAAATCAACTGCTCTTGAACATTAAGGCTCAATACAGCTACCACGGCCAATAGCTGCAGATTAACCTTTCCTCCTCCGAAGAATTTCTCTAATCCCATCTAAGACTCAAACAATGTGTTGTTTTAGAAGTGTCACTTTCCTGTGACTTTAAAAACAAGAATGGGGGCTGGGAGAGAAATACAATAAGGATTGGAACAGCAGCAAATAGGAAGTGGGGTTTTCCCTGCATCATATTCTTATCACTGCCTCTCTAACTGTCCTTGGCTCTACTGGGGCCAATTTTATAGCTTCTTTGTCAAAAAAAATATTGACCTGAAAAATGATGTATACTGTGGTTTTTCTTATGTACAAAGTACCTTATGACCCAAAAGCCACAATATGAAAACACCACCACTACAGGTGGAGATGGTACATCTCAACAGGAACATCAGGTCAGATAAAAAGCGGCCATAAATAAGGTCAAGCAAATGATGAAAGCGGAAGGAGGGAGTTCCACAGCCTGGCACAGAGAAGGTTCTCTGCCATCTTCTCCTCTGTCATGACCCTGTAAGTGGCAGAGAGCACATGAAAGAACATCTTTGGATGACCTTAGAGCAGCATTTATTAGCCAGTGGTACATGTTTCACTGGTGGTATGAGGTGGTGTCTAGTGGTATGCATAGGACCCCCAGACACCCAGCACCCAGCAGCAAGACCAGAGACATGACACAACAAAACAGCGGTAGGCAGCTCAGTTTAGCAGACAGAGCTCCAGCAAAAAAGTTTTCAAAAAAGCTTTCAGCTCTTCCACCCACCCTGAGGCTCTTACTGGTGATAGTCACGTTGCATCTGACCTCCCAACCTAGAAGTAACTGGAAGATGGCGCCATTAGATATTTGATTTTCTCTGTAAACCGCTTTGTGAACTTTTTGTTGAAAAGCGGTATATAAATACTGTTGTTGTTGTTGTTGTTGTTACTTCTGGTGGTACTTTAGGCAGACCATGCAGAGTGGGGGGGGGGAATTGAGAAACATTGCTTTAGAATGTGGATAGGTTGGGGATGGGGAAAGTGGAAGTTACTTAGGTACTTTGGGTCATTTAGGTCTTGCAGGATAACCATCAACATCTCAAACCAAGCCCAGAATCACAAGCTGCTGGAACAATAATGGTGTTATACAATCCAGTGACCTGGTTCTACTCTACTTTACATGCCAGTTGAAGTTTGTGGATGCTTTTCAAGGCGAGTCCTACACAGAACATATTATAGTAGACCAACTTTGAGATGACTACAGCTGGTGCCATGATGGGCCAAATCTACCATCCCAAGAAGCAGACACAAGTGGTGCACCATTGTATTTGCTGGACAAATACACCCCTCCACATCACCATTGCTGCCCCCAACATTCAGGTGAATTAACCAGTCAAGGGGCACAGGCAAACTGCCAAGTGGAGCTTGCAAAGGGAGGGTAACCCCATTCAGAATTCCAGGTTCATATTGAGCAGGAGTGTCTCCATCTTGCCTGGATTAAGTGTCAGCTTACTTGCCCACATCCAGTCTTTCACAGCTTCCAGGCACCAGATCAAAAGCAGCTGAACAGGAGCAGCATAGGGAGGGGAATTTCCATCAGGAGTGGAATGGGGGCAATAGGTGAATTCCATCCCTGTGACCCCAGTCTCCCAGTAGTGAATTCTATAAAGAAGGAAGTGCTTCCATGAGATTTTCTGCTGAACCACAACCCCACTAGCAGCTCCATGTGCACTGCATGTGGAGGCTATCAAATACATGAACCAGAGGCATGTTTGCAAGAACAGTACTAAGCTGTGCCTATGTTCTCCAAGGGAAAAGGTAAGGATATGAAAGGTAAAAGACAAACAGAATAGGAGAAGATCACAAGCACATATTACACTATCCATTACAGCAGCTTGGACTGCTGAAGAGGCAAGCCACATTTAGCTTTCAAAATTTAAATTGAATAGGCTTGCCTTTTCATTTCAAATTTCAGATACACTCCTGGCTCTTCAGCATTTTATTTTCTATATGATGTCAGGGTCCAGACTATGTAACAGTGTACCAAAAAACACTGCTGATGGACCCAAGGTAGAGGTGTTTGTTTCCATTGAGTAAGATAGGGGTAGCCTTTTTGCTACACATTGGTTGCAAGTCGGGCGACCATTGGTTTAAAAGAGCAATAATTTAATATACCCAACACAGCAGCAGTCCTCTAGCTCACAACACAATCCCCGCAAAGTCCTCAAATGCAAAACAAGTTGCCCACCCTTTTCGAACAATTATATTTGACATATCAAAGGCTTCACTTCATTTATAAAACCAGTGATCTACTTCTACGATAGCAAATGCACAGCTCAATGTGTATTAGTGCACGAGAGACTAAAAACTGTTGCTAAGAGATCTGTTGCTAGGGGTACAGCCCCATCCCCCTTGCCAAACAACTTTGGCGATCATCATCCGCGTTCATCAGGCCTCTAAGCTTGGTGCAGTGCTCAACACAGTTCTGGCATGGAAGAACTTGCGCAAGATAGAGAGCAGTGTACACAGCTGTTGTGTACACTGTATTTGTGCATTTGTACACCCATGTTTTTGTATTATCATCACATGATTTTTTTTAAACTAACACCATTTCATGTGGAACCATTCAGTCAAAGCCAGACACAGATTCCAGAGAGATTCAAGTCTCCCTTGAAAACCTCCCACAACTTTAACTAGATCAGGCCCTTTAACATTTTTCCAGATTTGGCATAAGGTCCTCGCCTCTCTCTCTCTCTCCACACCTACCTGTAATCTTCCCTCTTCCACCTCCACCATCCAAAGTTTTCCTACTTCCTCAAACACCACCACCCTGTCTCTTTTGCTGTCCCTTAAGCTTAGAATGGCCTCTCAGAATACTTGCAGGATGTCACCTCATTGCCTTCTTTCAAATCCCTTCTTAAAAGCCACCTTTCCTGTGAAGTCTTTGATATCACATCCTGCCCCCATCCCCTTCTGAAATGGGCAGCCCAAACCTAACTTGCTCTGGAACAGGTAGGCTGGCGAGCAAGTATACAGCACAAGTTTCAGGTAGCCAGAGGTTCAGCCAGGGGCAAGGGGAAACTTTCCCCTTACCCTGGGGAGACCCACTGCAGTCCCAATAGGGCTACTCGGATCTGCACCATCTCAGGAGGTGGTGCAAATCCAAGCAGCCCACCTAGGACTGGCCTGGTCCACATGGAACAGGGTTAGGAGCTGATATAACTGATGGATTCTGGCCACGCCTCCCACTCGCCCTCAGGAATGCCCATCACCTGCCCTCCCCCTTCCCTGAAATGCTTCCCTCCTGCCTCCTCCCCACCCTCCTCATGGCCTCCCAGACCCCTGCACTGGCCGAGCTCAGCTGACACAAACTCGCATTTCCCTGAGCTCGCGTCAGTGCGGGGAGGCCAGAGTGGCCTTTTGTCCCCCAGAGTGGCACAAGTGCTTGACGGCACTTTTGCGACACTTCCAGGCCAGTGCAAAGGACTTGTGTTGGCCCAGGGCACAGTTTGGATTGTGCCCTAAGTTTACATTCATGACTGGACACAACTGCTTTCCCTGGATACCCTGCCTCCACCCTGTCTTTTGTCTTGGGCCAGAATATATATATATTCCAATAGAAGAACTGTTCAGAATTCATGAATAACCAAGTGCAGAATTCATTCTCTGCCTTCCAGCAGACCATACCGTTATCATTCCTTTTCCAGCTGGTTTTCCATTGCCCAGAAGGAGAGGTCTCGTGATTTTCTTGCTTGAGACAATCTAAGATTAAAAGACAAAGAGACTTATAAAACAATTGCCCAACAGACATGCAGCACATTCAACCCAGCGGCTACGGAATGAGGCACGGGTGTAATCCAAGTTCGTGATGTGCCAAGGTGGCTTGTATGGCCGACATGCAGCACAACCCAATGTATGTCTACTCTGAAGCAAACCCCAGTATAAAATCGGACTTACTCCCAGGAAAGTGTGTATAATGCTGGCCTTTCAGCAGGCCAGCAACTCATGCCTTAAACCAGTGGTTCCCAAACTTGTTTGATTGGTGGCTCCCTTGACAGCAGCTCCCCACAACCTTATATATTGTATAGGGTGGCAGGTTTTTCATAAGGATTCCATGGCTCCCCTAGCTGATTTCTGCAACACCTGCGGTTTGCAAGGAGCTGAGCTCCTACAGTTTGCAAACTTGTGTAAATATAGGGGATTAATGTTTTAAGCATCTTTTCTCTGGTGTGTTTGTTTACAAGGGCACAAGCCTAACCAGGTCTACTCAAAAGTAAGTCCTATTTTGTTCAATGGGGCTTACTCTTAGGAAAGTGTGGTTAGGATTGCAGCCCAAGTCTGTCAATGGCAGGTAGTGGGTGAAAGCTGGGTTTGCATAACTAAGCCCCTCAAGCTTTAAGGCTATTCATTTGGGCTGCCTCATTATGAGAAATGTGTCAAGTTTCCCACCCCACAAACAAAGTTTCTTTCTAGATCAACTATTTTTAAGTCTCATAAAGCAAGGTGGATCCCTATACAGTGTCATTTTTAAAAGCGGATCCCAGTGCTAAGAAGTCTGAGAATCACTAGAATAGGCGTTTCCAAGGCTCAGGACTCAATCCTATCCAATTTTCTGGGGCTGAAGCAGCCGTGCCAGTGGGGTGTATGCCTGCATCCTGCATTGGGAGGGCAGTCCCAGAGGCCTCCTCAAGGTAAGGGAACATGTTCCCTAATTTAAGGTCTGCATTGTGGCTGTTGTGGTGCTGGAAAGTAGGGTTTCAGCAGAAGAATGGCAGGAAGAGGCAATACCACTGAATCCTCACTTCCAGACATCTACCTGATCAAAACTGTCTACCTCCCAGTTGCTATTTGCCTCACAGAGGAAAAAAAAAGAGATAAAGATATCTGAGCAGTTAAAAAGCAGCTCGGCAGAGATTCTAATATATACAATTTGCTACCACTGAAAAGTGTTGGCCACTAGCTTAGATTACTTTTTAAATTGATTACACTAATTCATAGTGGATAAGTCTACGAAAGCGCAATTAGGCACAAGGCAATAAAGCCTCCATGATTAGAGGCAGTATAGCCCTGAATGCTTGAAACAGGGAACAGGCAACCTTGGAAACACGATGCTGAATTAAATAGCCTTGTGATTGGAAGGTCAAATGCCCTGCCCTCCATTCCACTACCAGAACTCATGTTATTGGTTCACTAAGAGAACTGCGGCAACCAGACAGCAGCACTCAAGACAACTCTTAGCATACTGGGAAGTAACAGCACCCACTCACCGTGCCCAAGGTGCAGGAAAACTCTCCCAGAAAGTCATGCTCGTACAGCTGCATACTGGACTTGTCTTGATCAAACAAGGCAAACTTCAGCTTCTGGACTTCTTCAAAGCGGTACTCAATAATGAACTTCTTGGAGAAGGCTGGGTTGAGGTTGTTCACAGCTGTTTCCGTCCTGTCCACCTAGAATCAGAGAACAAAGCCAAACGAGTCCTTGAGATACAATACATCCTTCGTAAGAACATAAGGGCGAAGGCAGATGTCACACTTTTAGAGCAGGAGACCGATGTAGAAATGGACTACACACTATATTTAATCCCAAACATCTCTTTCCTCCCCAGCATTGAACTCAGACAGGATGGAGACTTTTGCAGGCAGAAGCCACACGTCCCCCACTGCGATAGGCACAGTGCTACTTAGCCGGCAGTGGCATCACTAGGGTTTGCAACACCTGGTGCAAGGGACTAACGTGTCACCCCATGATGGACGTCCTCCCATGCAGTGGGTGGGGCAATACCCTGGATGATAGGTGTGGTGATGTACCATAGCCCCGCATTCACTGGTTTTTTTTTGCTATCACGTTTGATAGAACAGAGATATTTCAATGCAGTTTGTTTCACGGCATTCTGCATTAAATTATAACATGATGGTATTATTCAAAAATACCAAGATTGAAAAAATTTTGGTGAGTAGTGGTGTCACCCCCCCCTTGTGCGTGTTACCCGGTTGTGGCCTGCACCCCACAGCAATGTCACTGTTAGCTGGTGTCCATAATGTCACCTGCTTTCCCATTTCTGGAGTAGTTTTGCACCGAGAAGGAAAAAAAACATAGCAAAGCAATCTCTCTCTCTCTCTCTCTCTCTCACACACACACACACACACACACACACATGCAAGGAGGTGAAAAAATAATGGCCTCAAACTGGGAAGCCAGGAGAGTGCTGGACTCACACTATCACTAAGGGCATAATACTAACCCCTGGGTTAAGCGAGCACAAGTCACTTGCGTCAACCAGGGGGTGTCACAAACGTGCTGTAAGGCACATTTGCATCAACTTAAGAGTTGGGAAGGCCAGCACAAGGAGTTGCGCTGGCCTCCCCACATCATATCCTGGCCTGGAACCATAAGATTGCATCGGCCAAGCTCAGATGACGGGGGGCAGGGGGAGGGCATTCCTGGGGCAGGCAGGGAGCAGGAGGTGGGGCCAGATTCTAGCCCCATTCTCCAGGCAGCATGGAGTAGTTCCAGGAAGCTCTGCTTGAATCTGTGCCACCTCCTGAGGTGGTGCAGATCTGAGTAAACCTATTGGGGCCTCTTTGACTCTCCCCGGGGTAAGGTGAAAAGTTTCCCCTTGCCCCTGGCTGAGCCACATTCAGCCCCAAACTTGTGCTGGATACAACGCAGGCCTGCTGGCCTGTCTGTTCCAGCGCAAGTTAGGATTGCGCTGTAAAGGACTCACTACAAGTTCTGTTTTTCAAGAACCATCTCACTGACCCTTCCCATACAAATATGACTGCTCTTGAGGGTTCTTTGTAGGCTCATGAATGCAATACCATAGCTAAGGGGGGGCAGGGGTACAGAGTCCCAGGTACCATACTTGGGGGTGTCAAGGGGATATGCCAGAATGCGGATGCTCATCTCCAGGATGCCCGGAAATGGAGGGAGAGGGGTGTGGGGT
Source organism: Tiliqua scincoides (assembly GCF_035046505.1). NCBI lineage: Eukaryota > Metazoa > Chordata > Lepidosauria > Squamata > Scincidae > Tiliqua > Tiliqua scincoides. The sequence continues at coordinate 21,395,449 of NC_089829.1, forward strand.
GGAGGCTTCCGAAGCATCTGCAGTCTGATCGGCATAGTCCATTCATGATAAATGAGGGCTCTTCATGAATGAGTCTCCCCACAGAGCAAGCCTTTCAGATTCAACATTGCAAACAAGTTATGTCAGAGATGATTTGGGAAAAAGTTTGCATCTTATCTTGAGAAGGGAAATAGCTTGAACTACCATGAAGAGACCAAAGTGCCACAAGGTTACACCCACATGGGGAACAGACATGCAGAGCCCCAGCATTTCATGCAGAAGGCCCCAAGTCCAACCCTTGGGGGCATCTCCAGGTACGGGCTGGGAAAGATCTGGGGCTGACTCCCTGGCGAGTCACTACCAGTAAACAAAGACATGTTAAGCTAAATGGGCCAGCAGCCTGACTTGGGATAAGATAGCTTCCTAAGCTCATGGCACATAAGACAACATTGGAGTTCACATTTAATTTAGACATTCCAGGAATAAAGAGCAGCAAGGCAGAATGAGCACATTTAGCAAGTCTCATCTATGGCAAGCCGGTGCCAACTGGATGCTTTGACACAAATCTGTCCATTTGGTTTCAGAGAAAAGCCTTCATTTTGTTTTACTTTTTTTTTTTTGCATGCTCACTTTTGAATTGATCTAAAGTAAGAGAAGGAGCGAACATTCTTTAACACCTCCTACTTCTCGCCCTGCTGAAATGGCAGCAGCCACTGTGCTGGGATCTATAGCGGGCCTTTCCCTCCCTACGAGGGCTAGTACCAATGTAATGGGCTCCATCTGTCTTGCTGGCACTCATTCAACAATAGGCTGGGAGAAGAGAAGCAACAGTTGAATGCTTTGGTTTCCTTTCATGCAATTGGCTTAGCTCTTTAATGAGACTTGCATTCCTAGAAGAAGAAAAAAGCCTTGCAAAGAGAATGACAGGTTTTTAGAACTCTCAGCTCTGCTTCCTGTGCTAGAACATGCTTTCAAAACAGCCGTGGCAAGAGGGAGGAAAGAAAAACCGTTTTGGCAGTCACAAGAAATAGAAGAACAGGGCTGAAAGTTATCGTGTTGTAAGCAGAGTTCAGCTTAGACAGATTTTTGAAATGAAGGGTACTGAATGAGAAAACACTTTCTTAGAGGGACCCCCACAAATACTTGCAGCGCAATCACATCTTGCGTTGGAACAGGCAAACCAGGAGGCTTGCTCTGTATCCAGCGCAAGATAGAGCTGCAAAGTGGCTCAGCCAAATGCAAGAGGAAGCTTTTCCCCTTACTCCCTGGGTAAGCCACTGCAGCCCCTATGGGTCTCCTTGGACTTGCACCACCTCAGGAGGTGGCGCACATTCGAGGAGACTGGAGCAGCTTGAAGCTTGAAGCTGCTCCACGCTGTTCGGGGATGGGGGCTAGGATCCAGGGCAGCCGGATCCCAGCCCCACCTCCTGCTCCCTATGCATCTGCCCCTGGGACCGCCCTCCGCCCACCCTTCCCCACCCCAGAAAGCCTTCCTCCTGCCTCCTCCCCACCTACCCCAGAGCCTTGAGTCAACCAAACTCAGCTGACGCAAGGCTAGCCCCGCAAGCCGCCACAGAGGCTGGATGCAGCCTCTGTATGCCAGTGCACCTCCATGCGCTGACACAGCTTGCTCCTGAGGAGGCACAAATGTGCTTTACAGCACATTTGCAACCCTCCTAGCTCCTAACTCATAGACCCTCCTAACTCATCGTTAGGACTGCGTCCTTAATTCTCCTCCACCACGCTAGTTTTGTATACGCAAAGCACTGTAAAGGGCAGCTTCTTTATCTGTAGATTCGGCACCCACAGATTGGCCTTACCACAGATGCCAAACCCCTGGATCGCCCCACTGAAGACCTCCCAGATGTGACTGGAACCTCATTTCAATCCTATCTGTAAGGTTTTCTGAGACGGAGAGGCCATGTGTCACTGTGCTGGCATCACCAAGGATCAGAACAGCTCCAGTCATGTTTGGAGCTCCAGTGGGCCCAAAAACCAAGGATTTCATTATCTGTTGTTTTCGTTAACTGCAAGGGATCCAGGAACAGAACCCCTGCAGATAAGGAGGCACCACCTGTATATGAATTTTTGATTAGATGAAGCCGCATGCAATTATGCGAAACCCCACTTCTCCTCCAACCTATCCAGCACTAGAACCAAGAGTCACGCAATGAAACCAACAGATAGAAGATTTAAAAGAGACAAAAGGAAATACTCCCATACACAATACACAAGATATTAATGGCTACAAGGCATGGCAATGGCAACTACTTTGGGTGGCTTTAATGGGATTTAGATAAATTCATGAACAGCTCTGTCAATAGCTACTAAGTCATGACAATGACATGCTACCTTTACATTGAGAATATGCTACTGGAAACACCAGTTGCAAGGATGTAATGGTGGAAGACAGCTATGCCTTCATGTCGCTCTGCCTGTGGGCTTCCTGAGGCAGCTGGTGGGCCACTGTGGGAAACAGGACGATGGACTAGATGAGTTTTTGGTCAGAGCCATTAGGGCTCTTATGTCTGCATTGGAAAGTGGTAGACTCTCCATCATTGGAGGTCTTTAAGTAGAAACTGCATAACCATTTATTGGGGATGTCACAGTTGTGGACAACCTGCTTTGGCAGTGGTTGGACCAGATGATCTTGTGGGTCTCTTCCAAATGTATGATTCTTCTTCCTTCTGGGACATGTTCCAACACCTGTCGTATTTGAAAATTTGTAACTGAAGAATGTAGACAGAAAGAAAAAAAGTGATGTCCAAGTGATGCAACAGCCCCATTTCCAAGCAGCTTCAGTTGTCCCAAACACTCAAAATTGCAGGCGTGATTTTATCAAATGTTAAAGGCAACCCAAACAAAGCAATTGCACCAGGGGTGAGTTACTTCCAAGTGCAGTGCAGCGTGCTGCAGCTCTCAGATTAACAGCCCCGCTGTTGGAGCCAAGAAGCTTAGGGGCACCCAAGCCTCCCAGCCCCGATATGCTTTTCTTGGCTGCAAGCCCTGGAAAACTGTGACACCAGTGATGGCTGTTCTACCTGGACCGAGTGCTTGTGTGCCAACACCTTTGCACTCTGAAAAGGAAGTCTGTTTTGAATGACTCAAAGCAAGTTAGGATGAGGGGCCTAGGTGGCTTGGCAATGCTTTTTGTCACATTCCTGAAAAGTCAGACCACTGAGAGAGCAGCTCATTCTCACACACACACACACCATGCTTCCCAGAACTGGACTCCTGAACAACCGCCCTACTGTAGCAGGGGAAGTTTGCTTCCAAAGGCACAACAAGGCACTGACTGTCAGATCAAGGAGCTTGAGAGCTTGGGAGGTCCTCCCTTTGCCAGACCTTGACCTCCATGCTCACCTCAGGTCCCCTTCCCCACCCAGAACCAGCTGCACAGAATCACTGGCTTCCAAAATGGACTGAAGGATGACCATAAAAAGGCCCTACATTCTGAAGGTGACAGGAACATTGCATCCTGTCCTGGCCAAATGCATCCTTGGAGATTTGCACCCAGGACATGTGTCCCAAAATATATACATTAGATGTAACTTTTCATCTTTTAAATGTAAAGATAGGGTTAGGGCTGGGACAAGAGACTTAGCACAGTGGTTCTCACACATTTAGCACCGGGACCCACTTTTTTAGATGAGAATCTGTCAGGACCTGGTGGGAATGGTGGTGTCATGTGGTGGTGTCATGACATCACTTCCGGTGAGATGTCATGACCGGAAGTGACATCATCAAGCAGGACCATTTTAACAATCCTAGGCTGCAATCCTACCCACACTTACCCAGGAGTCAGTACCATTTACTGGCATTGTTAAAAGAATATACAAAGTAGCTTGTCAAAAGTATAGTTCTGTAACATTTCCCCAAATGCAGTCACATACCATGGTAGCATCAAGTCTACTATATTAAAAATAAAATATTGAAATGGACCCACCTGAAATTGGCTCACGACCCACTGTTTGAGAAACACTGACAGCATATACAGTGGACCCTCTTTATCTGCGGGCTAAGCATCCATGGAATCAGACACAACTGGACGTCACTTCCAGTTCAAACCAGTGAATTCCAGCCCCATCTGGAGGTGTTCTGAGGCATGGGGAGGCTGTGTCCAGAGACTGACCTCTGGAAGGCCAGGCACGGCCCACAGGTAAGTAATTACAGGGCCATGCTGACCACGGATTTAATTATTTATGAACTTTGACATCTGCAGGGGTTTGTGGAATGGATCCCCCACAGATACTGAGGACCCACTGAATAACATGAGTTTGTTGCCCAGTTATGGCAGGACACAAATAACCAAGACACACACAAACAACCAGACGTGAATGTTGCTTGCGCAGCAGGTTCCTAATGGGGCTGGGTCAACCCTGTGCAGGTACTTGCTCCCAACGCATGCCTCATAAGGTTCCACTACTATCACCCCCAAGTTAGACCCTGAAGCTTTGCCACCCATTGATGTATCTAAATATCAAAAAACAACTTGTTAAATAGTCATGAAATTCGATAGGGATACGACATTTAATACACAAAACTTCACCTCACAGTCCTTCTCAGTTCCATGCGCTAGATCTAGCTTTCCTGCAGCTATGAAGCAACCCAAGAACACACCATTCTGTATTTACACTGCAATCTATGAGCACTGGGGAAGGAGGAGAGATATTTTTAAAAATCTGCCAACATTTGAACACCAGAAATAGGTACACAATGTGGGGAGGGAGTTGAAGGAATGGAAAATCAAACAAGAGTGATGCTGTGCTGAAATTTTTTTTTAACGGGGAAGTGTTGGGAAAAGCAAAATGGTAATCTTGCTAAAAATACAGGGAAGGTTGGTAGAGAAATAGAACAGCAAGTTACTGTGGACCAGCTGTTTGGGGGGGGGGAATAAGAAGAAAATGGAACACTCACGTTATCTCTTCAAAACAGTATCCAATCCTTTGGAAGGATGGCAATCAAATAATCAGCTGAGTGTTAGCGGCAATTACACAGTACAACCCTGGAATCTGGGAATCTATTGTTACATGTTGTTTCTCTCTGTGCTCTGAATAAAGTATTATCCTATAGCACTCTGGTTAGCTTTGCCTTTAGCAAATCCCATTATTTTAATGAGATTTGAACCCAACCCTTCCTGAAGAAAAGGCCCCAACTAGAAGCCCAGGCCTCAAGTGAGCTTTCTGTGCCACTTGTAAGCGGTGCAAAGGGCTCCATCGGAGAGCCTTGGGGCCACTGGAAGCAGCACCCATGACAGGAGAGCGCCATTTCCAGAAGGCAGGTGGCACTTGCCTCCTGGGCACCGCTTCCAGCAGCCCCAAGGCGCTCTAGTGGAGACCTTCGCACCACTTACAAGCACGAAATTAGAGGAGGCGTGCACCACTTCCACACTGTTCTGAAGGGCGCCCCTCCCCTTTCCAGCACACCTGGAACGGCTGCCCCCTTCCCCTTTAAGATAAGACGAGAGGGGGTAGCCCTCATACACAGCTGGGAACTGTGCTAAGAGTGGCTGCAGAAGCACAGCCACTCTCGACATGGTTCCCCACTATCTGAGTGCTGCCCCCCTCTTCTTGGCTTGAAGGGGTAAGGGCAGCCATCGCCCTCACCGTCGCCGTGATAGCCATTCCGATGTGATGGCCGTCGCCAGATAGCCATTCCCAGTGCACTGTCACCAGGCCACCCCTCCTCCTTTATAGGAGGAGAGGAAAGGGGCGCCCTAGAGCATCTGCGTGCTGGGAGTTGGGGTGGTGACCCTCTCTGGCAGCAATTCTGGCCCATCCCCTCCTTCATCGGGAGGAGGTGTTTTGTTTTTTTTAAGCGAAAGCAGCAAGTGGAGCTGCCGGCTTCTTTTGCTTAAAAAAAATGACAAATGGAAGTGGAGGCGGGCGAGGCTGGCGGTGGCGCCCCCCAGAGAGTCAGTGCGTGGGGAAATTGCCCCTCTTGTCCCTCTCTCAGGTCTGCCACTGTATAAGCGACCCCACTTTACAAGGTGCCTCTTTATCCAGTTAGCAGGGGTTAACCCATATGGGGTTTGGCCCATATCCTGGTGTCTTTTTAGACATCCAAACTCGCAGCCAGTTCAGCTGGCCACAGAAGTGTGCAGAAAACCTGCTGAGGCTGTGTAGGCCTTCTGGGCAGCCATTTCAGTACTCCTTTCTACTGGTCCTTGGGAAGCCCCTCGCTGCCTGATGGAAAGACAGAAGAAGAGCCCAGTGCCACCACTGGTGCATCCACCAAGAGCAGCTTTAATCGCTGCATGTCCTCCTGGGCCAGACTGTAAAACTTGATCTGCTTGTGACTGTCCTTGGTTTGGCCCACTTCTTTTCTACTGATATGTGAAAGGGTAGGGGCAGGGGCTCATCTAACCGTTGGAGAGAGAGAGCAGTGTTCAGACACTGCTGAGACAAACAGTTTTTCCTGATACCCACAAACCCCTCTCTTGCCCCTCCCCCCTGCATCCCATTTGTCTCACCACTGCTCCCTCTCCAATTTCCTGATACCCACAAACCCCTCTCTTCCCCCTCCCCCCTGCATCCCGTTTGTCACTCCACTCTTCGCTCACAACAGGAGAGGAAACTGAACGCTTTCCACATGCGCTGCCTCCGACGCATTCTCGGCATCACCTGGCAGGACAAAGTTCCAAACAACACAGTCCTGGAACGTGCTGGAATCCCTAGCATGTATGCACTGCTGAAACAGAGACGCCTGCGTTGGCTCGGTCATGTCGTGAGAATGGATGATGGCCGAATCCCAAAGGATCTCCTCTATGGAGAACTCGTGCAAGGAAAGCGCCCTACAGGTAGACCGCAGCTGCAATACAAGGACATCTGCAAGAGGGATCTGAAGGCCTTAGGGATGGACCTCAACAAGTGGGAAACCCTGGCCTCTGAGCGGCCCGCTTGGAGGCAGGCTGTGCAGCATGGCCTTTCCCAGTTTGAAGAGACACTTGGCCAACAGTCTGAGGCTAAGAGGCAAAGAAGGAAGGCCCATAGCCAGGGAGACAGACCAGGGACAGACTGCACTTGCTCCCAGTGTGGAAGGGATTGTCACTCCCGAATTGGCCTTTTCAGCCACACTAGACGCTGTTCCAGAACCACCATTCAGAGCGTGATACCATAGTCTTTCGAGATTGAAGGTTGCCAACATAAAGTACCTCCTGTTGTGCTAGGAAGGCTGCCGATGCTCCCCACATTTTAATGGATGTGCTAGCTTCCTCTGCAGCAGGGTTTCACTGGAGCTCCAGGACCCTGACAACCTTTTGGAACATCTGGTTGAACAGCTCGGGAGAAAGAGACGAGATCCCTGATGTTCTGGGCCCTGATCTTCATCTGAGAGTTCACTCTCCTCAATGGAGGAACTCTCTAAGCCCTCTCCAAACCAAGCTCAGATGTCCTTTGTCTCTGGGCTGGCAGTGGCTGAAAATCTAGGCTGTTGTCACCTGTAGATCTGGCTCTTTTGGGAAGCAACGGCAGGGCAGAGTCATCAACAGCCACTGGAGTGCTCACGGGCTGGTTAGCTTAGAGGGCTGCTGGAGGCCCTTGGGGAGCAATGAGGGAGCAGGCCACTAAAGCAGCACTTACACTGGCTGTCACAGGGTTGGGCAAGTTGCCTTTTCCTTCAAGAGATATTTTAAGCTGGTTGCTAAGTAAAAGATGTAAGGTTATTCAGGTGTAGCTAATTGGTAATTTAGAGTGTAAAACCTGGATGTGGATCCACAGAGTGGAGGACAGGAGGAGGCTTGGGTTAGCAGTCCTTGTGCTGGAGCGTTCAAGAAGTATTATGTGGCTGACATGCCTGTAATAGTAACTCTTAAAGTTGTTGTTGGCATCCTTCAGTCTCGGAAGACTATGGTGTCACGCTCTGAATGGTGGTTCTGGAACAGAGTGTCCTCTCCAGTGCGTGAAGCCTGGGTAAAGTAGGTATGGAGGATAGGCTGTTACCCATGCAGCAAATCCCCCCTCTCCACGTCGCTGAAATGGTCCAATTGAAAGGCAGAGGCCAATAAGGTTGGTTCCAGTGGCGTCGCAGGAGTTGCCAGAACGTGACTGTGTTCAGCCATGAACTGCCTCAGGGACTCCGGCTCCGGATTTTGCCTCCAGGTTGACTCCTGAAGCCTTTTCCATAACTGGATGTAGCCACAAGGCAGTGGAGGTTTGGGATCAGAGTTTTCCTTCTCTCAGATGAGCTGCCTTCCCAGGCTGACGAGTCCCATCTACTCAGTGGCTGTTTAGTCGCCTCTTACGACAAGTACAGCCAAACTGAGGGCCTATTCTTATCCCCAGCCCCCAGGGGTAACTCTTAAAGTACATTAACAATAAAACAATAAAATAAACAAATGTTCCCATACCTTGAGGAGGCCTCCAAGATTGCATTCCCAACACAGGAAGCAGTGCATAGCCCATAGGCACAGTAGCACCAGCACTGGAAAACTGGATAGGATTGGGCCCTCAGCTAGCTAACCTCTCTTATTTATTTATTTATTTGATTTGTATTCTGCCTTTCTCCCTGAAGGGCACCCAAGGCAGCTAACAATAAAAAGACTCAAATACATTAAAATACAGAATAAAAACAAATAAACATTAAAAATAAAGACAATTAAAAACAAGATAAAAATACAGAGCAATCAGCAATTTAAAAAAAAGCACAGTAAAAACATTATTTTATAAAACAGCCCTTATAAGGCCTCAAAGACATTCCTAAATAAAAACGTCTTTAGGCCCTGCCGGAAAGTTAATAATGAGGAAGCTGTCCTCAATTCAAAGGGGAGGGAATTTCATAAAGTAGGTGCCACCACCGAGAAGGCCCTGTTTCTGACTGCCATCCCCTTCACCTCTCTTAATGGCGGCACAACCAACAGGGCCCCCTCTGATGACCTCAGAGAATGGACCGGATTATACGGAAGGAGGCAGTCTCTCAAATACGCTGGTCCCAAGCCGTTTAAGGCTTTAAAGGTCAAAACCAGCACCTTGAATTCAGCCCAGAAACGAACCGGCAGCCAGTGCAGTCGCTGGAGCAGTAGTGTGACAGAGTTAAACCACCGACCTCTGACAACTACACAAGCCACTGCATTCTGCACTAGCTATAGCTTCCAGACCATCTTCAGGGGCAGTCCCACGTAGAGCGCGTTACAATAATCTAATCTGGTCACAGTGGCATGGACCACTGTGGCCAGATCCCCGAGACAGGTATGGCTGCAATTGGCACACAAGCTGGGCAAAGGTACCCCTGGCCACACTCTACACCTGGGCATCCGGGAGCAGCTGCGGGTCCAGGAGAACCCCCAAGTTGCTAACCTGCTCTTTCAGGGGGAGTGCAACCCCATTCAAAGCAGGGCAATAGTCCAGCACCCGCACTGTGGATTTCTGAAACAGGAGGACCTCTGCCTTGTCCAGATTTAATTTCAGCTTGTTCACCCTCATCCAGATCCCAACTGCTTCCAGGCAGCACTCCAGGACAGAGACTAGCAAGGATGCACTCCCTCCATCCAGCCCTTGGCGTAGGACATTAATCAAGGCGACCAAGGCCATCAAGCCAGGCCTGAAGCCAGACTGAAAGGGATCCAGATAATCTGCTTCATCCAGGATCCTCTGGAGTTGAGGTGTGCTATTGTATATGCATGTACTACTGTTTATGGAGCAACTATGTCACAATTGTCACCCAAGGAGTCAGGGAGAAATTAGGGTGAATTCCCAGACCCTGGCAGGATGCAACCCACACCCTCTTCCACCAGCCTCATTCACCTAACCCTTGAGGAGAATGTAGTCAGCTTATAATGCCATAAGCACCAGGGTTCTTTTGAAGTACATTCCCTTGGTCAATAAAATGTGTTGTGCTCAATCTTCAAAATAGAACAATTTTATTATTAAAAAGTTGCTCATTAAAGAGTACGTGCATCTGAATCCTAGCTTTAATATCATTCCAGTTTGAGGCATGCAAGGACTCGGGAGATTCCCGGATGCACTTGGGACTCCCTGGCAGGGCTGGCCATGATGGAAAGGGGGGGGGGGAATGCAACTTGTCTGATCCTCTCCTGGAAGATCAAAAACTGGCTGCTCCTAAGGCTCTGAGTGGCATAAGGGTTATAGGGATGGTCCTCCAGATGCTCCCTCTCTGTCCCAAAGGGGGAACAGAGGTCAGGTTGGGCTGTTGTGTTCAGCCATGCTTTGATGCCAAAACAAAACAACAACAAAAGCATTTCTCAGGGAGGCACCAGATGTGCTGTACTGAGACTTTTTCTCATGGCCTGAGCCAGGGCAGATGGCCTGGCACTGAGGCATGTAAAGCACCAAGCCATTCTCCTTAGCATTCCCCAGTGAGCTGGCAGTGTTGGTTCTTCACAGGCTGCAAGCCTCTGTTCCTTTAGGTCTTCTTTGCCATATTCTGGATGAGCTCAATGAGCTTCAGGAAGATTTGACCTCTGCTGTTCAAGGCAAGGTTGGCCTGGGGACCCAGGGAGCCCATCCCCTCTCAGGATGATTTCCATCAGCTGCACTGCCTGCCTGAGAGGGATTCCCAGATGAGCCACACTGACCCTTCCTTGGAACTACCAGAGAAGCTATTTAATAGACAAAAAGAACCAGTCAAATGACCACAAAATATACATTTTCAATAGAAATACTCAAATCCTTCAGGGGGTCACAAACTACTAAACCAAGAAACTGGGTTATTCAACTACTGCATCCCACTTCAAGAGTCTGGGGTGAAATGAGTTAGATCATTAAATGAAATGCAATAAGGCTGCAATCCAAAACACTTCCCTAGGAGGAAGCCCCATTGAACACAATGAGACTTCTACATAGACATGCGTAGGATTGTGTTGTCTGTTTCAGAGTAGAGATGCCCGGAGAAGGAAAAAAACTAATGAAGACATATAAAATAAATATTTCTGTTCTATACTCTTAGCAGGCCATGGCTGCAATCCTATCCACATTTACCTGGGAGTAAGCTCCATTGACTATGATGGGAATTACTTCTGAGCAGACATGCAGAGGACTGGGCTGTAAAGTTATTGGGGCCAACAGGGTAAGCTCCTGAACTTCCAGATTTACCACTATGCCACTGCATGAAACCATCCAGTTTTCTCAAACTGTGGGTCGAGACCCATTTGGTGGATCACAAGCCAATTTCAGGTGGGTCCCCATTCATTTCAATGTGTATTTCATTTTTAACATGTAAGACTTGATGGTGTGTGACTGCATTTGGGGAAATCTGTACTTTTAATAGGTTACTATGTATCAGCTTTTAACAATGAGAGTCAATAGGGCTTACTCCTGGGTACATGTGGATAGGATTGCAGCCTTTGAGTTATTTCGGAGATTATTTTTTTTAAACAGATCAGCAACTGCTTGGGAGGGTTGTTCTTTATTTTAAATAAATTTTTTAACCTATACTTATTGTAAGCTTTTAATTTACTTACTTAATTTGATCTGATTTTGTTATATCAGATTAATATATTAAGATTAAGATTTTCCCTACTTCTTGATGTCACTTCCAGCCATGACATCAGTTTCGGATTAATGACATAACTTCGGGAGTTTCCAAACAGACTGTCATTCTAAAAAGTGCGTCCTGATGCTAAAAGGTTTGAGAACCACTGATCTAAACAGTATGTTATGCATGGAAGAACACAACACTGGGGCAAAGAAGTGACTGAGTGATTGTTAACATGCAATAAATGGGGTAGCCTAAAGCACGACACACTCCACACATTGTTTACATGAGCCAGCAACACTTTGCACAGAAAATTCCCCACCCAGCTGGAGGTCACCCAGATCCTGGCTGCAGGGCTGTAAACATAATCTCCCCCACCATTCCCAACTCCCTTCAGAATCACAACAGCAGTGTCTCTCTAAGGCTGTCCATTCAAGACTCTCATTTTGCTCTGCATGTTTTCTGAAGCAACAGTCTAAAAATAACCATGACAAAACCAAACATTGTGTTTTAAGTCTGCATTATAGTTTTTCCAGCACAAATGACGTTGGACCAGATACCATCATGGTGAGTGTGCCTGCAGAAAGCAACAAAGCAAAGAAAGTTGGAGCTCCAAGCTACAATCCGACAGATCACTTTTCTAACCAGGGTTGGCCCATCTATGAGTGTCGCATCAGTGGCAAATTGCAAGGGATCCAAAGGAACAGAAGATTTGGGGTGCTTTTCACCCTGAGTATGCTGCCAGTGGCGTACCTGGGGAGGGGAAGAGGGCCAAATGGCCCAGGCGCCAGGCTTGGGGGCACTGGCCCACCACCACCCACTACCCCACCGTGCCCTCCCCCCACAGCACTCAGTGAGCCACCAATACTCGGTGCACCAATCTGAGGGCCTCCCCCTAGAGGCATTCTGTGGGTCAGAAATAGTCACTTTCAGTTTTTGGGCTCCATAAGGCCTTAGAACACCTGGGGGGGAGAGGCAGAGGGCGCAGAGAGGAGGCACATCTGGGGGGCAGCACTCCTTGAGGTGTGCCCCAGGCACTACAGTGGCAAGGAATGCCACTGTCTGCAGCAGCTGCCTCACTCCAATGCAAGTTGCAATTATCCACTTCTTATTTGCCCAAGCAAGAAGCAGATCAAAGATCATTCATTTCCTTACCATGCACTCTGGTTGCACTGCTGTGAAACCTCAAAATGCAGAAGTTCCAGTTCTGAAGTACAGTAAGGTTTTGGGGTGTGTTTTTTTTGGTAACAGTGGTGCCGACTTGAGGCAGCATTCTGAGTCACACTGCCCCTGTTATTCAAGGGCAAACTAGATGTTCTACACCAGGGGTGTCCAAAGTTTTTGGCAGGAGGGCCACATCAGCTCTCTGACACTATGTTGGGGGCCGGGGGAAAAAATAATTAATTTACATTTAAAATTTGAATAAATTTACATAAGTTTACGAAAGTGAATATATTAAAGATGAACTTATATGAATGAATGAAGGTCTTGCAATAGCTCAAAGCCAATAAAAGGCCTTGCACAAAGCACAGCTGGCCTTTTCTTTGCTGCCGCTACTGCATCACAGACATGAAAAAACAAGCAGTGGAGGGAGCCCTCATCCCACAGCTCACGCATGAGGTCAAACAGTCGCCCTCACTCAGAGAGCAGTTGTGTCGGGCCAGTGCGGGCTCCAACAAATCTCCAGAGGGCCAGAGGCTCATTGGAGACTGGGGGTTCTCTGAGGGCCACACTGAGTAGCCTCGAGGGCCGCAAGTGGCCCCAGGGCCGGGGTTTGGGCACCCCTGTTCTACACCAACAACATAAAAGAGTGTTCTGGTGATTTGAAATGGGGGGGGGGGGAAGGACCGCTGTTCCAAGATGGGAAAAATTAGAGTAAAGCAGCAGCAGGCAAACACTTCTCTTCCCTGCCTGTTTCTTGGTTCCAAATAATAACAGAAGGGGCTAACTTGTCCAACCTCCTGCTTGGTGCAGGAAATTCAGACCAAGGGAGAGTTCGCAAGTTTCAACTTATTGCTTCCAGCCCTGCCCTCAGGAGTCACAGAGCGCACTTTCTCCCCTTCTTCTGCACGGCAGTCCACCAGATACTTGAAGTCAGCTCTCATGCCTCCCTTTAGTCTTCTCCAGGCTAAACAAACCAAGCCCTTAAGAATTCCGCATAAGACTTGGCTTCCAAATTCCTCACCATCCCTCACAGCCCTTCTCTGAATCCACTCCAGCTTAGCAAGCCTTAAAATGTGGTATTCTAAGCCAGGTCTGACTAGTGCAATGTAGAGTGGAATGATTACTTCTTGTGAGCCAGCCTCTGCCAAGCACAGCCCAGCAATGCATTTGCATTTTTGCGGCAGAAATCACACTGCTGGCTCCTGTTCAACTGATGATACTGAGATCTTTTTTTACCTGTCATAAGCCTCTGGGAGGCCTTCTGAGGCATGAGGAGGTCATGAGCAACCTCAGAAGGCCTCCCAGACACTTCTGAGAAGCACTACCAAAAAAACTGCCCCCAAAAATGGAAGTGCTTTTCATACGCAGCCTCCCGCACCTCAGAACACTTCCCAGATATGACTGGAAGGTCATGTGAGGCCTTCCTGTGCAGGTTTGGTACCCATAGTGAGACAAAACATCAGGTGCTGAACCCACAGACTAGGAGGGCCCTGGCCTCCTAGATCTGCTGTTGAGGTCCTAAGCCTTGTTCTTTTGAGAACATTGGGGGCACAGCACCCTCCCTTCTTGCTAGCTAGAAAGAAGAACACAAAGCAATGAATCTTACCTCTGTCCATTTGTCATTTACTTCCATAAATAAGACACAGAAAGGGTCAGATTTAGATGTCACATCTCTATCCAGAAGATTTTGGCCACACACAGACAATTCCACTTTGCAGACACAGTACTGGGGCCCCACAGGCACGGAAGGGGCTGGGCTTATCGTGTACGCCATCGGCTCAGGCAGCAACAGCTCCCGACAATCTGCAAGAGACAAGAAGTCCACATGGTGAAAAAGGGGGAAGGAATCAGAAGAGCCACTTTTGATGCTAAATGGAGGGGCTTCTCCTATAGGTCACAACAGCCTTCTTTGACAATTGAGATGTAGTATTGTCCTACAATGGAGGCTCCCAATACCAAACTCCCCTGCTTGAATATCTGCAAGCACAGTCAAGGAAAGCCAGAATATATTTGCAAAAGGAAGCTTGGCAAGTAGTGGGTGCTCACAAAGGTTTTGCAAGCATATCAGGGCCTAAGCAAGTGAATTGATGGTTCAACAAGGTCACAATTGATTGTTTTATTAAATTGTGCAACCTGCCTTGAGTCCCCTTAACTAGGGAGAAAGGTTACTTAAAAATTCTTTAAAATAAATTAAAATTAGAACAGCAGAAACAAAGCAAAATTGGTCATTCAGACAGAGGTCTTTCCCAGTCCTTCCTGGAAAGGTCAGGGATTTGACATGCAAAAAGTATGTTCTACATCACTCAACAAAGACTCCAGGCCTCCTGTTCAGGAGCTGCACCCACAAAGAGCCACAAAAATTTATCTTGGCCAGCCTAATTGACAACCTGTGCTGGGAAATGGACAGGTAAACTGTATGGTTCTGCGGGATCGCGCAGTAGCATTCGTTACCATCAAATGCTGGTGTTCTTCTGGAACACCTGTTTGAACTTGGGTTTGGGGAGGGCACTGTTTTGCAGGGTCTCCAATCTTTTCTGGAGGGAAGATTCCTGAAGGTGGCATATGGAGACTTCAGCTCAGTGCTATGGTTGTTCGGTTTCCCATAAGGTTAAATTCTGTCCATATTATTCAACAACTACTTGAAATGGCTGGTGGGGGAGGTCATCAAAGGACTAGAATAAGGTATCACCAGTATGTAGATGACACTAGACTCTGTAATCCTATTCCAGCTGGTACTAGGGAGTCTGTGAAGTCCTAAATCTCTGTCTGGAGTTGATGATGGGCTGGATGAAGATGAGCAAATGGAAATTTAATGCAGACAAGGCAGAGATGCTATTGGTTAGGAGACCTGCAAACCAGTTTATTAATTGTTAACCCCCTCTTCTAGAGGGGGCTGCACTCTGCTTGAGGGACCAGGTTCACAACTGCCAGTATTGGCATCCTCCCTAACCGTGGATCTGGTTCTCCATGGGCCCTCCATGTCCATTACCTTTGTGAGCTTCTTTAGCTTGGCGCCAAGCAAGTCTATGTCTTCCTTTTACTGAACATGAAAACCAAAGTCAAGGCAAAAGGCAGGCAAAGGGAGAGACATTTACAGGAAGCATGATATCTTCTGCGAGGGGAGGTGAGAGAAGCTTCACTCCTGCCACCTCTGGAGGGGCCTCTGAGCTCATCAGAGGCCAAGGACATCTGTCCCTGGCTTCTGCCGAGCTCAGACTAATTTCTACAGGTAAAAAAAAGTGACTTCCGGTTTCATGGAAAAACCAGAAGTGACATTTTAATGCCTTATAAGGCATTGCGAGACCCTGGGAAGCCCTGGAGAGGCTATACAAGGGGGTGCATGTGCTGGGGGCCCTTCAGACCCGATCCACAGAGAAGTGAATCCACAGATACAGGATCCGCGGATATGGGGGGTCGCCCCATATTGTTCTTCTCTGTATAGGGTTCCCTTTTATCTGCAGCTTCTGTATCCATAGGGGGCGGGAAACGTATCCCCGCAGATGTATCAAAGTGCTGGGTTGTGATAGTTGCTCAAAAGTGCATAGGATCAGAATACCGGAAGAAGTGGGCCTGGGTCTTTATGTGTGAAGCTGCTCACTCCTTGAGGTCAACTGAGAGGGCTCCTTCTCATGTGTTCCACCACCAACAGAACTGCAATTGACAGTGAGGCACAAGAGGGTAGCATCAAAATGGCACCCAGTCTGTTCAGCTTCCTGGCACAGGCCACAAGGCTATCTATTTCTTTGCCACTGTTCCAGCAACATTTGAATTTTTTTTTCCCAACTTGGGCTGGGGGGGATCTACCTTTTCGCACTTGTGGAGGGCTGCTTTGCGGCTTGGTGGTTGGGTATTCCTCCAGTGAAAATGTTGGTTTTGCTACTAGCCATTGTTTCAAGATAAATACAATAAAATGCCATCCAGGTTAACTCACTGCTAGCCACCTGGACTGCTCCCTGGTGGGAGGGGAAAGAAAAAATATAAATATTTTCATCACACCACCACGCATTCCCATGAAACGCACATGAAGCAGGCTCTGGTGATTGCATAACCATTTGGACCAGCAACAGATCACAGTATGGACTGAAGCAACCCACACTTCCAGAATTAACACAGCGCCACTCCCACCCTCCTCTCTGACATGAAAGCCATCTGGGTGAGCCTTCACTGAGAACCATTCACAGCCCCGCCACGCCCTCTAGCTTAAACCTTACACTGCATTTTCCCCAGTTCAATGAACCACATCTGCTTCCACATGGCTGAGCTTTAAAAACTCGCTTTGCAGCTCGTTGTTATTCACAAAAAAAGCACAAACCCATTCGCTTGCTCTTCAGGTTCTGACAGCTGTGTTCTTCATCCCATTAAGGGTCGGCAGTTTATTCCAGGCTCCCCACCCCACCCCACCCTGCCTTGCCAAGATCCTTCTGACTATATTTTAATGTTTCTGCCAACAGAGATTTGCCCACTCTGGCAGTTCAGCTTCAGGGAAGGAAGGCAGCCGACTAGCCATACAAAATAAACATGCATCAAGCCTTCATGCACAGGAAAACAGCTTGCCCCAAAACCACTGGCCCCAATTAGAGGTGTAGCAGCTGGCTGAGCAGACTGTTCAGTGCAATGTACCTTCGACCAGGTCTGGCAAAGTCTCCCTTCAGTCACTTGCAGGTGCAAAGAGACACACTTCTAGCTAACAGCCTATGCCAGGCCGTGAAGCAAAATGCACTTACACTTTTAGAATAGCAGTTGTAGGGTTTTGTTAACCTTATTTTTTTATTTTACAGAGCCCCTGCTAACTATGGGGTAAGAGGCCCTTTTGGGAGTGGCGGCTCCCTTATGTTTAGCGGGGGACGGAACTGTCCCTCCCTGTCTCTCAGCACAGCATCAGTTCCAGCGACTTTTCATTGACTTCCCCTTCCCAAAAGGGCCACAAACATTTTCTTCCTTTTGCTGCATAAACCACATAGAGAACTCTTTTAAGTAGAGAAGTCATATATCAATATCCTTAAAATCGATCAGCTATCCCTGTCCTCATGCATGGGTTAGTGGTCCTGGTGTTGGACTTGGAAGATCCAGGTTCAAATCTCCACTCAGATTCCTGAATGACATTGGGCCAGTCACTATCACAGCCTCATCTACCTCACAGGGTTGTTGTGAGGGCAACCCTCCAGTTGTACATGGGCAACCATGTACACTAGCGGTTCTCAAACTGGTGGGTCACAACTCACCAGTTCATGTAATGCTTCCCCAATCCCTTTAAGGCAGTGACTCGATCCCCAGAATCACATCACTAAGGAGGGCAAGGAGGGGTGCTTTTACTTACTGTTACGGCAAGCAGCAGAAGGTGTGGGGAACCCCGCGCAGCCCTCCACAGGGCTCCCCGAGGCTTGGAACCTTCAGAAATAGCAAGCGCAAGCCACTTCTGGTTTGCAAACGTAGCCAGGAGGTGGTCGCACTTGCAATTTCTGAAAATTCCAACCTCTGGGAGCCCTGCAGAGGGCTGTGCGGGACTCCCCGCACCTCCTGCCGCTTGCCCTAACACACAGTAAGTAAAAGCACCCCCTCGCAATCCCTTTGCGATGTGATCCTGGGGATTGTGTCGCTGCCCTTGCCCCCATCACACAAAGACTTACTTTGGGAGTAAAGCTCCCAAAAAGTCTGAGAACCAGTGACCATCCTGAGCTCCTTAGAGCAGTGTTTCTCCAGTTGTGGGTTGGGATCCACTAGGTGGGTCACGAGCCAATTTCAGGTGAGTCCCCATTCATTTCAATGTTATTTAAAATATATTAGACTTGATGCTACCATGGTATGTGACTGCATTTGGTGAAATATTACAGTTTTGTATTTTTAACAAGCTACTATGGATATGCTTTTAATAATGATAGTCAATGGGGCTTTCTCCCAGGTAAGTGTGGGTAGGATTGCAGCCTTTGGGATGTTTGGGGAATAAAAAAAAAAAATCAAAAAGATTAGCAACTGCTTGGGAGGGTTAGGTTTCTTTTTTATTTAAAATAATTTTTTTAACTTATTGTTGACTTTTAATTACTTATTTAATTAGATTTGATTTTGTCATATGGGGGTGTTAAATATGTTCCTGCTTGATGATATCACTTCCAGCCATGACATCACTTCCAGGTTAATGACATCTCTTCTGATGGGTCTCAACAGATTGTAATTCTAAAAAATGGGCCCCAGTGCTAAAAGGTTTGAGAACCACTACCTAGAGGAAAAACAGTATAGAAATGTGAAAAGTTAAACACTCCAGCTATTTGTATTACCCAAGACCTACTAAAAGCCTCTTTTGTCCCCATTTTTGCCTTTTTGAAGAAGTTGTAAACAAAATCCGTGTGCTGGCTGGTTTACTAGCTATGTTCAGCTCCTTCTATGGTTCTTTTGTTGTTAAAAGTATGCATACATGGCTTTGGGAATGTAGATGCATCTTGAGCTCTTAAGAACAAACTTGCCAATGTATTCACTTAGGGTGGCACTGTGGCTCAGTGGAAGAACAGCAGCTTTGCAGGCAGAAGATCCTGCAAATCCCTGGCATCATTTCTAGGTAGGGTAGAAAAAAATTTCTACCAAAAACCCTGGAGAGTCAACATGAGCAATACTGTACTGCAGTGTTTCTCAAACGGTGGGTCGGGACCCACTAGGTGGGTCGCAAACCAATTTCAGGTGGGTCCATATATTTCAATATTCTATTTTTAGTATATCAGACTTGATGCTACTATGGTATGTGACTGCATTTGGGGAAATGTAACAGATCTGTACTTTTAACCTGCTACTATGTATATGTTTTTAACAATGATAGTAAATGGGACTTCCTCCCGGGTAAATGTGAGTAGGATTGCAGCCTAGGATTGTTAAAAATGTTCTGGCTTGATGATGTCACTTCCGCCCATGACATCACTTCTGGTGGGTCCTGACAGATTCTCATTCTGTCTCATTCATAAAAAATGGGTCCTGGTGCTAAAAGTTTGAGAACCACTGAGCTACAGGAAAACAAGGCTTTGGCTCTGTATAGGTATCTTCCAGCATTATCAGATTCATCCAGCCAGCAGCAGGGAGGAGAAGAGCTTTTAGTAAAGTGTTCAGGCATGACCCTGCATCCGTGCAAGAGCCCACAGGTCTCTAAAGGAAGCTGCTGTGGGTTCCAGCAGCACAGAACTGCTCTATACTTGCCCTACTACCCTACTACCATGACCTGCACAGCAACAGGTGGGCTTACACCAGGGTCCTCTGGGACAGCTGTTACTGGCAGCACTTCTAAACACAAGTTAACATGCACGCACAGGTGAAAAACAATTGGCCAAAGGCACACCAAAGGCACAAAGAAAAAGCAGAGAGAAGGTTGAAGGTGCATTAACTTTTACTAAAAAGGGCTTAAAGAACCAAAAGCAGGGGGCTTGAACTGAATTGGCTTGTTCACTCTTAACAGTACGGGGGAAGCCAACTGCTAACAGTCACACGCAGTTGAGCTCTAAGGAAATCTGTTAGAAGGGAGGAGAGCACGTCTCTTGCACATCTTGAATTAAATAATAATAATAATAATAATACAGATATTTCTATACCACCTTTCTTGGTCCTCAGATTTCTCCTTAGACTTTATTCAAGGCGGTTTACATAGGCAGGCAATATAAATCCCCATAGGGATTTTTTCAATTTGAAAGAAGGTTTCTATCTTTCAAGAAACCACAACATTCAGATGTTTCTTTCTTGATCTGGTCGCACATTCTGGCCTCCATCCTCCCATGCTCAGAGCAGATGGAATAGCTCAGCTCAGCTTGTCAGCTGCTTCAAGGTCGCACAGTGCCAATGGCCTCGAACTGGCAACCTTCGGATGTTATCTTCAGGAAAATGGAGGCTCAACCCTCTAGACCAGACCTCCTGCCTTATTTTAAACAAAATAACATGCCTGCAATCCATACTTTCTGGAAGTGTTTGTAGTTGAAATGCATGTATCTCCTGCCCCATTAATTGGGGTTGTAGCATATGATAGGTTATTATTATTTTTTTAACTTGGGGATCGACTCAATATTGAGTCAGATCTGGTGACAGGTACAAAAGTGTCCCCCTCTTCTTGAGCCCATGCCACGTTGAAGGGCACAAGGGATTCCAGGTCACTTGAGCCATGCTCTGCCTTGCGTCATTCACAAGTTGTTCCATTTCCCTTTTTGGGAACTTCACATCCCAACGTGCACCTCTCAACAGTAACCAGCCATCATCTGTTTACACAGACACACACACTCCTATTCTGGATAAGTGATCACGTCAATGAGGGCTAACTAGGGTAAAGGACAGAGAGCTTTCCAAGGATCTCCACTTTCATCAGGGATGGACTTCTCCATTTCCATTACATTTGAACTCTGCATGGTTTCCTTACAGTTCTGCTCCACTCTCTTCTGCTAAAAATCCCCAGATTTCTCTTTTTCTAATCACCAATCATATTTGCATTTTTAAAGAGCATTTTCTGAACATATTTCTCCTGTCTCCCCAGCATCTTCACATATTTCCTATCCAAAAAGGGTAATGGTACACTATATTCAAAGAATACAGTTTTACACAAATGTATGAAATCCATAGGCATTCCCATAGCTTTTAAAATCCAATGTGCTGGACAGCAGGAAAGATCACGTACCACAGAATCCCAAACACCCAATTAAAGAAGTGTTCGGAGTTTGTTTTGCCTGGCCGGGACACTAGAGTCCAGTCCCTCCCCAAGGGGGAGGTGAAGGGGCAGGGTCTGGCAGCCACAACGGACCTTTTAAAAGGGGATGAGACCCAGCCCTCTTGTGCACATGGGCACCGTGGGAATAGAGTGGACCTGACCCCATCCAGCCACCTTAGGACCAGTGCAACTCCCGAGGAGGCCTCCTGCGATGGATCTCATGTGCAGCGTGTTTGATCTGTAAGGTGGGGATGGGGGTTTGGACAGGCTCTGCCCAAGGAAGGATCAGGTGCAGTCCAGGCACACTTTCCTGGGAGTAAGCCCTGGGAGTGCAGGGGGACTTGCTTTCTTGCGAGTAAGCCCCGGAGAGTTTCCCACTTTCCTGGGAGTAAGCCCCGGGGATGGGGCTTGGAGTGTGCTCTCAGTCCCTGGCCTGGTGGGCCTGGTGGGCGGAGGGGGCAGGCTGCCGCCTTCTAGCTCAAAGCCAGGACTCCCTGCTGGCCTTGCCCAGGTCTCCAGTGCACGCGGCGCTCCTGCTGCTGCTTCCTGGGAGGGTGCCCACAAGGGTTGCTGGAGAGGGGCGCTGTGATCGCAGGGCTGCTCCAGGGCTCCCGCCTGCCCAAGTAGCAGGTTGCAGTGCGCTCCACGTGGGAGCAGGCTCTGTATCGCAGGAGCCCTCCCGAAGGCGCAGGTGCCTGACCGTGCAGATGCAGGACTGTTGCAGCTCCCCGCATGCGGCTGGCAGGCAAGCCCAGGGCTCCCAGTGTGCTCCACGTGGGAACAGGATCTGCATGGCACGGAGCAGGCGCCTGGCCACACGTGGCTCAAGCTGCAGGACTGCTGCAGCTCTCTGCATGCGGCTGCAGGCCAGCACAGGGCTCCAGGAGGTGTCCTGACGAGCCCTGATCCCTGCTGCATGCAGGATTACGCACATGGGGAGGCGGCGCCAGCTCAGCGACTCCACATCACCCACTTTCATGTGAGTAAGCCCCAGAGACCATAATGGGGTTTGCCTCTGAGGAGCCAGGCAGAGGCTGAAATGCTGGGGCTGCAACCCCAACCACAATTTCCAGGGAGGAAGCCCTTTGCACTATAATGGGCCTTGCTTCTGAGGAGGCAGGCAGAGCCTTGGACTCTGGCTGCAATCCTAGACACACTTTCCTGAGAGTAAGCCCCATAGTCTATAATGGGCCTTGCTTCTGAGGAGGCAGGCAGAGCCTTGGACTCTGGCTGCAGTCCTACACACACTTTCTTGAGAGTAAGCCCCATAGTTGAGCACTTCCTTTACTTAAAGTCTCAGTCCTCAAGTTTCTAGTCCACAATGAGGATTTTTGGTAGCTTGCTGAATGGCTAGGCAGGATTCTGAACCTTTGTCCCCAACAGACAATGAACCAACATGGTAAAAAGATTTTCTACTTTATTAAATACATAGGGTTACAAAAAGGTTACAAAGGCAGCAAATGCTAGAGGCATAAAAACTTCTAGGAAACATAAGCATAAAGCAACAAAGCTAACTGGCTAACTCTATTAATCTCTGACTCTCACCTGGGTCAGCTTCTTTTGTAGATCCGCAGTTACCTAAGTGGCCACATGGTCCTGGTGGGGCAGGAGGTGCACCCACCACCTCTCTCACTAGAGACAAAGAACAAAAACTCTGTCCTCCAGAAGTGGGGCTGGAAGCTCAGTCCCTCCCCCCTGGAGATCTACAGCTGCATTCCATCCTTGATGGGCCTCTTTCTGGCTGCCTAGGTGCTACATTATCACCTTCCATTGAATTGTAAATCCTGGCAGCTAGGACTGCAAGCCCCTTGCAAGCCCCTTCTGTGTTACTGGGTTACTGTGGTTCAGGCTTTGCAATGCTACTAGGCCTAAACTGTACATATTCATGACAATTCTGAACAGGCACACAGAGACTCGGTCATAGGGTTGCAGTCCTCGCCCACTTTATGGGGAGTAAGCCCCTGGGGGATAATGGGGGCTTGCTTCTGTTGGGGCATGCAGAGGCTTGGAGCATAGGGCTCAGATCCTGGCTCCAACTTCCAAGGAATAAGTCCCAGGAGTATAAGGGGTCTTTTATCCAGGTAGACATAGCTGGACTTAAGGCTACAATCCTGTCCACACTTTCCTGGGAGTGTATTCCATTGATTTTAATGGGACTGAATGATGAGTATATGGGCATAAAATGAGCTCCAATTAGTGCAAGCCAGTACAGATACACCAGCCCAACCGCCCGCAACAATCTCCCCCCAGGCACCTGACCTCCTCCTTGTTAATACTTCTTCAGTTTTGGAGGATATTTAGAGGCATATGGGGAGCCCCTGGCCATCTCGGATTGCTTACAGCATACACTCCATCTATGTGGAAGCTGCTTTGAAAGCTGCCTGGCCAGGCTTCAGCACCCAAGGAATGGGGCAGAGTGGATGGGGCATTTAATATGTGAGTATAGCATTTAATATTATGTTTTCCCTGGGCATCAGCAGGGCATTTAGTAACTCACTTGGTGGGCATGCCGCCCTTGCTCCTTGAGACAGGAGATATGTGTGCCGCCCCTATGCCTTTAAGGGAAGAGTAGCGTTCTATTACCAACCTGCTTAACAGGCATGCTACCCCTTCTCCTTAGGGGAGGATGATGATCTGTTACCAGGCTGCTTAATGGGTGTGCTTACCCGACTTCTGTGGGGGTAGTGGTGTTCTGTCAGCAATGTGCTTACCAGGAGTACTGCCCCTACTCCTTTCAGAGAAGGGGGGTGTTCTGGTGCAGACCCACTTAGTGGGCATAATGCCACTAGGCCTTTGGAAGAAGGGAGGTTTCAACAACCCGCGTAGCCGTTTCTCCTTAGAGAGGGGTGATGTTTTGTTACCAGCCCACTTAATGGGTGCACTGTCCCAGCTCCTGGGGGAGGGGCAATGTTTGGTTACAACCCCCCTTACGGATTTGTGGCCCCTTCTTCTTTGAGAGGGGGGCGTTCTATTAGCAACTGTTTTATGGGTGCTCTGCCCCCACCCAGGAAAGGGGTAATGTTCTGTCGACCAGTATTGCACGGTTCACTTCAGTGACTCTGGTGTTCCGGGCATTCCTTCCGGGCATTCCCCAAGCTGTGGGGGAGCAGCGTTGGAGGGGATGCCTTGCTATAACCTCTCTGCTTTCATCCTGCAGGACACTGTGGTGGTCTAGGGCGCGTGTTAAGCTGCGGCAGCAGCAGCAGGGATACCTTGCATTAACATCTCTGCTTTCATTTTGCAGGACACGGTGGTAGCCCTGTACGCGTATTAAGCTGCGGCCACTCCATGGTCTTTTTGGGCCCGCAAGAGGGCGGCTGCAACCCCCCTCAGATCGCACTTGGGCCTCAACCCGGCAGTTCAGGTCGCTTGGTTAGCCAAGAAGTGGATGAGATGGGGCCAGCTGCTGCCTGCGTTGATGAAGTTACTGAATGTGAACCACCAACCGGACGTTTTGGGTGCTCCACCTGGGCGAGAATGACCTTTGCAGGAGGTCTGGTCTGGCTCTGATGAGCAGAGCCCGTGAGGACATCAGCACCCTTATGCGTTGGCTGCCTGGTACCGCCTTGGTCTGGTCGGACCTCTTGCAGCGTTGTGGATGGCAAAGGGCCTTCTGCTGCACTAAGATTGAAAGGATGCGCAGGAAAATCACCAAGGGCATTGGTGGCTTGGTGTCTCGCGCTGGTGGCAGCGTGGTAATGCATCTTGCAATTGTGTTGTCGCTACCTTACCTGTACAGGGGCGATGTGTGTTCATTTGTCGGAGAAAGGTGCAGGCATCTTTCTTAAGGACCTGCAGGACGGCCTTAAGTCGCTTCTGCCCCTGTTTGGGAGCGGGGGGGTCAAGCGCTAGGCTGACCCCTCCTTGTGGCAGGTGGTGCGGGTTAGGAGGCGTGAATGGGACTTTGGCATGCACCTTCAGGTGGCATAGGCAGGGCAGAACCCTATTTCAGTCCTCAGGGGCTTGGCGGCACGAGGACGTAGACGGGGCCCTGGCCGGGACCGCGGGGCACACCTCAGAGGCTCAGCGGCTCGAGGTGGTGCAGTCTGCGGTCTGGCTGCCTTTCCCTCAAGGGATAGACATGGATGAGACGCGCTATCCCAGCAGCGGGGCGCGACTTGGAGTCGGGTGCATGCCCGCCTGGGGGCAGAGGTTTCTGGTACCACCCAGAGGTCCCTCCCCGCACCACAGGGGCTTTTGCTGCCTCGGATGCTGCAGGTCTCAGCCTCTGCTTCTCTTGGTAACATGAAATAAAGTTGCCCTTTCTCCCATATCTGTTGTCTCAAGTGTTCATTGGACAGTGCGGAAACAAACCACAACAAGCAAGGAATTTAGTAATGTCCTAATACAGCACTCTCCCCCCCCCCCTCCATTTAAAGAAATGGACAAATATCTAGTTCTTATAGATGTGCAAATAAGCTTGAATGTGCATAAATGTCCCATGCCATCCCTATGAACAGGATACAGGATGCTAAAAGTGTCTTGGGCTTCTATCTTTATAAGAAGAGAAAGAAATTGCTGGGGGGGGGAGGGAGCCAGTCTAGATCCTGGCAGTTGGGGAGGTGGCTTAACCTTTTCTCCCCCCATGGTATAGTCCCATGCTGTGGTCCTGACAAAAATGAACTGCCCCTGAAACTTTTTGCATCAGCTCTACAAGACTGCTACACAACCTGAAATTTCTAAATCCAGAGAGATTCCTCCTTTACAATTGTTCCGCGGCAAAGGTTCATTATTTACACCCTTGGGAAGGGTTGGTGAAAACCATGAGAGGGAAAGCTAGTGACATCTCAACAGGAAAAACCTCCACCTAGTTCCCCAGGAGCCATTTTTGGCCTGGCGTGTACATAACCTTATATTGGCACACACCCAGGAAGGGGAAAGAAAAGGAGATGAAGGTGGGGCCCCCATCCAGATCACACCAACATCCAAGGCTGGCATTTGGCCCTGGAATCCAGTTTTTCCCATGTGTTATGTGATAAAGAGGATGAAATCCAGTATCACCATCACCATCTCCAGGTAGTTAGGCACCCTGGGGCAAAACACAGCAGTGGATCCCTCATAGCATTCCCTGATGGTGCACTGGCTGCTACCACCTCCACTGCACAAAACTACAAATAGAAAACACAACCGTTGTACATTAAAGCACTTTATTGCCATTTTTGAAAACTATGGAATCCATCATAGATAACTTTTGGCTGGTTGTCTTGGTCATGTCTACTGGGTCATCCCTTCACACAATCATCTCGCACTCTCAAAAGGAACCATAACCTCAGCAGCACCGAGGGTTCAGGGGGCAGCCCATTGAGTTGGTCTTCCAATATACATGGGGCCCTTGCCCAGTGCCTGGCCGCCAATGCCACACCAGCTGTTTGGCACACAGAACACAACTGCACTGGTAGTATCAAGAGAAAAACAACAGGAAACTCCAAATTCCATCCTCAATACAAGCAACTCCAGTGCAACTTCATGACTAAACTATAACGCCACACTAATCCCCACATTTATTGAAGATTATTCCAGGTTTTCGGGGGGGGGGGGCGATCACTGCAGCCAAACTCAATTTGCCATGCAGACAGACTACGCAAGGGAAAAAACATTGATGTAATTGACCACAGGTTATCCATCATCCCCTCCAATTTAGATAAGCCTCCTTCCTGCCTGTTTTTACAGGCCCAGATAAAGCTTCAAAAATATTTGAAACTAGGATGAAAGTGTTTCCACCTAGCATTAAATTTTTTTTAAAAAAAAGTTAATCTTGCCATGAAACCAAAGTCTTAAAATAAGTAGGCCTGTGCTATTTATACCACACGGTCTCTTTTTCCACACCAAATCCATAATCATAACCGCTGGGTTGGCACAAGACTTATCTCTTGGAGGGATGGGCTGTAAGGGGAAAAAAGGGCTGAGTTGGAGCAAAGAGTAAGCAGAGGAGCCTTCAAAGGAGTGGAGAGGATGTCAGAGAATGGGAAAGAAGTCAAAAAGCCATTTCATCAAGCCACTTGCCATTAGGAAGGGCCATCCATCCATTACCAGTAGTCCTCCTAAACGGCTTGGTCAGAAATTCAGATCAGAAAGTAAACTGCAGTGTTATTTATGCTCTGCAGAGCAAAGGGCACAAATCATTCACGTAAGAGAACCAAGGCACTGCACACTACTGTAAGTCTTAAGTGTCACTAGCAAAGCTAACCCAAGACTTCCTGGCACTCAAAGTTGCATGTCAAATGCTGCCACCCTCCCTTGTCCCTTGGATGGCGTGTCAGCGGCTGTTCCCACTCCCTAGATCACGGGTTCTCAAACTTTTTAGCACCAGGACCCACTTTTTAGAATGACAATCTGTCAGAACCCATCAGAAGTGATGTCATTAACCTGGAAGTGGTGTCATCGCTGGAAGTAACACCATCAATTTAGGCTTCACACCTAAGCCGTGATCAGCCAAAGGTCCCATTACAGTACACAGTACACTTGTGCTGTTATTTTGCATAGCTCGGAATCCAAACACTCCAGCTTGGAAGTCAAAGAGAACAGAGACTTGGATCCTTCTCCAACCACACAGCCAACCCCCCTTTCCAGAGTTCTATCTTCCAATGAACTCAGGGCAAAACACCATGCCTCTCTTCCACCGGGAGCCCGTCCTGTCCAGCAACTTTGTACCCTGTATTTTCAGTTCTGTATTTTCAATGGTGGCTGAGCTAGATGCAATGTGACCCTCTTGAAATTGGCTCATGAACCACAGTTTGAGGAACGCTGCCCTAGATTTTAAAAGGAAAGGTGGACTAGAACACAAGAGGAAGGATGATAGAGAAGAGAGTGGTGGGCTGCTTGAGACTCTTCACACTTCCTTTTTCGCTCTGTTCTTCCTCTCTGAATCCAGGGCGCAGGAAGGGGTGCAGCAGCAACAGATCTGCCTTCTACCATTTACGATCTAAAGATCTCCGTTGGCCTACTGGATGGGCTGACCTTGAGAGAAAGTGAATGGCAGACCAGAGAGCCCTGAAAATAATATTGGCCTCTGCCTTAAACCTCCCTTTTTGTCAGCATATGGGACCTTCAAGTCATGCCGGGTGAACTATCATGTGTTGAAAGAACTGATGATGCCAACTGAAGCAAAATGCATGGAAGACTGCTGCAAGCAGAGCAAAATGGTAGAATTCTGGACTCTTCCACTCCAAAATGAGGGGAGGGAAATGAAGAAGAGTCACATTTTACATCAGTACAGCCAAAAGACCAGGAGAGGTCTGTGATAAACCTTTTCTCCAATGAGCAAACATACTACCGGTCCAGCCTAGTTATACACGGTTTTTTATACACTGATTTGACTCAACACGAATGGCCCCTGCAAATGAGAAGGAATGTGCTGATCCCTGGAGAAGGGGAAAAATGCATCCCTTTCAAATCAGTTTTAAAAACTAAACAGTCCTTTAACAATAGCCTCCTTAATGATAGAGAGAGAGGGCAGCTGGCTGACAATCCATCAATCCTTCTCTCTCCAGGCGACCCCTCCCTTCCCCCTGAGCATGTGAAAGAAAGGTGATCACTTTGCATTGGTGAAGGGCTGAGTGAAGTGCCTTTGTAAGCGCTTGGAGGACGACTGATTGATGGATTGTCCTCTTAAGGACTCTTATCTTACATCACAAAGGTCAGCAAGACTGTTTTTAAATCACCGGAGCAAAGAAACTTTGTTTTTTAAATTAATTTGCTATAGTGCGTTTTTTGCCATCCACGTGAATGCTTGGAACGTAACCCATGTGAATAATGAGGTTCAACCTGTACATGCAGCAATGATTTTTGGCCTATTTTAAAATCACACACATACCCCTGCAGTCTGAAATGAAGCAGCCCAGAGTTTTCCCTGGGCTGCTTTTACTATTTATTTAATAGTTTACTATTGTGGTTCACGATCTCATTTTATGTGAATTGGGCCCAAGTAGTAAAAATGATCAAGTCAATAAGAAAAGAT
This sequence comes from Tiliqua scincoides, assembly GCF_035046505.1. NCBI lineage: Eukaryota > Metazoa > Chordata > Lepidosauria > Squamata > Scincidae > Tiliqua > Tiliqua scincoides. The sequence goes on from NC_089829.1 coordinate 21,424,641, forward strand.
TTTGTCTTTTCCTCTGTTCAAAAGGTTAGTGCTATAAAAAAACCCTTGATGCTAATTTGACCAAATGCCCAACTGAGGCCATAACAATGCATCCAATGCCTAAGTCAGATTCCCTGCTATATGCCCCAATTTTGGGGGACATAAACCGGCCCCTAGCCCCTGCCTAGTCTTCCCTCTCCTCTGCAACAACATTCCCTGTCAACTTTGATGGCTTACATAAATAGACACTTACACCTTGCCATTTTAAGCACAGCCAAACCAGTGCATCTCTCTGCGTCCAATGCTTATCATGTTCACCAACACACAAAGCGACAAGATCTGCAATATGCATTGCAATGCAAGCCCAAATGCACGTTGCCAAGGTGTCACTGGAGACGTATCCACACAGTAGTTCATGGAAGCCCAGCACATAAGTAGGAGCATGGAAACTGACAAAGCAAGTACAGTGTATTTTCTCCCTACAACATCAAACAAGCGTAGCTTGTACTGACACCAGTGGTGTCATAAGGTTTACACCACCCAGCGTGAGAGGTCAGCATGTCACCCCCATGATGCATCTCTTTCCATGCAGTGGGTGGAGCAATGCCCCGGGCAGTGGGTGTGGTGATGCCCCACTGGCCCCAGTGGTTTTTTGGCTATAACTTTTGATAGAAATATGTCAACACGATTTGTTTCATTGCACTTACAGAGAGGTCCACAAGAGCTACTGCAGATCTACAGGCCCCATGCACTCCAGTGGAAGTCAGTCTTGAACATGCACCCATCTGCACTGTAGAGCAGCCCAGATATAAGTTGGGCATGGCCGATGCACACTGAAACCATGTCTGTCTGGAACCAGACAGAACTCAGAGCTGAATATCAGAGAGGTTGGAGCTGAATGAAAAGGCTACAAGGAAAGGCTACATTCAGGGTTTTAGAAAAAAACACACACTACTAGGAGGGGGATGAAGACATGGCGAGTCTTACGGAAGTAAATATGGTATCAGGAGGGTCGACAGATCCCTATCTTGTAACATTAGAATTCTAGTTCATTCAGTTATGTGAACTGGCACCAACAAGAATGGATTTGTTCACACAGTGCATAATTTATCAATGAAATTCACTGACACAAGATCATGACAGAGGCACTAGGTCAGAGAGCCTTAAAGCAAGGCTGGCCCAAGACCTTCTGGCATCTAAGGCAGCATCCCAAACATTACCAGGTGATGTGACAGCCTCTGCAAGACTCTAGCCCACCACTCTCCTCCAATATTTCCATTTTGTATTCCACTTCTTTTTCTACTGCAGGGACTGGTGGGAGGAGGATCGATGGAGATGAGCAAGTGGACAGAAGTGCCAGTCTGTTGCCTAAGGCGATCACTTCAGTTAGCCTCATGGATGGGCTGGCCCCATTTAAAGAGGGATTATCTACTTCCTATAGAGGGGCTATGGAAAATCCTTATAGAGGAAATCTACTTCCTTATAGAGGGGCTATAGAGGGGCTATGGAAAATCCCCTGGATTTTGAGTGTGGTTTGCCATGCCAAGGCTACAGCAGCCTATTATCTACTTCCTATAAAAGTGAACCAGGGCAGAAAAAGAAGCTCTAGCCCACCATACTCCTCTCCTCCACACTTCCTTTTCTGCTTCATCCCTCTCTTCCTTTTTCAATCCAGATAGTGGGAGAAGGCGCAGTGGAGGTGAAGGAGGCAAATGAAGGCGAGTGTCCCCAGCCAGACAACTGCCTGAAGCGTTTGCCCTTCATGAATGGACTGGTCTGATCTAGATGGACCAGTGGCCTAATTCAGTATCAAGAAACCTTCATGGGATCATGAATCTTACCTAATGCAAGGATACAACAGGATGAATGTAAACATCTCAACAGAGATCCTTGGTAGAAGCCAGGGCAAACTGCAATAGAGATGAAGGTAAGACTATTGTCTCAAACCACGCTTGCAAGCAGCTCCTAGTCAATGTGATCCACTGGCAATCCTGGCTCCCCTGCTGCCCAGGTGACAGGAGCACAAGTGTTGCCCACTTCACCAGGCAGAGTGCATGCTGTGGGGGGAGTGGAATAGAGATGTGACAGCACTTACCACGCTGCACAATAGGCTGCCACTTTTTTCCACTTTTATTAGGAAAAAGCAAAAAAGCAGCAGCTACAACCCCACCCCCCCCACCCCCAACAGCATCATTTGCCTTTTCTGCCTTTTCCACTTTTTTTTAAGGGATAGAGGCAGACGGCTGCTCTGAGCACCACCCACCTCTATCTCTTTTTTTAAAAAGCGGAAAAGGTGGGCGACACCACGGGGTGTGTGCGGCTGCCACTTTTTTGAGGAATAAAAGTGAAAAAGTGGCCGAGTGCATGCTGCAGGAAGAGTGGGTGTTGACACGGTGCCCCCCAGCGTGTGCCACCAGGAGAACTTGCCCCCACCAACCCCACCCAGGTACATCAGTGATGTGATCTGCTATTTAAATTGCTGAATTAAGGTTAAATTAAGTGATATGGGTCAGAACAATGCAAGCAGACAGACAGAATTTTCTCAGGATGGGGGGAGGCCCATAGCCAAGCTCAGTGATACAGTACCTGCTGAGGCAGATCATTCAGCTCCTGACCTCTCCAGGTAGGGCTAGAAAAGACCCATCTTGGAAAACCTACAGAGTCACCTGTCAGTTTGTGCTGACATTACTCAGCTAGATGGGCCAAATGTCTGACCCGGGCAAGGCAGAAATTCATTTATGTTCAACTCACTTAAGCTTTGGCTACATTAGTTCAGACAAGCAAACTCCATCGTTTCCCAAGGGTCTTCTGGCACTTGGCCCGCAGCTCAGTGGTAGAGAGGACACTTTGCACAAGCAAGATCTCTGATTTGATTTCTAGCATTTTCAGTTAGAAGCATCTCAGTTCATAGGTGCTGGAAATCGGAGCACTGCCTGAGACTATAAACAGTCGCAACCAGTTGGAGCAGGCAATATTTTGCTAGTTAAACCCAAGGAGGCTTCCTATTTTTAGAGCGACATAAGAGACCCGTCAGAGGAGATCCTTTAATAACTTCCAACCAGGATTTTTTAGCCCAATGACAACAGACAGAGTCTTAGTGACACCGCTAAGGGGAAGCTGTGGAAATGCCCAGCTCAATCGGGAAAATCAAGAGCAGCTTAAAAACCAAGCACAAAGTTTGCAGTGATCACACACCCACAGCAGCAGAAGCGGCACCTCAATGTGGAAAGTGGTATGCCTGAAGATTTAACGAGAGATTTCATGCAAGTCTCTGACCTCTGCTCCTGGAGTTCAAACAACCGAGCGAGAGGGATGGAGATGCTGCTGGTTCTCCAAGGACTCACCTTCTATCTCAATGGACTTCTGCAAGCTAAAGATGGAACACATCCCACTTTCTTGTACAGCAGAGTTACTGGTGGAGACCTGTTAACATCTAAAGCAAGCAGGCTGAAAGTTGTGCTGGTCAGACGACACCCAAGCCTGCCTGGGTATAAATGGGAGACAGACTAGAGGTGGGGGAAGAAGAGTAAAGGAGCCTCAGGACAACTGTAAAGTGTGTAATTAAGGAAAAGTAAGCCTTGCTGAATGGAAATGCTGAGTCGCAGAGCTCTGATGGAATAACCACCACTTGTGGCCAGGTAACACAGAGTTTCCATCCCTACTAATAATATATCTCCCAGTTAAAAGCAGATTTTTGTTCTGTATTTAGAAATGTGTGTTCATCTGGTGTGTGCAGCAACATGGCAAGCACAGGACCAGGAATCTATGCATTTTTATGCCAGTGCCAAACCGACAGCGAATTCACTTCAGTGGACTGTACTATGCTGGGGGCAAAGAGACTGTTACTTGTAAGATCCCTGCAGTTGATCACCAGTGCTGTGACTGGAAATCTGGACCCAAGCAATGTCTCAGCAACATCAAAGGGCTCGAGTGTGGAAGGATCCCAGAAACAGTTTTGTAGACATTAGCAGCAACTCAGTTTCTGCTCACTGAACAGGCAGGTATCAGTGCGCACCAGTTTTTGTCACTCCCCACACAGGTATATACAGGGGTAGAATTTGGACAGGCCCCATTTAACTAGTTATTTTAAAAGGAGGGGTTAAGCCTACCTAGTGTCAGGGATGTGCCTGAGTCACTGCACTTGAGTCAACTTGTGAGTCATAATGGACAGCCACTGCAACTCATCCTGAACCACTATGGCGTAATTTTTTACTTGAGTCCAAGTCATTACAAGAAACAAGTCACGGAGCAGCCCAAAAAAAAGTAAGCAAGCACACACACAAAACAGAGCTTTAAGCTCACACAAAAGTGAATTGGGACTCGAGTCTATTGGAGTCATGACTCTTTTTTGAGTCACTGGCCCCAAGTTGTGAGTCGGGTCCAAATTAATGATGTCCGTGACTCGCGTTAACACGAGTTATCAAAAACATGTGTTTTGATGACTTGAGTCAAGTCTTTACAAGTTGAGTTCCCATCCCTGCCTAATATCTCTGCTGAAAACCTCGTAATCTCTGAGGCTGCATGCCAAATGCTGCCCCATTATTTATTATTATTATTATTATTATTATTATTATTATTATTATTATTATTATTATTAACAGTATTTATAAACCACTTTTCAACAAGTCCAATGATTATCCAATGATGTACCAGCCTCTGCTCCTCCTACACCCTAATGTTCTAGCTCAGCACTCTCCTCCCTTCCACATTTCCTCTCTGTCTCCCCCTCTTCCATTTCAAAGCCAGGGAGTGAAAGGAGCAGTGGAGGCAAATCGGTGGGTAAAAGTAGGCACTGAAGAGTTGCCAAAATTCAGCGGCTGAAGGCCCAGTCAGTAAACTGGACAAGAGTTCAATGTAGGAGGCCTGTGGCAGCTCCTGTCCCCTCTGTGACATGGGATACAAGTGCTTAAAAAGCTTCCACAAATTTTCTCATGCAGTTTAAACAACAGAACGATGCTAGTTAGTCTCCTTAGCAATAAGCTACAGCTAGTAACAGCTTTCCCAGATGTGTTGCTAGCTCATATAATCAACCAAACCCAATGGTGCTGTTGCTAATTCCAGTGGCGTACCCGAGAAGTGCAAGAGGGGCAAATGCCCCAGGTGCTGCACTTGGGGGGGGCAGAACTGTAACCCTTTTGCCTCCCCCAGGTACACTGAGGGCCGCACTGAGAGTGGCTGCAGGAGCAGAGCCACAGTTAGTGCGATTCTGCACCACTCTGAGGGCCACCCCCTACCCTTTCTTTAAAGTAAAGGGGGGCAGCTCTCTGATCAGCAGGGAATGTCACTGCACTCCTGTTGACACCGCTGGAAGCAATGCCCAGGACAGAGGTGAGCACCACTTCCAGGAGGTAGGCAGCACATGCCTTCTGGGTGCCACTTTCAGCTGGAGCCGCTTTCCGATGGAGCCTTTTGTGCCACTTAGAAGTAGTGCAAAAGGCTGCCCCCTTCATTCCCCCCTTTTTCAAAGAGAGAACACAGGAGGCAACAGTGCGGAAGTAACTACAGTGACAATGACACCTCAATTACTTCCAGGTCAAGGGCGGGGGGGGGGCGGCAAAGACAGAAATGGCCGCAAGTGGGGAAAAGCCCAGAACCGCCTCTTGCTAATTCCTATTTTTGTGTTTTAGTCCTAATGCACAGATGGGTAGAACACACTTCATCAGGACAAACATGCTTAGGCAGAAATTTGCAGCCACTTTAGTCCCCATGTTCACCTTCGAAGTATTGGTTCAGCTAACAAATCTTAGGTTAACACAGGAACCTAGACCTTTGTGGTCGGAATTATCACCAATTGTAGTAGTCTTCCTATGGGCTTTATGATCACATTCCTCAAATTTAGTTTCTCCTGACTTTTCACCCATAACTATGAAGGGCATTGTCAAAGGACTAACATGCTACTAAAAACTAAAATTACCAGAAGCAAAGATGTAAATGACCAAACTTATACATATACAGACAGTAAACATATTCAGACATATGGTCTATAAAGATGAAAATGACCAAACATATACAGACAGTTGGTCTAGAACAGCAGTCACCAAACTCACAACCACTCTCCTTCAGAAAAAGCGGTCCCCGTTTGGACCAGAGCTTACCGTTCCACCTCTGCAATGCATTCTTTCCCTGTAGATCTGGCCACCAGGGTGCTCGGCACAGTCATGTCTGCTGCCCAGCATCCCAGAAGGCACAACTGCCCAAAGCATCCTGGTGCCCACATCTACTGGGAATGAACATGGCGCAGAGGTGGAACAATAAGCTCCACTCACTGAGTGGAGGGCTTTCCCCAAATCCCAGATCCTGCCCTTGGGCCGGGGTTTGGAAAGCCCTGGCCGAGAACAGAAATTTCCGCAACCAAAGTCCAAAAAGACCTTAAGCCTGGGCAATTCAAAAAAGAATCCAGTTCCTGAAGAAGCCCGCTTCCATCTGAATGTAAAGAAAGGGTGTTTATAACCACAGGCTTCCCTGCTCCAGGAAGCTACACCTAATGAACTCCCTGATTACCTTTTTCATATCTCCAGTTAGATCATCATCCACCTGTTCCATCTCCTTGCTGGCCACCTCTATTATTCTACTGCTGCTCTCCATTGAACTTGAGGATTCTGATGTTTTTGAGCACATGGGACCAAGAATTATCTGCAGCAGTGCACTATGGCAGGCAAGGGGCAGAATGGAGAATTTTGCCCCAAGATTCCAGGGAAACTGGTACAAGTACCACCTGCAACCCAGAGGCCCCCCATCCATTCCTCAGGCACCCCATCTTTAATAATGAACACCTTGTTACCAAATGAGAAAAAAAAAATTTACAGCAGAGATTATCAGTAATCAAAAGACACTGTTAAGCAGAAGAACTCTCTTAAGAAATATTCCCCATGGATTTGTTTCAGGCCCCTAGCCATTTATCCTTCTAATCATGTTTATTGTGCCAGACATTGTGTCCCTTCACTGAAACATTCTCCAGGAATGGAAAAAAAAGCCTAATCTCATTAGCTGTACTCAAAGAACCCCCTCTAGGCATTGCAATTCACATGGAGTCCATGACAATATTTGGCACTCCCAAAAAGTAAACCAACTGGTCAAGAAATATGAGTGAATTAAACATATACATGCACATCCACTTCTCTCCCCTTGGCAGGTAAGAACTGCAATTATAATTACCAGCACGCACACACACAAAACTCCATGCTGAAATCTTCTATGGATAAAACTAGCTCGTATGGGGCTAGTTCCTAAACTGCTTGCTCTTATCCGGGGTCTATATTCAAATACATCTGCCCTAGTCAGATATTCCCCAGGAGGTAATTGCACTGATGAATTTCTTACCAACAAGGGGGTGAAGCAAGGTTGTGTGTTGGCTCCTACACTGTTCAATCTCTTTTTAAATGATCTGGCTCCTGCTCTAGCCACTGTCGACGGTCACCCTCCTAGATTGAGGGACTTGCAGGTCCCAATTTTATTGTATGCTGATGATGTGGTTATTCTATCTCATTCTAGCTTGGGGTTGAAACGCTTGATTAGGAAGTGTATTGAATTTTTTTGCTCTAATGAGCTACAAATTAATTACTCCAAGTCAAAAAATTGTAGTTTTTGAAAGGTCCTGGACCAAGAGAGTGGAGATTTAATGGACAAACTGTAGAAAAAGTTAGGACAGGGGTGCTCAATAGGTGGATCGCGATCTACCGGTAGATCGCGAGGCAAAATGAGTAGATCGCAGAGTGCCGACCCCCCCTTCAGGTGCCTCTGGGAGGAAACGCCGGGAGTAAGGCCCATTGTACTCAATGGGGCTTACTCCCAGGTAAGTGTGGCTAGGATTGCAGCCTCACAGCCTAATCCTAGGCATGTCTACTCAGGAGTAAGTCCTGTTATACTCAGTGGGGCTCAAGGTACACCAACATACATTGTACACATAAATGTCATATGTTATGATGGCGCGAACATTGTAAAATAAAAACTCTGGTAGATCTCCGGGCCTTGCTGGGTTTCAAAGTGGCTCTCGAGCCAAAAAAGTGTGAGCACCCCTGGGTTAGGACATTCAAATACCTGGGCATTCTTTTTCGCATAATTTAGCATGGACATGCCATCGTTATATGGCTCGCTCCCTTGCTAAAGCCTCTTCGCAAGCCATTGTTAATTTTTTCCATAGCAAAGGTGGCTCCTATATTCCAGCGGCATTGAAGGTTTTTAATGCGAAATGTTCCCCCCAACTTCTATAAGGGGTGCCACTCTGGATCCAATCGTTTAATAGCTCCCTGGAGCAGATTCAGTCAGTCTTCTTAAGAAGTACACTAGGTTTGCCCCGGTGCGTTTCTTATGAGGTGCTCTGTATAGAATCAGGTCAAATCCAACTTGAAAAGTTGGCGTGGATTAGAGTGATTAAATATTGGCTTAAAATTTTCTACAGCACCAATTCCAACACTCTTCTTTATCATCTTCTTGATGACCCTTATTTTACAGATAAATTTTGGAGTACAAAAATAAAACAATTGGGAGTCGAGCCTGATTTACTTGGCCATTTGTCACAAGACGAGGCATTTAGGCTCATTAAAGAGAGACTCCTGGACATTCATACTTCCAATATTTTATCTGCTGCCAACAAAATTTGTTCACCATTACACTTTCATTTACCGGTTAGAGTAGGGGAAATCCCCAACTATTTATATATTTTGGAATGTCCAAAAACTAGAAGGGCCTTTTCTATGGCCCATAGTAACTCCATTCCATCTGCTGTTCTCTGGGGCAGATTTAATGGTACTCCTCTCCATGAAAGAATTTGTCCATGTTCTCAGCGTATTGTAGAAACGTTAGCCCATCTTCTTTTCCATTGTCCGCTTCATTATGAGGCCAGGAGGAAATGTCCACCTCTCCAACCCTATCTCAATTTTTTCTTGGAGGATTCTGTTATATTGCAAGCCTTATTAGCTTCCACTGACCCTAACACCATTTTTCAGAAAGCCACATTTATCTCGCAAATTGTGGCGTCTAACTTGAAGCGTGCCCCCATTTCTTTGAAGTCTCTGAATTCTGGGAGTTAATTGCAAGTTGGTATGTTATAATTAAACAAACCTTTAGTTGTATGAAAGTGTTTAATGATTTCTTAACTGTATGCCAATAAAGGTACTGAAACTGAAACTAAACTCCATGCTGCTTGCAAATGAACCCAAATTCCAACTGTAAAAAGAACCCACAAAAAACTTGCCTACAAATTTTTTTGGGGGGAAGGGTTAGTTTTGCAGCACACGGTATAGAAAACAAAATGGGCTGTGACAAACATGTGTCCCCATGCCTTTCAGCCTAATCACAGTTTTGGGGCATATGCATACAAGTACAACTTATAACGGCTGTGTGACAAGCAGAAGTTCAACAGAGGAAGGCTTCCCCAACACGCATGGCTGTATAACATTTCATTGGTTTGATTCCTGCTTGCTACATTATTGGTCACAGCCTGCCACAAAAAAACATGGGCGAGCCTACATCTAACCCAAACCCTTCAGGGAAAGAACAATATAAACAGTTAGGTTGTCTCAGAGCAATTCAGCATGCAAAAATTTAGGTGTGCAGGTCTGCCTTGGCCATCTCTGCTCAGCCGATTCAAATGCTACATCTAGCCAAACCCCAAAATAGCCTGAATCCACAGCTATCTCTCTTCCACACCATCCAGGGCCAGTGCTATCATTAGTCCGTCTAGGCAGACACCCAGGGCACAGATCTCAGAGGGCCACAGTTTTATACGCAATGGTTTTTTTAACCCGTGTAAAAAAAAAGCAATTGACAATTTACATTTAAAAAAAAAAACAGGGAAGCAGCAGGCCTTCCCCTTACAGTATCATCTACGAATGAGAACCCCACACTGACAGCAGCATCTGGGGCTTATAAAATAGCACTGGGGAAGACAGCTACAGGCAAGACATAGGATGGGTGTCTATCCAAGCTCAAGAAGACCTGGTAACCTTATCACTCTCTTTAATGTTTTCAGCCACTATGCCACATTTATAACTTCATCAGCGCAACTTGACTAAGGATAAGAGATTCTACATTGTCGAAATAATTGTGAGCCGAAAGCCAGGGATGCAGCAATTCTTCTGAAGAAGCTAAACAAGTACAAGACTACAATCTGGCTCATGGCATTAAGCTCATACACGTCATTCCCTGGCACCCAAAACCGCAGTGACTGGCCTTGTAGCATTTGGTAGCGTAACAGGCTTGAAGCACAAGCTTGGCAACCATTTCTCCCAGAATCCATGATTGCTCTTCTCATGTCTCTTTCCAATACCCTTCCTCCCTTGGGTTATTTAAAATACTTTTACCCTACCTTTCCACACCCAGAGGGGGCTCCAAGAATTCACATCTGTATATCGTTTTCTATGTATGCTAACCATGTGTTACCTTTGTCTTTACCAGTCACTTTGTAAGAGGAAGTATGACCTCCAAATTGCAAAGGCTGAGGCCAAGAGGGAGAAACCCAAGGCCACCCAACAAAACTGATGGCAGGAAGAAGAGTCGAACAGGGGAAGTCTCAATTTGCAATTCAGTCTCATGCAGCACAATCCTAACTTGTGCTGGAACAGGCAGGCCAGGAGGCAGCACAAGACAGGGCCCGGAAATGGCTCAGCCGGAGGTAAGGGGAAACTCTTCCCCTTACTCCCGGGGTAAGCCACTGCAGCCCCAATGGGTCTCCTCGTACTTGCGCCACCTCCAGAGGTGGCATAAGTAAAAGGAGAGCAGAGTGGCTTGCAGCTGCTCCATGCTGCTTACGAACAAAGGTTGGGATCTGGCATATCTGCCGGGTCTCTGCCCCGCCTCCCGCTCCCTGCCTGCCCCCAGGACCGCCCTCCCCCTGCCCTGGAATAACTCCCTCCCGCCTCCTCCCCACCCACCCCAGAATCTTGCGTTGGCCAAGCTCAGCCAATTCAAGGCTCCCCAGCAGAGTCGGAGCAAGGCTGGCCTCCGCAGCCCAGTGCGTGTCCCTACACCGGCCCAGCCGGCTCTAGAGGAGGCACAAACATGCAAACGTGCTTTACGAAACTCAGGATTGTGCCCTAGCCTCTGTGTTACATCAGCTCTTTAAACAAACAAACAAAGATATAGGAGTGATAAAGCAGATTCCAGACATGTGGTAGCATGGCTGAGAATTCTAGATGATGATAAAGAGATGCAACTATGGGGTATGACATTCCATTTAGTTTACTGGTTATGATACCGGGGTATCAGGGTGACAGCATTAGGGAGGGTCATCAGGAACAGATATTAAAAGCCACTAAAATACTGGCTGCCACATACTATAAAGGTTCACAGCTATACCCAATTGTTTTCTTTCATGCGCGAAGTACGACAAGTGGCAATTATGATGGAAATAGCAGAATAGACCAGTATTTCCCAAACTATTCCCGACCTGATTTTTGGTGGGTCATGAAACTGACAAGCTGATGGCTGACAAGGAAAATGTATTGAGCGCTACAGAAAGCAAAACTGAACCACATGCACGTGATTAGGCATGAGTAGGCAAGCATGCCTTGGTGTACTTCAAAGCACAGGCCGAGAGGAATGTACCAACCCCAGAATGGTCCAGATCCAATGAATGCAGGTCCCAGAAACACATGAGAAAGAAGCCCCTACCCCAGCTGACAAGGAAAATATACTGAACCCTATGGAAAACAAAACCGAGGGCACAATCCTGGAAATGAGTTGGGCCGGTGCAAGTCCCTTGGCCCAGGACTGTTGCACATGTGCCGAAAGGCACATTTGCACCACCTCAGGAAGAAGCCACGTCAGCACAGGGAGATGCACTGACACAGGGAGGCTGAATCCAGCCTCTGTGGCGGCTTCCTCACTGAGGCTTGCATCGGCCCGCTTGGGCCGACACAAGCAGCAAAGGCAGGTGGGGGGGAGCTGGAAGGGAAGTGTTCCTGGGTGGGGGAAGGGTGGGCAGTGGACTGCCCCGGGGCGGGCAGGTGGGGAGAAGGAGGTGGGGCTGGGATCCGGTGGTTATGCCAGATCCCAACCCCCATTCCTAGGGAGAACACAGTGGCTCCAAACTGCTCTGCTCTCCTCAGGCTTGTGCCACCTCAAGAGGTGGCGCAAGACCAAGGAGACCTATAGGGGCCAGTGGCCCTTACCCAGAGGTAAGGGGGAAAGTTTCCCCTTGCCTCTGGCTGAGTCGCTTATGGCCACTATCCTGCACTGGTACAGCGCAAGACAGGATTGCACCCCAAGTCACATATGTGCATTTACTAATGAGAAGACAAACGTGCACAGGCTCCTATCAAAAACCAGGCAAAGAGGAACGCAACGCCATGAAAATGGTCCCAATCCAATGAAAGTGGAGCTCAACAAATGCTCCAGAATGCACCTCCCCCCCACACACACACACACAAAAGTAAAAAGGATAAAAACAGAGGCTTGTAAGTGGTTGGTAAGGTGAAAATGGTTTTTGTTTTTGTTCAGTCATGTAAAAGTCCTTATAGAGTATTGGTTTAAAAAGTGGGTCCCAGCGCTAAAAAGTTTGGGAACCAGAAGGTAAAACTCAGAGAATATTTTGCAATCAGGTAGATTTCTCTTATGAAGAATGTGTACAGTATGGACAACAACACATATCAAAGTTTTCATGTACTTCCGTTTAACTTGATCTTTTTTCCAGTTTCTGTAGAAACACATAATGATTTGATAATCAAAAACAAATTAGGCATTACTTGTTACAAAAGCAGAATAAGTATGGAACTATCAATTAAAAAAGAAAAAAACATCAGCAGGAACAGAGCAACCTCACGAGAACAGAATGAAACTACAGCAAACCTGCCAGAGAAGAAGTAGGAGGGGCAGGTTTTTGGTTGCTACCAGAATGGCAACAGAGAGGACAATATTCTGATCTCCAAGAAGGGGGTAACATCACCACATCATCAGCCGAACCTCTGCTGGTAGGGGAATGTGTAAGAGTGACTCCCCCCAGCCACGGCCGGCCCAAGACCTCCTGAATCCTGGGATGGCATGGAAATTCTGCTCCCCACATCCAATGATGCTTCTCCTACTCTCCTCCACCATCTCAGCACTCTCCTCCCCTCCACCTTTCCTCTTCCTCTCTATTCCCTTCTTCCTCTTCCAACCCAGGGAGTGAAAGGTGAAGGAGGCGCAGCGGAGGCAAGTAGGCAGAGAGAGATGGGTGCCCCCACCAAACTGCTGCCTGAGGCAATGAATTCAGTTGGCCTCATGGAAAGGCTGGCACTGCCCCAGCAGATCTCCAGGAACAGGTTTAGGGGAATGGTCTTCCAGATAGGGCCTCTGAGATAAATTTTATCAGGGGGTACAAAGTTTCTTTTGGACCCCTTTGCAAAGCGGGAGGGGTGAAACAGAATGGGGGAGGATGGTGACGAGCAAGCAGAATGGGGGCAGGGAGGAACAAAACAGGGTGGGGGGAAGGTGGAGACAGCTGGAAAAGTCTTTCGAGCCCAGGTCTACCCACCCCTGTGGCATCGGCAGCTAGATACAGTAATATGGAAAACCAAACACATTCCTAAGTCTCTAAAATCTTTTAAATATAGAAAATCATGAGAAAATTAGCATCATCTTATTTAGGCTCTCACTAAAATGGAAAATGTCCTGTGTGCACCAAAACCGACTTCTGCAGCAGCTGTAGCCCCACAGCTGTGTCCCTCAGCTCCTATACACTTTCCATGGTAAGCAGATCCACAAGCCAAAGAGCTACTGTAGCAGTCCTGTTTCCTCCCAGATTTGACACTGTGTTAAGTTGTGTCACGTATGCATTCCTCGGTCCAGCATACACAGCTTGCCAGTACCTTAAGCCACACACTCATGGTAGTGTCCCCAGCATCCTGTGCAGGCAACAAGTCTGAGTAGATAGGAAAATGTAAGATCCCAGGAAATTTCTGGGCCGGCTCCTGGGCCCCCTTTTTGATCCTGAGCCCAGGTACAAATTACCCCCTTTACCCTCCTCTCCTTAGGGCTTGCTCCCCCTATCCATTAACAGAAACCATCCACTCCGTCAAGCAAGTCCAATGCCAATGGATGCCAATGAGAGCTTTTAGAACAAAGAGCAGCTATGCTTCCTATCTGATTTGGGAACATGATGGAGTAAGATTACCCTCCTGACACACACACACACACACAGAGAGAGAGAGAGAGAGAGAGAGAGAGAGAGAGAGTAACCTAGATCTCAAGGTTCCCCTCAATCAGGCTGAAAGTGACTACAAAGAGCACAAATATCCTAGCTCCAATGACACATTTAAAGTGACATTTTCTTCAACTCCATGCCATACATTTAAGCAGCTTTCAAACTGGTTTTGCACCAAGTGCACCCCCTGAGATGGGCAGTTTTAATGAAGGTTCTGAATTAGAGTGAGAGATAATCTTTAGCAGCGTGGGATCCTGAACCCTCAGCCATGCCACGGTACAAGGGCTGAATCAGATCATCATAGGGCCCAACCCTCTCCAGCTTTCCAGCATCAATACAGATGTGCCCATGAGGCATGCACTGCATTCTGCAGTGAGGGGGCAGTCATAGAGGTCTCCTCGAGGTAAGGGAAAAAGTGTTGACAATACTGAGCTAGATGAACCAGCATGGGTTCTGACTCAGTATGGGGCAGAATGCCATGCCCCTTCTTCCTTTTGAGGAAAAGAATTAACCCACTTCTGCCCAGCCCACAGGTGTACCCATTTGATCCCTGTTGCATGTATGCAACATTGGACAGAAATGGTTTAGGCTGCAACGAGCTCCTTTGGCCAGTCTGCAAACCTACATCCAATCACTGCAGTGGCGGAACAAGTGGCTCCAGAATGGGGAGATGCCTGGGTCTGGGCTTGGAGACAGGTGTTTCTTCCAATATTCCTGTCTCCTAGGGGATACACTAGAGAGCACCTTGAGTTCAGACCAGAGGAGGCTGACATTTCAAACCAAGATTTTTCATTCTGATTTGTAGCCAGACATAAACAGTGGTCTGTCAGTTCATCACACCTGACCATAGGCTCCCTAACTACAGTTTGGTGCAAGATCAGAAGTGTATCAGTGCATAAGGAGCAGCTACAAAAGGTGGAGTACCTAGACCATAAGTAGGATGGATTCGGAAGGAGACACCTTTTCAAAAATAACTCAATGAAGGGCTCTGTTCTCAAGGATCCAATCGTTTGTCTGGGCAACGGCTAATGTATTGTTAAAAAGCTGTTGCAGAAAGGGTGTTGTTAGATATTCAGCAGAGGAGGGGGAGAAATCAAACAAGTAGGACACATTAATTATAGGAATTTTCCAGAACCAATTGCTAAAGCAGGTTGGATTAAAGGAGAAGAGATCTCATTTAGCAGCCAATTGGACAGCCTAAATGCAGCTCAACTACAATTGAGCAGGCTGTTCAAGGGCTAACTTGTGTTTTACCTGTTAAAAGCACAGCCCACTCCAGTCTCCCTTTGTACAGAATCCAAAACAGAGATAAAGGCTAAGCTTGCACAACTTTTATTACAGCCCAAGACTGGTGTCCCATCTCAGCACTGAGGGCATTTTCCAGGTGGCTGAAGTAACCTCCTCTCCCCAAAATGAATATCAGAGGAAGCACCTTAGCAGATACAGCTGCCTTCCGAGTCTGGTCAAATCACAGTACAATTCTATGTGTGTCTTCTCTGAGAATGTCTCACTGTCTTCAATGGGACTTATTTCCAGGTAAGTATACAGGGTTTCACAGGGTACTGGCAACACTGATTGCCACAGCTCTCCAACATTTCAGAGCCAGATTTTGCCCTACCCTACCTGAAGACGCTGCTACCTGGGGCCTCCAGCATGCAGCTGAGGTACTCTCTAACACAGCTGCAGCCCCAGCCCGATGGAGATCCACCTCATTCTTGCACATGAAAAGGTGCAAGGATCCCAAGAGCCCATCCCACAGATTTTGTTGGAGCTCTTACTTCCTCACTGGAAGACCTGGTCCTCGAAGCAATTTTTAAAGTCAGATCCAGGGCCAGCCCAAAATATCCTGATGCCCAAGATGGCATGTCAAAGGCTGATTATGCTCCGGCTTCTGTTTTACCCACTCACCAAAGTTTCAGCTCAGCACTCTCCTCCCTTCCAGTTCCACTTTCCTCTCTGTTCCCCTCTTCCAATCCAGAGAGCAGAAGGAGAAAGAGGACCAGTGGAGGCAAGCAGGTGGGCAGCAATGGGTGCCCTCCACATGAACCTGCTGCCTGAGGCAACAGCTTCAGTTGGCCTCATGGATGGACCAGCCCCAGGTGGGTCATTTTAGTGCAGCTACGAAACAACGAGTGACCGATCACAGGTGGTGATGTGGGTCCATGAGAAGATAAATCCACAGTCTAAAAGTTGGGTAATGCCCTTTAGGACCAATTAAGTGATGACAAGGTGGCCAAGTGTAAACTTGAGTATCCTATAGGATTCGAGGCTGATGGGAAAAAAACCTATAGGATGCAAAAGTTTCCCATTTGCTACCTTGTCGTCTTTTTTTTTGCATGTCCAAATGAAGGCAGCAAAACTCTGCTGTAGACTGAGTGACTGACAGCACTAGCACATACAGGTCTACTCAGAAGTAAGTCCCACTGTGTTTGGCTGGGTTTATTCCCAGAAAAAGTATGCACAGCTCTAATGTACCAAGGGTAGTCAACCAGGGAATAAATATGCACAGGATCAGACTGTGGAGAAGCATGACAGTGAAAGGCAGGAGGACAATCATGTCCCTCCCTCTCTCTCATGCACAATTAGCTCAGCCCCCACTTGGAAGCAGTGAGGGGAGACACCAAGCCCTTCCTCTGCCCTCCATGTAGCATCCCAGTGTTGAGAGCCCTGGTGGTGGGACTAGCAGGGAGGAGAGGAGCCCTTGATGTGAACACTGTGTTTCACTGTTTTTGTGTACTTAAAAAAAAAATACCTCAAGTGTTGCAGCCTTTATGCCTAGGGAAAGTGCTTCCCTTCCTCCTAGGTGCCCCTTACTACATATTTTCCAGGGGGATTGTTTGTACATTTCTTTGGAGAAGCTGTGGACAGAACTATACACTGGCCACTTTCTGCCCAGAAAAATCAAGCCTGCATTCCAAAGGAGGATGAGTCACCAGGAGCACAAGACAAGTTGCGCATGGCTCCCTGTTGCCATCTGGGCTCTGTTTCGAGTACTGGAGATCCTGACCACCTATAGAGGGATACAGTGTGCCTGTCCCTTAAATGGCCTGAACCCAGCATACTCCAAAACACCATCAAGAATGATGTCACTCAATCATAGACTCCATCAAGTCCAGAGACGGGGGAAGGGGTTCATTCCTTTCGAAGCAAAAGGTACTAGGACTTCTGCAGAGATTTTCAACCTTTTTCATCTCGTGGCACACTGACAAGGCACTAAAATTGTCAAGGCACACCATCAGGTTTTTGACAATTGACAAGCACACCATGCTGCCAGTGGGGCGCTCACATCCCCCACTGGCCCTACTAATAAATGATCCCCCCCCCCCAATTTCTGTGGCACACCTGTGGACCACTCGCAGCACACCAAAGCGCCACAGCGCAGCAGCTGAAAATGGCTTCTCTACCCCGATCACCCCTTTCCCCCAGATGCAAGAGGTCCGGCTGTGGTTGCGGACGCTCTGCACTCGCTAAGAAGTACTCTCATCTCCATTCCTGCTCCAAAGTTGGGCTGATCAGCTTGGGCCACAAGCTGATCTTGCTAGGCTGGGCGCAGGAAACGAGCTCACTGTCCTGAGTCCCCATGGCCCCCTTTTGCTGCAGGAGCGCACGCCAGGCGCTGCCAAAGAGACTCTCACCAACAGGTGGGGACAAACTTGTTCGGCCGGCACGTGTCCCCAGGCATGCCCCAGCTGGAGGGGCTGCGATCCCCCATCAGGGGCTTCTCCAGGGCTCAGATGAGCCCACCCTGGTGACCCCAACCGGAGAGGACAGCTGGCCGAGGAGCCCAGGGCGCGCCCTGGGCGCACAGCGGAAAGGAGCTGGGGGATTCCGAACGCCGGGGGGGGGGGTGAGGCGGGCGCAGATCCACAGCCTCCGGCCGGCCCGTGGCGGATACTCACAGCTCTGGCGCTCCGGACCCCTCGCTCTCACCGATCCGCCCCTCTGGTGAGCATTCCCGGAAAGGGCGAGCCTCTTCCCGCAGTGGCGGAGAGCGCGCTTCAGTTCAGCCCTGGGGAGGAACTCATGGCTCCGCTTGCTGCCTGCCTCCCCGCCCGCCCGCTCCTCTTCCTCTTCCTTGCTGGCCCTGCAGCTGCTGCCCTCGATCGCGCTCAGAAGACGCTCGGAAAGTGCGAGGCGAGCACCGTCCGCGCAAAGGAGCCTCTCCAGCCAGCCACAGTCCGCGAGGCGGCGCTAGGAAGAGCGGAGGGTGGGGAGCCTCTGCCGACCCCGCCCTGACTCCTCCACCCAGCTCCTACCAACATCCGAAGAGCCCCGCTGCATCAGGCCAAGGGGGACCCGTCCAGTCCAGTCCAGTCCAGTCCAGCTCCCTGCAGCTCACAGTGGCCCACCGCATGCCTCCGGAGCACCCAAGACCTGCATCCTGGTGCCACTCCCTGGCACTGGCCTTTTGAGGTCACCTACTTCTAAAACCAGGCTGCACAAACCCATCCTGCCTTGTAACCAGGGATGGGCTTTTCCTCCAGAAATCCGTCCAATCCCCTTTTCAAGGCATCTAGGCTAGACACCACCCCCCACATCCTGTGGCAAGGAGTTCCACAGAGCTCCAGCGGTCTGGCTGGCCACCGCTTTCTGCACTCACCTTTTTTTCCAGCCTGAAATACAGTGCCATACACTGGAGCATGTCCCCCACCCATAGGGTGAAACTGTCAGCAAATGGCAGGCCTTGTCTGCTGTATGTTTACCCAGGAGTAAAAAAATGCCACGGTGCTGAGGCCCGACAGAGGAGCCTAAAGAGGAGCACAGCATGATTCTGCTGTGAGTAGACTCTACAGTAAGGACCCAATCCTATCCAACTTTCCAGTACCAATGTAGCCACAATGCAGCCCCAAAGTAAGGGAACGAATCTCGAGGAGGCTTCTGTGAGTGCCTACCCATTGGCATGACTGCATCAGTGCTGGAAGTTGGATAGGATTAGGCCCTAAGTTCCATTGTGGTAAAGCAAAGTGTGTCGTGCATGGCTACCCAAAAGTAAGTCACACCCTACTATTCCATGGAGCAGGGGTGTCCAAAGTTTTTGGCAGGAGGGCCACATCGTCTCTCTGACACTGTGTCAGGGGACTGGGGGAAAAAGAATTAATTTACATTTAAATTTGAATAAATTTACATAAGTTTACATAAATGAATATATTAAAGATGAACTTATATGAATGAATGAAGGTCCTGCAATAGCTCAAGGCTTATAAAAGGCCTTGCACAAAGCAAGGCTGGCCTTTCCTTTGCTGCTGCTACTGCACCACAGACTTGAAACAGCAAGCAGTGGAGGGAGCCCTCATCCCACAGTTCACACATGAGGTTGAACAGTCGCCCTCACACTGAGAGCAGTTGCATCGGGCCAGTGTGGGCTCCAACAAATCTCCAGAGGATCATTGGAGACTGGGGGTTCCCTGAGGGCCACATTGAGAGGCCACATTGAGAGGGCAGCAAGTGGCCCCAGGGCTGGGGTTTGGGCACCCCTGCCATGGAGCATGCTCCCACATACTGAGGCACTGAACTGCATGGAACTTTCCTCTGAATAAATGTGTACAGGATCAGAGCTGCACAGTACTTTCCTTGGAAGTTAATCCAAAATTGAAAACCATCTAAATGTGATCGGATCAGGCTTCAACCTTGTGCCCGCTTATTGGGGAGTAAATCCCGTTGAGTCACAGCACAAGCCTAGACATGTTTACTCTGTGGGGGGCTATGTTCAGTGGGGTTTACTCCCAAGTAAGTGTGGATAAGTTTGCAGCATTAGTCTCGGTAGTATTGCTTGGATAAATGATCACAGAGACAAAGGGACAGCACCCATTCTCACCGGTAATGTGGGGTCAATGCTCAGATGAAGATTTGCAAAAACCAGATGACTTTGCACGGGTTCAGTCAACAGACTGCCCACCACAACCAGGAAGCCACAAGGGCATTCCAGGGTGCAAAATGGCACAAGCATGACCAATGAAGTGAGTTGCATGCCAGCACAATCCAGAAGCGACTTCCATGTTGTATGCCATAATGCCTGTGGCCCACCAAAAATTGGTTTGCTACCCACAGTTTGGGGGAAAATGCTTCTGTAATGCTATGTCAGCCAGTTTTTAAAGAGGTTATGATCATGTGTCAATGCAACAAACCCATGTGAACTAGCATGGCAGGTTCTGCTGTATCTCCCTTTCTATTGTATACAGTATATTTGATGGTAAATTCTGATTGCTGCTACATCACGTGTGAGGGTTTAGCATATCTATAACATAGGCCTATTTTTAAAAACCCCTTTTTTAAATTGTCAAGGATGTTTGAATGAATTTAGGATATTTGGGGGGTGCTGAATCCAAAAATGGCATCAGTTTTGCCCAATTTGCTCTAGTTTTGGGGGAACAGCATAGCCACTTTATATGCTGATTCAAGTAGCTTCCTCATGAGGAATCCATGGTGTTAGCTTCCTCACAAGGAAGCTGCTTAAATCAGTATACAAAGTGGCTATGCCGCACACCCAAAACTAGAGCCAATTGGGCAAAAGTGATGCCATTTTTGGATTCAGCGCCCCAAATATACCCGAGAAGAGTTCTAACTTTAGAGACAACAAAATGCTTATAGGCCTGTTGCTTGCAGTGAATGTTGTACCAGTGCACCCTCATGTGGCCAGAGCTGGTATCTAATCCATCCCTAATCTTCCAGGGCTTCATCTGGAGCAGGATGGTACAACTTTTTACCACTAAGGGGATTGCCTGGGCAGTGGCATACCTGGGGGGGCAACAGGGGCAGGCACCACACCTGTGGGTGCAGTGCCACCAACCTTGTTTCACCTGCTGCCCATTTATCTTTTTATTAAAAGAAAGAAAGGAACCAGCAGCTCTGCCAACTTTTCACTTAAAAAATAATTCCTCCTGATGAAGGAGGGGGCAGAGTGCAATTGCGACCAGAGTGGGCCCAGGGCTCACCCAGGAATCCTTGGCCTCTGGTCTTTTATTGGGTAAAGAGGTAGGGTCAGGGCCCTCATACCCAAAAAATACATGGCCCAGAGTGGCATCACACCAGGAGTGGCAGCCACCTCTCTGCACTGTGTCTTTCCTTTCCTTAGAGAAGAGGAAAGGGACAGCCTAGTGCGGTGCAGAATCATGCCAGGAGAGGTTTCAACTCCTGGTGCAATTCTGGAAGTAATTGTGGTGACATGTTGACATCACCGCCATTACTTCCAGGTCAGGGGGTGCAGCAGGGGCAGCAAACCAAGAAGCAGCCCCAGGTGGAGAAAAGCCCAGGACCACCTCTGCACCATGGCTGACCTTAGGAGCTACTGGGCCCAATTGCAAACACTTTTTGCAGAGTTCAGGTTCACAACCAAGGTCTGTAGAATCAAAACAAAATGTGTAGATCACCTTTGAAGAATAAATAGTCACAAAACCACTTGTTTTAGTGACTGTGAAATGATTTAGTAAATATATTGATTTTATTATTTGCATAGAAAAACATTCAAAATGTTAGCAAACAGCATTGTTGGAAACAAATTACCTTATTCTAATTTCTCACATTTTTATTGCCTTTTATTAAGAAAATATCTTTTTTGCTTTTCTCTCTGCAAAGTCTTTTGGGATTTTATCCAAGTTTAAACTCCTGCTAATTTCCAGTTAGTGGACATAATTGCCAGACTGTTAAATTGCTGTCCTACGCATGTAGAGGCATAACTAGAAGACCTGGCACCAAGGCAGTGGCATGACGTCACACAAGAACCTGGAAGTGACATCACCATTTCATGTGCAGAACTGCCTGACCCGTCCAAATATTCTGTCTCCCTTCTAATGCCCACTTTTTGGGCTAATTAACACCCTTCTCCAAGAATAGCAGCTACAGTGTGCAAAGGACATCCTTACAGGTTTGTGCAATTAACAAAATTTATTGCTACAAACACACTCCCTGCAATTCTTGTGCAGAGGCTTTCCCCTCCCCAAAACTCCACTTAACTTAGTGGGTAAAGGTCTGAAGCCTCCAGTCCAAGTCCAATCTCCAAAGTCTACAATCCAGTCTTCCCAGTAGCAGTCCAATGCCGCAGAGTCCCTCCTCTGTGTCTTCTCCAGTAGAGTTCTGGCAGTCCCCTCTTCTGTGTGTCCCCCCGCAGAGTCCTGGCAGTCCCCACCTCTGTGTCTGTGTGTGTCTTCTGGGGCTGCCTTTTATCCTTGTAGCCCATTGTTAAGTCCAAGATGCAGCTCAGCTGTTCGCTACCTCATTAGTCCATGTCCATGCAAAGTCCCATCAAAGTCAAAGGAAGCTCAGATGTCCAACAAAGTTTCCATTGGCCTTGATTGATTACAGCTGTGGAGCCAGCCCTGTCCTTCTCAGAGCTGTCAACCAGCTGTCAAAACATGAGAATAGCTGTCAACACCACATCATCTACCTGGTGATCTCCTGATCTTCCATTACACTGCCATTCAACAGTTTGGCAATTATGTCAATTGAATTGGAAGTTAGCAGGAGTTTAAACCAAAGGGGAGTCTCCACAAGAGAAGGAAGGGGGGCACAAAGCCACCAGCACCTTAGCCTCTTCCGGAGAGAACCTTGAAAGTGGCTACACTGCATGTGGTGCCTCCCCCCCAGTGTAGCACCTGGGGCAGGTGCCCCTCATGCTCCACCCTAGTTACACCTCTGTACACATTTGGTTAAGAGTTACGAAACCAGCACCCGGGGATCATTTCAATCTCCTCAAACTGGACATTGTGTAAAGGTATCATTCTTCAAATAGGAAAGATTTCCAACAATTCATTCCTTACAAACCTCTGATTACTCCCCCCAGGGAAATCTTTCAGATAAATCTCCATTTCCACAGCTATCCAAAACCACAGCTATCCAGCTTCAGTAACCAGCTATCAAAAAGGATACAATCACCCACCACAGATAGGTACCAGGCCATGAAAGTGATTGTGTAGTGGTGGGGTGGGGTGCTGTGGCTTTGAGACCATCACTGGGGGGTGGTCCTCATGCAGGATGGTCCCGTTTAATCTATTTTGTTATTACACAGAGCAAATGACTCGGAAAGACACAAACTTCAGATAGAATTCAAGAAACTTTATTGAAAATTTATCAGTTTACATAGTTTACGGTTTTTTGTTTGTTTGTTTTGTGCTTTACTCCAGCGCCGTCTCTACCTCATCCCACTTACAAGGACATCTGAAATTGCTTGACGCAGAATGGAGAGAACTTTGACTTTTCAGCTTTAACTGAGGGAACAAACTCCAAACACACATTTTATGTAAAGACACAATACCCTCTAGTAGTGGGATCTGTTGTTGGTAGAGGGGAGATAGTGAAAGGGGTTTGTATTGATGTTTCCTCCTCATAAAAAACCATTCACAAGATTCTTCAGAGGAAGGAGGACCACTCTAGAAATGCTGCAAATGTTCATACCAGGGGTGCTGGAATATTGAATTCCCTTGCTTGAATGCTTACTGGCAAAATCAAGGGAAATTGATGTGCTTGTAAATGTTTGGGCTTTCGAGTGAATCGAAGACGTCTGAATCTTTGCAAGAGATCACACTGATGGTTCAAAAGGTCTCTGGTTTTATGGATATTTGCAGGGTTGGCATAGAATTCAGGGTTGAACACTTGCATCCCTTTGTAAGACCTTGAAGCAGGGACACTTCTTAAGTGCTCCTCACCAAGTTTGTGGATCCAAGATGGAACCCATTAGACGTTTGCCATTGTTCAGGGCTTTTATTTCCAAATTCAGTACATAGCACTGGGTAAGGAACAATAATGGAGCAGAATGGGGCAATTTTTTTTAATCCATAGAAATTCCATAGCCACGCGTTTGACCAGGGGTTCCCAAAATGTGAGTCACAATGCCTTAGGGCGTTGTGGCACACTCACAGGGCCACAGTAGGATGTCTCGGATGGTCCTTCCAAACTGTTCTCCTAGGTGCCACCATCTTGAATCTCATGAAATCTTGTGTGATTTGGCCCTGCCATCTTGGATGTCACAAGATTTTGTGACATTCAAGATGGTGGCATCTGGCTGAGCCAGGAAGAAGAGGCTGCGGGGGTGTCATGAGCCAGATAAATCTGGGAACCACTGAAGTGCTGTATTTCTACCGTGCTCTATTCCAGAGACTCAGAGTAGGTCACAATTCAGTGAAGTCTGGCAAGGCAAAGGATGTTAACCGTAACAAAGGCGAGAAATAAAGAAGTATTAGGGACAGAATTTAACTCCCTGAGAATCCCTGCTTAAAAAAAAAAAAATCCTGCAAGTTTCTAGCCCTTAAGGCTGCGAAGGCTGGAGGAACTGCATAGTTCCATGCCTTTTGCCATGATTAGCAAAACCAAAATAAATTAGTCAAAATAAATTAACATCCACACTTATACAGGTTGCCAAAATCGGCCTTAACACAGAATTTGTATATCCTTCATGAAAGAAGGTTGATATTTTTGATGCACAAGAAATGCAACCTGGACTAAATCACTCTTGGCATGCACATTGGTCAGGGGATTGCCGAAGTATATGTCCGGTTTCTACAGTCAGACTGACAGAATTTCCCCAACACCACCATTGGTACATGTTTACCCAGAGACCATCTTGGCTTTCTATATGGGGCTGCTGTTTTTCTATCAACAGCAACTCTGTGGCTGACAGCAGCTTTTTTTCTTCCCCCTTAAAAGAATGAGAAATGCATCCTTGGTTCTTGCTTCTGCAGATCTTCCTCAACTTCTTTAGGGATCTGATTGTGCCACAGCCTAGAAAGAAAAAAAAAGTATGTTACTTTTTGCAGGAGGTCTGGTTTTGCAGGAGGTCTGGTCTAGAGGGTTGAGCCTCCATTTTCCTAAAGATAACATCCGAAGGTCGCCAGTTCGAGGCCACCGGCACCGTGTGACCTTGAAGCAGCTGACAAGCTGAGCCGAGTTATTCCATCTGCTCTGAGCGTGGGAGGATGGAAGCCAGGATGGAGGCCAGATAAATGAAAGAAACATCTGAATGTTGTGGTTTCTTGAAAGATAGAACCTTTCAAATTGTAAAAATCCCTACAGGGATTTAAAAAAATTGCCTGCCTATGTAAACCGCCTTGAATAAAGTCCGAGGAGAAATCTGAGGACCAAGAAAGGTGGTATAGAAATACCTGTAATAATAATAATAATAATAATTATTATTATTATTATTATAATTATTATAATTATTATTATTATTATTATAATTATTATTATTATTATTATTACTTCCCCTCCCCTGCTTTGCTCTTCTTTTCCCGTCAGATGCATTTCAGGAGAGCTGTATTTTTCCCTGCTGGGGTTGCAATGGAACTGCAGATCTAGCAGCCCGAGCAGAGTAATGACACTCTGCCTTTCCTGGTGAGGGGAAAACTTGAATGCTTGGTGGGGTAGGCAGTGCACGTTGAGTGCTTTTGGGTGCTATGTACAGATTGCTTACACAGCCCCAGGCATCTGCACCTATTTGCTTGGAATGGACAGTAGCCTGAGCCCTTTCAGGCCACTTCCAGAGATGTTCATGCATCCCTAATTGCCACCAACAGAAGCTTTCAACCTAATAGTATAAATATATACAGCAGCAGTTCTCAAACTGTGGGTCCAGGACCCACCAGTGGGTCATAACCCAATTTTTGGTGGTTCGCAAAACTGACAGGGCAGATTAGGCAATGTCAGTGGTTCCCAAACTGAAAGCTGTGGCTTCCCTGGGAAACCAGCCAGGGGAGCCACAGAATCCTTGTGAAAATCCTGCTGTCCTATATAATGTATAGGATTGTAGCCCTAATAGGGAGCTGTAGCCAATGGCCTAGTGGGTCAAGGGGGCTGCCAGTCAAAAAAGTTTGGGAACTACTGGGCTATGTGCATTGAAGGGTTTAAACAGTTTGCTTCTTGGGGGGGAAGCACTGCTGCCCAGTCACCATTATAGCCACACCCCTTGGCATTTATAAATCAGGCAGCAGCCTCTAAGCTGATGTCATTAAGCAAGTGATAATGAACAAAGAAATAAGCATTATGTTCTCACCTAGGAACTCATTAGCTGTAAGTGACAAAGGAGAAAATATGCAAATCTTGACCAGTCAAAATGATCATCAGCAACTTGATGATTCTTCAAAGAAGGCAAATGCTACTCTGATGCAACAACAGTATGGTTAAGGAAATTCACTTCCCAGTGAATTAACAGTACAGCAAAGCTTCTCAAAGTATCTGCTGTGGTGGACCAACAGTTCCCCCTCCCCATAAAATCCCCGGGATTTGCTATTATTTATTTATTTATTCATTTATTTACTGACTGTACTTTTATTCTGCTATCTCCCTGAAAGGACCTAAGGCAGGTATCTATCACTATATATCACTATCCAGAGAACCTGATGCACACCAGAGTCTTGCTCATGGGAGATAGGTCTGTTCTCCTGCTTATTGGTGAGAGGCTGGGATCTAATAAGTGGAGGGAGGGCTCACCTTATAAACTGGTTTCCATGACACCGAGCAAGCGCCTCTGCTAATAGGGTGGCACCCAAAGCTGTGATGCAGTTGTTGTCCAGACTTTCAAAAAGCAGAACAAAAGCAAGGATGTGACTGATAGAATTATCAACACAGGGCTTCGTAAACTACAAATGCTTTTCTCCTCTTCCATTAGGAAGATCAATCAAAATATCTGCAAGTTGTTCAGTACGACAAGCTATAAGATTAAGGTCAAGCACCAGATTTACAACCAACTCTCATCCTCCTGGCATTCCCACCCTTCAGGACCCACAGATTGCTCCATCCCCTCCCTCCCTCCAGCAGGGCTGACCCATGTATGAGACCAATTGAGGCGGTTGACTCAGGCAGTGAGGCAA
The DNA here is from genome assembly GCF_035046505.1 of Tiliqua scincoides. NCBI lineage: Eukaryota > Metazoa > Chordata > Lepidosauria > Squamata > Scincidae > Tiliqua > Tiliqua scincoides. Next base: position 21,451,533 of record NC_089829.1, read on the forward strand.
GAGCCTGCTGCTCACCTCCTCTTGATTCTCGGATTCAAAAAGGAAGAGGTGGATGGAGTAGAAGGGGAAGTGGAGATGTCAAAATGTCAGGGTTGGCTTCTTTGGTGGGGGAGGTTGAGATTCTTTGTACTCACTCTAGTACTCTCAGTCTCTCCATCTGTGGGAGAATTTTGGCCAGTTCCTGAGCACTGTCATCACCAAGGCTGTTCCAGGACAGGCTAAAAGAGAACAGAACAGTTAACCTTGCAAGGAAAAATGAGGGTTTCTGGCACTGTGCAGCAGCAAGAGTGGATTTTGTCAATATGAAAGCAACTCCCACACTGTGGCAACAACCTTATAAGAACATAAGAACATAAGAACAGCCCCACTGGATCAGGCCATAGGCCCATCTAGTCCAGCTTCCTGTATCTCACAGCGGCCCACCAAATGCCCCAGGGAGCACACCAGATAACAAGAGACCTCATCCTGGTGCCCTCCCCTACATCTGGCCTAAAAGGGTCAGCTCTAAAAGATGGGCTACAGCTGCTGTTTTGTACTCACTCAATGTCTTCAAGGAGAGGGCAGCAGCTGATGCCACGAGCGAGAAGGTTAGCAGCAACATCATGAACTTTGCAAAGCTTCAATCTGAAAAAAGACATGCACGGCATGGTCTTCTATCCACTTTGTACCTGCAGTGGCTCACTGTCACCCCACCCATACCAGTTCTGTCTGGGGAAAGAAATATCTAAACTGCTACAGAGGCTTGTCCTCTGTTGCATTCAGCACAGATTGGTTGTCTTTTAAGAGTGACTGGTATTCTGTTCATAACCAAGGGAGTTAACAGGGCGCGGGGGGAGAGGTGTGTGTAAAGGTGGGCAGCTGCTAAATCCACATGGCTGAAATGGTGAGTTCCGTTGTAGCCATTTTAGATTAACCAAAGAGAGAAGGAAAGGGAGCGAGCCACAAAGGGAATTCTCACAAAATCTGTATCCTGCAGGAAAGCCACTTGCAGCTCAAAAGCTAAGCACCTCTACTCAGAAGTCCCATTTACTTCAATAGAACTTTCTCCCATGCAAGTGAGTAGAGGATTGTAGCCTCAGACATTGGAATCAGAGTATGCCAGTACAACTCATGAGGAATCTGGGGCTCATTTCTGTGTCCCTGAGTCAGATTTTGCCAAGAAGCTTCTGGGAAAATACGTATAAGGATTTTGAGACAAAGTTGGGCAGAGGAGTGAAAAGCCATGAATAATAATAGTCTGGACAGAACATCTAGGAGCTCTGCCTGCAATGTACAGAAGTTCTGTCCCTTGAGTGTTGGAAGACCTCCTCTGATTTCTGGGACTGTTACCAAATGTACCTTGGGTTTGCAAACTTTGATAGTAATAGATCCTAGAAGAGAAAAGGGGCAGAAAAGAACAACCAACATGATTAGTGGCAAGAGGCACCTCCCTTATAAGGAAATGCTGCAGGTTTGGGGGCTCTTCACTGTAGAAAGAAGGCAACTGAGGGGGAACAACTGACATATTTTCCCTGGGCAGGAAATACATTTGTAAATGCAACCAAAAGCCCATGCAGTGCTGCCACTAAGAGCATTAGACTAGGTTGGGAAGACCCGGGTTCAAATCCTTGCCTAGTCATGATGCTTACTGAGCAACTTGGGCCAAGTCACGCTCTCTCAGCCTAGCTTCCTTCACAAGATGTTGGCAGGGCAAAAGGAGGGGGAAGAACCATTTCTTCCTATTCCCATGCCCAGCATTACAGGTGACCGAGTTTGAATTAAGCAAAAGCAGCCAAGGTCTTACTCAATTTTCCTGAGATGGGAGGATTGCGGCAGCCACTTGGCCAGGACCTTGACTCCTTTATCTTCAATGCTGTTTTCTGACAAACTGCAACATCAAAGATGATGATAAAGTATTTAACTATTTTTAACAAAAGCACCAATGAGAATAGATGGGTATTATATTAATCTTCAGTTACATTGCCAGGAGGGTGCAGGGGGGGGGCAGGTTGCACCGGCAGATGTGCATGGGGGGAGTGTCACCACCATTGGCCAAAATTTTTAAAATCTTGGTATTTTTGAGTATACCATCAAGTTATATATCATTTGATGTGGGACTTCATGCAGAATGCAATGAAACCCACCATGTTGAAATATCTCTATTCTATCAAAAGTTAAAGCCAAAAAACAAGTGGGACAAGGGCAATGGCGCATCACCACACACCACTGCCAGGGTGTTGCCCAGTCCTCTGCATGAAAGGAAGTCCATCATGGGGGTGACATGCTGGCATCTCACACTGGGTGATGCAAACCCTCATGGTGTCACCGTTACTATTGTCATTGTTTATAGTACACAAATGAGGGAAGGGCTTCAGTGAAGAACCCATGTGCATTTTAGGCCAGAATTGCAAGTTATCATCTTGATCACAGTGCATAAGTAGCCAGGGACTTTTTAAAAAGAAAGCTAATGTCCCTTGATAGCTGGGGATCTTTCTCCAGCCTTTGGAATGCAATACCCATAACAGCTTGCAAAGACGGCACCTTGCAGCTAATGCAATAGAACTGAGAAGCAGTACCATTTTTGAAGAGAGCACATGCACCCTACATTTCTAGTAGCTGAAACTGGGAACAGATTATTAAAAGGAGGGAATCCAGCTTTGTGCTCAGCACTGCTTCACCATAATACTATGTGAATTACAATTTGTTTCCTGGCTCAGTTCAAGGTGCTGGTTATGACCTTTAAATCCTTAAATGGTTTGGGACCTGGATACCTGAAGGACTGTCTACTTCAGGAGGTTTGCAAATAACTGCTTTTCTTTTTTGCTTTTGGAGAGGGTGATATCTGACAATGCTGGTTGGGTGATTTTCCATGGAATATTACGATTTCATTGTATGCTGCTGTTTAATTTGTTGTATTGCTTTGCTTCTGTTTTTATCTTGACTTGGAAGCTGTTTTGGGTTGTCTTAGAGCAGGGGTCTCCAAACATTTTGGCCAGAGGGCCGCATCAAATATCTGGCATGGTGCTGAGGGCCGGAAAAAAAATTTATATATAAAATTTATATAAATAAATTAGAGATGGAACTTAGATGAGTGAATAAATTAATGAATGGGCTCATTCATTCAAACTCTCTGGCCCTTAGAACACCCTCCAGATGCAACCAGAGCACAGTTCTAGTTATGTTCAGCCAAGTGGGCCAGAGGCATTCAGGGGACAAGAGGCTGACCACGGGCCGCATCTGGCCCCTGGTCCGGTGTTTGGAAATCCATGTCTTAGAGGGAAAGGGTAGGATAGAAATGTTTCTTCAAACAAACAATCTGGGTAACACCCCACATCTCTGTGCCAGGGCATTTGCAGAGATAATGCATTTCCTTTTTCCTTCTTCAGGCTTTGGCTTCCTTCAGAATCAGTGGCACTTACCTGATCTCCTCTATTTGTGGACATTTGCAAAGACCCTTCACCAAATCAGCGATTCCCTCAGAATCAATGTCACAGGAAGACAGGCTGGGGAAATAAGAGGACAGCCAAGCGAGGATTTTATAAAGGACAAAAAAAAATGAAAAGGATCTCAATAGACACATGAGAATTGGGTCTGAAGGAGGGGACAGATGGGGAGGGGGTGAAAAGATGTGGCTCTGCCCCGTCCTCTGACTTGGAGGACCCTCTGGAGGAACCTGTAAAAGAATCAGTTCCCTCCCCCCCCCCCGTGTCACTGAAGTGAATGCTGTGAAACAAGGCAAAGGTCCTTGAATAAGCTGCAGAAGACCTTTCTAGGGAAGGAGCAGAGCTTGCAAACTGCAGGAGCTGAGCTCTTTACAGGATAATTAAGCAGTTATGGTATCTGATTTTTTGAAGAAGACTTGAGGCAAATAGTTACCTGATCTTTCCATCATCCTTTGGGGACCCACAAAAAAATCAGGTCATGACCCACCAATGGATCCTGACCCACAGTTTGGGAACCACTGGTCAGCAACACCTCTGGCTGCTGGCTTTCTCCACATGTGATTATTTTTTTAGGTCTGGTGAATCATCATCACTGAAAAGGATCAAGTTGATGTCAAGGGCTTGCAAGAACACTGCCTTGCAGCAATTGATCTGCAAGGACACTTCACAAAGGCAAGTGATCCTGTGAACAGGTGGCCGTTGCATATGTGTGAACCATGCCTAAGATGAGTGGTCTGGTGGGTAAGCAAGAGGGATACAAGAAGTGGGAATAGGGAGGAGCAGATGAGACCATGATACCTACTGAAGGACCTTCAAGTGAAGCATGAAGGGCAGAACTGAAGGTAACTTTGCCAAAGTCTCATTTCTGATCCTGTTTCCAGATAACCTGAAGGGAAGAAAGGTGTGAAATGCGACTTATATAAACCATTCGACACTTACCTACCAGCACCTCCCAAGTGTCAACAGGGGAACATATTACAGCAGACACATTTATTTGGACATTTCTAGCCCACTGTTCAACCTGACGGACACAGGCTCAAAAGCAGGTAACAAGAGCAATCATTAAAAACATCACCAGAAGTGACTTACCGGAGATCCTCAAGGCACCGGCTGCCCACCAGAGCCTCCACTAGACACTGGCCTCCAGCAGAGCTGATGCTGTTGCATGAGAGGCTGAAAAAGGATTGCAGGACTGTAAGGCAACAAGAGAAAGTCACCCTTCCTCCAAGGAGCTCAGGGTGACATTTTACCCTCACAACAGCCCTGAGATAGGCAGGGGTATGAGAATGAGTGCACGACTGACCTAAGTGCATGAGTGATCTTCACTGTTGAGATGGATTCAAACACCCTCCATACTGTCCCTCTTCTACGATCTGCTTCAAGGCGCTGTGTGAGCCCCTACTCGTGAGCCACTAACTCTAGTACCACCAGCATTGTGCAACACATGCAAACCATCGCTGCTAGGAAGTTTGGCTGTGGCACTGGCATAAAAGAACCCAGAAACAGCAGCTGTTGGGCAGGTTGTTCATAGTGTCTGTCCTGATGTGTCCCTAACATCTTAAACTGCTAGAGCTTGAGAGCAGATGGAAGAGAATTGCGATCACTGCCATAATCAAACCAGCTCAAGAAAAAGAACAGCAGAAATGTCCTGGTGGATGAAACCAAAGGTCCATTGACCTTTTTTCCACAGAATGGCCAGCCGGATGCCTCCAGGAAGACCACATATCATGGAAGTTACCATGTTCCACAACTACAGCTCTTCAGAAAGTGTGTCAGCTCCCCACCCTTCTCCCTGGAGATGTCCTTCTCCCTGCTGCTTTCCACTGGTAAGAATTCTATCTCCAGTTTCATAGAATCACCTAGACCAGCAACATCTACTTTGACTGCTGGTGTTTCTCCAACAGAAGCCTTTCCCAGCCTGCTACCTGAAGTCCTTGCTGGGGTTTGAATTTGGGACCATCTGCAGCCAAGAGTTATGGGAAGGACCATGGCTCAGTGGTACAGCAAACACTTTGCAGGTGGAAAGTCCCAGGTTCAATGCTTGGCACCACCAAGCAGGACAGTGGAAATTGTTGCCAGTCTGTGCTGACAATAAAGTCCAAGCTAGACCAACTCACAGCACAATCCTATGCATGTCTACTCAGAATTAAGTCCCACTGTGTTCAATGGGGCTTACTCCCAGGAAAGTATGCATAGGATTGCAGCCTCAGTAGTAACACCTTCCTATGAAGGCAAGTGGCCTACTATTGAGCTATAGACTCTCCCCTTAAGGATACCAGCTTGAGTGGGACACAGGGCCACTGATGTGTCTTCATACATCATTGCTGTCATGCACTGCCTCATTGTTCACAGAAAGCACAGACTTGAAAGCAGAGGCCTTTCAAGGTGGCCTCCTAAAAGCTCCATCACCTCAGACAATGTGGGAGTTAAATCTGGATTCCTTCTCCCTGAGAAGAATTGTCTCTCCTTCCTATAACTAGAGTCTACACTTTGCTGCCTTGATAAGGTGGGATAGAAATCCTTGAAATAAATAAATGTGTGGATCTCCAGCAAGACAGATATAGATGTAAAATACTCACTTAATTTGTTTGATGTTCTGCATTTCTGGAACAGCTGTAACTATTTCCTTCACACCAGCATCATCAATCTTGTTGTGGCTTAAACTGGGAAAAAAAAATCACAGCTTGTCAGATCAAAGCAAACTTTACCCTATTCATAGGGGTATAAAAATTTTTTTAAAAAAATTGATTTAAAATGCAAAATGTGGCATTTTGTGTTTTCATTCAAATACAATTTACATTATAATTTTAATTTTTAAAGAATACCATACTTTAAATATCGCCCCTGACCTTCCCAACTTTGCACCTCTACCTATTTATGATATTGGTCTCCTTTACAGCTTTTGAGCAGCTTCCATATTCAACACATACAACAATATTGTAAAGCGGCTCCATGCCTAGGGTGGAGGTGGCAGGCATGGGGAGGGGTGGCATCTCCAGATGGGGGGGGTGGCACCCCTGGAGGTGTGCGGCAGGTGGTAAAGTGGCAAGGAATGCCACTGCTTAGAGTAGTTTCAGCTCTTATTTAAAAAGCTGTTTTGCACAACTCTAGCACAATTACTGCTTCGAAATCAGGGCTGTCCAAACCCCGGCCCACAGGCCGGATCCAGGGTTTGGAAAAAGCCCTCTATCTCCTTCTCCCCATGAACAGTGCTTACCATTCTGCATCCCTGCACCTAGATCAACTTGAAAGAAACACGGAGCCGCAGCAGAATGGTAAGCACCACTCGGGACAGAGAGGGCTTTTTTGAGACACAGCAGTTTCTAGTTTGGAGACCTCTGATCTAAATCAATAAATATCTGACCATTGAAACAGGAACACACAGAAAGTGATTGCAAAGAACCATGAACCTACTTGATTTCTTCCATGTGGGTGGCATTCTTCAACATCTTCGCAAGATGCAAGCAAGCTTCATTGCTAAGACTGTTATTGTTCAAACTGGAAAACAGTCATAAAATAACAGTCAATTATTTTGCAGAGCACTGTCTGAAACAGGAAGCTGAGTGTTTTCTCCATTAGATCGCAGGGTGTACAGAGGGTAACATTTTAACAGTGGTCCAAGTAGGTCTTGAACCTGCAGTGTGGCCCCAGCTTTGCAGCCTGCCTTGTGATACATAACATCAAGTCTAGGCTGTTTCAGCTGACAGCCCTGCTGCCCACAAACACAAAATATGCCATACTGTATAACATAATACAGACAGATGTGGGTTCATCGGTTTCTTTATTTAAGACAACTGCAAAAATAATAGCACAATTTTTGGTTGTTTACTTGGGGAGTGGAGTTAATGGCAAAGTGCATGATTGATGACATAAGGATTAGCCAACAGCACCTCCCACCATCAGTCCCCCCCACTGCAAACTGATCTATATTTTTTTCACAGCTTGCCCTGTGACAAAAAAAAGTTCTGCATAGGGTACTTTCAAACCAGTCCTGCTGCATTTAAAAAGGTTACATCATCATCTACAATTCCTCAGTGAGGCTTACTTTTGTGCAAATCTGGAAAGCTTATCCTAGGACATGGCCTGAGGCAATATGTGTGACTATTTCAAAGTCCCAGGTTATATTTACTCTTCACATATATGAATTTAGATGCACCCGCTTAATAGCTCCTCTCCCAAATGATGGAAGTACTTACATCAGTCTTCTAAGAAGAGGCATTGCAGAGAGTCTTGAGGTCAGCTTCAGAAAATCTACACTATCAAGGTTCAGAAAGCCAAGGCTAAGGAAAAGGTAAGAGAGAAACAGCAAGTACTCCTCCACACATCTGAAGACCATTGGTGACGAACGCTGGTACCTGAGCAATACAACTGAGGAACTTGTCTGTGTCATTTCATTCGTGGAGGCTCAGCTGGCAATAATGCACAAAAGAGCCTTTTCAGTTGTGGCATCTGGCCTACAGCACTCCATGCCAGATGATATCATTGCTACCCTTACTTGGTCTGTTTTTCATAGGAACATTAGGATGTTCCTTTTTTCTATAGGAGTTTAGATAGTTTTTTGTTATCTTGCCACTGACCATTTCTAAACTGGGTTCTGTTTCTTTAATGTAGACCTGAGAGCTGTCTAGAAATCTTCACTATCTGGAGAAAGAGAGAATCCTATTCATTTATTCACTTATTTCATTTTTTTACCCTTTTTCTGAAAGAGTAAAGCCATAAATAACCAAAAACATGAGCTTTAAATGCAATATCCATTCAGTGCTAAAAAAGACCATTAAAACCAAGAAACAATTTCAGTGTCAGGAAGGCCATGCCAAAGAAAAATGCTTTCAGTTTCCTAAAAATTGCAAAATAAAATAAACTGAATAAATAGATATGGGCTCTGTAAAAACATCCCTGGGCAAAAGAACGATTCCTGGACGTATCTGGAAGCTTCAGGTGGAACACTGACATGTAGACTGTACAGCCCATGCATTCTGGCAAAAGAAATTGAACAACTAGAGCAAGAATAAGTATGGGGCAGGGAGGGAATCTCCTCCTAATTCACCCTTTGAGGAGGCTCCAGTAGCTTAGTGACAGGATGACTGAGGGTGGATCACCAGCACTGTGTCAGAAGGGACTTGCTCTACACTGCCACAGTGAAATGGATTGTGGCATGAATGCAGGAGGGATCTCATTCATTTGTATAATTCAAGACCTGACAAAAATGGAAACTCACTTGATGCTCTTCAAATGAAGTGTTCCTTGGAGAGCATCCATGATAGTGACAGCCCCATCAACACCAAGTTTGCTTTTGGAGAAACTAGAAAGAAAATACCCAGGATCATTAGGACGTTCATTAGGATGTTCATTAGGTGATCAAGTGCAGGTACAGAAGGGAGAGAGAGTGGCATGCTATATCATCATCGCAGAGCTGTTATCTCCTCTCTTGCCAACATTTATGAGGAAGGAAATGGCCTCCTGATTCCTCCCACTCTCTGGCTGATCAGAATTGATAAGAAAAGGACACATCTATGGATTTTACACATTCTGCCAACTGTGGAAAATACATGTTTAATTGTATAATTTGCAGTGCAATATCACACCTGCAGTTTAGGTGTAAAAAACTTGAAATATGCATTTCAAAGCAGAGTCCATTTTGGTGCTGGAAAAAAAAAAATCCAGGGATTTTGAGCAGGATACAGCAGAGCAGAAATCAAAAGAAACTGCACAAAGATGGAACTGAAAAAGAGAGTTCCATCCATCCCTAGTCCTGTGATGAACACATTTATTTACTGAACAGCAGTAACTATACAGTACATCACCACAGTTATTAGCTAAATCATGTGTTCTTAATCATCATGAAATCAGCTGATGTTCATTGTGTAAATGTGTCCTAAGGCTGGAAGCAGACAGTAGTTTTGTATTTTAGTTGAGGACTAAGTTAATATGCTCATTTATTTTTTCTGCTATCTTCTCTGGGCAAACAGAGAGTTTCAATTGCCATGCCTGTCAACAGAGGTAAAAGGGGAATGAGCATGAGTCGTAGACTGAGCCATCACACCATCTTGTATGCGCTAAAACAGGGGTCTCCAAACCTTTTGGCCAAAGGGCCGCATCAAATATCTGGCGTAGTGTTGAGGGCTGGAAAAAAATTTAAATCTAAAATTTCTATGAATAAATTAGAGATGGAACTTAGATGAGTGAATAAATGAATGAATGGACTCATTCATTCAAACTCTCTGGCTCTCAGAACACCCTACAGACACAACCAGAGCACAATTCCAGTTGAGTAGGCCAGAGGCTCTCAGGGGACAAGAGGCTGGCTGCGGGCTGCACCTGGCCCCCGGGCCGGGGTTTGGAGACCCCTGCTCTAAAAAACAATTGCTTCCCCAGCCAGAAAGACCCAGTTGACCAATAAATGGTGAGCACCTCAAAGAGGACGGCAAACGCTCCTTTGAATAGGAACCAACTTTCCAAAGTTAAATTAGTAAGCTCCTGATTGCCTCTACCACAAGTCCCCACTACTGAAATCTGTATTTCATCCTGGGGTGAAAAGGGGTGGAGATTGAATAACCACTGTAACTGCACACTGGATAAGCAGACTTACTCAATGTCTTCTAGGGCATGGCACTGATGCAATGCTGAAGCCAGGCGCTGAGTTCCAAGAGGAGGGATTTCACAGCTTGTCAGTCTGGAAATTCAGAATCATTTTGAGACCATGACCTTCAGCACACCAACGCATCACACGTAAGGCAGACATAACCATTGATGCATCACAGGTATAAAGCAGTGATTCCCAATCTCCTATGGAGGAATTGGGAAGTGTGTGCGGGGGCAGGGCAATGGCAACAATACGATCCCCACTATTGTGGCACTGCCGGGGTCAGAAAGGTTTTGTTTTACTTACAGGTGTCTGTGCTGGTTTCTGAGGGGGGGGGGTGTGGAGAGCCCTGCAGATGCCTCCGGAAGCAGTTTTATATCATTATATTTACTCAATCAGAGGCCTGGGGAGCCCTGAGGAGCCCATCTGCGGGGCTCCCTGCACTCCCCAGAAGCCAGCACGGACACCTCTAAGTAAAACAAACCCTCTTCTGACCTCAGCAGCAGTGTGATCCTGGGGATCGTGTCACTACCATTGCACCATCCTGCCCCTTAAGGGGCCAAAGAGGAGTACTTCCCTGGCAGGTGGGTCATGACTCACCAGTTTGGGAACCAGTGTTATAAGGCTTCCTATGATCCTAGGCACACAGCTGAGTTACATAAGAGGGCAATCCTATGCATGTCTATCAAAAGTAAGTCTCTTTTACTTCAATAGGTCCTACTCACAGAAAAGTGTAGGTAGGATTGCATTCTGAATTACTGATTTCCAGCTGTATGCATGCATACATTTCTCATAAAACAAATTAAAGAGAGCTTGCATGAAAGTGGGAAAGAACAGTTGCATAACAAGAAGAAACTGGTGAAAGTTCAACTGTAGACAGGCAGGCAAGTGTACCCTCTGAAGCAAAGAGCAATTCTACCCGTACATACTCAAGTTTCTTCAAGGCTGGAAAGTGCAACAAGGCATCAGAGATGGTTTCTGCTTCAGCATCAGTGAGCTGCACTTGAGACCAGCTGCAAGGACAAAAGAATATGTGTTGTGTGCATCTGCTGGTCCATTTGAAAAAGCACAAAGCAACCGAGACTATGGTCCTAGAAAGACTTATCCAATAGCAAATCCCACTGAAGACTGCAACTTACTTCCAGGTAAATGCATATAGGATTGGACTGTAAATTGAAAGGGATGCAGTGGGAGTGCCCCAATAGCTTATTTAAAGCCAGACAGAACATTCCCAAGGGTCAAACTAGACAAGGGAACCCAGTGTCAGAAATAGCCTATTACAAAGTGAATTAAAACAAACAAAAACAAAAACTTCATCCCAAGCAAAGTCATCTCCCAACTGACAATCTGTTCAATATCTGAAATGGATGAAAAATACAGGGGGTGCCTCCTTATCCTTTGGGATTTCCTTTCCAGACCTCCACAGGCACAGAAAATTGTGGATAATGAAATCCACGGTTTTCAGAGCCCACTGGAGCCATTCTGAGACTCAGAGAGGCCGCGTGTGGCCGAGGGTCAAAAAGCCGCCCAGAGCCTTTTTTCAGTGACTTCAAGTTTTTGGAAAAACCAGAAGTTGCCAAAAAAAAAAAAAAAAACATTCTGAGTGGCTTTTGGAGCCTTAGAGTGGCTCAGCCTCAGAGTGGCACACAGCCTAAGACTCAGAAACCTCCCAGAAGCAACCAGAAAAAGGAGGGAGGTCTGGGAGGTCTTCAGGGGGGTCTGGCTTCTAAATGAGGTAAATCTGCAGATGCTGAATTCATGGATAAAGAGGCCCCACCTGTATATACGAAAGTGTTGGGGGGTGGCTAAAATATGCAGTTGCAGCATCAGTCCATCCTGAGTACAAGCAAATTATGAAGATTACTGTTGCTTTTTAATCCTGTTTCTTTCTTATAGATGTGTGTTTATTTTATTTCTGTTTTTTATTTGATTGCTAGCCACCTCAAGAAGCCTAGAGTTAAAAGGCAGATATAAATAAGATATAAATAAGTTAAGTAAAATAGTATACTTGGGCTTTTAATGGGACTGTCCCTTTAAATTCAAAGGCTTCTTCAGCCCTTTTATTACTTCCCTGGTCAGTGCTATTGGAGAAATAAGTGCAGATTTGCCCCATAGGGCCCAATCCTAAAGGTGCCTACCACTGCCAAAACACGTCTTCCAGTGGTGCTAGGCACTTTCTGGCGGTAGCAAAAGGCAACATGCCAGAGCATCCACTTCAGGGACAGGAAGGAGGGTGGATCAGACCAGGAAGAAGGCAGCTTTGGATGCAGCAGACTGAAACCTAACCCCTTTCCCAGGCTTGATCCACCTTCACAGGTCTATGCGGACTTACACAAGCAATATCACTGGCACAGGTCTAAGTAGACCTTCCCAGTCAACAGAGCTTACCCTGGGGCAAGGGAACAAATGTTCCTTTGCCTTGAGGAGGCCTCCAAAGGCAAAACTCCCCCATAAGATGCAGCTGGAACCGTGTTGGTGTTGCTGCATTGCCATGGGGAGAGTTATGGTGGATTGGGCTGTTTGAGAAGCAGTTCCTCCTGCCCCCTAAGCAGAGAAAGGAATTGTGTCCCATCCCGTCCCCCCAAAAAATATTTTCCTACACTGCAGAGAGGAAAAAAGCAAACACATATTCACTTTAATGCCTGAAGTTGGCTGCATTTCTCAATGAGCTTTTGCAGGAAGTGGATTCCTTCGGCTTCTAGTTCGCACTGATGCAGCCTGCAGATCTCAGACACACAAACACACAAAGACAATACCAGGCAGTTTAGAACAGGTGTTGCTGCCTGTGCATGAACAGATGCCAGGCCTGGTCCAAAGGGAAATGGCACCTGAAGCACTGCTGAAATTCTGCTACTCCCATCGTTGCTGCTGTGCCACCTCCTCAGTTTAGAAGAAGCAATGGAGGAAGAGGTGGTGATCATGATGACCCTGGTCCATTTTTTCCTGGTTTTCTTCTGCATCTGTTTTTAAGACTGTGAGCCCTTTGGGGCAGGGAATTATTTTGTATTTAGCTACATAAACCACTTTGCAAATTACTTTTTGTTGAAAATATTAATGATGATAAACAAAACCCTTCATGTCTGCAGTCCCTTGTGGATTTATTCCACCATTCCCATCGCCGCCCCCATGAATGGACTTCTAGAAACTATAAGTAGGAATCGAGAAGAACTAGTTTGTTAGAAGAAGCGCAAGTGCACTGAGACTCAGTCACCAACAGCCCATTAAAGGACAAAGGCTGCAATCCTAGCCACATTTTCCTCGAGTAAGCCCCATTGAACAAAATAGGACTTACTTCTGAGTAGACCTGGTTAGGATTGTGCCCAAAGACACTCAAACCCTGCATGAATAAGACATCTAGGTCCTCCTGTCATCACTTGGTGCAATTCATTAGTTGTACCTGCTAGAGATGTAGAAAATGAACAGCAACCAAGAAGAGGTCAACAATCACCTCACCTGCTAACCACAGACTCCAGCTGACTAGGAAATTCCTGGTCCACTACAAAAAGAGCTTCATCTCTCCTTATTCTAGGCAAAAAGCAAGGAAAGTGTCACAATCTCAAATAATCACACAACATAGAAGTATAGATTAAAATCTCTGGATTGCCAACAGCAACTCTTGGTAAGAAGTAGTGATCCTACATATGCACAGAGGGGGGAAATGCACAGAAGCATCTATTTGTGCCTTTTCCATCACTTCCTACACAGAGGTGTCTTTCATTCCATGCAAGAATCTTGTAATATACTGTATGATGGAATCAGAGAACTCAGAGAACCCTAGAGAACTGCAACTGGGGTTTACAGTCAGATATTGCCATGGGACTCAGGTTTAGCACCGGACAAACCATGCTCTGGGGTGGAAGGGGAGGGGAAAAGTGTGTCTCCTTAACAATTCCACTGCATTTGTTGCACAGCTTTGCAAATACATTTAAGCCAACCATGCATTTTACTCTCTAGAAAACAGCTTCAGAAGGCATCAGGCACTGAGGGTCAAATTACGTGATTTCTCTAATTTTTCCCTGGACTTCGGCAGCCAGCTTCAGCAGAAGAATGATGCTTCCATCTTTCACCCACGGCTCTTCTATGCTGCAACAGGAAGAGGAAACGCCGTTTGCTTCTCTCTGGAGCATTTACACCTGAGAGGCTTCCAACTATTCCTTAAATCTGTTTCCATTTTTTAAACCTGCCTCCTAAGCCAGTGGTCTTCAATCTTTTCCGTGCTATGGCCTCAATATATTATATTATTATTATTATTATTAACAGTATTTATATACTGCTTTTCAACTAAAAGTTCACAAAGCGGTTTACAGAGAAAAATAAATAACTAAATGGCTCCCTGTCCCAAGAGGGCTCACAATCTAAAAAGATGCAAAAAGAACACCAGCAGGCAGCCACTAGAACAGACAGTGCTGGGGTGAGGTGGGCCAGTTACTCTCCCCCTGCTAAAAAAACTACATATGAATGTAATATGAGACTGGAGACCCCACGATTGATCCTGCACCCCCTCCCAGGACTCTATCCACAAACCCCACCCCTGTCATGCCCTCCCAGCACAGTTCACTGTAACCAAATATACTTAGAGAGAACACAAGCCTGAAGCCTGGCACTAGTGAAAGCTATTTTAGTACAATTGCTAAGAACCTGAGCGGTACTAGGACACAATCTCCTGGCACCTGAAGGAGTACACTAGATGCCTCCCCTTTTTACCTGGTGGTGATCTAGTCCAGTGGTCTTCAACTTTTTCATTCCCTTAAGTTGCCGCAACCCCACAACAGACACTTTGTAACCCCATTGGGGTCCCGACCCCAAGGCTGAACAGCACTGCCCTAAGCTATGCAGTTGCACAGCTTGAAGCCTAGCTCAACCCAGCTCAGAGCTCCACCACCCATCAATGATGTCTGATGTCATCCCCAAATGTTGGAGGCCCTGTCACGCTGTCACGCAAGCCATGGAAGGGCTCTGTGCAGCAGCAGAAATTGTTAGAGGGCACACTGGCACCCACAACACCTTTGCCTGCAAATTCCTTCTTACAGCCCACCTTTTCCACGAAGCATTTGGTGCCATACCTCAGTCCACATTCCCTACTGTAACTAAGTTTAAGTGCATGCAATCAAAACAATTGTATTTGCTTTCCCTGACTCTATCTCCCCCCTCTTCCTCTCTTGTCTTACCTGTGTCTAGATTGTAAGCCCTTTTAGGGCAGAGACCAGTCATTTCACTTCCTATCAAACACCATCCACATAGATGGCACTAAATAAACCTTGATAAAGTTTCCATTAAGGAAAAAATGTAGGATGATGATGGGATCTCATTGTGTTTAGGGTATTCCTGCCCTGCACCCATTCCAACACGTTGTCACTTGCAAAAGGAATGGAAATACTGGATGCAATGATTTCATGGCACCGAAGGCTACAATCCCTACACACTTTCCTGGGAGTAAACCCTATTGAACACAATGGGACTTACTTCTGAGTAGATGTACATAGGATTGCTGTGTAAAAGACTGAGCTGAGAATCAGGACTTCTCCAGTTAAGATCTCATATCTGGTATGAACCCAACAGGTGATCTTAGTCAAGCCACTCCCTCTCAGTCTTTCCCATCAATCAAATGAGTATAATAATACTTGCCTTGCCTTAACTTACTGTCTTTGTTGTAAGGATGATATCAAGATAAAAACTGGTGTACACTCAAAGTGCACCTGTGATGTGTTAAACTGGACAAGAAAACAAGAAAACTTACCTTATTCTTTGCATGCCTGTCGGTCTCCTAAGGGCCCTGCACAGAACTTCTGCATCTCTGAGCATCATACTATTATTAGTTGACCTAAGGAGCAAAGATAATAGCCTTATAAGAGGTTCTTATTAGGATCACAGTGTTGGAAGAGTCTGTATAGGCCATCCACTCCATCCCACAAATCGATGCAGAAAACCAAGAACCCCCAGGGGTGTCAAACTGCATTATCTGCCCCAAGGCCAAAAACACCCCACAAAAACTGTCTATCCAGCCCCTGTGATAACTGGGTGCTCCCAGTGCCCCCCTTTGGCGGTACTGCTTCTGCCAAGCTCTGGGAGGGAGAGACAAAAGGAAGCCCCAGAAGACAGTGCAGAGGATGGCGCATACCAAGAGGGGTGAAAGAGGGAGACACTGCCAAGGTGCTGGGAGAGCCCAATTATCATGTGGCCTGCCCTTTTAGCAGCACCACTTCTGCTGGCGAGTCACTTCACAGGGTATTTCTCAGCTGCTGAGCTGCGAAGTGACACCTCAGCAAAAGCAGTGCTGCTGAAAGGGCCGCCCATGTGATAATTGAGCTGTATCTTGAAAATATGACCAAGTTTTGCCCTTATTCTCTTCTGTCATTTGCAGCTAAGGAGTTCCTGGGTGAGAACAAAGTACTTATTTCTGGCCATCATCTGCTTAATGACATCACTTCTAGCCCCCAGCAGGCACCATGAATGCTATTTAGCTTGCCGTATGAAACAAGTTTGACACTCCTGGAGTGTCCACAAAAGAAAGCTGTTCAGCCTCTGCTTAAAGACTTCTTGTTGGAAAGTTCCCTACCCACCCCAGTTAGACAGTTTCTAAGGAGTCAGTTCCGAGTCTCACGCCAGCTAGGAACAGGGATTGTGATGGAAGCCAGGCACTCACATGAAGCTGCTTAGGGCATTGCACTTTCCCAGCCAAGTGGACAGCTGTGCCAGATGTACTGCTTGGAAGCAACATTGCTTTAAGCTGAAAGAAAGGAGAAGGTCAGCTGAGGTGGCTCCTTCTGGATTGGCAAGGATGGGACTGGTTGGAATTGTCTGTCTTTACGAGGGTTCCTCTGACCCTTATAAAGGATCGTCCTTACCTGGATGCCCAGGTACATGAACTACTGCACGAGACAGCAGAGAGGTGGGGAAATTCCTACTTCACACAATCTGAGTGCATCTGGACTTTTCAGACTGCATGTAGGGAAGGAGCAGCCACTAAAGCATCTGAAGGCAGCTTGGTCACAAGAGTAATGTGACGGTGGAGGGACTGCCCACTCAAGGTCCTAGGAATGCTATAGCTCTGTGGAGAGCATCTACTTTGGCTGCAGATGTTTTCAGGTTCAATCCCTAACAGCATCTCCACATACGGCAAAGAAAAATTCCACCTGAAATTCTAGAGAGCAAGTTCTAGCCACTGCCAATAATTCTGAGCAACATGGACCAAAGGTCTGACTCAAGGTAACTTGCTGTTTTTTTGTTTTTTTTTATGTATCCTTGGGAGCAAACTCTCTTAGCCACCATCTCTTTGGATTGGAAGCCATAAGAAAGTGGAGCAGCAGAATTATTTCTGGTGGTCTGCACCCTCCATGTCACCATGCATTATGCTCCCCCAACTTTTTATAAGCACATTTCACAGATCCCTGAAAGGTTTACATTTAAAGCCAAACCACATGTTTACTTTTAAACACCAACTTTGGCCCTGTGTGTTTCATAGCAGTTGTGCGTGTGCGGGGAGGGGAATCAGTTCAACTTAGGACCATGGCATAAGGGGGGGGGTGGCTAATCCTTTGTCTCAGTCAAAATTCTGATCCAGATTGCTCCAAATCACAGGACCCCAGCACTAAGGATTGCTCCCCAAGGACAGCACTTGTGGTTGCAGACAAGTGCAAAAAGTATGGTGAGTAGAGAGGACTGCTTAAGGGCATGTTAGTGCTAAAGATATACTTACCTTAGGATCTTTTGCAACTGATCTTGCTTCACTAATGTGATAAGCAGTGTTTCCTCAGAACACAAGCTAGAAAGAAAAGGGAAGTGCCACTTTAGAGAAAAGAAGCATGACACTTTCTCTTTCAGAAGCCTATTTGTTTGATAGCTGAATTTCTAGAATATATTCTCTCTTTGAGTTTCCCCTTCCCTTTTGTTTTTGGTCAGTAAAATGGATTCCAAATACAAAATGCATTCAGAACAGGTAATACCAGAAAAAAAGGCCACAATAATCCTACTTCACTTTCCTGGGAGTAAGCCCCATTGAACTCATTGGGGTTTACTTCTGAGTAGACCTGAACAGCACTCTGCTGAAACTTAAAGCAAAATAATTCCCCAATAGCCCTCAAATTTTACTGTTCCCTTACTACTGTATGTACTTCAGTATCACCTCTCTGATTCCCCAGACAGACAGGAGTGACCACCCCACAGAGATGAGTTATCTGAGAGATCCAAGTAATAATACAGAGAAGGATCTTCAGGCTTGACCTTAAGAATTCTAGGTTCAAGGATATCATTGGCCCATCTGATTGGATGGTTCATGACCACATTAGGCATCCCTTCTCTGAACTGGTCAGGTGGGCTTGGATGCCTGATTGACTGGCACATGCCAATCTCAGCAGGTGAGCTGGCTAGATCCTTTTGTTCAGACAAAAATGACAAAGACTCCACAAAATTAGCTGTCTCCCTGGCCATGCAAACTTTCTGCAACGGCACTGTGTCTTCTGTTCATGCTATTCCTTTTCCTTTGAGGCTGTTCTTAAATAAGTCTACATATTGGAAATGACTGAAATATTGTCAAGAAGTGCTCACTCTCAGACTTGGAATTGGATCAGACCTTTTCATCAGTGCCCTGGCATAGACCAGGATCACTGAGAGAGAGAGAGAGAGAGAGAGAGAGAGAGAGAGAGAGAGAGAGAAAGAGAGAAAGAAATCTAGAGGAACCCTTGAAACCATTCCCCCATGATGACAGGGAACTCACAGAATCAGGAGACCACTATACCCCAACTAAGTCCAACTCTAGATCCTCCATAACCATCTCTGGAGTGTCATGAATGTAGAGAGCAGCAAGTCTAAACTGAAGATTAGTCAAATGGCACAATGCTTGCACAAGGAGTCCCTTTCCAGAGCCCTAGAAGGAGGAATTCTGACCTCAAGTATGGTCAGGATCAAGACTCCTCTACTACACTGCTGAGGTTGCTAAGCTCTCTTCTCTAGCCATGAACCAGTTCTAAGTGCCAACTGCCTCCTGCACAGCTTCCCTGCTTCACCTGGACCTCTGACTTTCAACTCTGCTCTCATTGCTGGACAGCTCCCCATTCCCCTGGAAGACTAGGAGAGAATCAAGGGGAAGATACCTCCTTTATATCCCACATTAAAAACTCATGCATGTGAAGGTTTTCCTAAAAAATTTTTCCACATTCAATTTGGTTCTGGACAAGATACACCAAGGGAATGGGAAAAAAACCTAAGTTAATAAGACACTGTACCTTGCATGAACTTCAGCTATATTTTGGCAAGTGCCCAGGACGTGAATAAGATGGAGAACTCCGTCTTGCGAGATTCCATTGTGGCTGATCCTACACAAAAGAATATCATATTACTCTGTGGCCTGCAACAAGGTATACAGGTTGTGCCTTTTCCCATCTCAACCCCTTCTCCCTCCCACCAGGCTGATATTACACTTGCATTTTAAAGCAATGTTATCACCTGGGAGTGTCTCTCTCTCTCACTCTCTCATACCTGTTCAGTTTATCTGCATCACCACCATTCACAAATTGTGTCTTTCCCAGATTAAATGTCACCACATGCCCTTGCAGCTAGTGCAGAAAACATTTCTCTAAAAGGACCATGCTCAAGAAACCTCTCCAGTCTGTGTCAGTCTTCCTTCATAGGCCCTGCCCCCTGGTCATGCAACTGAGAGTGCAACATACGACAGTTACCGACAGTCATATGAGTGAGTAATTTTGTGTGTCCCTTACGCAGTGTCGAGACCCAGCCTGCTCAATGAGGCTACTTGGACCTGAGCCACCAAAATCTCTGACGCACGTCCAAGCAGTCTCATGTATGACTTTCAGGCTCGGGAGGGGGGTTAGAATACAGCAGAGGCCTCCTCCACTGATCCATATCTCCTGAATCACGCCCTGGGGCCTGAACCACCCCCTGCCCTGAAACATCCCCTCCTTGCCTCCATTCTGCCCTTCCCTCACCCCTCTGCCACCTAGCATAGAACGTATCTGCCCTGGCAGTCATCAGGCTGGATTCAGTGCCAATGGGTTGGCACAGGCCTTTCTATTGGTGCTGCCTACTAGCAAGTCATCACAAACGTGCTTTATGAACACAATAGAATTGGGCCATTAATATAATATAAAACAGTGTTTTGCAAGCTGTGGGTCATGACCCACTGGATGATTGTAACCTGATTTTGGGTGGGTCAGGAAGCACTAAACAGAGCCTTCAATGTAAATACAGTTGATGGCAATGTCACATAACTTTTTTTTATTTTTCTGGGGAGAAATGGGAAAGGAAGGAAAGTATTAATTAAAGTTCATTAGGGCTGCCTCATTAAGAAAAATGAAATGGATTTTTAAAAAAGAATAAAATATTATTACTTGTAAATAAATAAATAAATTTCTTTCTAGATCTTTTTGTAAGTCCAATGGATAGAGTGCGGGGCTGCAGAGCATGAGGTCGGAGGTTCAAATCCCTCCAAGGCCAAAAAGAAAATAAATTTTGGCAGCAACTGTGACCTTGCACATGCCTGATCTAGTCTGATCTTGGAAGCTAAGCAGGGTCAGGCCTGGTCAGCACTAGGACGGGAGACTGCCTGGGAATACCAGGCACTGTAGGCTTATACCATAGTCTTCGAGACTGAAAGTTACCAACCAACGAAACCTTAAAGATCTAATAAGTAAGATGGGTCCCGATAGTCATTTTTTTAAAGTGTGTCCCACTGCTAAAAAAGTTTGGGAACCACTGATATAAAATATATGTTATACAGCAGTGGTTCTCTTTTAGCAATTGGGACCCACATTTTAGAATGAGAATCTGTCAGGACCCACCGGAAGTGGTGTCATGACCGAGTGACATCATCAAGCAGGAAAATTTAACAATCCAAGGCTGCAATCCTTCTCACGCTTACCTCGAAGTAAGTCCCATTTACTATCATTGTTAAAAGCATACACATAGTAGCCTGTTAAAAGTACTTTCCCAAATGCAGTCACATACCAGGGTAGCATCAAGTCTAATATATTAAAAATAAGATATTGAAATGAATGGGGACACACCTGAAATGGGCTCACAACCCAGCTGGTGGGCCCTGACCCACCATTTGAGAAACACTGTTATACAGTATATATTAGGAGAAAGATGTTGAGGAAAAAGCAAGAGCTATAGCAGAGAGGTGTTAGGGAGGTTGACTGAGCCAGAGCTGGAAAGACATGAAAATGGTTTGGAACACTTAAACCAAAATCCTAAAGCTGGCCCACTGTCTCTCCACATCTGCTTACTTCAAAAGGCAGGACACTTGGATCTTGGGCAAATGTTCTAAAAGATACCGCAAGCCTTCATTGCCAAGTTGGTTCCCAGAAAGACTGAAAAAAGAGCACACAAAACAACTCTATTAGACTTATACATATAAAGCAAGCAAAGATTTGGTTAATAATGGTAAACAATACAGACGTATTAGGACATGCACCATGCGATTTATGAACAGCTTTTATCCCAGAGCTATAACTATATTGAACAATGAACTTAAAAATTACTAGGAATGTGATAACGCAGCATCTTCAAATGTTTACTGGGTTTTTTAATCTATTTATTACATCTCTGAGTAATATATATGCATATGTAGTATTGAATGTGGGATGGATTTAAATGTGTTGTATGATTGTTACATAAATGTTTTATCTCCGTGTCTTGGAGTGTGTTGAAATTTCATCATACCTGGTACAATGACAATGAAGTATGTATGTATGTATGTATGTATGTATGTATGTAATACTGTATATTTCTAAATTGGAGCCATTATAACTGCAGTGCCTGAGACAGGTTTTTGTTTTTTTAAAAGCATCCAGCTCACTGTGATCAGTTGGTTGAGAGCAGTGGGAGAGCATTTATGGTCCTTGAAGCAAAAAGCAGGCTGGCCAAAGAGCCAAGACTGACACGTATGTAAGGACTGGGAACACACTTTGAGGTCACTCTTGAATGTGAACATGATTGTAGCACAGTAACAGATTGAAAGTCGCTGTGCTATTTCTCCAGCCTCGCTGTAGTTATTGTCACCACCTTCTCATGGGAAATGACTGCTTGCCCAACATGAGAGGAGAGTGTGAGCAATTTCTTTTCCACTTGTGGGAGATGGCATCGGTGTTGACGATGCAAGGCAAGCAAGCTGCCACTTCATGAGATCCCTTCTCCTGCTCCCTTTTCATGCAGGGAAACTCACTCTAGTCACTGCTAATGCCTTCTCCTGCAGCTGCTGCAGGGAGGAAAGTGTCCCACAGACTCTTCCTAACTTGGAAAATGAGCAGCAGGGCACTTTGTTCTCCAGGAAGAGGAGAGAGAGAAAAGAGATGGCAGCATGAGGTTGTTGAGAACAACATTTGATACAATGCAAATGCTACAAACGCCCATGCATGTTAAAATATTCTCCTATAAGAGTATGTTTACAGCAGTGGTTCCCAAACTGGTGGGTCACGACTCTGCAGCAGGAAAACACAGGAAAAAAAACACTTAAATCCTTCTCACGTACTGACATCTGAACTATAGCACTGGCTTAGTTAGAGGGGGGCAGGGCACTAAATTTTGCAGGAAGCCTCACTGCAGAGTGCAATGGCCCCCTCCCCCTCCCCTTGGGAGCCATTTGCCTCTGTTTAGCCTGTGGCATGCAAGCGGCTCCTCCCCTACCCTTTGGAGCCATTTGAGGGGCAAAACAGAGGCAAATTGCTCCCAAGGGGAAGGGGAGGGGTCACTTGAACACTGCGGGGAGGCTCCCTGCAAAACTTAGTGCCCCGCTTCCCCTCTAGCTATGCCAGTGAACTGAAGCCTTGTGCAGCTTTGACCAAAGCGTAAACCAAAGCCTATAATTAGATGCCAATGCACTTAGCTTCACATCTGTGTAGTTTGCCTCGTGGACCTGACCAAGATTAATATGAATTCCAGCCACACAAGCAATGATGAGTACAATCAATTCTCATTATCTGCTAGGGTTAGGTTCCTGGAAACCCTAGCAGATAGTAAATTCGCAGATAACAAACCACTGATCCCATGGGATCAATGGGGTTAGGTGAAAGGGGTACCCAGGGGTGGCACTTGACATCCGAAGAATCCAGCAGAGACCTTCAGGAAGGTTGCTGAATGAAGCAGGAAGTGCCAGAGGGTCTCTGAATGCAGCAGATACCTTCCTGAGGCTGCAGAGACCTTCAGAATGGTACAGAAGCTTCTACCAGCCATTTTAAAGGGGTCACTGCTGGTCGCAGATGCCATTCTGAAGATCCCTGCAGCCTTCCAAAGGTCTCTGCAGAGTGGATAACAAGAACAAAAGTACAGATATTGAGAGGTAGGTAGAAATTCTGTCCCTTGCAGATAAGCTAATTCGCATAAGAAGAACTGACTGTACTTTCCCCAGAATAGTGAAGACCAATTTTAATGTTGAAAGGTTCAGAGATTCTATTATATTTTCATTTTATTTCAGCTTTGTACTGTTGTAGAAAGCAAGACAGTCACACTAGTATATCTTGATGACATTTTATGTATCATGCCTATTCAAGCTAGGTTGCATTTTTTAAGACTATGACAACTACACAGATTCCACTTACTCCAGTTCTACCAGACGGTCACACTTCTCAAGAACAAGACACAGTGTTTTGTTATCATCTGGGCCAATGCCGCAGTCCGTCAGCCTGTGAGGGGCCATAAAGGAGAAGATGAAAGCTGTCAACGGATCTCTTCAACAAGAAAACCAGCTTCACACTCCTTTCCTTGCCTTGATCAGCAGATTTTGGAGGGGAAAAAGTCAAAATAGATAAGGAAAGAAGGATGATTTTGGTTTGCACATACCTGCAGAACACCTCTTGGCTTTCTTGGCTTTCCACAAAATGCAAAAAAGCATTTTCATTTGATCTACAAAAGCACACAAAGGAAAGATCTCATTTATACGTGCAAAGTTTCTATTGGATGGGATACAGCTCAGCCCAATTCCATTTGGGCCAACCGAGTTCCCTAACTGGCCTTCAAGCTCTTACCTGACTTCCACACCGTAGATGCGTTTGCACAAGTGAAATGAATTTGCTAACAGGCGAACACAATTTGCTGAAAACTTATTCCTCTGGATGCTGTAGAGGGCAGGAAAAAGCAGAGACGTCAACATGCTGGGTGAGAAATTCATTTTATTTGTTTGCTGCATTTTTACCTTTCTCCAAAAGGCACCCAAGACAGCTTACAAAAGTCCAGGTACAAAAATGGTAAAAATCACAAGTAAAAAGCAATTGAACTCTGCCCTAAAAGCCCATAAAACAATCTTTAAAACAACCATAAAACATAATTACAATTAAACAGAAGAGCAACAGCAACACTTGAAAAGGACAAGCCTGTAAAAGCCGATGTTTTTTATAAAAAGGTCAAGAGCTCAGAAAGCTTACCTGAAAAAAGAAAGTCTTGCCAGGAAGACTCCCAAGGAAGGAGCGGTTCATAAATTGAGAAGGAGGGAATTCCATAGAGTTGGTGCCACTAGTAAAAAGGCCCTATTTCTTGCCGCCACCCACCTGCACCTCCCTAGGCAACAGCATTTGTACAATTCAGCACACTTGAGCAGAGCCAGGTGATGAATCAGAGCTGGCAAGGGATCAATCATGGCTATTAATCTTTTGCAAACATGGTCTTCGGACATGTAACTTTGACTAAGCCAATGACCCAACTACCTAGGACTGTCTATCCTGACTGGCAGTGGTGGCCTAATCATGTTACCACTCAGTGGCTGCCTCTTGCAAAGGCCTCCACAGTCCTTCTCCTTGAGCTACTTTCTGCTGGAGATGATGCCAAAGACCACACTGGGGACCTTCTGCTTGCAAAACATGTGCTGTACCACTGAGCCGCAAGCACTCCACTATACAAACAAACCTGCTTTATCCAAGTCGACCCGTTGGCCCATCTAACGTTGTCTACTCTGACAGGTTGAAGTGGAGGTCTTCCACATCCCTGTTCAAGAGGTACATGGCCAGCCCAAGATCTCCTGATGCTTGAGGCAGCTTATCAAAGGCTGCCTCTGTTATCTGATAGACCTCTTCCAATGGTCTAGCTCAGCACTCTACTCTCTTCCATGTTTCCTCTTCCCTTTCCAATCCAGGGAGTTACAGAGATGGAGAAGCAGTGGAGGGAAGTAGGCGGACAGAGACAGGGGTTCACCTCCAATCTGCTGCCTGAAGCTACTGCTTCAGTTGGCCTTGTGGATAAGCTGACCAAGGGAGAAAAACTCACCTCAAAAACTTCAGATGCTTCAGAGAGGGAAGGAACTTTAGCAGTTGTTCAACGCTTTGATCATTCAGTGAGTTCCCATACAAGCTGCAAAGCCAGGGTGAAGTCATGGGGAAAGAAAAGAGTTTACTGTGACCATTTAAGAAATCTTCCATAAAACTAATGCAATGACTTGAAGCAGGTGCAGATGATGCGTTTTGGCAGAGCAGGGCATGTTTGCCTGGCCACTTCCATAGTGTGCCAAACTCAGCCCAGATCCATCAGACACGCATCCTTATCAAAGCCAACATTTCTTGACAGAGGATGACAATTGGAACTCCTTGCCACAGGATGTGGTGATGGCATCTGACCTAGATGCTTTTCAAAGAGGACTGGACAGATTTCTGGAGGAAAAGTCCATCACAGGTTACAAGCCATGATGGGTTCATGCAACCTGGTTTTAGAGGCAGGCTATCTTGGAATGCCAGATGCAAGGGAGTGGTGACAGATACAGGAAGCTGGACTAGGTGGGCCCTGGGCCTGATCCAGCAGGGCTCTTCTTATGTTCTTATGTTGTGTTTCTTATTCTCAGGCCTTCAGACCGGGATTGTTATAAGCCGGATCTGAAGACAGTGCCAGAACACCTGGGACCTTCTGAGCAAAAGGCAGGTTAAACTACTGTTGAGCTGAGACCTCTCTCCCTTGTTCAGCCACACGACTCTTTTCCCCTTAAGAACCACCTCTCAAAATGCATGGTGGGATGTGCATGCTCACACTTTGTATTCAAACATTGGACATTTGTAAACATTGCATTCTTATTGATCTAATTTGGTCTGCAGTGACTTTAAGTGAGTGGGACTGGTTCTTTCGCTCACTCACTCACACACAACACTTACTTGATCTCTGCCAGCTCAGAACTTGTTATCAAAATCCTAAAGAGCTGGTCTACATCTTCCGGGCCCATCAGGCAATCCCTAAGGCTGAAATAAACTCCGTTCAGTACCTCAAAGATTTAAAATATACAATTAGCCATTCCTCCTTTTAAAGATAAAAGGAAATACATTCATTTTAAGATGTTCAGATTGCACGTGACAAAGTGGGGTCTGGTCCAGAGGGCTTCAACAGATGGGTCAGGATCCAGAAGTGGGCAGCGGCCTCACCTCAAAGGGTGGTGGCAATGCTGCCATCACTGCTTTGTTTTGAGATGTGTACAGTTTGAACAAGAACCAGGACTAGGGGTCCTAGATGAGGTAATTCTCAGAGACTTTGGTCTTGGAATGGTTGCTTTGGCCTAGCCAATCAGCATATGTTGATAGGCTACCGCTGGGTGGAAAAAGATGAAAAAGGAAGAGGAACCATGACTGCATGGTCACTCACTTGCCCACCCCTCTCATCTGCTGGCTGGGCAACCAACCAGTATGACCATCCATACTGTGCAGTGGCTGGTGTAATATGAGCTGCTTGCTGCTATCTTAGATGCATGCAAGCTACCTGTTCTCCCATGCATGCGGCATGGCCAGGAATAGCAGGAATAAACTGGAAGGAAAAAAGCCCACCAACCATTTCTCAATGAATGGATGAATTATTGAGCATATAGATTTTCAAGCAAATGGCATATCAACACCAATTATGATTGGATATCTGTGAGTTTTTGGAAGCCATTTCTCGAAAAAGCATATACAAGTATGTGAAGTGTGCAATTTAGGTAATTCTTATGCTCGATAGCCTACATATCCTCCCCCCCCCCCCAAAAAAAAAATCTAGGTTAGTCGCAATCACTGTATTTATGAGTTTGGTTTTGCACTTTTCAGTAATTTTGAGTCACAATATATTTGTGTTACATTTTTCATTCCGTATATATATTTTTTGCGTGTAAAACTCAAATAAAGTGTATTTGGGGGGGGAAGCTTCTGTAATCACATCATGGTCTGAGATTATTGCAAATCAAACAAGCACATTTGCACCATTGGCATTCCTGGAGCAAAGCTTTCGCAGCCACAACTGACTCGGAAGGCGAGGGACCACTTTACACCTGAGTTTGCAACCCTTAGCATTTTGCCTCCCCCCTCCAGGAACACCAGTGATTTGCACAACTCTTCTGAGATTCCCAAGCAGAAAGAAAAAATGGCACCTTACTTCAAGCAGTGACCTTGCATCGAGAGATGTGGATGTCTCAACTTCTCCCCTTCATGATCTCTTGCCAGCCTGCATATTTGAAGAAGAAACCAAGATCCTCCAGGTTAGCCGGCCTGAAGACATATTTAGATAGACCTGCATATGTATGCTGGAGGGTGCTGAAGAATAAAGTGGTATATTGCACTACTAGGCCCAGAATTCAGTGTTCTGATTCATTTTTCATTTTTTTAAAAAGCAAGTTTCTAGCCCTTATGAAGACATGCTTAAAAGAATGCAGGGCAACACCTGCTGAAATAATCATAAGAAGTTAGATAAGCCTCACCTTGCTAGCTCCATCAATACTTTATTTCAGCTGACATTTTAATGTCATGGTTTTGTCCCCTCCCTTATTTAGTTGAAAAGTGACTAATGAATTAATAAATTTTTTAGGGTTAGGGAAAAATACACAACAATGAAGGGATAGGTGAGACTAGGAGAGTGATTCTAGGAGAATTGAAAGTAGAACAGTGAAACAGAAAGGAGGTTTTTAATGTTATTTGCTTTTAAACTAAATAAAGGAGGGACAAAAGCAAATAACATTAAAAACCTCCTTTCTCTGTTTCACTGCCCTACTTTTGATTCTCCTAGAATCACCCTCCTAGTCTCACCTATCCCTTCATTGTCATGTATTTTTGCATTCCATCTTACAGATAAGGGGACAACTGGATATTACAGGAACCTGAACAAGAATTGACCTTTATACCTCATACTGTCGTCAAAGGTTAAGTGAACAGACTGGGGACTTCCCAAACTGTAATGAGAAAGAGAATGCAGTAAATGAAAGTGTGAGTAGATACATTCTGTTAATATTTTAAAAACACAGTACTTTCAAGATTTCAAGTGAAAAGTCCTGGTGAATAGGCTGGTGTACCTACCCCAAGTCCATTGAGATCATCTGTCCCAATGAAGAGAAGTTTTGCACCAAAGAAAATATACCTCTCAAGGATATGTGATTGTTATTGAGCCTAGCAGACAGAAACACACATACACCCCTTATTACAAGGAAAAGAATCATCTCACCAGACGTAATTATCAAAGTCTCCTCTTGCTAACATTTGCCCACGAAATGCATGGTTGGACCCTTTCTGCTCCTCAGAGCACTGCATTTCAGAAGATAAGAATGAGAGGTTGATTCTGTGCATTCTAGACATCTGGGTTAAAAACACATATCTGAATGTGGAATTTGTGGAATATTCCTGTATCAGCTGCTTGGCTAGGAAATATACAATACTTGAAAGAAATTGTTATTTTGCTGTTGGGGGGGAAGAAATCTAAGAACTTTTAGCTGAAGAGAGTGTGATAGGAAACAAAGAAGCTGGTGCAAAGTTTGAACAGAACAGAGAGTTCCATCAATCCCTTAAAACACAATTGATGATGTTCCAAGAAATTTCTTAAGGAATTTGCCCCAGCTGCTGAACTCAGCAGAACCAATTTTAAATCACTATTTTCCATATGATCCTGCCCCAAAATTACAGGAAGTTCCACCTACTCTGGCATCACAGTCCGGCAGAGAAAGATATATAAAGAGAGCATTCAGTCACATGAGTCTCCATCTATAGTCTAAAGTAGTAAAGTCTGGACACTTCAAAGTTGACCACTTCAAAGTTGACCACTTCAAAGAGAACTGATCTCAGTTTAAAGATGTCAACACATACAAAAGGACATCATGTACTTGCTTTAAGGAGCGCAATGCTTTCAAGTCTGGGAGGATTTCTGCCACCTTCAAAACACCTGGGTCTCCCAGAGAATTGTCTGACAGGCTACAATGTAAAAAGAAGAGATTATCATTTTCCATGTAAAAAATACCCACCTGCTTGAAGTCAGAGTCCCTGGTAGCAATTTGTCAAATGGGTACTTTGACAGAAACAATTAAAACATTCCTCATTACATAGCTAGCTAGTCAACGAAGGCTGTAGTCCTATGACCACTTTCCTGGAAGTAAGTCCCATTGAACATAGTGGGATGTACTTCTGAATAGACATGCATAGGCTTATGCTCTAAGTCCCAATGAATTCAATGAGACTTACTTCTAAGTAGATATACATAGGACTATGCTATAAGAGCACAATCCTAGGCATGTCTACTCAGAAGTATGCCCCAATGTAGACATGCATAGGATTGTGTTGTAGGAACAACCCAGGATATCAAACCATGGTTCGAGTCTGGCTCAATATCCTAGCTTATTCTAACTGTAGTTCGTTAAGAAGTCTTAGCTCTCTGTGTCTGCATATAACATGGAACTGTGGTTTGTTTTCTGGCCCCATGGGGCTCTGAATGTGACAGGAGCTTTGCTCGTGTCGCGTCTGGAGCCATTCTTTGACCTGTAGAGGCCACACATGGCCTTTACAGGTCTCAGAACAGCCTCTGGAGTCCTAGAAGGGCACTTCCAGTTTTTGGCTAAAAACCAGAGATGCACTTCTAGGACCTCCAGAGACCATTCCGAGGCCCGTAGAGGCAACAGGTGGCCCCCAAAGGCCTTAGAGGAGGTGACGAGAGCACAGCTTCAGATGATTCAGGAGGAATCAGGTTGGGTCATTTCTGGCTCCAGTAATAGGTAGGCTCAACCTGTAGTGCTCAACCCCTGCTAATTGGGTAAGAGGCACTTTTTCAAGTGGGTGCTCCTTTTTTTTAGCAGGGGGAGAGTAACTGGCCCATCTCACCCCAGCAGTGTCTGTTCTGGTGGCTGTGTGCTGGTATTCTTTTGCATCTTTTTAGATTGTGAGCCCTTTTGGGACAGGGAGCCATTTAGTTATTTGATTTTTCTCTGTAAACCGCTTTGTGAACTTTTAGTTGAAAAGCGGTATATAAATACTGTTAATAATAATAATAATAATAATAATAATAATAATAATAAATAGTGCTCATCCACAGTTTGCATTTTGCAGTCATTTCCTTATGAATAAGAAAGAAAGAAAGAAAGAAAGAAAGAAAGAAAGAAAGAAAGAAAGAAAGAAAGAAAGAAAGAAAGAAAGAAAGAAAGAAAGAAAGAAAGAAAGAAAGAAAGAAAGAGACTTACTCTAACACAGATACAGTGTTGCACCTTCTCAGTACTGAGCACAAATTTTTCAAATCATCACCATGAAAAGTATTCTCTGTCAAGCTGGAATAGAAGGAAAATAAATTGTGTTAACCATGTTTCAGTAACAGTATGAAATAAGAATTTAGGAAAAACATTCAGAAAAACTGTAGTGACTGCTGGAAACCTTTAGGGACATATATAGCACTGGTTCTCAAACTCTCAAGGAGTTTGAGGATCATGGTAAGTCTTTGCAGGGGCAGGGTGCAGAGCATCAATGCAATCCACAGGATCATGCCACTGCGGGGCAGCTAGGGGCCTTTTTAAAACATACCTGAGTTCCTGCTGGCATCCGGAGGGTGTGGGGAGCCCTGAGGAGCCCTCTGCAAGGCTCCCCACACCTCTAAACATTGACAAAATGCAATCGCAACCGACTTCTGGTTTCGTGATCACAACCAGGAAGTGAATTGCAATCGCATTTTGTCAGTGTTTAGAGGTGCAGGTGGCCTTGCAGAGGGCTCTGTGGGGCTCCCCGCACCGGCTCCCCAGATGCTGGCAGGGACTCAGGCATTTTTTTTAAAAAAGCCCCTAGGTCCCCTGCAGTAGCCCAATCCTGGTGATCATGTTGCTGCCTTCCCCTTTCCCCTGCCCCTTAAAGAGGCAACGGCATTTATTCTCAGGCTAGTGGGTCGCAACCCACCAGTTTGAGAACCACTTATAGGTGACCTAGAATCTCATTGTTAAGCTGGGAGCTACAATCCAACTGTCTGGGATTTTATTTTTTATTTAATTAAAATATTTATCCAACCCTTCCCCCCCTCCCCCAATAACAAGGCATCCTGAGTTGGTGCCAAAAGACAGCATCTCCCTGCTCGTAAAAGCTACAGGGAATGAAGTTGCAGGCATCTGCAACCCGAGTGTGTTAATTTCAAGATCTTCTGTGCCCTGTAACCATTTAACGTGCAATGAGATATTTTTCTAAAGGGCTTCTATGAGGAATGATCCCTGAGCAGACATGGCTTGTATCATGTTAACATACCATATTGTCCTTGATGTCATCAACAGTTGTCTTTCATGACTGCTTAAGTGGTCACCTTGAAAAGCAGAACCCCTGTAACAAGGATAAATGGAAAAGGATTCTGATAGACTCCCAGTCTCCATCCCGCAATCTATTAATAGTGAAAATAACTCTTGGTGGATCATGTCCATGGTGTCCAATGTATAGCACTACAACTACACCTGTGATAAATGCCCCCCATCTTATTTATTTATTTATTTAAATTCTATTTGGTTTCTATACCACTTTTCTAAAAACCCAAAGCAGTATACAAACACACAAAGACAAAACACTAAGATCAAATATTAAAATAAAAACCATTAAAACAATTTAAAAGATAACAATAAAAGAGCTTATTAAAATGTCAGCAGCATAAAAGTTTAGAGGGGTCCCTAAGGAGTGCCCTAGCTTCCTTTCTTTGGGGGCATTTTTGCCTGCCAAACCTCTTTAAGATGTTGTAGCCTCCCCAAGAGACTGCCTGGCCTCCTAGATGCAGCACCATTCCTTTGAAATCCTCCTCTGAGGTTCCTTGTTGGAAACATCATTCCAAAAAGTGCAGAATGTGGATTGATCTGTCTAGTTTTCCCCTCAGACAACAGTCCCTAGCCATCCCTCTTGCTCCAGCTGACATATGCCCGCTAATCAGTAACAAACAATAAGATTGAATGAGATTTTAAAATTTAATCTTGCATTTAAAAAAAACTGGGCATATGCATTTTGACCTTTCAGATTCAAAGTTCCAAAATACAAATTGCAAACCAAAAAGGAAAAAAACATCGGAGATGTGAGATATCTCTTGAATCTGCAGTTGTCAAGAAATCAGAATATTTAACCCAAAATGAAAAATTCGTTTTTCCAGCAATGTAATTAAGAAGCAAAAACAAAGCTCAAATTTCATCATGTCAGCAATGAGATGGCATGCTGTCACTGACTGAGGCTAAGGAAAGTACATTTTACATCCTTGTGCTTTACCTGGAATACACGGCGTCACTACCTCCATTACCAACAAGTGTCAAGATGGCTGTTTGACGGCGAAGGCTAAAGAAAGCAGAGGAAGACTTACATTATGACATACTTGGTTTCAGTGGCATAGTAGCCATCCTGGAGCCTGGGGCAAAGTTAAAAATGATGCCCCCCTCACCACACCTGGAAGTGACATCACTTCCAGGTGTGATGTCACACCCATAGTTGTTTTTTTTTAAATTGAAAAATAAAAAAATCAGCTGCCTCCCCCACCCCCAGCCTCATTCCTGCTGACCCCTCAAGAGATACACATGGCAATTGGAGTCTCTGATCGCTCGCTCCCCTTGCTCTGCTGCCTCTCCACCACCACCCCCTCCTGCTTCCTCTACAATCTTCTCAGTCACTTCCCCAAGTCCCTAGAGCAAGGGGAGAAAGCATCCAGAGACTGTGATCATCACTGCCCCTCTTGCAAAGCGTGCCATTTTTCCCTGCACTTTTTGCAAGAGGTGTGAGCGGCAATTGTGGGGAGGGGAGAGCACAATTGTACAGGTGGGCAGAGAGACAGTTGCCCCCAAGCAGCCTGCAGCCCAGTGCAATTGCTACCCCTGCAGCCCCTCTAGCTATACTACTGCTTGGTTTAATTGCAACACTAGCTCAAATTTTCAATATCTCTCAAGGTGGGGGGGGGTGTTTGAAAGAACATTTCTCTCTCTAGCCCTGAGCAAAAGTTTGTTCAGGTGTGGGATGGATAGCTAGGAAGGGGAGAAATCAGGGTCACACCTGTGGGCCCCACCCCCTCCATACCCCAATCACAATGTGTTTGAGGTTATGACCGCTTAGTGCCCTAAACACACACACCCCTCATGGCATGTTGACTACAAATGTGCAGTCTGTACCCTGCAAAAATGCAGGGCACAGATTGGATGAGCAGGGCTGAGGTAGAGACAAATATATTGAGATATTACATTACCTCAAATGTGGTGGTTGGGTGCAGTGAGGCTACAGGGCCAGTGGACAGGGCCATGATCTCTCTTCTAGCAAAGAGAAATGGTGCTTCTATACACAACAATGAAGCAGAAGAAAGGTTGGATGCACCCATGCTTACCTGGCTTCTAGCTTCACTATGTTTGGACGACGACTCATGGAATTCAGAAGACAGAAAGTGCTCTTTAGGGACAGCTGGTTGTTGCTTAAACTGCAGTGAGCCAAATTGGACAAAATAAAAAGTTGCTTTCAAAAATCACTGGCATTTCTTATATTATATCCTGCCTTGCTTCCACATACAGCATACAGAGGTGGTCTTCCATCCAGCCACACACCACACCCAGACCTATGTACCTTCAGCAATGTTACTGCTTTATAGAAATACAACCCATATCCCTGGCATAGCTCTGCAGCAGTACTGGTTACCACATGCATGGTGGTGTTGGCAGGGAAAGGGAGAGACCATAAATGCAGTAGAAGAGGGTGCACATTGCAGGTGTAAGGTCTTAAATCCCTTCCCTTATAATTTCAGTTAAGGAATCTTAGGTAGCAAAGGTGGGAAAGGAATCTTATACTCCCAAGACCTCCAAGATCATCTGCCAATTGGAAAAGGGTGCTCTGTGGAACAGAGCATTGATCTGGTGCACCATATAGCAGCTTCATGTAGTCAGGAAAAGCCCATAGCTCAGTGACAGGTCACAAGCTCCTTTGCAGGACACAAAAGCCTCTCATATTCAATCTCCAGCTATAGAAGAACAGGGATAGCAGAGCCTTTGACCTGAGGCTGTCAAAAAACAATACGAATCAGATCAGACAGCACCAGGCCAATTCAGGCCAACTCCAGGTCTGGCTGAGTATGTTTGTTTGCAACCTTTGGCCGCTGCTCTGATCCTTGTACTAAGAAAGAAAAAGAAATGGAAAGAAAAGAAAAAGAAAATAAAAAGAAAAGAAAAAAGAAAGCATGCAATCCCAGGTACAGAATTAGAAAGAAAGAAAGAAAGAAAGAAAGAAAGAAAGAAAGAAAGAAAGAAAGAAAGAAAGAAAGAAAGAAAGAAAGAAAGAAAGAAAGAAAGAAAGAAAGAAAGAAAGAAAGAAAGAAAGGTTTTGCAGAAGATTTGATGCAGTAGAGCACTTTCTTGGCTAAACAGACAGACATATTTCTTGTTAAGTGAACACCCCACCTTTCACCAGAAGGCCCTGAGGCAACTAACAGTATATTAAAATACAATAACGCATCTTTATTTTTTAAACAACTTACCACTAAAAGCAATAGGCCGCCCAATCCTAAACCGCACTGGAACAGGTAGGACAGCTGGCCTATCCCGTATCCAGGGCAGGGCTGGGGCTGGCTGTGGCACAAGTAGGAGTAAGGGGAATGAACTCCCCTAACCCCTTGTTGCACCAGCCCTATGGGACTAATAGCAGCCAGCCCTATAGGACTACTCAGATTTGTGCCAGTGAAAACATTGATGCAAATCCAAGCAGCCCGGGTTGAGCCGACCCAGCTGGAGATGGGGGTTGGGATCCAGCCTAAGTGCCGGAGTTTGGTGTCACCCCCTCCCCAGGCTGGTCTGCCATCCATCAAAGGCCTGATGGAGTAGGTGGGGTTTTAAAACCCTCTTAAAAACTGAAAGGGAGGGGCAAATTGAATCCACTGCAGAAGGTAATTCCAAGGGCAACCACCACGAAAGCCAGGCAGAACAGTATATTAACTGAACCTTAGCTAAAGACAGTCAATGAAGCAGAGCTTCCTCTGAAGATCTCAACAGATGGGCAGATTCATACAGCCCTTGATGTACCCTATGCAAATTCTGTAGAGCATCCAAGGTCCTCGTGAGCACCTTGTACTGAACCTAGAAAAAAAAAGAAGCTGTTCTGGTTGTAAGGCCTCCCATCAACAACTCTGAACCAGTGCCTGTTTCCAAGTGCTTCTCAGGGGCAGACCCAAATAGGAGTAAACACAATCCTAGGTGTGCTTACTTGGGAGTAAGTCCTGCTGAGCACAGTAGTGCTTTCTTCCAAGTAAACATGTAAAGGATTGTGCTATAAGGCATGGTGATGAGGTTCCCTTCTGCTTTCTTAAGGAAATGTGGTATTGGAAAAAGAGTTGAAACACAAACAACCAGGGTATTAAGAAAATACCTACTTCAATTGGCCGGAAATGCACACTTGGGGCAGCATCTGCAATAGGTATCTGCATCCTTCATCTCCAAGCATGTTACCTGACAAACTGACATGTTTTCCAGATTAGCAACAGAACTGATCCCACTGTCTCCATCAGCTAACTGGGAGGCTAGGAATAAATTGAAGTACTTACTCAATTTCAGAAAAATGGGAACAGCTCCCGAGAATGCCAGCCACCTCTTTGGCTTGTTGAGAACTCAGTTGGCAATCTTGCAATCTGCAGGTACACATCAGGGAAAAAAGCAGCCAATAGTCACACATTAATGCTGCCATGAGAGAGAGAGGCTGTGGTCCAACAAAATGATTGCCATTCAAAGGCAGAGTGCAATAGCAAATTTATTCAGTGTGTCACAGGTAATCAAAAGCAAGTCACAGGTGACCCTTCCTTGGGAGGCTCTATGTACACTAAGAACAATCAATTACAGCAGACTTTGCAATTTGTTGAAAAGCAGTATATGAATAGTCTTAATAATAGCAATTTACACTTTATATATTGAATCAGTATGCCAGGGTATACTAGAATTGTAATAAAAGGCATTGGCTGGGGGGACTTTAAGTTTAAGGAAAGGGAGCACTTTTTCACATACTCTCTTCTTGAGCCTTTCCAATCTAGTTGCTTCTCCTGCCACACAACTGAGTGTTTTTCATATAATAGCTTGTCATGGTTTCAGTCCTATTGGCCCAAACCAGATAAACTACTAGACAATATGTCTTTCATGTGACTGGGCTCTGAGTGCTTAATTTTTCAAATACTGCACATAGCAGACACATGGCCAGCACTCAGGACCAGGCCCATAAGAGTGGTGGTAGGATTTTAACCATCTCTCCTACCACAGTCCCAATCCAGCAGCCACCTGACATGGAAAACAATTCCTATCCATAATGAAACAAACTTTTTTTTTTTAAAGTCTTGCTTGTCTTGCTTCAGGGGGAAAAAAAACATAAACCTGAATACATATATATTTACCGTAATATAAAAGATCTAGAATTAAGAGCAGTTTCTTTTTTCTTTGTTTCCAAATGTTGTAACCTGAAATCAAGAACATATTTAATTTGTCCATTTCATTTAATTGCCTCATCTTGTGACCCATCAGAACAGTAACATTTCTCATGTGTGGCCAATTGCCAGCAATGGAGAAGGGTATCTTAGGGCTCCTAGGCTTGTCCAGCTGGAATTATGATCTCTGCAGCAGTACGTAACATTTAGCACCTAATTCACAGAAGACTCAACAGCCTCTGTGACTCTGCTCAAACTTTAGTATAGGAACCAGAAATCTAAGCCTAATAAGGCATCACACCTCTGTCCTGTAGCCTTGAAGACATGGAGAGAAGTGAAGTCAGGGCAGCAAAACCTGTGTGGCTGCCTGTCTGGCC
The DNA here is from genome assembly GCF_035046505.1 of Tiliqua scincoides. Classification (NCBI taxonomy): domain Eukaryota; kingdom Metazoa; phylum Chordata; class Lepidosauria; order Squamata; family Scincidae; genus Tiliqua; species Tiliqua scincoides. The sequence goes on from NC_089829.1 coordinate 21,488,474, forward strand.
AACTTCCCTCAGTTACCGCAACAGTAGTGTGTCTCCATAGACTACCACTGCTGCAGAGCACAGGGGTAAAAGGGAAAGTGATTTGTGGTGGACCTCAGTGCCTTACAGCTCCCTTAAAACTTCAACGATCTACATCAATCTTTTCAACCTGTGGTGTGAGAACCACTGGGGGTACTTCACAGTATTGCAGACATTGCTTGGGCCCTCCCAAGATGACCATGTGGCACTGCCCTGCCTTGTACAACTCCATTGGAAGTGGTAGTGGCTAGGGTGTTGGTGCACCAACAGGCAAGACACACCTGTTGAAAAATCCTGGTCTAGATCAAGACCTGGTGTGCCCCATTAGTTGCATATTAGGGGCAGGAAGAGTTTTCTACCAGGGGTGCTTTCTTCCAAGGCATAGTTGCGGTCATGCAAGAAATCACACCTTGTATGCTTTCCTTTTGTGCAACTCTTCAGAGTTCTTTTTTGTGTCCATTCCTGCCAAGTGGCAAATGTATCCCTTGGCCATTTGCAAAGTTTAAAGCTCACATCCTCATTTTCTCCAACTCCATGCTTTTAATCACCACCATTTTCTTGCTGTACAGTTCCCCCTCCCTGACCAATCTCTCATCTCATCTGTGCCCTGCCTTCTCTCCTTCTTCTCAAATTCCTAATCACTCCTCCCACTTTTTCCGGACTCCCTAATTTTCAATTTGCCTTCCTCTTGGGATTTCTTTCAAATCCTCAGTCTGCCCCATAAAACAATCTCTGTCATTACGGTCTGCTCAAAAACTCAACCCCTTCCAAACTTTGGCTACAACGAATTGTACAGCACGATTTTGAATTACTACACAAAGGGCAGCTGCTTACCTCAGATCTTCTTTGGACTCACCAGTGAAGTATATTGTTAAAATGTTCGTCCTGCAACCAAGCAGAAAATAAATTAGAATATTAAATTTTGAGTCTTCAATCGGTAATTCTTTTTGGATGTCGCTGCTCTCTCCTCTTTGGAAAAGGCCATTTTTTCAAACAATTTTCTCATATTTTTGTAACAATTGCTTTATTGTTGTTGAAAAGTGATATATAACTATTGTTATTAATAAACAACCACTGCAAAAAGTGAGCCACAACAAAATGTTGCTGTATGCACATTTTCCTGTAAGTTCTACTGGACTTAATGGGGCTTACTTCAGAGTAAGCATGCTCTGGATCAGGCTGCAAGGGCTGGGTTGAAGTCTTCAGAATTGAATAGGCAGCCTAACCATTTTCTCTCTCAAATGTTCTTCCCATTCCCGCCCCCCCCCCATGGTGTCCCATCCCCATTTCAGAAAGGGAGCTATGCTGTGCAGTTCAAAATCTTGAGTGTAAAATGTTGGAAATGAAAGTATTTTCCTTCCCACCTGGCAAATTGCCTCTCTAGAACAGGGGTGCTCAAACTTTCAACTTTAGGGATGCTGGACCTTTAACAAGTGTATAGAAGAGAGAATTTCAGCAGGTGCAGCTTGTCATCTGTGGAATGACAAGTTGCACCTGCTGCAATTCTCTCTTCTATACACTTGTTAAAGGTCCAGCATCCCTAAAGTTGAAAGTTTGAGCACCCCTGCTCTAGAAAACCAAAGTCTTTATTTAGTTCTAAGACCAGTGGTTCTCAAAAATTTTTAGCACCGAGACCCACTTTTTAGAGTGACAATCTGTTCGGGACCCACCAGAAGTGATGCCATTAACCTGGAAGTGATGTCATGGCTGGCAGTGACATCATCAAGCAGGAAGCAAACATTAAGGAGTGTTTTTTTTTACATTTCACAATTTTTGATCCGTGTGTGTGTGTGTAAGTGTGTGACAATTAAGTCGCATGCAGGTCCTGAATTGGAAGAATTCAACTGTAGTTTTTTTACATGTATGCAAAATATCTAAACACTCAGATCTATGTATTTTCATCTAGCATCCTTGTTTCAAGATTTAAAAAACAGTCTTTCCACTGCAGTTCATTCTTTGGACCTGCTTACTCATATATGTGCAAGTTAAAGGCATCCCTGAAAAACTTGGATAGTACATTTTATTACCAAGAGCAGCTTAATTTTAAGAAAACCAGATTAAAAGTAACCTTGCCTCCTGTTGGCAACCTTCAGTCTCGAAAGACTATGGTATCGTGCTCTGAATGGTGGTTCTGGAACAGCGTCTAGTGTGGCTGAAAAGGCTGATTCGGGAGTGACAATCCCTTCCACACTGGGAGCAAGTGCAGTCTGTCCCTGGTCTGTCTCCCTGGCTATGGGCCTTCCTTCTTTGCCTCTTTGCCTCAGTCTGTTGGCCAAGTGTCTCTTCAAACTGGGAAAGGCCATGCTGCACAGCCTGCCTCCAAGCGGGCCGCTCAGAGGCCAAGGTTTCCCACCTGTTGAGGTCCACTCCTAAGGCCTTCAGATCCCTCTTGCAGATCCCTCTTGCCTCCTGACAAATGCAGTAATTACACATTTCACATTTTTCTATAGAAGAGATTGTTTGCAATACATGAAGTCAAATCAACGCAAGGCACTATATACATACGAGACACATTAGCAACAAAACAAGATTCCTATCAAATCCATTTGAAAAGCTGAGAAGAAATGGGGCTGGCTTGTAACACCAGCAGGATAGGAAAGAAAGGGTTGCAAGGATGCCTAAGTGCAAAAAATGACCAAACAAAACACATGGAGGAAGGAAAAAGTGATATACAGTCTACTAAGTTGAATTTGCCTGTATTAAGGGGGGAGAGAAAGACATCTCCAGCAACTAGAAGAAGGGGTGCAGGAGAAACACTGCTGCAATGAGCATGCTTTATTGCCATATCTTTCTGACATTGTAAGATCAGGGGGCGAAGACAAACAGTATATCGAAGGAGCCGACAAGGTGGACTGATTAGCTGGAAAACAGGGGCTCTTACCAATCTGTTCCATCAGAGAGACTCCAGGCAAGCGAGGAGAAACTGAAGCCGGGACAGGATGCTCCCTGCCTCCCCCTTCCTCTCAAGGTTCCCAGTATAAAGGGGATACTTTATACTGGGAGGGGATTATAGCCAAGGGAAAAGGGTGCCCTTCTGTGGCATAAGCTTTTGTGTCCCTTCCCCTTCCCCCATGAATTTAATTATCCACGGATTTTGGAATCCATAGGAGGTCCTGGAACAGATCCTTCATGGATCCCAAGAGTCCATTCTATTGAATCTGATAGATTTTATGGATTCTCAAGACACAAATGTAAGGTCAAAAAGGCTTCTGCATAACCAAAATTAGAATTTAGAGTGGCCAGAGAGAGAGAGAGAGAGAGAGAGAGAGAGAGAGAGAGAGAGAGAGGATGTGAGACTCAAGAAAGGAGGTGTTTGGACAAATGCAGCTGCAGGGATGAGAAAAACTGCATCTGCTAAAATTCCCTCTAGTATAATATTCCTTTGCATCCTTTCCTCATTTGCATCTCATTTCCTTATTAAGCCCTGAGCACACATTTTAAAAAAAGCATTTATTTCAGCAAGAGCAGATAAACTGGTAACAGGGTATACAGTGATATACAGAGTGCAACAACCATGCTACAGCAGCTTAAAAACAGGAAAACAGAAAATGAAACAATATTTCCGTTGACTGTCTCAAGCCAATACCTTATGTGTAGCTTGATCACTTTGGGGCAAGTCACAGCTGCTCTAGCGAAGGTGAGAACAGCGGTCAACGAAATCTCATTGTGGCTTAAACTGTTTGAGATAATTTTTAAAAAAACACAGACATACAGTTGCCAGTTTACAGCAAAGTCCTTTCTATAAAGGCATACAGTTTCCCTACCCTTACACCCACCTCCCTCTTAAGCCTGCAGTCATAAGAATCCGAGAAGATCTTGCAAACAGACCTTGCAGCCCTCCTACAGATAACTGAATCAAACAATGATCTGAGGCTAAGATTCTGTGCAGACAACTCTTTTATGTGAGGCAAAGGGGGTAGCTTTTCAGTTAGTTACCACAGCACTCATATAAATGCACAAATATTTGTACTCTGAAAGATGTACAGAATTAATGGAGCAAGGAAGAGGGGAGGAACAGTTTTCTTCCAAAATGCTGCACAGTCCAAGTGCTGAAATTGACTAGACTAGATCACAAGTATACTCTGGTTCAATCAATTTCACTCCTAAGGGAAATGTCCCACTTTGCCCTTCTTTATAAATACATGGATAAGCATTTGGTCACATACAGAGGACTATGTTCCAAGATACAATCCAGAGGCTTGCAACAAAGAGTTTCCTGTGATGGCAGGACCCCAATTGTCCCTTGTCCCATATTAACAATCCAAAGTCAAAATGGAGGCTATGACAGAATAGCTCACAACATTACAACTGGCTGGCATAACTGTTAGCCACTATTTCCCAGTTAGGGTTGACCAGTTATTTTTGAAACTATCCTCTTCTGTGTGGCCATTAATTTTTTCCCCATACTTACTCCAACTTCTTCAGCTTCTCTGTAGTAGAAAATATTTCTGTAATCTTGGCCATGTCTTGCCCCTTCATCTTGTTGTTCTGCAAGCTAGAATGCAGTGACTCTTTAATATCCCCCCCCAAAAAATGTACACTTGATAAATAAATCAGTTTACCACATCTCCCTCCATCATTGCACCCCACTTTTTGTAAGAACAAATGGATTTACTTTATGTCTTCAAGCTTATGGCAGTTTGGAAAAGCTTGAATCAGATCCTCAAGTCCTGAGAGTGTGATATTTCCACCTGTTAACCTGAAAACCAAACACAGACATTGTAACAATGATGTCAGCAGGTCACTGCTGGCCCATCCATAAGGCCACCTGATACAGGTTGCATCTTCAGTGGCAAGTGTAAGGGGTCCACAGAGGCAGCAGACTCAAGGTGCCTCTTAGCACAATCCTATACTCACCCCGTGTTGGCAGAGTATAGTCTTTGTTGGCACTGCTACACTGGCTCTAGAAAGTTTAAGTATTTACACCTTGGGACAGTTGAGGAAGGTGAAATGGTGAAGGGCACAAGCATCAGCACCTGCATTGTGAAAGACTCTGCAGTGAGTCTGAGAGGTCAGGATTTGCATCCTGCAGAGCTTTATGCTGGGATCGGCTTGGAACTTAGGTGAGAAAAGTATCATGTGGATAGAAGAACCTTTGGAGCTAACTGCAGTTTGACATGGGGTGGAGAAAAGATAGCTATTCTAAACTATAGTAGGGGGAAAAAAACACTTCCCCCTCACTTGAGCATGGCTTGTCTTTTTCCACCCCTGAGCCTCGTTGATATAGTCACTGCAGTCTGAAGAATCTGTTTGCGCGACAGAAAGGGTGTGCGGAAACCACTTCAACACCTTCCCTCACTCTATCAAAGAGCAAATGCCAAGTACATAACTTGATGCTCCCCACAAGATCTACAGTAACTTCCTTTGAAATCAGATCTTCTACGGTGTGAAAGGCTGAATTGCTCATTCAGGTTCAAGACTGGAGGCTTCTGAGAATGGCTGCGGATGCATGTCATGTGCATATGTGTGGAGCATCTTGCAAAATAGTGGCTTGGAGAGGCGGAGCCAGTTGCAGAACGCCAGCTTGTACAATAATTTACATGATCATATTGTTCTATTTATTTAAAAAACTGATAATCCTTTCCTTTCGCCGACTACCCCGGGAAGCTTACAACCATACACAAAAATTAATACATACACAAATCAAAATAAAATCAGCATTAAAAATACATTAAAATGCAATAAATAAAACGTTAACACACTTTCACACACACACCCCCAATAGTCCATTCTGCTCAGTTCGGCTCTTACTTCAGACCTAAATGCAGAGGCATCACTAGGGTTGGGGTAACCCCCATTAGCTTTATTTATTTATTTTCATACAGAATAGTACAGGTCACCCAACAAATCAGTAACTAACAGAAACCCAGTGGCCAATTTGATGACACACAACTGAATAGGAGACCTAGTATTTGCTCTGCTACATGGAAATGTAGAGCGCGATACCATAGTCTTTCGAGACTGAAGGTTGCCAACTAACTAACTAACATGGAAATGAGAGCTAACTCATACTAACACCTTATTGGTTCCCTGTTGTGTCATAACAACACCTCACTGGCTCTTGGAACAATCAGTCTCATTGGTAAGTCTCAAGTCTCAACAATCAGTTCCAAGTTCTGAGTTAAAGAAATCTACTTTTTGTTACATAAGGCAGTTGCATTTTCCTTTTCTAGTTAATTGGCCATAATTTTTGATAGAATTCAACATGGTTTGTTTCATTACCTTCTGCATGAAAGTACCTTTCCAATGATATATAACATGATGGCTTTATTCATAAACACAAATATTCCAAAATGTTTCTAAAATTTTGGCCACTAGTGGTGTTACCCTCCCCTGCCCCTGACCAACCAAGTGTCTCAAATTGAGGACAGAATCCAAGACCTTACGGATGCAAAGGATATGCCTTGCTCTGAACTGTAGGCCTTCCCATATGATATGAAGCAGACTTTTGTCAAACAGACCATTGTCCCTTTGCCTGGCAGCAGCTCCTCAAGGCAAGGTTCTTTACAGTGCTTACCTAAGTTCCTTTAACTGGAAGTGCTAGGGACTCAATTTGGATCTTTTAAAATGTAAAAAGCTAAAGAGCACTCTTTCACCTGGACATTTTTTTTTCCCAACACAAGACTGGTACTTGACTGGAAGATCTCAACCCAGGGCTAACCCCATTCATTAGGGGTTAGGCTGCCTGAGGCTCTTGACTCAAGTGACAGATTGGCAGAGGGCACCTACCATCTGTCCCCTCCAACTTTTGCCACTCTTCCTCCTCCCATTTTTGGGATTGGAAGAGGGGAATTTGGCAGAATAGGAAATGTGAAGAGAGGAGAGTGGTGGACTAGAGCATCAGAGTATCTAGGCCACCACTCTCCTCTCCATCTATTCTTCTGCTCTGTTCCCCTCTTGAATGCAAGGGGGGGGGGAGAGGCAGCAACCAGCATGCCACCAGATTGGGAAGGGACTGGCATTTACTGTGCTGCCTCAAGCACTGGGAGGTCTCATCTGAACATTTGGTGTACCACTCTCTAAATAGCAAGTAGGACTTGCCATTTACATTGGAATACATAAGTGCACCTGCTTCAAAACACCACAAATGTCAGAGTAGTTATACTTACTGGAAAGTTGTCAGGCATTTGATTTTCGGTAGGCTTTTAGAAAGGACGCCAGCAAATTCATCTCCATACCTCCTGCCCCTGAAGCTAAGGAATAAGGCAAACTGCAATTAGACAACAATCCAATTTTAGGCCAGATTGTCAATTCAGTAGCTATCTGTGGTATTAGGCAAACTACACCTTTCTATTTGCTTGGTTTAATCAGATAATTTTCCGCTGCTTCCCCAGGTCTCCCAATGCCTTTTAAGGCATTAGTAACGTCACTTCCGGTTTCTCCATGGAAACCAGAAGTTGCAGCCCAGCAGAGGCCGGGAATGGACGTCCCTGGCCACTGCTGAGCTCAGACTCCCCTCTAGAGGCGAGTCACTTCCAGAGGTGGCCCCCCAGACTGCGGAGATGGGCGCTCACCTATATCCAAGGTTTCAAGTATCCACAGGGGGTTTGTCGTACACTCCCGGGATTTTGGGGTGCTCAGAGTTCTTGGTTCTCGAGCCCTCAAGGACCCCTGTTCGGTAGTACTGCCACCACCCTGTATGTGCCAGTGTCTCTGTCAGGGACACGGAGACCCTCTAGGCTTAATTCTATCCCTTGTAGGCACTGAGCACCTTCTTTAATTAAAGCCTCAGTCCTCAAGTTACTAATCCTCAATGAGGATTTGGTAGCTTGGCAGGATTCTGAACCTTTGTCCCCAACAGACAATGAAACAACTTAGTAAAAGGATTTTTACTTTATTAAATATATAGGGTTACATAAAGTTACAAAAGGCAACAATTGCTAGAGGCATAAAACTTCTAGGAAACATATCAGTATAAAATAACAAAGCTAACTGGCTATCTCTGTTATTCCCTAACTCTCACCTGGGTCAGCTTTCTTTTGTAGATCTCTCAGCTCCAGGTTACCCTGGTGGACCAGGCTCTCAACCTGCAGGATGTTGCACCCACAACCTTTTCCACCAAAAAAGAGAACCGACACCCCCTTTGGGCTTGTTCTTATACTTCTCATGCTAACAGGATGGAGGTGACTCTGTACTTATTTCAAACTGTCCAATCAGAAACTCTTGGGGACAGAATCTTCCAGAAGTGGGGCTGGATGCTAGCCCTCTCAGCTCTCCCCTCCCCACTGGAGGTCCACAGCTGCATTCCATCCTTGATGGGCGCCTTTCTGTCTGCATAGGTGCTACATTATCACCTTGAGTTGTTAATTTCGTTGGCTGTTGTTACTCACATCCTTGCAGCTAGGAACTGCAAGCCACTTCTCTGTTACTGGTTACTTTGGTTCAGATTCTACATGCTACTAGGCCTAAACTGTACATATTCATGACAGGGTTCCAGAATGGAACCCCTGTGGAAAGGGGGCATGCCTATATTTGGTTTATCTTAGATTTGCAGTAAGGTTTCACATAAAAGGACAGGCAATTAGATAGCAATAGAGGATATACAAACACAGATTATATACACAGACTAAAAATAATAAAAACTGAACTTCTTAAGAACCGATGAACTTTAATAGAGAATGTTTCACTTAATCTTAGCCAAAAGGCCGAGAACCTCACCCAGATATGTACCTCTGAGCACAGTCTAGGATGGATCTTCATCCTACCTTGCCATATCTGACCAGGTAAGCATCCATGATGGAATGGTGAAGATGTCACACCCCTCCCAAATGTAATACTTCTTTATACATAACTCCCAGCTAGTAACCAAAAGGAAACCAGAAACTACTGAAGCTTCAAGAAGGTTATGCAATTGGCCAACTACTCACTTCTACCTTCAAGAAGACACAGCTGTATCCCATCTGCAATCAAGTTGCCCTTGGCTAATTAAAACAAGCTGTGCAAAGCCAGGCTCTTGCTAACCAGAACATGGTGTGGCTGTTCCCAGAACAGATAACAAATTCCTTGTCTCAGCATGCTAATGAGTCGATTTCCCATACTGGACAGGATGGGCAAAAGCAGGCACAAAATGCAATTAGGCAGAGGACTTCTTTGTGATAACTACACCTGATGTTCACCTTCTTGTGACAAGACCTTCCTATCTTAACTTAGAATGGCTTGGACATTTAAGGTGGCATTTGTAGTCAGCTGTCAAGCTTATAACTGAACAAAAGGTGGGGAGGCTACTGGAGTCATAAGAACATAGGAAGAGCCTGCTGGATCAGGCCAAGGGCCCATTTACTCCAGCTTCCTGTATCTCACAGTGGCCCACAAGATGCCTCAAGGAACACTCAAGACAACAAGGTACCTATATCCTGTTGGCACTTCCTTGCATCTGGCATTCAGAGATATGCTACTTCTAAAACCCAGAGGATGCATACAGTCTTGTACCCTAAGACAGACTTTTCCTCCAAAAATCTGCCCACATTCCTTTTAAAGGCATCTACGGGCCATATCCTATTCAACTTTCCAGCACTGATGTAGCTGTGCCAATGGGATAGGTGTTGCATTCTGCTGTGGGGGGGCAGTCATGGAGACCTCCTCAAGGTGTGGGAACGTTTGTTTGCTTACCTCAGGGCTGTATTGAGGCTCGCATCAATACTTGAAAGTCTGATAGGATTGGGCCCTAAGTCAGTTGCCACAATAGCATCCTGTGTCAAGGATTTCCACAGACTAATTGTGCAAGTATCGTTCCTTGATGGCTTCATACAGGGAAGTAGTCCATACACTAAAAAAAAAAATACACCACCCACTCTTGAGTGTCAAGGATGAAATGGCCAATCTCTCTTACCTTAAGTTCTGTATATTTTCACAACTGGTGAAGACTGCCAAATAGTCAAGTTCCATGGGGCATCCCACAAAATCCAGGGATACCAAATTGTGGCTGCTGTTGATAACATAAGCCAAGGTCATCATGTCCAGTGGCATCAGACGGAAGTTTCTAAACTGAAATGTGAAGTTCAACTGCTTCCCAACATGCTGGGCTAACTCAAGGTCTTGCGTCTCGTGAACGCAGTGGCACAGCTCAATGATCCTGGGTCCTGTTAAAGTGCCAGCTGCTAGCTTCTTCAGCATCTGCGTGATTATGGCTTGCCGCTCCTGAATCCAGGTTTCGTTCTGTCCGCTTAAGGAGCTCAGAAATGGCCGACATTCTTGAGAGGAAAGGCCTGATAGGAAAATATGGCAGTTCTCAGTGACGGCTGTTCTTGTTTCCTTCTTTAGAATCCACTTGTACCGCAAGAAGAATTTCTCCTTTAGAGAGCTGCTGTCAACAGTGTTGCTTGTCAGCAGGAAAAGGGCTGCAAAGAACTCCTGCAGGCTGAAGTGAGCGAATGTGTAACCTGCCTTTAAATGGCCACTGATTGTCTTGACCTCAAAGGCCAAAAGAAGCCCATACTGACAAGCAAAATCTTTCACATGCTGTGAGACCTCATTAGCATAGATCAACATCCTTCTTTCTTCCAGGCCTCTGAAGGCCAACTCACACAGACCTACAACAGTTACTCGGTGTTGACTCAGATTGGCTTCTTTGCACCCAGCACTCAACCTCTGGTGCTTGCCAACAAAGATCAAGAGCATTTGGATATAAACTTGGGTCATGGTTTGAAGAAGCCGGATGCTGTCTGCTTTTTGAAGCAGTAAATCTTCCAGACAGATACAGACAATGTTGCACAAGGCAGGGATATAACATAGGCTCAAGAGTTTGTCATTGCTTTTCAACCGAGTAAGAGCTTGCTCTTTCAGTGAATGCTGGTGGAAAAAAGAGCCTGCATATTCTTCAACCTTTTCGTGATTAAATCCCCAGATTTCCACCAGAAGGGTGATGGTTTTCCACAAAGCTTCTGGGAGCATTTTAGGTCGGGTTGTGACCAGCACAGTGCAGCCATGCAAGAAGTTTCCATGGCAAAGACTGCCGAAGAGTTCTGAAACAGAGAACGGGTTGAGACAATAAGAGTACGATGGGTTCGGAGAGACAGGGAACTGCACGTTCCCTACAGACTCATCAAGTCCATCAAAGATAACCAGTGTATGTTGAGCATTCTCCAGAAGGTGGTCAAATACGTCATCAGGGCAACCTTCTGGTTGGATGAATACATCAAATAAGAGCTCCTGCAGCGTGAGCTTTCGGTTGATCAGATTCAGTTGCCTGAACTCAAAGAGGAAAATCCATTGGAACTTTTGCAGGGTACCCTCAGCCCACTGCTGGCAAATTTTATGCATAAGTCTCGTTTTCCCCATCCCTGGTTTGCCCAAAAGAAGAATGACCTTGGTGGCTCCTGTGTGCACACCTTCAAAAAGATCAGACAATTTCATGACTGTGTTGGTGTGGTCGTCTTCATGATGCAGAGCTATTGGCTCTTCCTTGGCTTTATCCACCTTCCCCTTTCCTCTGTGGGCTTTGCTCTGATAGATCACAAGGTTGACAAAGACGTCTCTCAAAGCCAATGGTTGAGCTTCTGCTGATCGATTCATTCCATACCTTTGAAGCATGGATGCAATGATGAGTTGCCGGTACCTTTCAGCAGAATCTGATCAAGACAGAATAGGGAGAAGAGAGTAAATATATATCTACACTACACATTCAAGGCAATTGAATATGAACTTTGCTATTATGGCTTCTCATAAGAACATCCCTGCTGGATCAGGCTATATAGGCCCATCTAGTCCAGCTTCCTATATCTCACAGTGGCCCACCAAATGCCCCAGGAAGCACACAAGACAACAAGAGACCTGCATCCTGGTGCTTTCCCTTGCATCTCCTGAAACATCAGAGAAATTGTGGTTCTGCACAGAAGGAGGCCACAAATTCTCCAGACTCCTAATTTAGCAGCTAATTTTATAGTGGAGGATTTACTTTGAACTGAGTTAGAACTGAAGGCAACATTCCACAGGATTGGTTTCACTCACTAACTCCTTCCCGTGTAGGCTAAATATAGGCAAAGGGATGCTCAAACCCTTGGACTCCGCAGTGAACAGCCATGGAGGTTTTGACCAAGTTCTTTGATGTACTTCAGCTATACACACTTATTTGCCTAGTTTTTGACTCACACCTTGGCTATGATCAGGATAGGCCTTTATGGAGTAATTATAGAGCAGAAGGCACAGTCAGGGCTGGCGGACAGGCTGGGCTCATACCAAAGGAATTGATCAAATGGCAGGCCAGACACAGGCCAAGGCATGTTTCTGCTTCAGCACGTTGTTCAGTTTGCAGGCCTGCCTTAGAGACACTCGTTTTCTAGGGCCTAGGAGTCAGCTGACTGCATTCAGCCTGGCGTTGTTCCCAGAGCCAGGGTTTGCAATATTTTTCCCCAAATGCCACTTCCCCAATTACTACTGCCCCCATAAGATGGCTGCTGTGTGCTGAAGTGGGTAGTTTGCACACATGTTCCAGAATCCTAGTCAGGTCCTTGTCTGGCAGGGTCAGGCCAGGTAAAGCAGTGTCCTGGAGTCCCCACAGCAGCGGGGTCAGGGCAGCCCACCCATGAGGGCAGCTGGAGCAGCTGCTTTGAGTGAGCTGCAGATTACCCTGTACTTGATGCTCAATGGCCCTGTCCCCCAGCCCACTGCTTGCTCAGCCATTCCACCTTGTTACCACCCCACAGAAGACAAATGTGTTAAGTGGAAAATAAAATTACTTACCTAGCCGTTGCTGTTTCGACTCTTTACAGTTGTTGTAAGTGAAAGAACTGCTCCATGGGCGACGTCTTTCAAGCCCTGAAAGATGAAAAGGCAATACTGATGTTAACATGGCAACTTCATTTAGGAGGCACATTGTGAAAACAAAGGAGCAGGAAGCTCTCCTGCAGGAGCTGCATTGAAATGCCTGGAAACAAGGCCAACTCAAGACATCCTGGCACCTCTGGCAATATGCCAAATGCTGTCCCTTTATCTAGTAGTCTGCCAGTGCCTCCACTTTCCTGGGTTGGAAGAAGAGGATGGAGCAGAAAGGAAGTGCAGAGTGATGACCAGAGCATTTGAGAAGATCTAGCCCACCACTCCCCTCTTCTCCATACTTCCTCTCTCTTATTTTTCCAACCCAAACAACGGTGGAGAGACTGGTGGGGCTAAGTGAGTCGATGGAGATGAGCACACTCCCACCAGCTTGTTGCCTGAGGCTACCACCTCAGTTGCAGTGGTGTAGCTAAAGCATCTGGTACCCAGGGGAACATTTTTCACTCACACCCATACCATAAAATCCAGACATAACTGCAGTGATGCGACAATTTCAACACCAATTATTACTGGGTTACATTGTGCTCTGAGTGGTTCTGCACTGCTCTGAGCGGCTGGCAGCTTTCTTTGCCTTCCTTTCCTCAAAAAGTGAGGAGGAAGTAAAAAAAAAAAAAAAGCACAGGTCACCCAACAAATCAGTAACCAACAAAAAAAATCAGTGGCCAATGTGATGATACTGACACAACTGAATAGGAGTGCTAGTATTTGCTCTGTTTATTAAGAATATTTATGTACCACTTTTCAACAAGTGGTATACAGGTGGACAGGATTATTCGTGGGTTCGGTACCTGCAGATTTCTTCATCCGTGGGCCACCGAACCGGCGGTGTGCGCTGACCTGGAGGCTCTTCTGATGCCCACCGAGGCTCTGCATGTCTGCCCACGGCCTCTGCGGGCTTCAGAATGAAGCCCAGTGCCATTGAAAGGCAACTTCCAGTCCTGCGGTCAACTTTAGCCCGCAGAGTTACAGGCAGATCCGCATGGCTCAACTTTGGTTGAGTTCTAGGGGAAGGAGGGTCGGCAGTAACTGCAGGCTTTCAATACCTATGTTTTTCCTTATCTACAAGGGTTCCAGAACACCTCTGAACCTCTGCCACCAAAACCAATAACTTTCTGGGAGTTAACATTCTCTTTGCAGGTCTTTTTGGATGTTCTGAATTTTAATGACTTATATTTTACCAGTGGGGCTGCAGACTTCACCGGACTTTTCTGCCTCAAGCACCAAAGCACATCTGAGTCACAAGAGGTGGGTCCTAACGATCTTCTTTGCACTCATTTCACTGCATATTTCTTAACGACTGTTGAAGAAGATAACCACAATTGCTCCACGCACAGGAAGTGCTGCAAGTGGAGTGACGATGATCTAGCAACACTGAGCCTTCTTGGATAGTGTGGGGCAACAAATGCATGGTCCTCTCCTTCAAGCTGGGTTGCTCAGTACTTCAGTGAAAAGAAAACAGGTCTCTAGAGGCACATGTTAATTCAAGTACCTGAAACCAATGACAATCTCATGATTTCCCCACCAAACAGGCACAGGGTCTTACTTGATCCAGTGCTGCTGTAATGAAGTTGCAGAGGTGGCCAGAAGGTCTTCTCACTGGCTTCACTTATTGCACTTGCTCAGTCCTTATTGGGAAGAAAGAATCTATCTACACTTGTGTTTCCCAAACTGTGGATCAAGACCCACCAGTGGGGTCACAAGCAAATTTCTGGTGGGTCAAAAAAGTTTTGAAACATTAAAAAAAACAACTTTGCAAGCACTCTTACCCAGTTTGCTGAAGAAAATCATTAGCTAGAATGCTAATCTGTGGGGGTATGAAGCAATTTGTCTTACCCCCAAATTAAGATGTCACATTTTCTGCTTTTCTCTAGTAATTAGTGTGCTGCAGATCTCACGTGAACCCAGTTTTAGCCTTTTGTCTGGCCTGATAGTCCCTAATTGCACATCTTGCTCTCCAGTTCAGACTTCTGGGCATCCTGAAATGACGTAAAGATTTGGGGGAACGGTCCTTAACCACCATTTCTAGGGAGAGTCTAGCAAATGACTATGCACACTTACTTTATATAAGGTCTCTAGTAACCTCGGGAGCACAGAACCCATATTATTATTTATTAATAATTTATCAATCATTAGTAGAATTATTTTTTCTAGACCTTTTTTGTGTAGTGGGTCATGACAGATTATCATTTTTAAAACTGACTTCATGCCGGCTGAGTTAGGCTGGCTCAGGGGTCGGGGGGGGCATAGGGAGGGTAAAGAGGAGGCATTTCAGGATGGGAAGATAGTGGGCGGTGGGCAGGCTTGTGGGTGGGCAGCGGGAGGCAGGGCCAGGATCCAGCAGTTATGCCAGCTCCTAACCCCATTCCCAGGCGGCACAGAGTGGCTCCAGGCTGCTCCGCTCTGCTCGGATCTGCGCCACCTGATCCAAGCAGACCCATTGGGGCTGCTAAGGCTCTCCCCGGGGTAAGGGGAATTTTTTCCCCTTGTCTCAGGCTGAGCCTCAGCCAACCCCAAACTTGTGCTGGATACAGAGCAGGCCCGCCATCCTGCCAACGCAAGTTAGGATAGTGCTGCCCAAGACCAAAATGAAGGAAGTGACTACAAACCAGTTGTCCAAAGTGAACTTCAGGAGAAGCAAGAAGAGACTGCAGTTAGCCTAATCCAGCAGGGCTCTTCTCATGTGCTTATGATCCACTTTCTGCCCACAAAAAGTGAGTGGAAAGCAAATCACCCGCACAAGTGCTCATAAGGTCATTATGTGGTTTTTTCCTTGATCTAGAACTAGTGCTTTAATTAAATCTGCAGTAAGGAACACTCTTGGGAAATGGTTTTCTTTACGGAAGACTTAAGTAGCCTGGGAAATTAAACAAGAGGGGCAATGGTATGGTTGGGGGGATGACACTTTTTGTAGGTAAGCGCCATGGCTGATTCAGCCTTGTATATGGAAGATCTTCTACCCCAAACCATGAATTTGATTGCAAAGAAAACAGTCTTACTTGATGCTGAGGAAGACTCTGCTGCAGCTTCGACAGATTCCTCAGGCCCATGTGCTATGTGACCTAGAATTATGAATTTAAATATATGTTAGTCAGAATCTCTTTAAATGCACACACAGTATCATACATGCACCTGTATGCTAGAACTGTCATACCAATTATAGTACACTGGCTTCCACTATGGGTGGGGTCTATTTGTTCAACATACAGGCAGCCAGTCCATCTGCAAGGTGCACTCATGCAGCTGCTCCAGGCAGCAGATTGATAGGATTGCCCACTGTAATCCATCTCATCCACTCTTCCTCTGCCTTCTACTCCTTGCATTCGAAAAGGAAGACGTAAATGGAGCAGAAGATGAAGTGTGAAGCAAGTGGTGGACTTGAGCGTCTCCAAGCATCAGATGCTCCTAGCTCAGATCCTTCACTGCTAGGCCTGAGAGGACACAAACCTGAGGAGCTCCCTGAGAAAACTGCATCAAGGGACTTGCAGCACAATTGAGTTCAATGGGACTTGCACTCAGGTACGTGTGTATTGGATCGCAGCCTTAAAAACTTTGAGAGTTTAAAACAAGCATGCATTCTGCTTTCATGGTGCCATCATCACCCAATCAGACTTTTGTCATTCCGTGGCGGCTGAATTTGACTTACCAATTTTATAACCATACACAGACTAATTTGTTTTAATACTGAACATTTTTTTAATAGACATTTTAGCAGTGGACCTTTTAAAGTCCAAGAGTTGCTGAAAGAGAGGACTGGCATACTTGCTTGGCAAGCAGCCTATGCCCTCTCACCTAGCAATGGATGCTGTGTTGGCCTGGCAAATCACTCTGCATCACTCAAGCTACGCACCTGTAGTGATGCTGGGCTGGTTGCACCTTCAATGGACAGCAAGGCACAAACGATAACTGGGCCTGGGGGAACCCAGCACAGCAGAAGAGCGCAGAATATCAGTCAAGGCCACAGCTGACCATTGGCCAAGCAACCAAGACTGACCTTAAAGCTTTTAGAACCTCACTAGATTTGGGAAGATCAATAGGCTACTTTTTTCATTTAACCTTTATTGGCATAGAATAGACTACTTGCATGGGCAAAGTCATACTGGAGCTTGGGGGACCTCATGGTTCTGTGTACTCTTTGGTCTACAGGTTTTACATAAGGGGCAGCAGAGTCTGGAGTGCAGTGATTCTAGCTATTGATTCAGCCGATTGTGAATTGGGGGATGGCGTCAGGGGTGGCCAGGTTCAGCATTGGGCAAGGGTATGAATAGCTGAACCCTCAGGGCTAGTTACAGTGGTAGAGTTCAGGGTGCCCTTAGAGGGTGGGTAAGGAGTGCCATGGGAACCAACGCACCAGCAACTGGGTCTCAGCACCAAACTGAATACCACTTAGTGTCACCTGCTCTTACCTTCTCCTGACATACTCATGAACACAATTTCCATGTCCATGGGAAGGTTGCATTCCATACAGACACTCTGCACAAACTCTTTGAAGACAGGAGCGTCAGCCACCATCAGAAACATGTCCAAGACCATTGAGACTTTCTCTTTGCTGTCAGCCATTTCTTCAACCTGACTCAAATCTGCCTGGGGGAGAAGCTCCTTGGCTTTCACCAGCACCCACTCAGGAGTGCGACTGAGGAAGTCCACAAGCCGAGGCATGGCATTTCTGACAGCGCTCTGAAGGCCTGCATCATCCATCTGGAATGGAGGCTGGCCGGAAGCAAAGAAGAGGTTAAGTTGCCACCAGAACAGTGAATTCATGCTGAAATAAGCATCAATAGCTTTTGCACCTTCCAAATTTTAAGACCTACAGCTATGAGAGTTTCAGAATAACTGCTGTGCCAAGCTCTCTGAAGCAAATGTATTTGTGCCCAGAGACAGCATCCTGAATGCCACCCGATGCCATCTTGGATCTGTTGCCTCTGCCCTGCAGAAAAATCCAAAAACCTCCTTGCATGCTGCTGGGAAACCCTTAAGCATGGGCCTTCCTGTTTCTTTTACCAGTGAATTGCTGACCTTGTAAATGAAAAAAGAAGTCCCATACTTCCTAAACCCATGTACAAGAAGCACCGTACAAAGAATAAATATCACCTTCTGGCTCAAATGAGTGGGAAGTAGGTCAGCATGGTTTGGACTGGAGACACACTGGAGAAAAGTGCCAGCAGCAGTCTCGTGGTGAATCTGCCATCCCTTCAACCTGCCATTCATGCAGTCTGCAACAGGTGGCCTCATGGATGGGCTGGCAGTGTTTGTGCTCACACAAATTACACAATTAGTTACCCTGGGATAAAGACACATTTCTTCAGCTTCTGAGTTGTTTAAACTTTCAAGGGAAAGTTGCCAGTGGCTGTGCCAGTGGCTGATTGGCAGAAAGTGCCCAATGGCCCATTCCTCATCCTCCAGCTCCCTAGATTCAAAAAGGAAGCATGAAAGAGAGGAAAGTGGTGAGCTACAGCCTCTCTAATGCTCTGGCCTGACTATTCTCTTCTCCTCCACACTTCTTCTTTCACTCAGTTCTTTAAGAGCACTGGAGATGCTCTACCGTCCACATCTTTTCTTCCTCTCTGGTTCTTCTCTTCCTTTTAGATTCCAGGGGGCTGCAGGCACTGGTGCACCCTCAAATAAAGGGGAAACCACATTTGGTGCAGGACTTCAGGAGGCAAGATAACTTTAGTTGGCCTTTGAGGAGCTATAGATTCAAAGGAACTAAAACAATAACGCACATGAGAGGGTTTCCCCCAGTTCTTCTAATATTCTAGAACTTTGCTTTCCTCTGTATTCCCCTCCTTCTGAACTTTAGGAGAATGTCTACAATTAATTCCAGAATTGGACTGTCCAGTTTCCCAGAGCTTTCAGTCCGTTTAGTTCACCTGTAATTTTGTTCTCCTCAACATGACTAAATGTGCACATGTATGCCAACAAGTCACTACCCAAAACAATTTTGATGGAATGCAGGCACAAGCACATCCAGATTCTCTCTGTGCAGTGTATACGGAGATGTTCTAATACAGGGTGAAAGCACCACACCAAAAAGCTGTGCAATCATTTTTCCAATTGCTTATGCACTCTGGGAGTGCAGAGGAACGAAGACGTCAGTGGACTAAGAGATTTGAAAGCTCACAAAGAACAGTGCACACACACAGTGCCCTGTACAACATCTGGACTTTTTATTTATTTATCAATTTTTATACTTCCTGTAAGAAACTCCTGGGTGGTGTACATGGTTCCTTCCTTCCTTCAGTCCTCAAAATAACCCTGTGAGGTAAGTTAGGCTGACAGATAGTAACTGGCCCAAGGAAGCTTCATGACTAAGCAAGGACTTGAACCTGGATTTTCCAGGTCTAATTCCAGAACCACTACACCATCCTGGCGGAAAGGAGGATTTCTACTGGTGCCTTGCTCCACAGCACTGCACAGCCCCAAAATCATTGATTTAGAAATGGTAAGCCACCCATCCAATGCCTCTCTCAGAGGTGAGGTTGAAAAATTTCCATTATTTATTTGCCTGTCCACCTGTTGAATATTGCCAAGGGAGTCACTCACACAATAAGAAAACAACACATCACTGTTTTCTATAAAAATATTTTCCACCATCTTTTAACTGTTGCTTTTTGCAACAGCATCCTTTCTTATGTTGGCATGGTGAAAGTCACCTGTTTTGTAGCATAGCTTGCCAAGATCTTAGCAACCCTACTGTTTTTGTTTTCGCTTTTGTAGACTTGGGACTAGCAACACATCACCACAGAAACTCGAGTATAAGTGGATCTCACAGATAAGTTGAGGGCAGGTCTTGAGCCAAAATCATGGAATTTTCTGTGACCCTCAGATAAGTTGGTGTTGGAGGTGTTAAACAGTAGGGTGTCTGACTATAATTTTGTCTGATTTCCCCCTAGGCCAAATCCTGAAAAATAACCTACCACTAATTGTTACCTAAGAACTATACAGTCTCTATTAAAAATTTCGTAAAAGTTCATAAGATACATTTTTATTCATTAACTTTTTAAATTCTGGTCTTCACAACTTTTCTGTAAACACTATCAGAGTAAGTGCACTCTAAACAACATACCAGTAGAATCATTAATCAAATTTAAGATGTCTGGTATGTTAAGCCAGAGGCTCTACATATAGTGTACAATTTATAATACGTAACTGGGAGTGTGCAATTCAATTCACAGCAAAGAGACAAGCCACAAGGACTGAACATGAGCAGGCACAGCTACACATAGTTGCAACTTTATTTACTCAGAACTATATGCATTGCTTTCCATGGGTGTTATTCTTAAGTAATGGTGCACTGAATTATAGCCTGAAACTTTGTTTTAGATGGAAATGAGGATTACATCCTGGAATTTTAAAAACCAGACTGCTGCCAAACATTTGCAAAATGGGTGCAGAAGGGTTGGATGTGATCCTGCCAAAGAGAACTTGCTTGATTTAAATGGAAATGTTGAGCCCTGGCTTACTCTTTCCTCAGTGAAAGGGTTAACTGTGGCTGCAGCTTGCAGAGACTAATGGCCTTGTTGCCCTGGAGACTAATAGCCCTTAGTTATCTCTGCATTGTCCTTTTGCTCTCCTCTGGGCTTCTCCTGGCTGCCTGAATAGCTCTGACCCCCTGAGTGGCCTGCAGACAAGATGATGAAATGACTTACATTTGATTTATTGGCAGAAATTTCTTGGCTTATAGTCGAGTATCTAAAATCTCAGGGCCACTGAAAGCTGGCATTGGGCCTGGGGCAAGATGCAACAACAACAACAACAACAACAACAACAACAACAACAACAACAACAACAACAACAATAATAATAATAATAATAATAATAATAATAATAATAATAATAATAGCAACAACAACAACTCAGTATTTATATACTGCCATTCTGGTCATCGGATTACTCCTCTGACTTTATTCAAGGCTGTTTACATTGGCAGGCGTTTCTAAATCCCTCAAGGGGATTTTTACAATCATAGAGGTTCTCTCTTTCAAGAACCGACAACATTTCAGATGGATCTTCCTGGTTTGGTCTCATTTCTGGCCTCCAGTTCTCCCACGCAAGCTGACAAGCAGCTCCATCTCTCACATGGAGGGCAGCCAAGACACTTCTTGCTCACACCAAGAGCAGGAAGAATCACTCAGCTGGGCTTGTCAGCTGCTTCAAGGTCTTGCCATTCTCAGCCGTTCAGGGAGCTGCCAGTGTCCTCGAACTGGCGAATGGGGGAACCCCTTCCTAAATTTTCCAACATACATGCTACTACTTTTAAAAACTTTTCAGATAAGTTTTTAATTGACAGTTTGAACTTGGCATGAGCAAGATTGAAACTAAATGAAAACATTTATCAGAATGGGATCATTTCCTTACTTTGAGTAGAGCTCCTTTGTGCCTTTTCTTCTATCTCAGCAAGGTCCTCCTCATTTGCTTTTTCTTCTTCTAACAATGCAGCAGCATCCAATGACTGGCTTTCACTATCTTCCTCATTTCTAGGTGATGTTTTTGAAATAAAGCCCAGGTGAAATAAACTTGCCTGGCCTTTTTTTCATTTTTTTTCTCTTTTTTATTTTCTCTTCTGTGTTCCAGCTTTTATTTTGTACTCCATACTGCTAATTTCCCCTTCAAACAATGCCAAGACACATGTTCACTTGATTCAATGCCATCCTGGATTAAAATAAATGTGCGAAAATTGTAAAATAATCTCTGAGTGATTGAGTGAAACAAGCATAAGAAAATTGAAAAGTTGGATAAATTTATCCCAGATAAATATAAAAAGTATATGAGTGAAATCCCATGGACACTTTCAATGGAACTTTCTTACTTACTGTCAATGAAGTACATACTTTCAATGTATCTTCAGGGGTCCTTCATCCAATAAAATGAAACAAAAAAGCTCCCACTCTCCTTTCCAGGGGGCATGATCCAGGCTTGAGGGCTCCCCTCCTTCATCCTTCCACCAATCCATCTCCTCCCCTATGATCAATCCATCTATCTGCACCCTTTCATCTGACTATCATCCATCTCAGAGGCATCGCTAGATCGTTTGACAACCAGGGCCCATAAATCATTGACATCCCCCTCTATGACAAAATTATTTTCAGTCATAGTCATGACATGAAATGAATAGTAATGGCCAGAAAATAAAGGCAGTGAACATTTCCCAACAAGCAGGTGACAAAAGTCAGTGCCCTCCATCCCCTGCTGTTGCTCTCCTGCCACCTCTGGGTTTTAGAGGTTGCCGTTCTCTGAATGTCAAATGCAAGGGAGTGGCCACAAGGTACAGGTGTCATGTTGTCTTGAGTTCTCCCTGAGACATCTGGCAGGCCACTGTGAGATACAGGATGAATCTTTAGCCCAATCCTGCCAGACTGATGATAGCTTGGGCTGCCCTACTATAGTATTGTGGGTAATCCATCTGAGTGGGCCCAGAATCTTGTGTATACATTATGGACATATAAAAGCGTTAGCTGAAAATGCAGTGATAAGAACCTTCCCTCCATTTCTCCTATTTCAGAATAAATACCCAGTCTTTCACATCTAGCCTGTGTCTTGGGGGTCAAAAAAGATGCAACAAGGAGCCTCATGAAAAGTCTTGTGATTTTATGCATTTACTGTATTTTTGCTAAAACATAGCCATAGACCACAGCTGCAATACAAGGACATCTGCAAGAGGGATGTGAAGGCCTTAGGAATGGACCTAACAGGTGGGAAACCCTCGCCTCTGAGCGGCCCGCTTGGAGGCAGGCTCTGCAGCATGGCCTCTTCCAGTTTGAAGAGACACTTGGCCAACAGACTGAGGCAAAGAAGGAAGGCCCATAGCCAGGGAGACAGACCAGGGACAGACTGCACTTGCTCCCAGTGTGGAAGGGATTGTCACTCCCGAATTGGCCTTTTCAGCCACACTAGACGCTGTTCCAGAACCACCATTCAGAGCGCGATACCATAGTCTTTCGAGACTGAAGGTTGCCAACTGATGATAGCCATGGCAGCAGGGGAAAAATGTATGTTTGTTTTATTATTTCTTAGTGGGTCATTTTTCTAAACAAAACTGTCCCCAGCTACTTATTTCCTCAGAGGGAAAAAGATACAGAAACCCTGTATTTTTTTTTCCTACAAATGGGAAAAGCACTGGGGGCACTTTTGCTTAGAAGAATACCTTTGCTGACCAAGGCAAACTGGAATGGACGAACAGTAAGAAGGAAAAAAAGTTAAGCACATGCTCCCGCACCAGTGCTGCTCTGATTGAATGCTCAGTCCCTCACAACTGTATTTGAGTTGAAAGGAAGGAAGGAAGGCTCTCCTGCATCATGTCTAGTTTGGCCTATGGTGTATTGCAAGAGGCTCAAGAAAAGCCTTCCCATATACTCATTTGTCTTACTTGGACCCTCAGACTCCTGGGTGGAGGATGAAAACCACAAGGTAAGGACCCCGCCACTGAGCTGACAGAGTGATTGACCAAAGTGCGACATAAGCAATAATTGAACACACACACAAACTTGCAAAGCTGAATTTGAATAACAGGCTCAAAGACAGCGTCTCTCAAAACGGATCTGCTTGAAATAGCTTTGGTCTAACAACAAACACCATAGTTATGGGGATTAGTCAGCAACCTGCTGCATCTTGGTTAACCACCACAGACAGTTGGAAAACACTGATGGGCCACGCCTTTTAGGAAAATCATTTCCTCTCCCACAGTAAATGTCTCTTCTGTGCACCCTGTTTGTCCCTTCTTTTAATTTAGATGTTAACGCAGGGATGTCAAACCTGTTTCATACAGAGGGCCGAAGCTAGTATTCATTCTGCCTGCTGAGGGCTGGAAGTGACATCATTAACCAGTAAGTGACATCATTAAGCAGATGATGGCCAGAAATAAGCACTTCTTTCTGACATAGAAACTCATTCGCTGCAAATGACAGAAGAGAAAATGTACAAACCTTGTACATATTTTCAAGATATGAGAGAGCCCAATTATCATGCTGGGAGGGCCCAATTATCCCAGGAGCTGGATAAATTGCTTCCAGGGGGCTGCATTCAGCCCATAGGCCTTATACATGACACCCCCGTTCTAATGCACATTTTCACTGCAAACATGAACAATCACACTGTAGCCTTAAAAAGAAAATGGGCAAAATTCTACCAGCTGAATGGGGGAGGAGGGGTTAAGATGGCGACTGGCTAAGATCTCCCCATTGTACCCTCCTTAAACATCTTCCAAATTGTGCCTGTTTATGGAAGATATTGTGAGTTTCTTCCTTTTTAAATTTTTAATTTTTAAATTTAATCCTAATTATTTACTGATAAGGTACATTTAGGCTGCTTTGTGGCTTTTTGTTTTAATTCTTATGGGACAGCTCGTCAGATATTAGTGACGACGTGGGAGGTTTCGTTTCTCCCAAGTACCTCTGTGCTGGCGGAGACCTTCCTGGCACCTCTGATATTGGCTGTTTTGCTCCTGTGGGGTATTTTCAAGGATCGTTTTGGATTGTAATCATGGGCAGAAGGAGGAAAAGGCTGCAAGCGGGCAGTGTTTCTCCCATGAAAGTCTCCCAACACTGCGGCTTGATCAACTATCATCATGAAATGGAAATGTAAGTGACACTCCCAATCTTCCCTCATTCAACAACCCTGACTTTCTGGAGACTGAAGGTGTTCTGGAAGGGAACGAGCATAGTAATTCCCTAAGCCGAGATAACACTTGGAATAGATCTTGCCTTGCAGTGACTCCACAGCCTGGTGATCCTTGTGGGAGTGCACTGGGTGAAAATGCCTCACTCCAAAGCAACCAAATGGACTGGATGGACTCTGACCTAGACAACATTTGCCTCCTGACTTTATTAGATCACTCTTTACCCTCAGGAGAACAGTCCTGGCAATATTCCAAGAACTTAAGGAGATCTCTGCCCAATTAGCTATTCTACAGAAATAGCTACAGGAGCAAGTAGCCCCAAAATTCAAAAGTAACTCTCTGGCAACTTCACGATCTTCTAGGAACAAACAGATAAAGCCCAAGGACACTCCTGCCCCTGTAGAAGAACCCAGGAGCAAACCGGTCTTCACACTTAATAGAGCTGACCCTAAATCGTGCTGTTTTCAAGCCAACCAAATCATTCTAGAAGTACCTCCTTGAATCCAGCAGTTCAAGAGCCTGCTGACTCTCCTCAGGATGACTTTAGAGAAGAACTAACGCCATTGTTGGATGATTGATATTTAGCCCCTTCATCTGCTTCAGAGGGCAGGGCTCCCCTTAAACTTTTATCTTGGAATGTGGCAGGTTGGATCAAGAAGCTAAATGACTTGGATTTTATAACTTGAGAGCTTTTGACATAATTTTGGTCCAGGAAACCTGGCTGATGGAGAATATTGCTCTGCAGGGGTATATCGCTCATTCTCTACCAGCACAAAGACCTAACTCTAGGGGCCGTCCCTCTGTGGGGCTTGCGGTTCTGGCTTCTGATCATTTTCATGCTGATCTGTTACTAACGGTGGACAAGCTCTGTAAAATCCAGGTCATCAAGGTGGCATTATCCAAATTAATTGTTATAATTGTAAATGTGTATATGCCAGTTATGCCAGCCAAGGTCCAAAGGGTTCAACAATGGAACTATTTAGGCCAAATCTTGGAAGACCTGGAATGTAGATTCCCACAAGCAGCTTTGATAGTGTGTGGTGATATGAATGTGAGGGTAGGCCAGGGGGAAGGGATTTTTTATAAATCCCTATTCCTAGAGTTTCACCACTCCCCCCAATCTGTTCCTTTATTAGACATTCAAGGATAAACTGATTAACCTAGCAGGAGTGTCGCTGGCCAAACTAAGTATAGCGAAGAATCTCTTATGGCTTAATGGTCTACAGGACTTGAATGATTCTGGGGAGTTTACATACATCTTCCCTCTGGGTTCTAGTGTAATAGATTACATGATGATTCCATCCTCCATATTACTGCATGTCGCAGAATTTCGGGTGGCGGAACCCATGTCTAGTGACCACCTGCTGCTGATTTGCCATTTTTATTTAGAATTTAACCCTTCGAGACAAAAAAATCGGCCAGTTAGTTTGCTCTCAATTATCAGTAAAATGTACACAAAACATTTTTTATCAAGATTATTGGATTGGATCAAGGAGAACAATATTCTGGGCCCAGAACAGGTAGGTTTCAGAAAGAGTAAATCCATCTTAGATCACTGTATGGTCCTCTCTCATCTCAATAACAAACAGCTAGCCCGGGCTAATGGACAGCTCTTTGTTGCCTTTTTGGACCTAAAGGGCGCTTTTGACACAGTGGTTAGAGACATTTTGTGGCGTAAACTTGCACATATGGGGATGGACAGACGACTCCTCATCCTGATTAGAAAGCTATATACAGATAATAGCTGCCAGGTTAGAGTCTCCCTTAGAGGCAACCTCTCAGAGCCAATCCCTGTTAACGAGCGAAGCAGGGCTGCATTCTTGCTACAACTTTGTTCAACTTATTTCTAAATGACCTCAATACTTATCTTAAAGAGATCAATACTCACAGCTCTAAATTAGGCCCCAATCATATCCCACTTTTACTATATGCTGACGATATGGTTTTACTGTCAACTTCAAGGGTAGGTTGATAACCAGCTGTATTGACTGCCTAAAGAAAAATGAGTTATTTCTAAATTTTGATAAATCTGAGATAGTAGTATTTTGCAAATCTCAGAAACTTCTCTATTGGTCTTTCAAAGGGAAGGTAATTGAACAGATAAGAGAGTTTAAATATTTAGGGATCTATTTCCATCACAAGCATTCTTGGGTGACGCATCGTAAAATGGCAGTAAATCTAGCCAAAGTTTCGACCCAAGCTATCTTGCGTTTCCATTTCACCAGGGGTAACTCCTACATTCTTGCTGTACTGTCGGCCTTTAACGCAAAAACTATCTCCCAGTTTAGAATTATATGCCCAGGCACTGAGGTAAGATGTCTTAGCATATTTGGCATCAAGGACAAGTCAGGCACACCTGCGCAGTTTGGGCACACTCAACTGCCCTTGAAAATATGTTGGGTCATTGAACTCTGTGCCTGTGAGCAGCAGAATGCTAGGAAGAAGAATCTTATCTAGGAATGTGTTTGCGGTGAAGCTAGAACTAGCTAGTAGACAGCCAGTATGAAAAGTAGTATCCTTGTGGAAATTTCCCAACTACGTAATCTTATATCATGTGTTTTGAGACTTAATAAAAGGCTGGGTCAGGAGCTGGGAGGGAGCACTTCACTTCTCCCTTGATTTCATTCTTGCTCCTGCTTCCAGCACTTTCAACCTCTCTGAAACCTGTGTCTGTTGTCTAATTCTTGCCATGGCTTTTCTGCCACACCAACGCAGCATCTCAGGCTGCTCCTCAAGTAGCACCAAAATGCTACATCCCAGCTCTTATATGGAAGCCCCGTCTGGTCATCGGCCTTCGACCGCACAATTGAGAGAGTGCAGGCGATGTTCTTACGTAAGATACTAGGGGTGCCACGTTGTGTAGCCTATGCAACTCTTTGTTTGGAAGCTGGCCAACACAGAGTGGATACCCTGGCATGGCTTAGAACTTTTAGATATTGGCTCAGAGTATATCACCTGTAATAAGATTGGCTGGGGCTAAGAATAGGCTCTCAGTTTGGCTGTACTTGTCGTAAGAGGCGACTAAACAGCCACCGGGTAGATGGGACTCGTCAGCCTAGGAAGGCCTAGGAAGGCCTAGGAAGGCAGCTCATCTAAGAGAAGGAAGCCTAGGAAGGCAGCTCATCTAAGAGAAGGAAACTCTGACCTCAAACCTCCACTGCCTTGTGGCTACATCCAGTTCTGGAAAAGGCTTCAGGAGTCAACCTCGAGGCAAAATCAGGAGCCGGAGTCCCTTAGGCAGTTCATGGCTGAACACAGTCACGTTCTGGCAACTCCTGCGACGCCGCTGGAACCAACCGTATTGGCTTCTGCCTTTCCATTGGACCATTCCAGCGACGTGGAGAGGGGGGATTTGCTGCATGGGTAACAGCCTATCCTCCATACCTTCTTTACCCAGGCTTCGCGCACTGGAGAGGACACTCCAACTTCGCCATACGGCGTCGGCACAACACGGGAAGCAGCAGTTTACCGGTTATAAGTCTTTGCTCGATTGGCGTAGAGCATGACGCCAGGGGCTGCTTCCGACGGTGGGAGAGATCATTGCATCTCATTGGGCAGCTACCGCCCGCCTTAAGCTGGGCAGTCCCCAGCCAGTAAGGTGTTGCCTCGCCACGGTCCGTTAACCTCATGGGGTGCGTGGGGTTTAGGGTGAAAACCGACAAGCGGATCGACAACTCTGCACCATGCAACAGAAAACAGAAAACTACTGCCCTAAAGCTGGGCACCTGGAACGTTAGGACAATGACACCTGGCTTCTCTGATGACCTGCAAGAAATAGACGACGCACGCAAAACAGCTGTCATCGACATGGAGCTGAGCAGACTGCAGATGGACATCGTCGCCCTTCAAGAGACTAGGCTGCCAGATTCCGGATCTGTCAAGGAGAGAAATTTCTCATTTTTCTGGCAGGGAAAACCACCAAACGAAACCAGGGAACATGGCGTTGGCTTTGCAGTCAGAAATACCCTGCTGAAATCCATCATCCCACCTACTGTGGGAAGTGAAAGAATTTTGTCCCTGCAGCTCCAGTCATCAGCAGGACCTATCACTCTCATCAGTGCTTATGCACCGACTCTGTCGTCTCCAGCAGAAGCCAAAGACAAATTCTATGATGACCTGGCCACCACTGTCAAGAAAATCCCTGTAAAAGAGCCATTGTTCATCCTCGGCGATTTCAATGCTAGAGTTGGTGCTGATCACAGTTCATGGCCCACTTGCTTAGGTCAGTTTGGCACTGGGAGGATGAACGAAAATGGCCAACGCCTGCTAGAGTTTTGCTGTCATCACGGTCTCTGTGTCAGCAACACGTTCTTCAACACAAAGCCCCAACATAGAGTCTCTTGGAGACATCCAAGATCAAAGCACTGGCACCAGCTCGACCTGACCCTCACCAGACGCTCCAGCCTTCCCAGCATCAAGATCACACGCAGTTATCATGGTGCTGCCTGCGACACTGACCACTCCCTGGTGTGCAGCAGAGTGAAACTGCAAACAAAGCGACTGTATCACACGAAAAAGGAAGGAAGACCTCGCATTGATACCAGCAAGACCCGGGATCAGAGAAAAGTGGAGGAATTTGCACAAGCGCTTGAGGAATCTCTTCCAGGCCCGGCCGACGCAAACGCATCCAACAGATGGGAACATTTCAAGAATACCGTTTACAACACTGCCTTGTCCATATTCGGCAAGAAGACCAACAAGGCGGCAGACTGGTTTGAAGCCCACTCTGTGGAGTTGACACCAGTCATTGAGGAAAAGAGGAGAGCTCAAGCAGCATACAAGGCCTGTCCCAGTGAGCGCAACCTGCAGGTCCTCCGAACTGCTCGCAGCAAAGTCCAACAGACTGCCAGGAGATGTGCTAACGACTACTGGCTCCAGCTCTGTTCCGAGATACAGATAGCAGCTGACATGGGCAACATCAAGGGGATGTATGATGGTATCAAGCAGGCCCTAGGTCCAACACAGAAGAAAATTGCCCCTCTGAAGTCTGCCACAGGCGAGGTCATCCAGGATCGGGCACAGCAGATGGAACGCTGGGTGCAGCACTACTCTGAGCTATATTCCAGAGAAAATGTAGTCACCGAAGAAGCACTGAACAACATTGAGTGCCTGCCTGTGCTGGAAGAGCTTGACAGTGAACCAACCCTAGAAGAACTTCACGTGGCCCTGGACTCCCTTGCCTTTGGCAAGGCACCTGGAAAAGACAGCATCCCTGCTGAAGTCCTAAAATGCTGCAAAGAGATCATCGTCACTGAGCTGCATGAAATCCTCTGTCTCTGCTGGAGAGAAGGTGGAGTACCTCAAGACATGAGGGATGCAAACATCATCACGCTGTACAAGAACAAAGGTGACAGGGGTGACTGCAACAACTACCGCGGCATCTCTCTCCTTAGCGTTGTAGGAAAGCTGTTTGCCCGAGTTGTACTAAAGAGGCTCCAGGTACTTGCAGAGAGCGTCTATCCAGAATCGCAGTGTGGATTCCGAGCCAACAGGTCCACCACTGATATGGTATTCTCCCTTAGACAACTGCAGGAGAAATGCAGGGAACAACGACAGCCACTCTTTATAGCCTTCATAGATCTCACGAAGGCTTTCGACCTGGTCAGCAGAGACGGCCTCTTCAAGATTCTCCCCAAGATTGGATGTCCACCCAGGCTCCTCAGCATCATCAGATCTTTCCACAAGGACATGAAGGGCACTGTTGTCTTCGATGGCTCCACATCAGACCCTTTTGACATCCGAAGCGGAGTGAAGCAGGGCTGTGTTCTTGCACCAACCTTGTTTGGGATTTTCTTTGCTGTCCTGCTGAAGCAGGCCTTTGGAACTGCAACAGAAGGCATCTATCTCCGGACCAGATCAGACGGAAAGCTCTTCAACCTCTCCAGACTGAGAGCAAAATCCAAAGTCCAGCTGAAATGTCTGCGTGACTTCCTCTTTGCCGACGATGCAGCTGTCACTACCCACTCTGCCAAAGATCTCCAGCAGCTCATGGATCGTTTTAGCAAGGCCTGCCAAGATTTTGGACTGACAATCAGCCTGAAGAAAACACAGGTCATGGTTCAGGATGTGGACTCACCTCCCTGCATTACAATCTCTGAGCATGAACTGGAGGTTGTCCATGACTTTGTGTACCTTGGCTCAACGATCTCCGACACTCATTCTCTCGATACCGAGCTAAACAAGCGCATCGGTAAAGCAGCTACCACGTTTTCCAGACTCACAAAGAGAGTCTGGTCCAACAAGAAGCTGACGGAACATACCAAGATCCAGGTCTACAGAGCTTGCGTCCTGAGTACACTTCTGTACTGCAGCGAGTCATGGACTCTTCACTCACAACAGGAGAGGAAACTGAGCGCTTTCCACATGCGCTGCCTCCGACGCATCCTCGGCATCACCTGGCAGGACAAAGTTCCAAACAACACAGTCCTGGAACGTGCTGGAATCCCTAGCATGTATTCACTGCTGAAACAGAGACGCCTGCGTTGGCTTGGTCATGTCGTGAGAATGGATGATGGCCGGATCCCAAAGGATCTCCTCTATGGAGAACTCGTGCAAGGAAAGCGCCCTACAGGCAGACCACAGCTACGATACAAGGACATCTGCAAGAGGGATCTGAAGGCCTTAGGGATGGACCTCAACAAGTGGGAAACCCTGGCCTCTGAGCGGCCCGCTTGGAGGCAGGCTGTGCAGCATGGCCTTTCCCAGTTTGAAGAGACACTTTGCCAACAGTCTGAGGCTAAGAGGCAAAGAAGGAAGGCCCATAGCCAGGGAGACAGACCAGGGACAGACTGCACTTGCTCCCGGTGTGGAAGGGATTGCCACTCCCGGATTGGCCTTTTCAGCCACACTAGACGCTGTGCCAGAACCACCATTCAGAGCGCGATACCATAGTCTTTCGAGACTGAAGGTTGCCAATACAAATATCACCTGTCAGATCAAGATAGCCTGATTTGGGGCCTCTTACCCAATTCTCCTCTCTTTCCAGGCTTAGCTCTTCTGAGTAAGAAAATCTGTTCTATGGGACTCTCCTTAGACTTGCTAGGTGCTCTAGAAGCAGGGCAGGCCTACAGAACACTGAAAAAAAGGCTCAACATAGAGCAACAGGACTTTTATAGCAATGCCCACAAAATCTGCCCTCCAGTACATCTCCATCTTGCTATTCTACCTGGAAGGAGGCCTAAATATTTTGACTTCTTGGAATGCCCCCAAGAACGGAGGGCATTTACCCTAGCGAGATGCAATGTCATCCCATCTGAGCAGTTATTTGGCAGATATAGAGGCATTCCAGCTGCAGATAGAGTTTGCCCATGTAGGCTGGGAAATTTAGAAACTCTTTCCCACATGTTATTACATTGCACACTATACCAAGATCTTCGTATATGCTACTTAGCACCAATCTTGGCCACTATCTGGGGTTGGAATGACCAGAACAAAATTACATTCATACTCAGTGGGGTTAATGAAGAGCTTTCTGAGGGGGTGGCCAAATATATAAATATGACTATTAAGAGACGTATTACTAGGTTGGTCCCAAATGGCTGAATTGATGCAGCAAGGCCCAGTTGAAGGTGAACTGTTTGATTTATGTTGCCCTCCAGCCAATTTTGTGTTTTACACTATTTGTATTTTAAACATGCCAATAAAGGTTTCTTGTCTCCCAGCCAAATGTTCACTTCAGATAACATTCAGCAGGTAGAATTTTGCTTTTTTTCCTTTAGAATTTTGCCTGTTGCCTTTCAATCATGTTCCCATGCATTTTAAACAATGGGATACACTGCCATTTGTCTCTAGAAGTTGCTGTTTGGGTGCAGATGCATTGTACTTTTGGGATTCATTCCTAAATATTGGGGGGGGGGGGGAATACTGGTTTGAATAAAATGAATATTTATAGGAAAGTGCATTCCATTGAAATCCATGAGATTTCCTTTGAAGTAAGTTTGCATTGGGTTATTCACTGCAGCACTTCTTTGATATTACCCATTCCCCAACAAGTATGTCTTACATCAGATAAGTGGAATTTCTTATTCAGGTTGATTCTCTAACATACACCCAATTGAAGATTTTCACCCCATCATGTAAAGCACAAAACTCATAAATCAGTGGTCCTCAAACCTTTTAGCACTGGGACCCACTTTTTAGAGTGATAATCTGTTGGAACCCACTGGAAGTGATGTCAATAACCTGGAAGTGATGTCATGGCTGGAAGTGGCACCATTAATTTAGGCTTCGAACCTAAGCTGTGGTCAGCCAAAGGTCCCATTACACAGCACATTTGTGCTGTTATTTTGCATAGCTCAGAATTCAAACATTCCGGCCTGGAAGTCAAAGCAGAATGCAGACTTGGATCCTTCTCCAGCCACACACCCCATCTTTCCACAAATTCAGGGCAAAGCACCATTGCCTCTCTCCATTTGAGAGCTCATCCTGCCTAGCAGCTCTGTAGCCTGTATTTTCAGCTCTGCATTTCAATGGCAGCTGAGCTAGGTGCTACATGACCCACCTGAAATTGACTCATAACCCACCTAGTGGTATCTGACCCACAGTTTGAGAAACACTGTCATAAATATCTGTGAATTTCAAGTTAATACTGTCCCTAGACACCATATACATCCAGACTTTATGTTTCCCGAATATGAACGGTGCAGTCATTTTTTTGGTCCTTACTCTAAGCAGCCAAGTGCAACTTGGTCCCTACTCTAACCAGCCAAGTACAACTATCTCACTTGCCAAACCCAAAGCTGCTGGAAATTCCCCAAATGCCATCTTTTGGTTTCACAATCAGCAAACTGTTGGGGCTACTGCAACATGCCTCCCTTTTTCACTCCTGTCCATCACCAGGCTTTTAAATCCTACAGAATGCTTCATTAGGTAGGATTTAAAAGCCTGGTGCAGAGATTACCCACCCCTGAATTGCACTGTTCTCAGGGAACAATGTGATCCCTGAAGATTTTATAAAACCTCATCATGAAAGAGAAATAGACAAAGATGTGTGCACCTACCACAAATGTACAGGCATAAAAAAACAAGAGAGCAGGAGAGGAAACCAGCAGAAAATAGTGGAGTTCTGAAATACACCAATTCCTCTTTGATCTTTGTAACTTCTAACACTGGCATTGTTACTTATGCCTCCCTATGCCAAGGACTGGAGCACAGTACAACGTTCTTTAAAATGAAAGTAAAAGTCTCCACCCTCACTGGCAAAAACGGAAATGCATAATTATTAAATGGGCTGATAGGAATCCAAGCAAAACATGCATATGGGACATTTTAGACAATGGTAGGGAGCCTTTATTAGCTCAGCAGTGTGAAATTGAGCATCCCAACTATTGTGTTTGGGTCAAGCCATTCCTTTAGACAAAGATCAGAACTTGAGGTGCCCTGGGTCGGTCACAGTCTAGAAGTTTACTCCAAGATTCATATTCGGCTAAAGGGCAGGGAGGATTCACAAAAGGAGCGGACAACAGTCCATGGCCAAACTCAGTAATAAATTTCGCATTTTCTTAATACTATTCTGCTGACCTAGTCTCTTGTTTTCAAGAGGTCTTCCTATGCTACTGCACCAGCCACTATATGACATGAAGCCTGACATTGCAGGAGGTTGCAATGCTGCAGACAGACCACCTGGAGAGACAGAGACAGACAAAATCCATTCCAAGTCCAGAGCTGTTATAATGCACAAAACGTTCCACAAAAAATGACAAAAATCTGTTATCAAAAGCCATACATCAAACCACCCTAAAGGCAGACAAAATTAGTTCATATTATGCATGTGATAGGAGGAAAATAAACTCCAAAGATACACAATTTCTCACTTCTTCACCAGTCTTGGATGGGAAGCACATACTGGCTTACAGACAGACCCCCTAATCTTAATAGGTGGCTCACCAGCAACAACAAACTAAAGAGCAGTGACACAAAGAGACCAGACACTGCCACAATCCACAGTGCATATCTACTCAGTCAACACCATTCCAGAACCTCATAACGTCTCGGTGACACTATAGGGCAAGAGTCAGCAAACTACAGCCTGCAGGCCATATCTGGCTGGCTACCCAAAGTCACCTAGCCCATCTGGAGCTTGGCTTGGGAGGCAAAGCCTCATGCCCAATTTGTTGCATGCCTAACAGGGAACTGGCAGAGTCCCTGTGCCATGTAGCTCTGCCATGCCCTGTGTAGCGAGCAGCAAATTGGGCATCTCATTTGTTTGCCCATCCTCCAACATGATAAATGCTACATTCCTGTCCGCGCTTTCCTGGGAGTAAGCCCCACTGACTATAATGGTATTTACTTCTGAGTAGACATGCATAAACTTAGGCTCACCATCTGCCAGCAATGTAGTTCTGCTGCCTGCATAGGCACTCATGTCCAGCACTGATGCAAAAGGACAGGCAGGCACAAATCTGACATCAAGCTCTGACATCCAGCAACCAGTGGTAGAACAGATCAATCTCTCAAGGCACACCACTGCAGACCTGAATGTGACAATCCTTCAACCAAAAAACTTAATAGAGAGTAGACAGAGGCAAAATTGAATTCGAATTTGGAACAAGACTTAACACGATCATGAGAGGGTCTTAATCGAAACAGGACTTTTGATCCCATGAAAAAGTTTAGCTGAGTCTTATGGTGTGGCTGTGGGCAACCAGTTGTGAAAGGTCCCTGTGCTTGTCTCATATCCTGTTCAAGCTTGTTAGAAGATCAGCCTTGCAGTGTACTCTGCTGTTTTCATAAAATATCCGTGGTAACTTATGCTGGAATAAATTGGCTCATGCTAAAGGAGCCTCAAGAAATTTTGTTGTTTTTTGCTGCTGCAAACTAACACAGCTACTCCTCCAAAAGCTTTTTTCCAGTCACGTCCCATTCCTTAAAAATTCCCGGTAGAATGACAGCTTCTAATTGAAAAGGGAAGTTTTGAAAAGTTGGACTAGAATGGCCAAAATAGGTTATCCTGTGGAGTCATTGGGATTCAATCTCTCCCTCATCTGCAAATCTTAGCTCTGCATCAAGGAAACCAAACTGCTTACATCTGCAAGTTTTGATCTATTAAGTAGTGCAACGGACAGACACAACCTTTAACTGCAGATTTAAGCTGTCCCCTCTCTGTGTTTTCAATAAGTCTTTCTCTCAGCCTCACCTACCTCTCAGGGTTGTTGTGAGGACAAAAGGAGGGGAGGAACTATGTGCACCACCCTGAACTCATTGGCGGAAGGGCAGTATGTACAAATAAATAAATAAATAAATATCAAAGCTGATACCAAATAAAGTAGCAGAAGTTAGGCTTCCCATTTAGAAACAAAGAGCTTTTAGTCATGACATGGGACACTGTGGTATCTCTTAATTCAGAGAAACTGTCCCTGTCATCCAGGTGCCCCTTTCAAATATTTCCACTGAAGATTTGCAGTCTGTACATTTTTTGACACTGAAATGTCAGCTCTGTCAGTCTCATTCACGAATGAAACTTTTCCGTTAGTGGCAGCACCAACATTTATGCATAAGGTACATCCATTCACTTAGCTTGCACAAACCAATGCGCTCAGGGATATACAGAAGGAACCCCCAAAGCAGTTGACTGGAACTCTGCCATGAAAATACACTCTGCTAAAAGCTACCAGTGGGACTCAGGGACAAAACAGAAGGGATGCAGGATCCCCAAACATTTAATGGGCTCCAACAAATCTCGAGAGGGCCAGAGGCTCATTGGAGACTGGGGGCTCCCTGAGGGCCACATTAAAAGGCCTTGAGGGCCACAAGTGGCCCCAGGGCCAGGGTTTGGGCACCCCTGCTCTACCCCAAAGGACTGACATTCTCAAAACAGGCACAAGAGGAGACAGTAGCAGCCACCCTTGTTCAGAAGAAGAGCCCCTTCTGGATCAGGCCAAAGGCCCATATAGTTCAGCTTCCTGTATCTCACAGTGGCCCACCAGATGCCTCAGGAAGCATGCAACAAGATATCGGCATCCTGGTGCCATTCCCCTGCACCTGGCATTCTGAAGGAATGCTTCCAAACTCAGGAGGT
The DNA here is from genome assembly GCF_035046505.1 of Tiliqua scincoides. Lineage (NCBI taxonomy): Eukaryota > Metazoa > Chordata > Lepidosauria > Squamata > Scincidae > Tiliqua > Tiliqua scincoides. Next base: position 21,524,890 of record NC_089829.1, read on the forward strand.
TGCACATACTCATCATGGCTTGTAACCTGTGATGGACTTTTTCTCCAGAAATCTGTCCAATCCCCTTTTAGAGGTCTCTCGGCCAGACACAATCACCACATCATGTGGCAAGGAGTTCCACAGACTAACTGCAGGCTGGTTAAAAAAATATTTTCTTTTGTCTGTCCTGACAACTCCCATCACTCAATTTTAGTGGATGTCTCCTGGCTCCGGTTTTGTGTGAGAGGGAAAAGCACATCCTTCCATCCATCCCCTGCATAATTTTGTATGTCTCAGTAGGTCCTCACTCACCTATCCATGTATATACTCCAAAGTAAGCCCCACTATAGTCAATGAGGCTTACTCCCAGGAAAGTGTGGATAGCATTGCAACCTGACAGCCCAATCCTATGCATGTCTACTCAGAAGTAAGTCCCATTAGAGTCAATGGGGCTTACTCCCAGGTAAGTGTGGATAGGATTGCAGCCTGAGGGCACCATCCGATGCATGCTTACTCAGAAGTCCCATTGTGTTCAATGGGGCTTACTCCCAGGTAAGTGCAGACAGGATTTGCAGCCTGAGTCTCTGGTCTTGCGCCTTCCTTCGCTTGGTGAAGTGCGCGGGGCAGAGGGAAGCAAAGGGAGGCGCTCAGCGTCCGAAAGCCAAGCGGACAAGAGCGCCCTCTGGCGTGCGAATGACGCAGAGCGAAGGGGACCAGACGCGCGCATCCCCTTCCCAAGTGAGCGCCTTACCTCTAGCTGGCGATGCGAGCAGAGGGCTGCCCGGTCCTGGGGAGATCGGCGGTGTGCCCTGCCTGTCCCCTGAGCGAGCCCATGGAGTGGCGCACGGCTGCAAGCCCCAGGAGGGCCGCCTCGCCCGCACGTCCTCCCTTCCCCTCCCCAACTCCTACCAAGAAGAGCAGCCCGGAGGCGAAAGCGAAACTTAAGCGAGGCTGGGGCTGGTGGCGCTTACCGGGAAATCAGGCTCCTGCACAGAACAGTGAACCAGCCTGGATTGCAAATCAGGGGAACTACAAAGGGGGGGGGGGAGAGACCGCTCTTCTGTGGCTGTGCTGGGGCAGGGGGACCAGGCACGATGCAAGTGCATGTACCTTTAACCAATGCAGCGCCGAGGGACTTTTGGAAGGCTTTCAGAAGCTGCACCTGCCCAAATTCCCTTCTCTGCAGTGGTTGAAGGCACTGTTACACCAACTGTGGGTCGGGACCCATTAGGTGGGTCAGGAGCAGGGTGACCAGATCCAGTGGAGGACAGAGTGTCTCTGCCTTTAACCATTGTAGAGAAGAGGGGATTGGGGCTGGTGCAGCTTTTTAAACCCTTCCATGTTGAGCTGCACCAGCCCCAATCAGCTGCACACTGTGTCCTCCATTCCATTTCAGGTGGGTCCCCATTCATTTCAATGTGTATTTTATTTCTTAATATGTTAGATTTGATGCTACCATGGTATGGGACTGCCTTTGGGGAAACTTGACAGATTTGTACTTTTAACAAGCTATTATGTATATGCTTTTAACAATGACAGTCAATGGAACTTCCTCCTGCAGAAGTGTGGGTAGGATTGCAGTCTTTGGGGAATTTTTTAAAACCCATTTCTGCCCAGCCCACAGGTGTACATGTTTGATCCCTGTTGTACATATGCAGCATTGGGTGTAAATAGCTTAAACAGATCACCAACTGCTTGGGAGAATTAGGCAGGTTCTTCTTTACTTTAAATGCATTTTTAAACTTATTGTAACTTTTAATTTATTAAACTGATTTCATTTTGTATGGGGTGTTAAAAATTTCACTGTTAAGTGATGTCATTTCCAGTCATGACATCACTTCCAGTGGGTTCCGACCACTGTCATTCTAAAAAGTGGATCTCAGTGCTAAAAAGTTTCAGAAACGCTGGTTAAAGGTATGGGTACCCCATTGAGCCTGGTCACTCTGGTAGGTGGTCAACCCCATAGTGCAGCCCTGAAACTCGAGTTTCCTCCCCTACAGGATTGGCCTGAAGTCTCCAAGAATCAGCTTTCCAGGTTCATGGAAATTTCTAACCTAACATGGGTGGAGGGGAATCTCTGGAAATAGCTTCAGTAGAGGTCCTGGAAAGTTTCTAAGGCTACAATCCTATGCACACATTCCTAGGAGCAAGCCCCACTGAACACAATGCTATTTACTTCTGAGTAGCATGCACAGGCTTGCACTGCTACATTATAGCCCAATTCTTTGCAGATCTAACTTTGTAAGTACCATTGTGTTTAGTGGGGCCTACTTCCAAGAAAGTGTGCCTAGGGTTGTAGTTTTAATGCTTTCACATTGTGCTGGTTTCTAGAGCAGATGTGTGCAGGAAGCCCATTCAGTTTGCCCGAATGGAATGATTTATAGGAGTTCAAACTGTGAGAGGAGCTTCTGGTTGGATATCAGGAAGACATTCTTAACTATAAGGGTGGTTTGGCAATGGGCCCAATTACCAGAGGAAGTGGTGGATTTTTCCTCACTGGAGATCTTCAAGTAGGGGCTCAACGGGTGCCTGCTGAAGATGCTCTAGGAGAATTTCCTGTTATGTGGAGGCTGGCCTAGATGACCCTGTGGGGACCTTACAACTCTGTGATTGTTAGACAACTGGAGCCATGGAAAGGACCTCTGAATATTTTGAGATCAGGTATTTGTAGTGTTTATGTGCGCAGGCGCTAGGCTTTGGGATGCTTTAGCAGTATTTGGCAACAATGACCGTGGGCACACCTGCGGCTGCGCAAGAGCAAACTCTTGGCCTTGAATACGCTAAGTGTCTGAAGCCCAGTAGCCTGTCAACAACAGGATCATATCTAAGAATGTGTATTGTGGTTAAGCTAGAGCAAGCCAGTAACCCTCATTGTATTGCGACACATGTTTAAGAATGAATAAAGCTTAGCAGAGGCGGGTCAAAGAGATCAGATCGGTCCCAGCTTCAAGGCAGATCTGTTCCAGCTCTTAGCCTTCTTTCTGCATCTCGCTTCCACACTTGTCTGTTGTTTCATTATTCGCTCTGGCCTCTATGCCACACCAAGCAGCCCTTGGCTCCCGAGGTCTCGGGCTGCTTCCCAAGTAGCATTGCTACACTGCTACGGTATTGACTTTGCTCTGCAGATTTTGAATCCAGAGAATGCCAGACAGAGCTGATACTTTTAAAATTACACTGAAACCAAAGGGGATTTCATTATGGTCAAACTGAGTCCAAAGGGTCCAAAGTCTTATAATTGGTCAACACAAACACAGTATGGAATTTATAGAAACTCAATATGGGGAAAGTGATGCTGAAGTGAAACTGCTGAACTCCCACTTGCCTAGAGCGTTCTGCTGAGCGTGATCCTTTGATCGGAAATGGAGCAGAAGATCTGTGTTGGCTGGAGATGGTAAGACCCAGTGGAGGGCCAAATATAGGCTGATTCCAAAACAAACACCAATGAGAGGTAACCATGAAGTCTAAAACAATGACCTCCAAATCCTGGCCTGTGGGCAGGATCCAGAGTCTCGAATTTACCTGTCTGGCCACAATATGGCCATGGCAAAGGCTTTCCCTTCTGCCCTGCAGCCCTCTGTTTTCCCAGCCGATAGTCTCAGAAACTTGTGCCAGGCAGCCAATTCCACCAGGAAATTGTGGCATAGAGCCTTCTGGGGCAACAGGCAGCAGCTGCGACTGCCTGGTGCAACTTTCTGAGATGATTGGCTGCAAAAAGAGGGGGCTGTGGAACAGAAAGCCTTTGCCACTTCCACTCTGTGCCCAGATGGGTAATTCTGAGACCCAGTGGGCCACAGTTTGGAGACCACGGGTAGAAAATATAGTTTAGATCAGGCCCAAGGAAGCAGTCAGAGAATTAAGTTCTCCAAGACTGTTTTTCAGATTGGATATTAGGCAAAATCTAGGAGGACAGACACAAACGGGGCACCGTAGCAAAGCCCCCATGGCTGTTATTTGTAAGAACCTTGAGGTGGAGCAGGAGTCTTCCCCCTGCTTGTTATAATTTATGATTGGTTGCTACCTGCCTGCTAGTCATTAATTGATTCTTGGTTTTATTTCTAGCCTTGCCTTTAGAGTAGCCATTTTAATGAGCTGTTGATCATGTAGAATTGGTATCTCAGCGCTATTTTTAATTATATACACACACTGAATATTTTATATGTAAAAAATTACAATTTTTTATTTTTATTTTTTAAGCTGCTTTAAGTTACCCATTGGTGTTCAGAAAAGTGGGATATAAATACTCCTAATGAATAAATACAAGTGAAGCCTCAGTATCCTTACGGGATACGTTCCTGGACACCCACCTGCACAGATACCAAAACATGCAGTTTTGGCCTCTTTAAAGTCTCCGAAGGCAACTGGGGTACCCACATTGAGGCAGGATATATAAAATCCATGGATAAATAGGCTCCACCTGTAAACAAGTACAGCAAGTATTATGCAAGTTTAATTAGATTAGTCTCTCTTAGATGCAAGGCGTGGTTCACTTTGCACCAAGGACCTTGGACACTAAGAAACATAAACCACTGGTATTCCCCCACCACTTAAAAAAAATTTTTTTTAGTCACTTGGATCTGTCTCCAGTGCTGTGTTAAACCCATGAGTCCCTTTCAAAGCAGATTGCAGCAGCAGAACAAAAAATGTTTGTCTTTATATTAGCAAAGCTTGTGATTAAGGCATGGCACTAGATAAAGAAACAGAAACCAAATTGGGTATTCCCTTCTAGTTGGAGGACGTGTTCACCTCACCACCCCCCCCCCCAAGTTAAGTCCCATCTTCAGGTGATAGAAGATCATCTTCAGTTTTTAAGATGCTCCTTCTGGATGTCTCCAGCACACACACACCCCAACCTTAGACAGTGATTCATTTGGAAACAAATCCAAAGTGGGGTAATACCTTTATTATGACTTTTAAAAAACCATAAAATACTACATTTAATGTCTGGGCTTAAAAGGAAAGTAGACCAAACTCTCTACTGATCTTGGACATTCCAGACATTCATCCTGTTGACTTTCTTGCTCTCTTCTGAAGATGATCTCTCTATAAATATCTTTTCAGAATATTAATGAGCAACTGTTCTGATAAACCAAAGTCCAGCTGAGGAATGATGTATCCCTATAAAGAAAAATGAAAAACATGTGACCCAGAGGATTGGAATGGCAGCTGTGAGTTCTTGGGTCTCAGGTAGGGCTTCACCCAAAGTTGGGCAACAGGCACATCTGCCCAGAGTGCAGTGCTTGGGTGGGGAATGGATCAGATGCTGTGGACCTCAAGTCAAAAGTTCTAATAGGCCAAAACTGGATGAAGGGAGAGAATGCAAAAGAAATAGCTCCGGCAGAAGCAGCTTGAGATTTGGGAGAAGTGGGCTAGTGTTGGCATGAGTCAATTATTTCCTGAATCAGAGGTAGGCCCAGGGGTCAAATTGGGACCATAGGCAGGGCCAGCCCACCCATGAGGCCAGCTGAAGCAGTTGCTTCACAAAGCAGTTTGGCAGAGGGCTATGTCTGTCCAACATCTCCACAGCTCCTCCCTCTCCCACTTCCCAGATTGGAAAAGAAGATGGGGGATGGAGCAGAAGGGGAAGTGTGAAGGAGACGAGAGAGGCAGGCTAGAGCCTTGCCTCTTTCTCTGCTAGCCTGCCACTCTACTCTCTCCCATTTCTCTCATCCTTTTATAATTCAGGGAGTGGAGCAGAGGCTGGAACATCACCAAGTAAGGTGATGTTTTAGCATGCTGCCTGAGGTCTTGTGTTGGCCCTACCTGTAAGGTACTACAGATTGTCCATTCCATCCATGGACAACAATCCAAACCTTGGACTCTTCTGCTCAAGCACACACTGAAGCTGGTGCTGCACAAGCAAACAGAGTGGAACAGCCTCACTTCCTGGCATAGCATCAGTAAGTGGTATCCAGCAAAGTGTCCAGCAAATGTAGTATCTAGCAATAGCATCCAGCAAAGAAGGGCTCAGGCACATGCTACCTGACCATGCCTGAGCTGAACATGAGCAACCATGCGTCCTGCCTGGGAGGAGCAGAGCAGGTGTAAAAGAACTGGTCAAACAAGAGAGCAAGAAAGGAAAACTGTCAATTTTTCTCCCCAGAATTCCTCCAATTAAAAAATGTGTACTGAAATGTTGACAGTGAGTGTCACATGGGATACAGAATGTACTTATCAGAGGTATTCATTATGACTGTCTGTACAATTTCTATACTGTGATGTGGACCTATACTGCAATGTGACGGGTTCATTCAAGAGTTTTTCTGGCCTGAACCCCATTTAACACGATTGCCATCATCCTCTCCAAATTAACTCTGTTGATGCTCCAGAATTTCTTTGGGTGACCAGCACTCTACCTGAATGTCCAAACTGTGCCTAGGGAAAATTATATTTTTCCACCTAAATTTTCAATGACCCCGGGGTCATCGTTTTTCTGACCTGAACCCCATTTTTCCATGATCGCATTCATTCTCTCCCAATCAAATCTGATGATACTACAGAGCTTCCTTGGGTGACCAGTACTGCTCCTGCATTTTCAAATTGTACTTAGGGGAAATTTTTTTTTCCACCTAAATTTTCGATGACCCCATTTTTCTGGCCTGAACCCCATTTTCCCACGACTGCCCTCGTACAATCAACTCTGTTGATGCTACAGAGATTACTTGGGTGACCAGTACTGCTCCTGCATGTTTAAAGTGTACTTAGGGGGGAAAAAAATTTTCCACCTAAATTTTCGATGACCCCGCGGCCATCGTTGTTCTGGCCTGAACCCCATTTTTCCACAATCGCCCTCTTTCTCTCCAAATCAACTCTGTTGATGCTAGAGAGTTTCCTTGGGTAACCAGTACTGCTCCTGAATGTTCAATGTGTACTTAGGGGAAAAAGATTTGCACCTATATTTTTGATGACCACAGTTCATCATTTTTCTGGCCTGAACCCCATTTTTCCACGATCGCCCTCATCCTCTCCAAATCAACTCTGTTGATGCTCAAGAATTTCCTTGGGTGACCAGTACTGCACCTGCATGTTCAAATCATACTTAGGGGGAAAAAATTTTTGTACCTAAATTTTTGATGACCACGGGGTCATCGTTTTTCTGGCCTGAACTCCATTTTTCCACAATCGCCTTCATCCTCTCCAAATCAACTCTGCTGATGCTACAGAGTTTCCTTGGGTGACCAGTACTGCTCCTGAATGTTTAATGTGTACTTTTTTCCACTTAAATTTTTGATGACCCCGGGGTCATCTTTTTTCTGGCCTGAACCCCATTTTTCCATGATTGCTCTCATCCTCTCCCAATCAACTCTGTTGATGCTCCAGAGTTTCCTTGGGTTATCCACCATGCACCAGCATGTCCAAAGTGAGCCTTGAGAAAATTTTATTTTTTGGCCTATTTTTTCGATGACCCCGGAGTCATCGTTTTTCTGGCCTGAACCCCATTTTTCCATGATCGCACACATCCTCTCCCAATCAACTCTGTTGATGCTACAGAGTTTCCTTGGTTGACCAGTACTGCTCCTGCATGTTCAATGTGTACTTAGGGGGAAAAAAAATTTCCGCCTAAATTTTCGATGACCCCGCGGCCATCGTTCTTCCGGCCTGAACCCCATTTTTCCACGATCGCACTCAACCTCTCCCAATCAACTCTGTTGATGCAACAGAGATTCCTTGGGTGACCGGTACTGCTCCTGCATGTCCAAACTGTGCCTACGAAAAATTTTATTTTTCCACTTAAATTTTCGATGACCCCGGGGTCATCGTTTTTTTGGCCTGAACCCCATTTTTCCACAATCGCAATCATCCTCTCCAAATCAACTCTGTTGATTCTCCAGAGTTTCCTGGGGTGTATTTCCTTAACCCTAACCCTGAACCTCACCTTGACCCTCACCCTCACCCTTTTTTCCACAATCGCCCTCATCCTCTCCCAATCAACTCTGTTGATGCTAGAGAGTTTCCTTGGGTAACCAGTACTGCTCCTGAATGTTTAATGTGTACTTAGGGAAAATTTTATTTTTCCACCTAAATTTTCGATGACCACGGGGTCATCGTTTTTCTGGGCTGAACCCCATTTTTCCACTATTGCCCTCAACCTCTCCAAATCAACTCTGTAGATGCTATAGGCCAACTGAGGAAGTTGCCTCAGGCAGTTTACCGGAAAGGCAGTCCAACCTCTGGCTCATTTGCCTTTGCTGCTGCTGCACTTCCCACTCCCTGTACTGACGGAGGGGGGGCAGAATGAAATAGGAAGTGTTAGCCCACCACTCCTCTCCTCCATCATCCTTTTGGCTTTCCAATCCAGAGAGTGGGAGGAGCAGCAACTGACAATCACAAGGAGGAAAGGAGAGGCAGCATTTGGTCCTCAGGTGCCAGGAGGTCTTGGGTAGGACCTGGAGCCTTAAGACAACCATTTTGCCCACCTCCATAGATACGACACATCCCATTGTAATATTCCCTCAGTATCCCCAGAGACACTCAAATCTCCAGTTTTGAGGAACTTTTCTCCTTCACAGAAAAGTGAAACTTTGAAGACTGCCCTGAACTTTGCACTGCTCGGGACAGGAACAAACATGAACCGAAATGCTTACTCATTCTCAGCCATTGCCCACAGGGTAAGACGTATGCTTACATGAATAGTCTTCACTTGCCTCTCTGGTTATTATCTCAAAATCTTTGATATCAAGCAGGCCGAGTCCTTTGCTGTACATCAGGGAGCTCAGAGTTGTTGCAATTCCTGCAGAGCGAAATCAGATTGGACAAATACAATGTATTACACATATAAATATTCAGGCTTCATTACAGACTAGCTCACCACTTGCCTCTCCTCACACTTCCTCTTCTTCTGTGCTCCCCTCTTCCTTTTTGAATCCAGGGAATGGGAGGCAGAGAAGGACTGGGGAAGGTAGGCTCCCCCTGCCAGGCAGCATCAGGCACAAACCCGCCCTGCTGCACCAGCATAGATTATTTTAAACCTTTTAAAATCTCCAAACCCTTTACTAGCCTTTTCCTGTCATGGCAGCCAACTGTGGAAATGGCATAAACACATTTTAGCATCACAGTTGTCCATGGCCAGCCCAAGGCCTCCTGTCACCTGAGTTGGCCAACCTCTGCTCCTCCCTCTCGCAATGCTCTAGCTCAGCCCTCTCCTCCCTTCCACACTTCCTCCTCCTCGCTGTTCTCCTCTTTCTTTTCCAATCCAGGAATGAAAGGAGGAGGAGGAGCAGCAGAGGCAAGCAGGTGGCCAGAGATGGACACACCCCACCAGAGTGCAGCCGGAGGCAACTGCTTCAGTTGGCTTCATGGATGGCCTGGTGCACACATGTGCACATGCACACAGCACTGAATAAACAATAGCAGGCTGCTATTATTTTGTGTTCACTTGGTACACCTCTTGAACTATGTCCTTAATACAGAATGATGGCCTGCAAGCAGGAAATATTAATTTAAAGTCAAGCAGCCTTGCACAGAATTCTTGTACACACATTGTGGGGCCCATGCATATACATCCTCAGCTCCAAATGGTTTTCAGAGCCTGCCTTCTTCTCAAAATGGAATTTACCCCTGGTCAGCACTAATAATGGTCTTATTGGTTCCCAGAAAGGCCAGGAAGTAGGGTGAAAAAAACCCTTTACTACCACAGGAGAGATAAACATCACCTTGTAATTCAACTACTCGTAAATTTGCATTCACGCCCTACTTGTTCTGCCCACTGACACTCAGAACTCAAAGCTAGAACAGGGGTTCTCAAACATTTTAGCACCAGGAGTCACTTTTTAGAGTAGTAATCTGTCAGGACCCACCAGAAGTGGTGTCATCAACCTGGAAATGACATCATCAATGCAGGCTCCAAATCTAAGCCGTGATTATCCAAAGGTCCCCCTTACACAGTGCGCTTGTGCTGTTATTTTGCACAGCTCAGAATTCAAACATTCCAACTAGGAAGTCAAAGCAGACTTGGATCCTTCTCCAACTACACAGCCCTCCCCACAGCCCTCCCCCCTTTCCAGCATTCCAACTTCCCACCTATTCAGGGCAAAGCACCATGCCTCTCTCCCACTGGGAGCCTGCCCTGCCCAGCAGCTCTGTATCCTGTATTTTCAGTGGTGGCTAAGCTAGGTGCTAACCTGAAATTGGCTTGCAACCACCTAGTGGGTCCTGACCCACTGAGAAACTCTGCCGTAGAGCATCACAAAGAAACTCACTTGACATCACTTCTGGGATCCCGGCAACCAAAATTATTTTCTCCAAGAGGTGGTTTAGACTGTCATTATCACTCTGAAATGAAAATGTTCAAATAATAGAGTAGATTGCAGTGTCTCTTCCCCATTATTCTTGGTATCATATTTATTTATTTAAAACAATATGAACATTGTCTTCAATGCCTATATGTTCTACTATGTAAACAAAAATATAAATACAAGGGCAGGACTTTGCCCCAAGAAGTTTACAATGTCAAAGTTATATATCTAGGATCCTCTGCTTTGCACTAGTACAGCGGTCTACGAACTGGAGACCACTGTTTCCCAAAGAAGCCCTCCTTGTCCTGACCAGCGTGTATCATTCTGCCGCATTTCTTCCAAGCTGATCTGGGCACGGGGATGCTCTGGGCAGTGACGTCTATTGCCCAGCATCAAAGAAGGCCATGCAGCAAGATGTCTGGACAAATGCGACTGCCCAGAGCACCCCGGGGCCCAGATTAGCTTGGAAGAAAACTGGTGATGCAGCAGGATGTTAAGTGTGCTCATGGGAGGGGGGGAGAGCTTTTTCCAAACCCCAGATCCAGCCTGCAGGCCAGGGTTTGGAGAGTCCTGCACTAGCAGAAGAGGCTTAAGGATGCATATGCATGTGTGTGTTGGGAACGATGCAAAATTTGCTCGGCTTTTAAATCCCAGGATATGGCTGTTTTAGCCTACCAGATTCTTCCCCAAAGGTTAGAAGAAAAAAAACAACAAAGAGCCTCTTTCAAATACAAACTGCAGCTGTAGGCCAGATGTGGCCAAAAGCTGATGTGTTGGTGGTGTCTTTGAGTGTCAGTATACCAATAATCAAACATTTTCTGGCTATTTGCAAATTCACAGTGGAGAATTTCAATTGGGAGTCAAATGAGTTCCAGCTCTCCCTTCTAGGCTCAGGCTGTTCATCATATTTGCCAAAAAGAACCATCTTTTCATTTATCCTTACTATTATTTTGCTTTGTCTTTTAGGAACTTTTTGCTGGGAAGTGGTCTTCTGGATAGTCTAAATGGTTGGCAACCTTCAGTCTTGAAAGACTATGGTATAAGCTTACAGCACCCAGTATTCCCAGGTGGTCTCCCATCCATAGTCTAAATAAGAATTATAATAAGGGTGAACACTTACCGCAGTTCTGTCTGAGGAACACTTAAACATTTTGTGCTCTATCCTGCAAAGGAATACAAAACCAAGCGCATTAGCAAGGAGAGATGCTACTTGTCAACAATCAGGCAGCAGTTGCAGTGCTTGTGCTTGTACTGTGCTTGTACTAAGTTTATTTTTCTGGGAAGTTACAGATTGACTGACCTTTTCAAAATACAAAACCATAAAGGGGTCTCCGCTGTATGAAGAAACACTGAATTCCACAGCCACTGATGTTTTCACTATAGTCCCTTCTGGCTGGAGGGCAATCTGAGGAGGAACAAGACTCCACACCTTAGCCAGAGAGTCGTTGTAGGAGACATTCTGAAAAATCTGTATGGCAAAGATGGAGAACACAATATGGCCCCTAAGTCACAATGCAGTTCTCAACAATCTGGACAGAACCACACACTGGATCAACAGCAACACTTACAATTTAGTGGGAATGCAGAGGCAGCAGTGGTCATTTGCAGGTTTGGGGAGAATCAATGGGTGGAAGTGGATAATAAAATAATACTTTTATTAAACTATAATAGACTGTACTTGAACATGGAAACTCTGCAGTTGCACTGAATTGCAGGTGAATCTTCCTTTTCCACCATTATTTTTGGATAGTATCATAGTCAGGAATCCAACAGGGTTATTTTATGATTAATATTATGTAGTGCCATCAATTTACATGGTGCAATATACAAAATGAGAGGACAATTACCTGCCCTGAGAGTCTTACAATTTGGACAGATAATAAGGGAAACAAAACGGAAGGGAAGGGAAATAAGTCTGAATAAGGTATTTGAAGGTGGGAGGGGAGGAAGCCTCGCACTATAGGATTTCTGCCCATCATATGGCTGTTAAAGGCACAGGAGCCCCACCTGAAGGGGAGGTAGCCACTCTGTTGCTCCCAATAGACTCCCAAATGTTCTTGTCCTTGTCTGCAATCAGTTTTGTTTTTCACGTATATATGGTACTTTTCCTATGTCATTTTCTGCAAATTGAATTTACACTGTAGTATACATTATTAATGTTCTGTTAACGTACATAGTTCTATAACGGAGCTTTAAATGAAATCCAGCTATATGATTACATTGATTTTGTATTTTTCCAGCCTGACTAGTGATGTTGTATTTGTGTATGTCATTTTGTTTCATTTCTTATAAAAATGGTGCAAAAAAATTTTTTAATTAAAACAGATGGGGCAAAAAGTGAACTTGCAGTGTTTTATCAGTTTCTTACTTGTTGGTCAAATGTGTTAACCTGGAATTTGATCCAAAGTTACCTCTTGCACAGTCTGCTGGTACGTTCCCAACTCCTCACTCTCAAACATTTCCTTCAAATAGAGAAAACAAGTGAGTGCAGACGTAGAGTATTTGCTGTGACTCAACTGCAGGAGAAATTGCTGTTTTATACACAAGGAACAACATACCTTAGAATCAGCTGCCTTCACTTGTTGGTATTTCCCAAATATGTATTCCCCAAATACTTTCAGCATTCCCATTTCTCTTTGAAGGCTGCAATCCTAGGTATACTTTCCTGGGAGTACGCCCCATTGAACATAGTGGGACTTAATTCTGAGTACACATGCATAGGATTGTGCTGTAAATCATGGCCCACCGTTGGCAGAGTCAAGGCCAGCCTATTCATGTCCCCCAGAGTCAAGCCCACCCCACTGAACTGGTCACCTCAAACAGTAGATTGGTGGGGGTGCCCACCTCTGTCCTCCTACTTGCTCCTCCTCTTACTTCCTGGATTGGAAAAGAAAGAGGGTGGTAGAGAGGAAGAGGAAGTGTGGAGGAGAGGGGAGGGCTGAGCTAAAGCACTGGAAAGTGGGGGGAGTAGAAGTTGGCAGATCATTGGGTAAGGGAGAGGGAGAACAGCTTTTAGCATGCTGCTTCTTGACACTTGTGTCAGGAGGTCTTGGGCCAGACTTGGTCCATGCTGAGATTTGTGGCGACTCCCTAACCTCTGTAATAATTTGCTCTACTTGGTGAGGCCAGTGAAGACGTTCTTGGTGCTTCTTGCCAGCTACAGACCCCCCATCATCTCAGCCTTGCCTCACCCACTGTTCAGCAGGAGCCGAGTCAAAAGACACTACCTGCAGTTTGTCCCCTCTGATCGTTGTCACCAGGCACTCATCCAGGAAGGCTGCCAAGGCCAGAGTCTTGTTAAACAAAGTCTTCTGTTTAAAAACTGTATGCAAAAGTGTCTCCTAACCCAATCACTGTTTAAGTACTGTATGCAAACATGAACTGCCTTCTTGTGTTGCTGATTCATTGTATTGTTTTCATTGTATTCCTAGTTCCCCCATCTAGGAAGCCAGCCATAGACCCCATTGAATTTTGCTGATAACTGATCCTTTCAATGTTTTACATGCTCCAAGCACCCTGCTGTGTGGTAGTAAGTAAGCTACCAGCACTATCTGCAAACCCCTTTTTAAGAGAGGGCTTCCTCTCACATGCTCTCTCTGGCTCTCTCTCCAAGGACCAACACATCTGTGTTGTGTCAGAGGGTCCTCTTCACAGGACTCTCCCCACCCCCAACTGCTACAGGAGTGGTAACTATCTTGCGACTGGAACTCTTTCCCTTCTTCCCCCCCTTTTCTCTCCTTCTCTCCCCATCTTTAGTTAGCAACTGGGTTTGGCAGATCAGGGACGCCTAAAATCCTTCCCTACAATCTTTCCTTTTTCTAATTTCCTCGGATGCACCAAATACTCTTTACATGCAACCACCATGAAAGCTAAGTACACTAGATTCAAGTACTAGGACCAAGAAACATACACTCATAATTTCTCCATGTGCATTATGTTTACCTTTGTGCTTTTGTAATAAAACTATAATCTTTTATTAAAAGTTATCTTTCTCTCAGTCTCCTCTTTAAGAAAAAGGGAATTTCTCTGCATTACACCATCTTGTTATCCAGCCTGCGACCCTAAGGTTCCATTAAGGGCAGTGTAATAATTCCCCTAAACAAAACAGCCTTGTTCATGCGAAGACAGCACTCTTCTCGGTGGATGAAACTGCTAATGCTAGGGTGGACCCAAGTGCTCTCAGTACCTGAGGAAGTGTGCCAAATGCTGCCGCCACCACCCCTGGATGGTACTTTGCAGCACCAATTACATCCCCCTGATTCACAGGTGTATAATGATCAGGGCCTCTCCACTCATGAGGCCAACTGAGGCAGTTGCCTCAGGGAAGAGAATGGTGGGGAGTGCCCACCTCTGCCTGTCCACTCACCTTCACTGCTCTTCCTTCATCCTCCTCCCTTGCCCTCGATTATAAAAGGAAGAGGGAAACAGAGTGGAAGAGGAAGTGTGGAGAAGAGGACAGTCTCTGGATCCAAACAATGATTCTTCTCCACACTTTCTATCTGCTCATCTCTTCCTATGCAGTGGCGGGAGGAGGACGAAGGAAGCAAGCTGAGGCTGGAGGATGGATGACAGTGGGCAGTGAGTGCCTCTGCTGGCCTCATGGACTTTGGTTAACACTGTGGTCTAGCTTTGGTTAACACTTCTGCTGAATTGGCTGTCAAGAGCAAATGAGGCTGGGTAATCATCAGCCACAATATCCCTTTGCCCCCCCCCCCCATGGAGGCTTATTATGTGCCTGCTGCTTTATCGTATGATATGATTCTATGTAATTTGCTGGAACTGATGACACAGCAATGTCCACTCCTATATCCACATCCCGGATAAAATTTTCTGCCAAACAATGAAAAAATAAGAGTTTATTCTCAGCAATGTGTCCAAAATCTTTTTTTTAAAATTTCATTTTTACCCTGCCCTTCCTCCTAGCAGTGTACGAGGTTCTTCCTCTCCCATGTTTTTTTTACAACAACCCTGTGAGGTAGGTGAAGCTGAGAGAGTGTCAAGACCTGCTCACCCATAAGGCCAACTGATTAGGCAGCAGTTGGCGGGGGGGGGTGTGTGTGCCCATCTTTGCCACCTACTTGTCTCCACTGCTCTTCCTTCTCTTTCTACTGCCTGGATTGGAAAAGGAAGAGGGGGATGTTGATGAAGAGGAAGAGTGGAGGGGAGGAGAATACTGAACCAGAACATTGGAGAATGATAGGAGCAGAGGCTGGTTCATCAATGGGTAAGGGGGCAGTATTTGGCACGCCACCTCAGGTGTCAGGAGGTCTTGGGCTGACCCCGAAGAGAAAGACTAACAGGGTCACATAATGTGCTCGATGGCTACCGTGGGATTTGAACACAGGCCTCTTCAAGTACTATTCTAAACACTCTAATATCCAATTAGGCAACCATAATTCAGAATGCACCTTAAATCTAGGGGCACAGTTACATTACAAAGCTAATTGATCAAACCCAAGGACCCCCTGAGTTCTGAGAATACACCATGAAAGCATCTCCACATGACCTAGTAAGTATACCCCAAGAGTGTCACCAGATCTCAAGTTTTCAAGTTTTTTGAGAACCTTTGCAAGCTCTTCAGCTAGGCTGCCAGATCTCAGATTTTCAGACTTGGATTTTGAAGGCCCTGAGACTTAAGTTTTGGAGACCTTCACCCTCTTCCCTTCCATACAAAATTTAGCATGTACTGCTGGCCTTAAAGAAAAAGAGGAAGTGGTGGAATGATGTGGCAGCAAGAGTTTTGCAGTTTTATCAGTTGTAACCATATTATTTTACATTCTGAAAAGGGTTGCGTGAGCCTTCAAAACAGAGAAGAAAAGGTCTGTCTTGGCCCTTCTGTCTTTGGTCTCTTCAATGAGAGACATCAGAAATTAGATCGGATGCCTCATCCAGCATATATTCTACACCAAACTACTCCAAATATAAAAAGGAATATTAGGGTACTAGCCTGGGCATGTTTAACCAGTACTAAGTCCCACTGTGTTCAATAGGACTTCTGTGGGAAATTTAGTGGTTTTACCTGTTTTATAATCTTTCTGTCGTACCCCTGCCCCGAAGGGCAGAGCCAGTTGGTAGACAGGGGTGGGTTCTGTCCAGTGCTGCTAAGACTGAATAAGCAAGACACTGAAAGGTGGAAGGCTATGAAGGCTGTTCATTGATTCAACAAGACATGTCCATGGCCTCTGGGAGACTCAGCTCAAATCCAGAAGCCCCTCCTCAGCACTTTGAGATGCTTTTATACATTTCAGTAGTAATTCAGAACAAAGAGTCTCCAAAAAGGGAAGTTCTCCTGGTAACCTTCCACTGTCCCTCTCATGCCCTTCCCCCCTCCTCACTTTTAGGGAAGTAGACTTGCCTTGTTTTGACTGTTTCGCATATGTTTGCTTATTCTATTTTCATCCATGTCTGATGGATGTCTGGCTTGCGGTTTTTAGGCACTTTGTTAACTTATCAGCAAAAAGGGTCTGTTAGTGATATTAGGCACTTTGTTAACTTGTCTTTGTTTCTTTCTGCTCTCTCTCTCTCTCTCTCTCTCTGTTCTGTATTGATGGTTGCTACAGGTTGCTTTGGGAGGAGAGAAGGGTCTGAGGCAGGTATGCAGGTGACATTTCTATTAAATCATATATTCAGTGAGTTATTCTAAGGAGCCAGAAATGAATATTACTCTGCAAATTGACAGCTGAGGGCCTAGTATCATGGCTGCAGGCAGAGGCTTGCAGCTCTAACTTAAAGCCTGCTTACACAGCAGATAAAGTGAAAAACTATGACCAAGAGCTCAGTCGGCTGGGGGCCAGGGACTTTTTGTTGGAAGAACAGATATGGGAAACATGTCAAGACTGTCAGGGCGAAGATGCACCTAAGGAAGACAGTAGAGTTTTCCTCTGCTACTGTGAAGATAGGGCTATAGAACCACGCTTTGAGAAACTGATTGTGTGGTCAGGATGGGCCCTACGAGTCTATGACTCAGCAGCTCTTCATAAACTCAGTCTCCTGTATGGTGTTTACTGGGTATGTGGAAATAAAGCTCATATCAGTCTTGCTAACTCATGAAATGGCTCATGTTACTTAGCATGGCTAAATCCTCCTGTTTTGTTTAGAGAGCACTTGCCAACAGATAAAGTCCGAAATGTGCGAAGTGCCAAGGAAGATGTAGATAAAACACGGCCTATGACATGGAGAGCGCTAAATGATTGGACAGGCTCCTGTGCAGCTTTCCCTTGGGCCTGTGGGGGAGCCTTCTGGAGAGTAGGTGAAGGCCTGATACGAGTCCAAGGTGTAATTGAGCAAATGGCGAATAAGACAGCGGATGCCTTGCTTGATTTGGCTTCTGAGCAGAAGCAACTGAGGCAAACTGTGAGTCCACATCGCATTGTTCTTGATCTCTTATTGGCTGCAGAGGGAGGAGTTTGTGCGCTCATTGGCCAAGATTGTTGGGTGTATATCCCAGATGTATATGCTACCTGGGATCAAGCCCATCACATACATGCAGTAGCTAAAGATATGGTAGGAAAACGGATAGTAGGACTCTGGGCTAATTTGTTCATTTGGTTTCATGATGTAGGAGGTTGGTTGCATAACCTAATAAGAACTGTGGTAGTTTTGATTTGTATCTTACTGGTGATATATATCATGCTAAAATGTAGTTGCTGCCTAGTCAAGAAGATCATATGTAAAGGATCTAAATGGTCTAGACCCAAAAGAGTTTATTAATACTAGTATTCAAATGTTTCATAATTATGTACTTTTCAGTAATGGTATACTTACAGTGTAATACCACAGATGCAATTATATCCTTAGTGGAGTATTATGTAATCCAACAGAATGTCAGTTAATAGAATTTATTAACTCATATCATTATGTATCAATATATGCAGAATATAAAGTTGTATTGGTGGCTCAGATGAAATATTCCATCTGTGCCAAGAGGGGGCACTGTGGGAAATTTTAGTAGTTTTACCTGTTTTATAATCTTTCTATTAAATCATATATTCAGTGAGTTATCCTAAGGAGCCAGAAATGAATATTACTCTGCAAATTGACAGCTGAGGGCCTAGTATCATGGCTGCAGGCAGAGGCTTGCAGCTCTAGCTTAAAGCCTGTTTACGCAGCAGAAAAAGTGAAAAACATGTTTATGACCAGGAGCTCAGTCGGCTGGGAGCCAGGGACTTTTTGTTGGAAGAACAGATATGGGAAACATGTCAAGACCGTCAGGGCAAAGTGACCTCCTGATCTGAGAATTGTGAAAAGTCACAGGATGAGAGCCAAAGCTTGCATCAGAGGGTCTCATTGGACTTGTTTACACAGTGCTATAAATTTGTGTGCAAAGGGGAGGTTATTTGGGGGGCTGGTCCTATGTCCTGACGGTCTTGTTTCTGTCCTGTGTGGTATATCTGCTGGAGCAATAAAGATGGACTAAAAGAACAGTACAAGTCTCTGTCATTCTATTTGGCTGCTCAGCTAAAAGAACCAGGAGAAAAGAAATTCCTATCTATCAGATAAAATTTTATCAGATAAAATAGGATTGTGGACTGGCTCTAATACTATATGTACTCACCTATGAGTAAGCCCTACTGACTACAATGGGACTTACTTCCATGTAGACATGCATAGGCATTGCACTGTTAACATGAGCTACGTATTATTTCTCAAGTAGTCCTTGGGAAAGAAGACCACTGTGTAACACAAAAATTGTTTATGTTGAATTTTTAATGTTTCTTATACAATTCAGAGGTGCTGATTCCAACAGTAATCTTGTGTTTTTTATATCAAACTCTCACACCAAAAATAAATAAATAAACATCAAAATATTCAGATAATCATAAAATTGTTCAAATTTTGTTACACAGTGTAATCTAGCTCAGAGATTCTTAAATGGTGGCACCCTTGGGGGTATGGGAACCAAGTGATGGGGTATGGGACAATCTCTGAACATTTAAAAAAAAGTTTGTTAGATTAGATTGTTAACTATCACTATTATTAAGACGGATTGAGGCGTTCTGTTCCTAACTATTAATATGTAAAGTAAAACCAAGCTATCTTTTGGTCGAACTGGTACCTAATATAACTGGTGGTGGTGGTGGTGATGTTTTTTACAGTCTGGTGAAGGGGGTATGGGGACATATTGGGCAATCCATTGGGGGGTCTGTAATAATAAAAAAAGTTGATCTAGAGATATGCCTCTAGGCAAATGTCTCAGTTGGCCTCCTGCTAAGCCCAGTGCCTCTCAGCTCAGGTCCTTTGCAAATCAGAGCACCTAAGCATTTGTGCTGGTGACATAACCACTCCTTCTGGAGCTTCCCCTTGTCTTTGAAACACATCAAATGTGTTCAGATTTACCAGCTGTTTCCTGAGCAAGCTCTGTCAGCAGCTGACCAAGGATGATGATTTCTTTACAAACCTATAAAGGAGAAGAAGAGGTACTGAGACATAAAGGCATTCCCTTTCTGTAGGACTCTTGTGAAATGGGGAACAGCCATTTGACTTCATTTTTGGAAGCCAAACTCCAGTTTAGCTGCCCTTTTTACAATGACAGTCCATGACCACATGACTCTCTACATCTTTTCTTTCTCTTGAACTGCAGCTTTATTTTATGCAGAAAGGATGGAGAAGCGGTTCTCAAAACAGTTTAGTTGCCAGAGCCCTTTACACAGAAGCCGCACCAGCACATCCACAGATTCTCAGGAACCCCCAGAGTGTTGGCACATGCACAGAGTGGTGCAGTATTAAGCAGATGACAGCCACTTATGGTGTGTTCATGAAGTCCCTGAAAGGGTCCCAGGGAAACTCAGGGCTCCTAGGAGCACACTTTGAGAAACACTGGGATGAAGAGGAAAAGTAGATAGTGCCTGAGCAATGAGCTCCATTTCCCTTGAGAGCAAGACCAGTGCCATGTTGCTGCTGATCCCGGGGCAAAGCCCTGCACTTGGAGCCCCCTGGCACTCCTTGCCCTTGTCGCAGAAATTGAAGGCCCAGAGTAGTACTGTGGCCACTGGTGTCCCTGAGCTGACTCATTTTATACATATATCTTATATTGTATGTCACAAAGCTTTTCCACTCCATTGTAAAATTCATGTAGCCTTTGTGTATTTTCAAGATATGGGAGAGCCCAATTATCACACAGGTTGCCCTTTCAGCAATGACAGCTCAGCACAGCTCACCAGCTGAGAGTGTCTCCTCTGCCACTTACATGGAGCATTGAGGTGCCTGCAAAACGTAACTCCCCCCCCCCCGAATGCCACTGTTCTACTGCCATGCTGGATATATCCAACTGCTCTATCAATTGCCCCATTCATGCTTCTCACCTGGTGTTTGAGAACTAGCTGCAAGGTAAATGAGATGACGTCTTGAAACAGCTGCTTCAGCCACCCTGGGCTGTAGGGAGAAAGTCCAGAGGTGAGCTTAGAAATAACTTATAAAGAACTATTTGGATTGTTGGCCCATCATATTCTCTGAACTCTCAGTGGGGCTTACAACACAAGGACAGAATCTAGATAGTGTGCAACTTCCAAGCACCTCCTTTCCACTAAGTACACTCAAACCCTGGCACACATTTCAGAGGAAGAAACATATTTTCGGTCTCCGTAGAAATGCAGGGGCAGTTTGTGGAAGGTAAGGTAACAGTCTGAAGTGTCAGATGCCACATGATCCTTTTTGCAGGCTGTGCATCAGAGAGATAAATGCATTTACTTATAATGAAACCTCAGTAATTGTCTCCTTCTCCTACAGCTTTCTGCATGGGGTGGCGCAGGTGAGGTTTACTCAGGGACCAGTTTTGCAGGAGCACGGAGGCCACCTAGGGCAGCTATTCCCAAATGTGAAACAATCATAGATTCATCCAGTTGCAAGAGACAAGTTCAACCCCCCACTCAGTGTGGCTTCAGCTACAGCATCCCTGACAGGCGGCCATGCGTGAAAACCTCCAATGAGGGAGAGCCCACAACTCCTGAAGAGAGACTGTTACAGTGTTTGACAACTGGGAAATTCTTCCTCCTGTCTAGCCTAAATTGACTTCCCATTGGTTCTATTCCTTGGAGCCATAGAGAACAAGTTCTCCCCTTCTGTGTATCCGTCCTTCAGGTATAGGTATGCCCCTGTATCTGTGGAAGGATCCATTCCAGGGAACCCATTGGATATGGAAACTGCAAATATGGGGGATGCATGTTAACTGCTTCCTGCTAACTGTTTGATCTAGTTTTATCAAGAATTCAGGCTGCCAGCAGCCTGTTCATGATACGGTATAAGCTTGAATGCTTATAGTGACCTGTTAAAGCAAGAAACACTTCAGCCAGTAAGCTTTTAAACAATGCTAATGTGCATGCAGGTCCCCTCTCAGATTCGCAAATAACTGAATCCATGATACTGATCTGTGGATATGGGGGGCCCACCTGTGTTTGAAAATGGTTCTCATAGCCCCCCTTTAGTGTCCTCTTCTCCAGCTCTTTGAACCATTCCTCGTAGGACGGCTTCCAGACCCCTCACCATCTTTGTTGCTCTCCTCTGAACCTGTTTCAACTTATCAAGGCCCAATTCTATTTTACAGCACTGATGCAGCCATGCCAATGGGCAATGAGCTGCAACCTGCAAGAGGGGGGTAGTGGTGTCACAGAAGCCTCCTCAAGAGAAGGAAACATTTGTTCCCCTTACCTTGGGGCTGCATTGCAGTTGCATTGAGGATGGAAAGTTGGTCAGGACTGAGCATCTTTAAAACATGACACCCATAACTGGACAAGGTGTTCTAAATGAAATCTCACTAGTGCAGGGTGGAATGATGACTTCTCAAGATATCAGCCTCTTTTAACATCTCCTCGCTGCTACTGTTCAGTGCCTGGAGAGGGACTGAAGTGTGTTTTGGGAAAAGTCAGCTGACATGCTGAATTGAGAGTCAGGATGGGTGTCATGGTTCAGGAGTTGGACTTGGAGCTGTAAGATCCAGGTTCAAATCCCCAATCAGCCATGAAGCTTCCTGGGTGACCTTGGGCTAGTCACTCTCTCTCTCAGCCTCATCTTCTTTTCTCATCTTCTCATCTTCTTTTTCTGTTGTTTTTCTGTTGTTGTGAGGGCAAAAGGAGAGGAAGAAACCCATCGCTGAGAACATTGCCCATCTCTGATGACACATCCCATCACTGTCCATGTCCATGAGTAGGAAATCCCAAAGGAAACTTTGACTTGAGTCTCAACCCAGAAGTTGACATCAACAAAATATGTTGAGAGAAAGAGCAGCAAAGATATGAGATTTTGTCTGCCCTGCTGCAATTGCTAACAATTTCCATAAATCAGTATTGCACCATTGGTTTTGCTCTAATTAACTAGTTTCCACTCACTGAAAAGCTGGCTGCTAATTTCCCACTGTTCAGGGGGGTATGTGTATACTGCAGATTGCCAATCTTAAGCCCTTGATCTATCCAGCCTGGGAAAGTACAGCCTCCAGGGGTTGCATTAACTACTCACTCAGTTTAATATTTAGTTGGAGATCGATGGAAGAATCAATTTCAAAGGGAATAGAATGGATGAGTTTCACCCTGCAGCAATGTGAAAAAGAGAAAAATGAACCAATTATGGCAGGCATCACTGAGGTGCTCTTAGCTAGGATACTAATAGGCAATTTAGGAAAATGGGACATTGCTGGAATTAACTGGGAAGGCTGATTGCTAAGTGATAGAATGTTGGCTGCACAAGCAAGACTTTCTCAGAGCTTAGCCTGGGAGAGAAAGGCACCAAATCAGCTGCTGCCAAATCAGTCCAACCACTCTATATTTGGTTGCCTTGACTAGCTCTCTTGCCTCTGATACAGCTGGTATCTGGAAGTGCCATCATTCCTAATCATTGGTATGATCACTCCTATGCACCTTCTTGCCAGACAGTGAAGCCAGCACTCATAAGGATAGAAGAACATAGGAAGAGCCCTGCTGGAAAAGACTCATCTAATCCAGCTTCTTGTATCTCACAGTGACCCACCAGATGCCTCAGGGAGCCCCCAAATAACCAGAACCCTGTTGCCTCTTGCCCTCCCTTACACCTGCTGTTCAAAGATAGACTACTGCTAAAACCCAGGTGTTGCATACAGCCACTGTGACTTCTACCCCATGAAGGAGTTTGCCTCTATAAATTTGTCCACTCCCCTTTTAAAGACATCTAGGGTGGGTGTCATTCCAACATCCTGTGGCAAGGAGTTCCATAGATTAATTATGTGCTGGGTAAAGAAATATAGCATTTTGTCTGTTCTGATTATCCCACCAGTCATAGTGGCTGTCCCCTGGTTCTGGTGTTGTGTGAAAAGGAAAAAAAAATTCCCTCTATCCACCCCTGTGGTTTCCTGGCCCATCACCCCTCATGATGCAGAAAGAGAGGCAGCCTGAGGACAAGTGGCAGCAAAGTCAAGCCAAAAGACTGAGCACAGTTCAGAGGCAATTTGAAGGCTCCAAACAAGGAAGCCCCTTAGCAGGTAAGGGGAACAGCATTTGGCAAGGCAGAATGTTTCACCTGGGGGGGGGGGAATCAGCCCCTGGCTCATTAACTCAAATACTGGGAAGCCTTGGTTTGGTCCTAAGCAGGTTCAGTCCCCAGCATATCCCTACTTGGAGCATGAAGGGATAGGCCAAATTAATGGCTCTGATTTGCTAGTATGTCTGTCATGCAAATTATGGGGCTGGGAGGACATTGGGCCTACTGTGATTTCTGTTGAAATGAGACACCCATCTTCTTTCTCTACTTTGTCAGTCTAACAAACTGTGAGCCCAAGCCTCTGCATGTCTACTCAGAAGCAAGTTCCATTGTGTCCAATGAGGCTGACTCACAGAAAAATGTGTATTGGAGTCCAACCTATAAGTATTTCAGGAATTGGCAACCACAATACCCATTCAATGACACCCAGGACTCTTTGAAGTGGTGAGAGGTCTATCATATCCCCATCCATCCACAGAGGCAGACATCCCCTCAGAATTCCACTGTGACTCTTTTGCTGTACATTTTGTGAATCAAATCATCTGCATCTGATCTGATTGGAAAACAACTGAGCCAGACTGGGTTGAAACTTCTTTCATTTTTGGCCCACACAGAGGGCAGCCACTGCACAGCTTACCATTGATCTCTGCTTTGACTCAATTTCTGAGGAGTCACAGGCCTTGACACTGAAGCATCCCCAGAACAGGCTGTATATCTACAGTCAGAGGCTGTACCCTCGAAAGCCTCCTGAATCAGCCCATTCCGCATCAGGTGACACATAATCCCTGTTGCCCACACACCAGCACTGATGAAGGGCAACATGTGATAGGAAAGAGTGTGATGCCCAAAGGCTGCCCCTTTAAGGCCTCCCTCCAGGGAGTTGAGTGGAATAGTTGAGCAGGACCCTTGTTGGTGAAATTTGCTGTCTTGGAGCTGTCCATGGTGCTAATCCACAGACAACAATTGCTCATTTTATCCTCTCCCCCATAGGTCTCTATGGCCCGGACCAGGGGTGCCCAAACCCCGGGCTCTGGGGCCACCTATGGCCCTCGAGTCCTCTCAATGCGGCCCTCAGGGAGCCCCCAGTCTCCAATGAGCCTCTGGCCTTCCAGAAATTTGTTGGAGCCCACTCTGGCCCGACGCAACTGATATCAGCGTGAGGGCAACTGTTTGACCTCTCACATGAGCTGTGGGATGAGGGCTTCCTCCACTGCTTGCTGTTTCATGTCTGTGATGCAGTAGCAGCAGCAAAGGAAAGACCAGCCTTGCTTTGTGCAAGGCCTTTTATAGGCCTTGAGCTATCGCGAGACCTTCATTCATTCATATAAGTTCATCTTTAATATATTCATTTATGTAAACTTATGTAAATTTATTCAAATTTTAAATGTAAATTAATCATTTTTTTCCCCCGGCCCTGGACACAGTGTCAGAGAGATGATGTGGCCCTCCTGCCAAAAACTTTGGACACCCCTGGTCTGGACAAAACAGTTCTCTGGGAATACTTACAGCCAGGCACTCATATAGCCATAGGATAGGGTTCCTCTAAAGGAGGCTGAGACATTCTGGATTCCTATGGCAATAGCATCATTCTCCTTGAAGTCAACATCACTGCTTTCGATGGAGAGGTCATTGATATGGATGCTAAAGAAGGAGAAAAGAATAGCCAGGATGGTGTGGTGGTTTGGGAGATAGACCTGGAAGATCCAGGTTCAAATCCCCAATCAGCCATGAAGCTTCCTGGGTGACCTTAGGCCAGTCACTATCTCTCAGCCTCATCTACCTCACAGGGTTGTCGTGAGGGCAAATGGAGAGGAAGGAGCCCATTGCTGATATCATTGCCCATCTCTGATTCCATCACTGTCCATGGAGTAGGAAATCCCAAAGGAAACTTTAATTGTAGCTTGAGTCTCAACCCAGTGGCTGACATCAACAAAACGTTGAAAGAGAAAACGAGTAGAAAAGACATGAGATTTTGTCTGCCTAGCTGCAAATGCTAACAATTGCTATAAATCCGTTTCACACGTTGGTTTCCCTATAATTAACTAGTTTCCACTCACTGAGAAGCTGGCTTTTCCTTTCATGGAAATCAAAAGGAGGGAAGGAACTTTGTACATCACCCTGAGCTCCTTGGAGGAAGGGCAGTATAAAAATGTGAAAAATAAATTAAATAAAAGGGGAATGGCTGGTCCAGTCCAACTGAAACAAGTTGGGATTGATAAGGTTGTATAGAATGTATGCAAATCTCCATACATTTCCAAAGTCATTTTGCACCCTAAAGATTTGATGCACTTACTTAGCTGCATATCCAACACCTATGACCACCACCAGCAAACCCTTATATAGGCACCATGGTCAAGAGGGGAATCCCAAGAGAATGTAGGCTGACCCAGGGAAGTAGTGCCTACTAGTTAGCATTCCTTCCTGTCCCCGACTTTCCCTTTGTTGGGCAAGCAGCTGAATGGGGTAGAATATCTGCTGCCACCAACCCATGCTACAAGATCAGACAGAGCAAGGCCATCTGGGCAAACCTGTCTCCCTTTCAGAAGAACATTAAACCTCAGGGGTTCTGATTAAAATCCCCCCATAGTAACAGCTGCAATGCAGATGTGGCAATCCACTAAACCTTCCTGGGACCGGGCAGACCAGGGGTTGAAATAGAACCAGTTTTAATTTAAGTTTAAACAATGCTAGAAGAAGGAAGGTGGGTCAAAAGTGCCAGCAGGTTGAGGAAAATGTTGGAGGCAAAAGTAGACTAGAAAGGTTGCTAAAGGTGCAATTACTACTAATACCCGGTAGATGGGGCCACAGTTCTTCCCAATCTGCTTGCCTCACTCAGAGGAAGTTTGTCCTAGCAGGGGGACTTTGTGAAACTGACTAAAATGAACCAGAAACCTGATGTCATCTAGTTAAACATTGTCCCTTGCCAAGACACCTTGCCTGAAGAAATTTCCAGCCCCTTTCATTCACTATGCAGCAAGTTAAGCAGGGTCAGGCCTGGTTAGTACTTGGATGGGAGACCACCTGGGAATACCAGGTGCTGTAGGCGTATACCATAGACTTTCGAGACTGAAGGTTGCCAACCAAATTGTGCTCCTCTCCAAGACCCATGAAGTGGGCTCTCAGCAGGGCACCTGAGAGGAATTTTATCCGGGGCTACAAAGTTTCTTTTGGGCACCTTCCCAAAGAAGTAGGGAGTGAAACAGAGGGGGGGGTAGCAATAGGAGTGGGGAGAATGGGGGCAAAGCAGGCAGGGGGAAAGTGGCAACAGCTGAAATATTCTTTGGAAATGAAGTCTACTAGTCTTCCCAATGCAGAGCTCAGGTCTACCACCCTGCCTTGCGCTGGCAGCTAGATACATTAATACGGAAAACCAAACACACTCCTAATTCTCTCTAAAAATCTTTAAAATTTAGAAAATTATTGCAGGAGATTAGTATCATTGTACTTAGGTTCACACTAGAATGGAAAGTGTCCTGGGTAGACCACCACTGACTTCTGCAGCAGCTGCAGTCCTGCAGTTGTGTCACCGAGCTCCTCTACACTCCTTCATGGTAAGCAGATCACAAACCAAAGAGCTACTGTAGCAGGTCAGTTTTCTCCCAGATGTGACACTGTTAAGGAATGTATGCATTCCTGGGCCTGGTGTGTATGGCTTGTGGCAGTAGTCACTGCCATGTACCCACAGTAATGCCCCCAGCATCCGTGTGGTCAGCGAGTCTGGGTGAGATAGGAAAATGTAAGATCCCAGGAAATTTCTGGGCCCCTCCTTTGGCTCCTGGGCCCCCTTTCTGACCCTTGGCCTGGGTACAAATTCCCCCCTTTACCCCCCCTCTCCTAGGCCCTGGCTCTCAGGGTGCTGGAACTACAACAGTGGTTCTCAACATTTGTCCTTCACATGATCTACCTATTTGAAGTCCCACCAGAAGTCATTGGGGGTGACATCATTGCCAGTTACTTCTGAGTTGGGAGGCCAGATGCAACATGACAAACACCAGTAAGAGGCTTGGGGTGGACAAAAGAACTTTTTCAAGCATGGAAAAGCATGCTTTGGAGCCCCCTACTGCTTTTTGTTGGGTTGCATTCCTGATCTTGCTGCTGGGCAGTAGATGCCTAGGGGGTCCTGCGAGTATCACCAGATACCACCATGCTTCTAGCTGTGCTGAGTGCCTTCTTCATGTTGTGAAGGTGACAGCAACTTAGAGGTGGTGGTGGTGGCAGGCGTAGCTTCACAATCTTGCGGCCACTCCCCCCCCCCCTTCTTGTTTGAAGGCTCAAAAAAGGCCTCCAACGGAGGAGGAAGGGGACAGCAGGCAGATCATAAAACTGTCAGACCATAGTGTGTGCCATCTTGGCTAGCCTCCTGTGGCACCCCCTCATGTGTTGCTCTGGGGTAGTACTTAGGGTGGCCTGCGCCCCACTAGGTATGCCACTAGATCTCAGATGCCCCCCATATGCAAAATGGCAATAATATTGCCTACTTGCTAGGGTTGTTGTAAGGATGAGAGCAAGACAACACACCTGAAAGTCCACATTGAAAATCCAATTTAAATCTTTTCATAGACCAAGAGCTTTGGATGCCTGAGATGAGAAGCCAAATTCCACCCATGCCCCCTGCTACTTTTCTCTTTCTGCTCATCCTCACCCTCCATGGTCATGCGGTATGATCCCCTTCACCCTCCTCCTCTACTCATTGCAGATAGAATAGAAAGAAAGTGTGGAGGAGAGAAGCCTGCTGGTCTACAAATGTCCACTTCTCAAAATGTTCTCTGTGGTGACCAGCATTTTTTTTTAAATGTGCCACAGCCTGGCACTATATATAGTGCAGGTCTGTGGTATATCAGCTTACCTGGTCTTTCCTGCTTCCTTCTTCTGGCTTCTCAGAGCTTTAGAGAACCTTGGGATGCATCCAAGTCATACAGGAAGACTCTGAGAAGCTGGAAGAAGGAATCACCAGGGGACACATTGTGGACTGGCAATCGGTGGCTTGCAGACTGGCAACTATGCCCAGCTTGCCAACTTCAACATTCAGGGATCGCATGAGAAGCAAGACTGGCTTCTGGGAATCTTCCATGTGCATTTGGTAAACAGTGACGCAGTTTGAGTAGCACTGCTCAAAGCTACCATTCTCCTCTCATCCACCTTTCCAGTACTTTCTTTATTTTCAAATTCCAAGAAGCATGGAAGGAAGAGTGGCAGGGGAGGGCAAGGGTGAGGTGGATGACAATAGCAGCAGCCCAGCCTAATCCACAACCTGAAGTGACTACTTCAGTCCACCTATGACCATTCTGTACACCCACCTAATCTGTATTCTGTCCATTCATTGTTTTTTTAAAAAAATCACACTTATGGACTATGGTTAGTCCATAGGTGACACCACCAACACGGACTTCTCCCCCTTAATATCTGGGTAGGATGCATGTCAAAATGCTGCTTGAATGACATCAGCTGTTAGTTCGTTCACTGTCAGTAGAACACAAAGACACATCAGTCAAGGACCCCACCACTGGCAGGGCTGAGTGTATCAGTAGTACTGCTGCCAGGATGCTGGGGTGCTTGGGACTGAGCCCTACACTGGGGCCCCCAAGGTGCATTGGAACCCACATAACTCTCATATTATATGGAGGAGTGAAAGAGAGAGAGAGAGAAAGAAAACTAATAGAAAGCAATTGTCAGTTTATCAAGGAGTTGAACTGGACCTGGAACCAAGCCCCCAAAACCAGTTCAGAGGGATTTTCTTTCAAACCATAATGAATCCAAACCTAAAATCTGCCAGAAAATTCTGCCATTTGCCTGAAACACAAAGGCTGCAATCCTATAGATTATGGGTGTCAAACATAAAGTCCATGGGCCACATCCAGGTTGCGGAAGCTCTTAATCTGGCCGTCAGGCTCACCCAGCAACTCCATCAGCTGCTCTCAGCTGCTGAAAGGGCAGCCCACATGATAATTGGGTTCTCCCATACCTTGAAAATACGATCAAGATTTGCACACTTTCTCTTCTGTCATTTGCAACTAAAGGGTTCCTAAGTGAGAAAAAAAATGCTCATTTCCAGCCATGACCTGCTTATTGACATCACTTTCAGCCCTCAGCAGGCATCATGAATGTTATTTGGCCCACTGTATGAAATGAGTTTGATACCCCTATTATAGACACCTGGGAGTAGCTTCCATTGAATTCAATGCAACTCACTACAGTGTAGTCATGCACAGGACTGAGCTGAAAACATGGTAACCAAAAGAAGTGGTCTGATAATTTGGTGCTTAGCTGTCCATTATAGAAATGATGTTATATTTTCCTGTTTTTTTTAATTCTATGTATTTTTCTTGTTTTTTTAACTCCTTTAAAATTCAGATATAAATACAGTAGTTTAAAAATATTAAATATTTTCTCCCATGTTAAATTGTTCTTATTCAATTCATTCTATCTATACAGTTCCACTACAAGCAAAAAAGTTTGCTATTATTCCACATGAAACATATCTAAACTGGTTCTGCAGCAACTGTTACCCTGCACATGCCCGATCTCGTCTGATCTCGGAAGCTAAGCAAGGTCAGGCCTGGTTAGTACTTGGATGGGAGACTGCTTGAAAATACCGGGTGTTGTAGGCTTATACCATAGTCTTTCAAGACTGAAGGTTCCCAACCAAACTGGTTCTAAGTAACTGAGGCTGCACCTCTAAGCACACTTACCTAGCAGTAAGTCCCACTGAACCCACTGGGACTTCTGAGTAGACATCATAGTCCTGTATGGTCTATTAGTTGCCAAACTGCTTACATGCAACCCTGTGCATGTCTACTCAAAAGTAAGTCTAGTTGCATTCAATGGGATTTACGTCTGGGTGTGTATAGAACTGGAGCCCAAATTAGTGTCTGAGCTGAAACTGAACTACATAGTTTTTAAAAAATGGTAACAATTCTAATCAGCCCATTTTTTTAAAAGATCCCATAAAATTCACCCAGATAGGCTGCCTGGCTGCCAGGGCTAGCTTTGGTGTGATTCAACTGAATAGGGCCCCGAGTTCTGGAGAGGCCGCCAAGCTACTTCTACCAGCTCGGTCTGTAGATGATACCCTGACACAGAGTAGTCTGTGCCAAGGTGTGGCAATTGGAGCGCTGTGTGGGCCCTAGGTCACCAACATCCTCTCTAGAGCTGTGCATAAATCTATGAAAATCCCTGCCTCTAGGTCCGTACAGCCTGATATCGGCCGCCCAGAAGCAGTTGGTGGTGCTGTCATCATGTGGCCACCAGTTTTGGGTGCCACGCTTTGCGATGGCACCATCAGCCCTGGGCTCACTGTGGTTGCTCTGCACCGCAGATGCTTGGTGAATGGGGCCCTCTGCAAAAAAGTCTCACATTGAGCCCCACCACTCCTGGGGCCAGCCCTGCTGGCTGGATCTTATCCTCTCCCACAGCAAGGGTACAAGAAAAAAGGAGTGGGAAATAGCAGCAAAGGAGAGACTTACAGACAAGTGCAGCTGGCTTTGTGATCCTGGTGGTAATTCCTGTGTGACTGAAAGAGGAGAGTCCAATGTTGCAAGCCAATGAGTGACTGATGAAACCTACTAAGATCATCATTAGGGTCCTTGACATTCTCTGACAACAAGTCCCAGAGCTGCAGTTCACCAAGCCCCAGTGAGAGCTGAAGATCACAGTACTGACTACCTCCTGTCCTGTGGCCACTGGTAAACAACTCTATTATTGTTTGACAGGATATGGCCCTCTTCCTACTTTCTGATCAGCCTCTAGAGTTTCTCACAGGTTCCATAACTCTTTCATCTGATCAGCCTCTAGAGTTTCTCACAGGCTAATTAACTCTTTCATCACCAACATCCTCTCTAGAGCTGTGCATAAATCTATGAAAATCCAGGCACAGAGACATTTGGGGGGGCGGGGGGGGGTGTCTTGCAAAACAATTGCAGCCTTCCAACCTATTATTTTCCCTGGAAGGTGTGGAGATCTAGGAGACCTCATGGCCCATCCATGAGTCCAACTGAAGTGATTGCCTCAGGCAGCAGATCAGTGAGGGAAGGGGCACCCATCTCTGTCTACCTACTTGCCTCCACTGGATTGGAAAAGGAAGAGGGGGGATGTAGATGAAGAAAGCAGGGATAGTGTGAGACTTGGGATTAGACCTGGAAAATCCAGGTTCAAATCCCTGGGATGACAAAGCTTCCTGGGTGACCTTGGGCCAGTCATGATCTCTCAGACTCACTTACCTTACAGGGTTGTTGTGAGGACAAAGGGAGGGGAGGAACTATGTACACCACCCTTAGCTCCTTGGAAGAATGATGGTATAAAAATAAAATGAGAGGACATGAGAGGCAGGGAGGGGAGTGCTGAGCCAGAGAACACTGAAGATTGGGGACCCAATCCTATTCAATTTTTCAATGCTGATGCAGTTGAGCTAGTGGAGTGTGTGCTACATCCTATGGTAGAGGGGTAGTCGCTGGGGCCTTCTCAAGATATGGAAACATTTGTTTCCTGACCATGGGCTGCAGTATGGCTATACCAAAGCTGGAAAGTTGGAGAGGATTGGGCCCTAGGAGGAGCAGAGGCTGGCACATCGTCAGGTAATGGAGGTGGCATCTGGCATACTGCCTCAGGCATCAGGAAGTTTTGGTTCTGCTTGTGGCCTTCTGCGCAGAAAGATCAAGGCACACAGTCTGTGACCCTAACCTTCCTACATGCCCGTAGTAGTTTATTAAACCCCAAACTAGGTCAATTTGCCTCCACCTGAAATGAAATTTGGCCTCTAAACCGGGGTAAAATTATGCTGCCCTTTCTCATCCCACCTCCAGTCTAGGATAAGCCCCCCAAGCCAGGTTTTCCTCTGCTTGGAAGCCGTCCACTATAGGAGTGATCTGAGAAGCCACCTGACCAAGTGAATCGGAACTCCTTAGTGCTCACACTTCCTTTGGGTCTCAAGAGCCCTGAATGATTATAGATGAGGTGAAATAGCTCTGCTCTGGACCAAAAGAAACAGGCAAGGAACTTGTAAAATTAAGAAGAGTTTTGTTTTTTAAGACAGAAATAAAAAGGAGACTTTCATCAGAAATAAAAAGGAGACTTACTTTCATCACCTTCTTGTAGGGAAATGCTCACAGCATTTATTTCCTGGCCATTATTATTATTCATTTCATGTCATGACTATTACTGAAAATACTTTTGTCATATATGGGCAATTTTTCCAAAGTTCATGGGCCCCGGGTGTCAAATGACCTAGCTACAGGTCTCACTCTAGCCCAGACTCCTGTCTCCACAGTGACCCACAAGCTGCCTCTGGGAAGCTCGCCTGAAGGAAGGGCAAATTTTTCTCCCACCACTGGTCCCCTGCAACTGGTATTCAGAGGCATTCAGATTCTGAAAATGGAGCCATTATGGCCCTATGGATGTAGCTATGGACCTGTGTAGCTATGGATGGACCTGTCCTTCATGGATTTGTCCAAGAATCACCTTTTGAGCTATTCAAGCTGTGGCCACCACTTCCTCTTGTGGCAAGGAGTTCCACAGGGTAATGTGATGTGATGTACCTCCTGTGGTATCTCCTAAATCTCTCACCAGAGTTCCATTGGCTGACCCTGGATCTAGAATAGAGGTTTATCTGCTGGTTCAGAACCCATGGGTTTTGAACCTGTGGTTGGAGGACCCACAGAGGACCTCCCAGACATGACTGGAAGCACCTTTCAGTTGCATTTGGGAGGATTTCTTAGGCCCAGAGATGCCACATATAGCTTCTCCTGGCCTCAGAACACCCCCTGGAGATGTAAGAAAGAAACTTCTTTTCCTTTGAAAGCCTCCCAGATATGACCGAAAGATTATTCCAGTTGCTTCTGGGAGGTCAGGTGGGGCCTTCCAGGGTTAGGAACCTGCAGTGAGTCAAATCCACAGGTTCCAAACCTGCAGATAAAAAGGGGTCACCTGTATCACTTGCCATCCTGGCCCCAGACCAGTACTGCAGAATGTCCCCCCACTGGTCACCTCCCTTACCATTGGGTCCAGGGCCCCATGTGGCTTTCTCTGGCCCTCCCAAGGCCACTGGAGGGTTTTTTGGCAGAAAACCAGAAGTGATGTTAAAAAGCTCTCCAGAGGTCTCAGAAGGCCTTCAGAGGACTGAGAGAGCCACATGCAGCCTCCCTGGCCCACTGAAGGCCTCCAGGCACGGTCAAAGGTGGCGGGGGGGCTGGCAGCAGTGCCCTGGAGGTGTTGCACGCAGGGCATTTCCCCCCCAACCTCCCCAGGTACACCACTGTCCTGTATTAACAGTCATATAAAAACATAAGAACAGCCCCACTGGATCAGGCCATAGGCCCATCTAGTCCAGCTTCTCACAGTGGCCCACCAAATGCCCCAGGAAGCACATCAGATAACAAGAGACCTGCATCTTGGTGCCCTCCCTTGCATCTGGCATTCTGACATAGCCTATTTCTAAAATCAGGAGGTTACACATACACATCATGGCTTGCAACCCATAATCGATTTTTCCTCCAGAAATTGGTCCAATCCCCTTTTAAAGGCATCTAGGCCAGATGCCATCACCACATCCTGTGGCAAGGAGTTCCACAGACCAACCACATGCTGAGTAAAGAAATGTTTTCTGTCCTAAGTCTCCCAACACTTTTAGTGGATGTCCCCTGGTTCTGGTGTTATGTGAGATTGTAAAGAGCATCTCTCTATCCACTCTATCCTTCCCATGCATCATTTTGTATGTCTCAATCATGTCCCCCCTCAGGCGCTTCTTTTCTTGGCTGAAGAGTCCCAAACGCCATTGCCTTTCCTCATAAGGAAGGTGCTCCAACCCGGTAATCATCTTAGTCGCTCTCTTTGCACCTTTTCCATTTCCACTATATCCTTTTTGAGATGCAGTGACCAGAACTGGACACAATACTCCAGGTGTGGCCTTACCATCGATTTGTACAATGGCATTATAATATTAGCCATTTTGTTCTCAATACCTTTTCTAATGATCCTAAGCATAGAATTGGCCTTCTTCACTGCCGCCACACATTGGGTCGACACTTTCATCAACCTGTCCACCACCACCCCAAGATCTCTCTCCTGATCTGTCTCAGACACTCAGAACTCATTAGCCTATATCTGAAGTTTTAATTTTTTGCCCTGATGTGCATTACTTTACACTTAAATTGAAACGCATCTGCCATTTTGCTGCCCATTCTTCCAGTTCGGAGAGATCCTTCTGGAGCTCCTCACAATCACTTCTGGTTTTCACCACTTGGAAAAGTTTGGTATCGTCTGCAAACTTAGCCACCTTGTTGCTCAACCCTTTCTCCTGGTCATTTATGAACAGGTTGAAAAGCACCGGTCCCAGGACAGATCCTTGGGGCACACTGCTTTTCACCTCTCTCCATTGTGAAAATTGTCCATTGACACCCACTCTCTGACTCCTAGTCTTCAACCAGTTCCCAATTCATGAGAGCACCTGCCCTCTCATAAATATTTTCAAAGCCTTTCCCAATGGCCCCTAGCATGGAATTCTCCGTCACAGTCATTGCATACGAGGCCCACGTTTTCATTGCACTATGAGAAAGAATACTTCAATATAACCATTTGTTTTCTCAACTCAATGAGTCAAATGAATGGGCCCTGAATTACCTGCATATGGTATACCTCACCTGCAGTATTTTCCAGGTAGCAAGGTCCCCAGATACATGGTTGCAGGCATAAGAATGTATGAGCCTTGCTGAGGCAGCACAAAGCTACATCTAGCCCAGCATCTTGCTTCCCACAGTAACTGACCAGATATTACTAGAAGCAGGGCTGGCCAATCCATGAGGCCAACTGAAACTTTTGCCTTAGACAGCAGATTGGTGGGAGCAAGTGGTTGGAGTACGTGGTGCAACACCAGGTACAGCTGCTACCTCCAGGCTAAGGGCTTGCCTCGCTCCCTTTCTTGGCCAGGCTATCTGACGTCTATTGCCAGTCAGGTTCATTAGAGAACAAGTTCTTGTACAGTTGGATCTTGGAACCCAAAGGGATTCCAAGACATACCCCTCTCAGTTACTGAAACCCACAGATAAGCAAATCCATTGATTCATCCAATATTACCGCTGGATGTGACCAGATATGTTCTCCAGTCACACCCAGAGGTGTTCTGAGGCAAGGAGAGGCTATGTGTGGTTTTCCTAAAAACCGCAATGCCTTTCTGACACCTCTGGAGGCCTCACACTGCCCTGCCTCAGAACACCTCTAGAGGCGACCAGAGAACTCCTCCGGTCATGGCTGGGAGCTCATGTCCAGGTTCAGAACCCATGGTGAGTTGAATCAAAGAGTTCCGAACCTGTGGATAAAGCAGGTCAGACCTGTATTACAAAGATTTGCCCTGAATTTAGCTAAAATGAGTCACTATTAAAGTTGTACTCCTCTAAAGTTGTGTTTATATGCTGCTCCTTATGTGAATGAATTGGGAATGGGACCATACATGCCAGCCACATCCTCAGATACCAATGTGCCCTGTGGCCATGACTCTTTCTTGGCTGTGCCATTGGAATTTGTTTGCAATGTGTCTCCATGTGGATGCATTGGGTGGAGCCTGGGCCTTGCACACAACTGCCAAATTGGCGCAGTCTCCTTCTACCTTGCACATTCATTCATTGGGGGGGGGGAGAATAGGACACGATCAGGGCTCCCTGTGAACAACAGTGGGATTCAAATTAGTCATGACTAACTTGTTCCTTTTGTTTCAGTTAAACTTAATCCCTGCTCAGGTGCTCAGTGATCCAAACAGACTATGTTGTTTTTAGTTCCATGGAGAAAAAAAACGTAGGGACATTTTCCTACATGCTGTATGCTCCTGGATGCTGTCTTCACCTCCTGCAGATCATCACTTGAAGAGGGCAGGATTCATATTGCAGAAAGTACCATAAAACAAAAGGTTGTGAAGAGATAACGAGCAACCCACTCCTCCCACTATTCTCCACCTAAGCTCCTTGGGAGAAGGTTGAATGCAAACAGGGGCTACATGGACCAAAACAGAGCTGTGGCAGAGATCCAAGAGTAGAACTCTCAGAACCATATGGCTTTCACGGGTGCCTTGAAGAAGCACCCTTTCCCCAACTTAAATTCCCCTTCCTTACAGCTGCCATTAGCTTTGCCATAGAAGAAAAACAGTCCTACAGCTTTCCAGTTTGTCCCCACCCACCACCCCCACAAGGGATGCCAATCTTCTGAGACTGCAGGAATCTGCATCCAAAAGCAATCCAGGAGATTTTAATAGGGCCTCCAGGAATTTCCAATGCTATACCTAGAAAAAAAAGTCTTCAATAGCTGCAGTCAGAATTAGCAACGCTGCCCGTATTTCAAAGCACATCTTCCACAGATGCCAGCAGCTTTCATACCATCATACAAGACGGCTATTCAGCAAGGAGATGCTACCACTAAGGAGTTCCCAGAACTATATAAATGCACATTTGTTGTAAAATAGCAAAGGAAAGAGAACTGACTAGTGTGAACTGACTAGGGTGGTTTTTTGTTTTTTGTTTTTAACTATGTCCACAACAGAATCAAGGTTGCTTGCTGAGTTTAAAGAGAAAGGATGTGGAGAGCAGGGAAGATTGGGTCAGGGAGTGCCACCTACTGGCAGAAAGCAACAATTTGTCAAACACGTTCTTTTCAAAAGGCAAAACAATTGATGCACCATTTGGAACAGTAGTTGGCAACCTTCAGTCTCGAAAGACTATGGTATAAGCCTACAGCATCCGGTATTCCCAGGAGGGCTCCCATCCAAGTATTAACCAGGCCTGACCCTGCTTAGCTTCTGAGATCAGACGAGATCAGGCATGTGCAGGGTAACAGTGGCCATTTGGAACAGTAAGTTATAATAAATAATCATATTACATAATATGCATAATCATATTACATAAGAATATATAATTATTCTGAGGTTAACAGGGATCAGGATGTAGAATCTCAGCCTATTCCAGGAACCAAATCTGACTGACCCACCCATGATACCAAATGATGTGGTTGCCTCAGGCAACAGACAGTTGGGGAAGCACCCCTGCTAACTGGATAAGAGGCACTTTTTCAAGGGAGTGTTTTTTTGTCTAGCAAGGGGAGAGTAAACTGGCCTTCCTCACCCCAGCAGTATCTTTTCTAGTGGCTACCTGCTAGTGTTCTTTTGCATCTTTTTAGATTGTGAGCCCTTATGGAACAGGGAGCCATTAGTTATTTGATTTTCTCTGTAAACCACTTTGTGAACTTTTTATCAAAAAGCAGTATATAAATACTATTAATAATAATAATCTGCCTACTTGCCTCCACTGCCCCTTTTCTTTTCACTCCTTGGATTGGGAAAGGGGGGGGACAGAAAGAAAATGTGGAGGACAGTGAGCAAGAACATTAGAGAACAGGAGGAGCAGAAGCTGGCACACCATTGGGGAAGGGGGGATTTGGCATGCCTCCTCAAGCGTCAGGAGGTCTTGGGCCCACCATGCATGGGACCATTTGGAACGGCAATTACTTTTTCTTTGGCCATGTACAAATGGTCCCAAAAAACAGAGGTGAAAACTGATGGAGGGAGTGGATGTACTCCTTTGCTGTAACACAATATTCTGTGGGAATGGGGAAAGGATGCTAGAAAAGTAGAAAAGATTCTGTGAAAGGAGGGAAGGCGTTTTGGTCTATTAACAAGTGGGTGTAATTTTAGGAAATACTCTATTATTGTATTAGAAGGTCTGTTACCATCAGGATGCTATAACATCAAAGGTTTGGTTTGAGTGATGGGTTTACAACATCCTGAAGAATGCTTTGATATGGAAAGGGTTCAGCTTGGGAGAGCTGGCAGAAGGGAGTAAAATTACCAGAAGGCTGAAAGTCCTTGAGATGTAGGGCTGACTGGGAAGGATCACAGGAGTCAGAAATGTGACATTATGCCAATGAGTTAGTGTACAAGCAAGTTTTGATTAGTCAGCAAGACTTCACAGATTTTGGAAGAACTGTGATTGGACCCAACTCCACAAGGAATCTAGAAGACATAGCTATTTAAAACAACCTAGGCATATAGCTGGGCATGCTTCTTAACTGCTGCAGAGCACGCTGCCTCTTCAAACCACCAATGAAAAGCTGAAGTCATCTCTGATAACAAAGGCTAGATTATTGAGTAGTGTAGGCATTAGCTCACTTCTATTTCGTGTTGGCTGCCGTGTAAACTTACCTTTCTCTGGGACTGTCTTAATAGCCAATTCATACAGAGCTGGTGACAAATCCCCAGAATGTACTAATAGATGTTCAGTCAAAAAAAAAAATTCTCTAACCACTTTTTCCAGGGCTCCATTGTGTGCACAAATGTTACCTGCAAGATTCCCTGTTCTTAAAAGTTATTCGTCAGCAATAATTACTTTTTTTTGCACCTTTCACCTCAGATTTCCTTTCCTACCAAATTACACATCACTGCTTTACCAGAAGGGGGTTGGGGGGCAAATGCTCTGGGGCACCATGGCCCTCACCCCACCCACATCCATTTCCCCCCCCAGGCATTTCCAAGGCCTTCTGAGAGGCGGAAAGGCCGCACAGGGTCTCCCTGGCCCCCAGAAGGCCTTCTGTGGTCTGTGGTGGGCCTAAAAACATCGTCCAGTTTCTGGCATAAAACTGGAAGTGACATTTTTAGGCCATCCAGAGGCTACAGAAGGTCATCTGGGGGCCAGGAGGCCATGCACAGCCTCTCTGGCCATCAGAAGGCCTCCAGACACGCCCTGTGGGGTGGCACTTTGCAGTCCTGGCCCAAAGCAGCACAGGGGTCAGGACTGCAATTGTTACACAGTTGTGCCATTGGCTGTTGCACAGGATCCCTGCCCATGACTGCATTTCCCAAATGTGTTTCAAAAAGCACTAGGGGTTAACATTTCCCTGTGAGAATGGAGGAAAGACTAAGGCTACTTAAGCAAAGTTTTTCCAGGCTTGTCAGTAACATTGCCCAAATAATGCACATGATTGATGCAACTTCTCAGAAAAGTAACAGTGATTTAGACATTCTCTTGTAGTTTAAGTGATAAAGAGAAAGCAGACAGGTCTGTCATACACTGATGTAATGTGCCCTTAATGACTGACTGGGATCATCTTTCTTTCAGAGACCATATTGCAATTATACAGTGAATATCCTTTGGACCAGCAGTACTGAAGTTATGTTAAACCATCAGTAGTAAAACTGTTTAATAGATAACATACAAGAAAAGAGTTGAGCAGTTTATGTACTCAGTTATACAGAACTATATAGTTTGTAATGTACTACTTATATCAGAGGCTTGCAATTTACACAATGGCATTAGTGAAAATACATGTCAGCATCACTTGAAAGTCAGAATATGCATACAGGTCAAGCCTCCATATATGCAGATTCAGGACCTGTGGTTTTAACTAACTGTGGATTCTGAACCCACAATGGAGGCTGAACCAGAGTTCCCCAACACAACCAGAGATGTTCTCTGGTCATGTTCGGGAGCCTTTCTGAGGCCCATAGAAGCCTCCAGACAGCAACTGGAAGTCCTATGGACTGAACCCACTGATTTGTTTATCTGCAATGGGTCCAAGAACAGTTCCTCCACTGATACCAATGTCCAACTGTAAAGGAAAAGCTTCCTTCATGTAGACTACCTAGACCAATTGTAACCCTGAGTTGTAAGGTTCACATGGCAAACTCACAGGGTTCTAGAAGGAGGTGCAGGCTGTGGGGCAGCAAAAGACACAGAAATATTATGAATACCTCCAAAGCAACAAGCAATAAGACACTTGCAGAACTTGAAGGCACTTCAAACATTGCTGCTCTTTAACTAGTTAGAACTTAATCACAAGCTAAATCTGCTTGTGATATTTAAAGTTCCTAATATACGCCACACATTCACAGCTGCAGCCACACTTTCAAGAAGCAAGAAAGCATTCAGAAGCAGCAAAAACATTTGAGAGTTATTCTGGGAGGATTTTGGAAGCATCTTGATTAACAGGATGCACAGAGTCCGAGGAAGAAAGCAGCAGCAAAACTAAGGCCCCCCCACCCCCAAAAAGAAAATAGACCATCCAGTTCAGAGCAAGCCCATGAGTTTGTCATGCAATGGAAAGTAGCATCTGGCAACATTATTTAACTAGATGCACTGAATACAGAAGCAGACATGGACAATCTGGAGAAGCTCACTATGCCCACAGGAGACTGGGCCACTGATCATCTATATTCTGAAATTTCGAATGTGGGGATAATATTTTGTTCTAACACAAGCACTCCAAATTCTACCCAACAAAACCTTCCACTATATTTTTAACTATATAACAGGCTCAATTTGCACCTTCTGTGGAAGGCTATTCGCACAAAATACTTTTAGAAATTATATTAGGGAAAGCACAGCTTCTCTCCATTTTTGGCATCCACCTTCCCTAGAAAAATCTTATAATACATATCTAGCAATTCACTGGTTGCATAAGGTACTACACTCAGTGTAGTTAAGAGCATTAGATACATTCCAAAAGGAATCAAGTTGCATAAGCAGAAACTACCTGCTTCTTTAGCTCTGTCCACTAGCAGCCTTACATACATTAAGTACAGAAGTATACATTGCTATAGGCCCTAATTGTAATATGTACCATATAATTCACTGAAGCTCCAGAATATCACCATACGGTTGCACCCAGCTTTAGCTGTTCAACACAGATCCTTCTTTTATCTGAGGATGTTTCGTCCTTTCAACATTTAAGCTGATGTTCAGTCCCATCTCAGCATATTGCCTGCTTCAGTGAATGGCTACAGTGGTGCCACAGAGTTAGTTGGCTACAGGTGGAGGACTCTCAGGCAGGAGGGATGCAAAGAAAGCCTTGAAGAACAGCCATGCAGTGCTCATGAATGAAGGTGCTGCAGGCTGAGTCTCTGGTACAGCTTCAGAGGCCTCTGCTTCACCAGGATCACCAATATTTTCCTCCTAGCAAAGAAAGAAAGAGAACTAATCCAAGGTCTTTTTCCAACTGCATCAACCGCTAATATTCTCTTAAGTACTTGGAGGTGTGCATTTCCTGGAGGCTTCATACAAAACAGTTACAGGTATAGTAAAACCCCACCATAACACTACCCACAATAATGCAAATATTGATAAAATGCCATCAGTGATTGGCTCCCATTCTCCACCACACTCCATTCCTAACCCCAGTTAGGTTAGGAATGGAGGCAGGGAAGAACGGGAGCCTGGAAGAAATGAAATGACTGCCTTATTATCATTCGGGACTGGTGTACAGAGATGGTGTGAAACTATAAATTCATTCATTCATTCCACCTTTATTGGCATAAAATGAAACTAGAAGTTCTGCACTTCCAGATTTCAAGGCAGTGCACATCAGGCATGGAAGGATTTTGTTTCGAATGCAGGGGCACTACACCCAAGACAGCATCGGGCAGTGTTTGAAATTGTGCTGCCTCTATTTTTGATGTGTACAGAATACAAAAACATGCTAAGGGTGCAAACCTAACCCCTTATATCAGTGCTTTCCAGCACTGGCATAGCGCTGCCAATGGGACATGTGCTGCATCCTGCAGTTGGGTGTCACTCATGGAGGCCTCCTCAAAGTAAGGGAATGTTTGTTCCCTTACCTCAGAGCTGCACTGTCCTCATGTCAGTGCTGGAAAGCACTGACATAAGGGGTTAGGATTGCACCCTAAGAAAAGGAGACCAAGACTGAAATTCTAGGCATGCTTATTGACACAAGCAGCAAGTTCCACTGAATGAATGACTTGATTCTGAATAAATGTGGTTAAGACTGGGCTAAAAGTCCATCTGAGTCTGACTTATGATTGTTCAGAAAAACAACGCAAAATGACAGGATCACAAAGGAACTTACTGGCAAGTTATTGTTTTGGTCTTGGTTAACAGCTTCTTCAGGAGGAACATTGTTTTGAGCAGGCTGAACTTGCCTCCGCCGAAAGGGGAACCATCTACCCTGGTGCCTAAAATGAGACAAAAAGATAGGCAGGTTTTAAAAAGAAAATCATGAAATTTGCATAATTAACAAAGCATACACAAATGTAGCCAAGAGGAAGCCAGAACATTGTATGCGGCATAGAAGAAAAGCATTTGCTTTGGTTTACTAGGCAAAGAGACACCTCTTTAAAGAGGTGAATTGCCTATTTAGTAAGAAGGTGGTGAGCAACCATCCCTGTTCATCCAAGAATAAGTCTGTCCCACTGGTGATTACTAGTGTCTCGCTCGTGCCCCTTTAGGACAGAACACTATTATTCCTTTTGCCACATAAACTGCTTTGAACACTGTTTAGTGTGGAGGAGCAGTATATAAATACTCCAGGTACTGCAATTTTCTTATGAAGAGATGCTATAAGGCCAAAACAAGGCGATTGTGCAAATTGCAGTTTGGTTCAGTTTATACCAGGGCTGGCCAAACCCCAGCCTGAGCACTGGTTCCAGAGTTCAGCCAAATCCATCTACCCCATGAGTAGACCTTTCTGCTCCACTTCAGCATCAAGCAAAGTCCCCCTCATTCGGGGGACAGGGACCCTCTGGGCAGTCGCACTGTCATCCCAGAAAGCTGTGCAACAGGATGTCCAGGCAGATGTGACTGCCCAGAGAGTCCCTGTCCCCCAAAACAAGGGGGACTTCATGCATCACCAAAGCAGAACGAAAAGATGCGGTCCAAAAGGGAACTGCTTTTCCTTTGCACAAGTTTGCCCACTGCTGCTTTATACCAAAAAGCAAATTATAACTA
This sequence comes from Tiliqua scincoides, assembly GCF_035046505.1. Taxonomy (NCBI): domain Eukaryota; kingdom Metazoa; phylum Chordata; class Lepidosauria; order Squamata; family Scincidae; genus Tiliqua; species Tiliqua scincoides. The sequence goes on from NC_089829.1 coordinate 21,568,244, forward strand.
TTCTGTGCCCCTTTTAAGCATCACAGAATGACTGCCTATTCAAGTTAAAACTTTACAGCCTGCAGAAGTGTCTGATGTGTTGAACTGTTTTTAAAATGCATTTGCTACTAGAGCACATGTTATTATTCTAAGATCAATAAGCATACTGAGAAGATAACAGACTTCAATATCTAATACATACAACATGCATTGTCCTTGTGTTACTTTGGGGTTAACAGCAATCATTCATTACAGACAACAGTGAGACAAGTAGGCACTTAAGAACATAAGAACAGAAGAGCAGCCCCACTGTATCAGGCCAAAGGCCCATCTAGTCCAGCTTCCTGAATCTCACAGTGGCCCATCAAATGCTTCAGGGAGCACACAAGACAACAAACACAACCCGTGTCCTGGTGCCCTCCCCTGTGTCTGGCAATCAGAGGCAGCCTACCTATAAGACCAGGAGCTTGCACACATATACCATGACCTGTAACCCGTGATGAACTTTTCCTGCAGAAATCTGTCCAATCCCCCTTAAAGGCATCATGCCATCACTACGTCCTGTGGCAAGGAGTTCCACAGGCTAATTACAGGCTGGGTAAATAAATATTTTCTTTTGTCCATCCAAACTCTCCCAACACTCAACTTTAGTGGATGTCCCCTGGTTCTGGTGTTATGTGACAGGGAAAAGAGTGTCTATCTATCCATCCCCTGCATAATTTTGTATATCTCAATCGTGTTCCCTCACAGGCACCTCTTTTCTAGTCCCATACGCTACAGCCCTTCCTCATATGGGAGGTGCCCCAGTCCAGCGGTCTGTGATCTGCAAAACCAGTGAGCTACAAAACAGGTTTCCCATTTACAGGTAACAGGAGTGCAATGGTTCCTAAACTTTTTAGCACTGGGACCAACTTTAAAATGACGCAATCCGACCCACCTAGCTCTACAGGACTAACAAAAAACAGTTTCACTTTACCAGCTGTTCAAGTCTCAGTATTTATCCTTTTTACTATGGTGGAAGGGGCCCACCTTCTGGAGTGTTGGTCCCATCAGACTGAGACCATTCTCATGGTGTTACATTCCTCTCGGCCTGCTCTTCAAAGTGGACCGAGGCACAGCGGCCTACAAGAAAACACTTACATGCGGTTTAGTTGCACTTTCTATAGGATTCAATATATTCTCCTTGTCACCTATCAGCTTGTCAGTTTCATGACCCACCAATAATCAGGTTGTGACCCACAGTTTGGAAAATACTGCTTTCATCTCACCCCAGCAGTGTCTGTTCTGGTGGCTGTCTGCTGGTATTCTTTTGCATCTTTTTAGATTGTGAGCCCTTTTGGGACAGAGAGCCATTTAGTTATTTGATTTTTCTCTGTAAACTGCTTTGTGAACTTTTAGTTGAAAAGCGGTATATAAATACTGTTAATAAATAATAGTGGAACTACTGTAAATGTTTAGAACTTGACACAGTACTGCCATCTTTCAGGAAATTAGGCTAAAGAGATGCTGTACCCCTTGTCAGTGATCAATGAGTAGTCTCCCCAAGTATCTTCTTTTAAATAATGTGAATCAACTTAATAACTGGTATGTGGCGAGAATGCATGCACTCGTGAGATAACTCAACTGCCCCCTAACCCTGCAAAAAAAGCCCAATAGTAGAAACTTACAAGAACATGAGAAGGGTGCCAACCATGACCATAAAAAGTCTGCTCATGCTGGAGTAGAAATAAACAATGTTGACGAACACGTAGAACAGAGTTGCAGAATAGAGCCAATCCAGCCAATCACGATTGGCTTCTTCGTCTTCTTCCCTTAAAGGACCACCTTGTGCGTTCATTTGCAGATTTTGGTTAACTCCTGGATTCACCTGAGGGGGAGCATTGGGATTCCCAGGCTGGTTGTCAACAGGAAATGGACCAGGAAGAGGAGCTGGAGCAGCAACAGGAGCCACTGGGATGTCCTGTGTACTTTGTGTAATGGATGAATCACTAGTAGCAGCACTGGCAGCCATGCTGAATATGCAAGAAAAAAGGAAGGAGCTCATTTTGAAAGCAGGAAAGAACTTGCTGAATCTTAATCCACGAATTAATATGCATTAGCCTGGGAAGTAGCCAGGAGACTGCTTCTTTGCCTGTAAAATGGCAGCAGTGGATTTTATTGGCCCAAATAAAATGTATCCATCAAGACAGACTTCAGCTCTGTGTGCCCAGAAAACACAGCTCTTCCCTTTCTGTGTCAAGAGCTTGCCTGACACAGAAAGGTTCATCATGTGGCTTTTTCAGCTTCACTTTACTGATACAAAGAGGTGGACAGTGGCCTGGGCAGGCTCTAGCATTTAACTCCTAGTAAGAATCAGCCAAGTCAAAGCAGAAAACTTACTACTGCATGTAGTACTGTCTTGCGTAAATCTGCTGGAACCACAACTGCAACAGGTGATACGTGGTATATGATGAATATCCAGGATCAAGGCCTTGAAAGGGAGGCTGTAGTTGCGACCTTCATAACACACACACACACAAAAGATGCTTGATGAGAACAGGTGTGCTGCTAGCATTTTTCCTCTCCCCCAATTTTAAGGTACACAGCAAAGGCTTTTGTAAGGTTTTATGCTGCCAGCCAAGTACGTGCTATACAACCTCATGTTAGATCTCTATAACACACTCCTGACCCAGGAAAAAAGGAGAACTTAACTGGGTTACATTCAAAGTTCTACTGGAAGACAACTACCTGCTGCTGTAAAATATCACGAGCCTGCAAATATTGCCTTGGTGTCCTAGCCAGTTTACCTGTTCTTGCCACCAAATCTCTTAGGCTTCTGGCACGCCCAGGAGACTTTGGGAAGAAATAGGAACTTCTCTTAGTTGCACCAGAGTACAAAGAAAGTAAGAAACAGCTTATCACCTTAGCTAAATCCCAGCACAAGTGAAGACAGACCCCACTTTCCCTCTCCTGACACCTAAAGGGCTCAAGGAAAAAGCAAGGTTCTCTTGTGCTCCAATTCTAGGATAGGAACAGCAAGGGCCCCCACTATTTCTCATCTTACCCAAAGGACACCACAAGCAAGACCCTTGTGGTGGGATTGTGTGTTGCTGAGCATTCTGGCCAAGGAGCCAGCAAAAGCTCCGCATGCAAGGGGATCTACAGATGCCCATAAAGCTCCACTACAAATACAAATATATTTTAGGAATGACTAAGGCACAAGCCACCAGCAGAACTGATGCACTTGTATAAACCAATTTATTTCCATATGCACCAAACATACCTACTGGCAGCTTCTCTTGTAGAAGGCTGATTGGAAGATCTCTCCCTTTGACTCCAGGCACAAACCGAAGATCGTACAGAAGAATGTTGGCTAAATGTTGTCCCCCATTGCTTGGCTTCAGTAATCTAAACAACATTGAATATGAGAGACTGTGTGTTTGGGGGGCTGCTAAGGAACATTTCAGTGTTCAAAGAAATACTTCCCACAACAGTTGCCATGTAAAGTGGGGTTTGGTATACCAACTCTCAATGTGAGATGTGCTACCAACATTCCACCTGTGACTCGGAGTCAGCCTGTGGTTTAATTATCAGACATCCAACAGTCATCTTAGCAACATGCTCCTGTTAACAAGTTGACCATCAGATGTCTAAGAATTTAATACAGCGATTTTCAACCAGAGTGCTGTGAATGATCCACATGTGTGCCACCAGAGTTTGGAAAAGATCGTTTATTAATAGGACCACTGGGGGATCTTGAGTCCACCACTTGCTGTGTAGTATACCTTTCAATTTAAAAAAAAAAACTTATGATGTGCCTTGACAATTTAGAATCTTGTCAGTAATGTGCTGATTTAACATGAGATGAAAAAGGTTGAAAATCACTGATTAACACAATGACTTAAAGACAGTAACTTTGCAACCCCACCTCTCCAGCTACAAATCCACTTCAATGACATACAAATGTCATGTTCATCAGACAGAAGACCAAAGTCAATGGCCAACCACAGCAGCCTGTGGATTCTGATGCAATGCAATACCTGAATACAGGCTACCAAGCAAATTACACACTACATGCCAACTTTTGCCATGTGGGCTGCTACAGCTTCAAGAACAGCAGGGGCTCAATCCACTAACAATTATTATGTGCAATAACTTATAAGTATACATTAGGAATAAGTTTATTTTTTAAAATTATGCTCTAAAACAGGGGTCTCTAAACTTTGGCCAGAGGGCCGCATCAAATATTTGGCACGGTGTAGAGGGCGAAAAAAATATTAAATATAAAATTTATATAAATAAATTAGAGATGGAACTTAGATGAAATTCACTTAGATGAAATTCATTCATCTGAGTGAATAAATGAATGAATGGGATAATTCATTCAATCTCTCTGGCCCTTAGAACACCCTCCAGATGCAACCAGAGCGCAGCTCCAATCATGTTGGGTCAAGTGGGCCAGAGGCTTTGAGGGGACAAGAGGCTGGCCACGGGCCGCATAGAGGCTTGCTGTGGGCCGCATCTGGCCCCTGGGCCAGGGCTTGGAGACCCCTGCTCTAAAACATGAGAATTCAGGATAGCCCAGAATAGCCAAAAAGAAATCCATTTCCCAACACTATGTTTAACTTACAAAACTGTCACAAAATGCAACAGTAACTAGTTTAAATGACTTTCAAAATGGAAAAAATGTATGTTTATCACGTGCTACTAGCCATGATGGTAAAGATGACAACAAAAATGCTCAGACAACATACCTTTGGGAACCAGGAAAGGATGCTTTCCTCCACTGTGCCCCCAAAGTGAGCTTTCAAGGGCACTGTGACAGCCTAGATCAGGACTATCCAAACTCCTGCTTGTTTATCCAGGGTTTGGAAAAAGCCCCTCCCCCCCGGCCGTGAATGGTGCTTACCATTGCACCACAGTGCCTCTTATTTTGCAACCCAATTTCTGCATAGGAACACACTGGGCAGTTGCATCTGCCCAGACATCCTGCTGCACAGCCTGCTGGGATGCTGGGCAATAGACAGGACTACCCAGAGTGTCCCTGTGCAGAGACTGGGTTGCAAAACAAGCGAAACTGTGACAGAACAGAAAGCACCAGACAGGACGGGGAAGGCTTTTTCCAGACACAAAGGTCTCCACTTTGGAGAACGCTGGTCTAGATGAACACTGTCTTGTTATATAGACCAGAGGTTCATGTTCTACAAGCTTCCATGAATAGTTAACTAGACTGAGCTCCAGGTGACAAAATTCTTTAGATACCTGAAATACTCTCTTCAGGACAAGAGTAACCTAAAAAGCTACATGCAAATATCTAACATACCTTTCTGACAGTCTCTGGCACATTCTTTGAGTTGCACACCAGGTGGACAGCATGCATCGCTTCCTGCTAAAATATAAACCAAACAAGACAGGATTCAGTCAACCGCATTTACTTGGTTGCACTACAGACATCAAAAGGAACATTTGCATGTAACATTAAGTACCTTGGCAAAAACCTCTTCCAAACGAAGGTGGTTGTGTAATAGTTTCCCAGAATAAATCAACCTCTGACAGTCTTCAGGCTTTAAAAAGAGAAGAGAACATATTGATTAAATCTCACTCTGTAGGGTTATGCAGAACATTCATGGTTCAGTTCTTGTTAATGTGTTCATTTTGAAATGAAATTAAAATACCTGCAGTCCAAAGAGTATCTCCCGCCTAACTTGGAGCATCTGCGGTCCATCTGTTCTGCAGCCACATGACTGACAATGGCGCAACGGCTCAAGCAAGCAACATTCGTAAATACATTAGCAGGTTTTGCCTGGCCAATCAATTCAGAGGTCCTCAACCGTAGCTATGATGGGCAATTGGATTTTGGCTTTTGCTAATTGGATTTTTAAGAGAAATACCATGCAATTCTTAATTTGTCTTAAGGGATATGGGATATGGAATAAACAGCTTCCATCCACAAGAAAATAGTGTTTCAAATGTCACCACATGCAAGATCTCACAGCTGTTTCACCAAGCCATTGTTTGAGAAATAGTGGAGAGAGACTCCACCTATAGAAGACAAAGTACAAGCCCAAAAGACAAACCAAGCCTGTTCACACTGATGCCTTAGAAAAAGTATCAGTCAAGTTGACAGCAACACAGTCCATTTTTGGACTCAAGTTTTTGATGGTTACAGCTGTTGCTGAGAATTGGTTCCAAACACCAAAGCCAGTTTCAGTGGCTTCAAATTCAAGAATTGGAACCCATTATTGGTGGTTTTTAATAAGCGCAATGGACAGCCATTTCTGAACCCAGATGAGAATGTCCATCTTGGGAGAAGATTAAATAATCAGAATCCACCATAATTCACACTGATAAAAATACAGTAATTGCCAACCCCAATTAAGCATCTTGTTATCCTCATTACTAACTCTTTAAAAAAAATATTGTAACCTTACAACAAATACCTGTTTATGAACCTCATTTCTTGCATCACAGGTTTCCATTAAATCAGGGTTTCTCAAACTGTGGGTTGCAACCTGATTGTTGGTGGGTAGCAAAGCTGCAACTGACAAACTGGGGAGGAGCAGACGGGGGTGCAGAGATGGTGGTAGGCTCTGCTGCCATATCCTACACCTTCTCCTGGGACACAGGTTTCCTCAAATCTGCATCCTCTCAATAACGGGCGCAGAACGAAGGAGATCCTTTGGGGCCACCAGGTCGCTACGCAGGGTATGGGAATGAGGTACCCTACTGCACAGGGTAAGTTCCCTTATTGAGGAGACCTGGTGGTGCTTCCCTGGCCCCAATGGAAGCACTGGTTGCCATTTTAGCGCCACTGCATCCTTGGACACTAGGGAAGCTTAGGATTGGGCTGCCTGGTCTTTACACATTTTTGGGAGAATGGATCATGGCAGATTATAAGTAAACACTCTGAATCTAAAGCCCTGCGTCCAGGACCACAGTACTCCAAGGTCACTGGAGATCCTCATTTAATTCTGAGGTTAGCAGTTCATAGTACACCAGTATCCCCAGGGTACAGTCTGGGAGTTAAAGCAGAATCCATAATTTTGTTTTTTTATTGTGGAATATTTTCATCTCTACCAAAAATGTGACTGAATGATATGCCTGTCCACTGAACCGCTTACTAATTGTACATGTTCTTTTCTTGTTACAGAACAAAACATTTTAAAGAACTGTCGGTTTCTAAAAAAAAGAAGAAGCATGCCCCCCAGCAGTTTCAGAAGGCTTTAAATACACTTATGAATTTGCAAGTGGCCTAGGACTTTGCTGTTGCAAGCTGTTCTGAATTCAGATACAGGTTGGGCATCCCTTATCCAAACTCCTTGGGACAAGAAGTGTTCAGATTTTTCCATATTCTGGAATACTTGTATATATGTAATGAGGGATCTTGGTGACAGGGCCCAAATCTTAAGTCATTTATGTGTCATACATGCCTTATACACACAGCCTGAAGGTAATTGTATACAATTTTAATAAATTTGTGTATAAAACGTTTGTGCATGAAGCACAGTTTGTGATTTTATTTCTTTTATTTCTTTAGGCAAAAAAAATTTTTAAGTCATATTGGCACTCAAAAAAGTTCTTTATTTTGAAGCATCCTGTATTTTGGAATTCCAGATAAGGTTACTCAACTTGTACGATATTTGTGACTAATCAAACGAGACAGAAGGAAAGTTGCATCACTCTACAGGAAACCTTTTCTTGGTTCCCGGTTACACTGCAAACACATGGCACACAGGCCTGTCTGAACAGTTTTGTATGTTTGCATTACAAAGCAAACATATGAATTTGATAACAGCATGTTTGCTTTTGTTACCCAACCCTCATCAAGGATAGAAGAATCAAGTCAGATGTTTGCGGTTAATGATTTTTGCTGTTGTAAGCATTCATTTTAGAGTTTGTTCTTCACAAAAGTGGCAACTTTTAAAGTTACTTCCACTACCATCACAGTAGCAAAGCAGATACAAATATTTGGTTGTCAACAGAAATAAATCACAAGCTGCAAGCAAGGGGGCAAAATGTTGCCGCTTCACACAGTCTGACATAGCAGAACAATCATGCTGAATCTTGGAGAACAGAGTGACCAGCTGCTAGGAGAGTCCAGATTCTGGTTGGTTGGGTTACATAATACTGCCTGTTGATGTCGAGAGAGCTATTTTGCAAAACACAGCTACAGAAGAATCACAGTTGACCTCAGAAACACACCTTGTAAATACTAAGCTAAGAATTTACAAGAAATAACAAAGGCTAAAATGAACAGAGACCAGTTACTAATCTAATACATAGCACTGAAGTGCCACAGAGATACTTTATACTCAGAAGAACACACAAGCGCTATTCATTCCCTAGTTCAAGGGTTCTTAAACCCACTTTTTAAAAGATAATCTGTCCAGGACCTACCAGAAGTGATGTCATTAACCTGGAAGTGATATCATGGCCAGAAGTGACATAAATTTAGGCTTCAAACCTAAGCCTTGATCAGCAAAAAGGTCCCATTTCACAGAACACCTGCCCTGCTCAGCTCAGAATTCAAACATTCCAGCTTGCAAGTCAAAGCTGAAAGCAGAATTGGAACCTTCTCCAACCACACAGCCTTCCAGCATCCCATCTTCCTACCAATTCAGGACAAAGCATCTGAAAGCACCCATTGGGAGCCCATCCTGCCTGGCTGCTCTGTAGCCTGTATTTTCATCACTGTGCTGTATGGTGACTGAGCTAGGTGCTATGCAACCCACCTGAAATTGGCTCACAACCCAACTACTGGGTCCCGACACACAGCTTGAGAAACGCTGCCCTAGTTCATGGGAGGGAAATGCTAGATTTCAATTGTTGTATAAAATGAAAGCCTTTTCCAAGAAAAGGAAGCAGATGGGAGAACCGAGTGTGCTTTGGAGAGAAACTGACTGAAGAAAGGTTACAGGAACCAAGAGTGTGGCTTAAAGGAAAGCAAACTTATGCAGGGAGAAAGAATGAGCAGTAAACCAGATAAGCAAGTATTGGAGAAGAGGGCAAAGGACAGTGGACAAATACTGAACTGGGACATAGGATATGTTGACTGATTCCACCTGCACTGATAGAGGGCTGGAGGAGGAGGAGCAGCAAGAGAAGAGCAGAAATGGCCACCACTGCATCCTGCAGGGCCAGGGAAGCAGCTGGAGGTCTCCTCGGGGTAAGGAAACTTTGGTTTATGAACCTGAATCTTAACCCATTTTTGCCTGGCCTGCAGATGTACAGATTTGATCCCTGTTGCATATGTGCAGCATTGGGCAGAAATGGCTTAACTTGAAGTACATATATGGGGCTGGATGATAGCGAGGGCTCATCAACATCTCCAACATCTGATGCTTCCTCCTCCATGCTGGCTATCTCTTGATGCATTGAAGGTTGCTGGCCCAACAATGAGGCCTCAGAGATCAACAGTAGGTAGGGGATTGCTTTACCCATCCACCTCCATCTGTCTCTTGGCTTCTTTCCTTAGCTTGCCCCAGACCCAAAACAGCCTCAGGTAGCCAGAGATAATCTCTCATCACCAGAGTTATGAAGAGTCAGCTGGAGTCCCTGAGATGGTTGGGCAAGTCTGAAAGCAGACACAAATATGCCTGACAATTCTCCACAAGCCAATACTAATGCCCCTTCGATGTGGCACCAGTATAGCACTCATGGATAATGAGAATGGCTAGGGAGAGGTAGACTTATTCTGCCCAGAATTCGCAGGAACTTGCATATAAAGAGCTGACTATATCATCCCTAAGCTCCACTCCTTGACCAGAACTCCACCCACCACTCCCACTCTCCAAGCAATGAGGAGTCACTCACTCAGCCTCCAACCACCCTAACCAATAAGACAGTGTTTCTCAATGTTTATTCTCTGCTGTACCATGTCCCAAACCGCTGGGGGAGGCAACTAAACAGCCACCCAGCCACCAGGTAGATGGGACTCATTAGCCTGGGAAGGCAGCTCATCTGAGAGAAGGAAAACTCTGATCCCAAACCTCCACTGCCTTGTGGCTACATCCAGTTATGGAAAAGACTTCAGGAGTCAACCTCGTGGCAAAATCCGGAGCCGGAGTCCCTGAGGCAGTTCATGGCTGAACACAGTCATGTTCTGGCAACTCCTGCAACACCACTGCAACCAACCATATTGGCTTCTGCCTTTCCATTGGACCATTTCAGCGACGTGGAGAGGGGGGATTTGATGCATGGGTAACAGTCTATCCTCCATATCTACTTTACCCAGGCTTCGCACACTGGAGAGGACACTCTGTTCCAGAACCACTATTCAGAGCGCGATACCATAGTCTTCCAAGACTGAAGGATGCCTACCATGTCCCTTCATCCACCTATTGGAAGTACCACCGGAAGTAACTGGTGATGACATAATCTCCAGTTACTTCTGAGTTGAGAGACCAGATGCAATGTGACAACCACCAGTAAGAGGCTCAGGGCGGGAAGGAGAACTTTTCAGAGGGTGTGAAAAGCATGCTTTGTAGCTCTGCCTGCCAAGCAGAGCCTCCTACTGAAGCTTGTCACATCATGTCACTAGCCTCACTGCCAGGCAGCAGATGTCTGGGGACCCCACAAGTACCACCAGACACCACCTCAAGTACCACCGGTTGAGAAGCACTGCAATAAGGCACTACTCCCAATCCCAGCAAGAAGACAGCCTTCCCATCACTCCATCTCCACACCACTCTGTTTCAAGGCAGACTGCTGCTGGTCTTACAGATGCCACTGGGCTCCCAGTTGCTTGAAGGGCAGGATCATGTTAACCAAGGCAGACTGCTCCTGGCCCTGGAGGCTCCACTGAGCTCACAGTCGCCTGAGGAGTGGGGCTATGTTAACCAAGGTAGACTGCTCTTGGCCTTGGAGGCTCCACTGAACCCACAGCCGCGGGGGAGGCTCCACGGAGGGGCGGCAGAAGGAGAGAGGGAAAGTCTCACCGGCTGGTCGGGGTGGAGGCTGCGCAGCTCCGTCTTGAGGCGCCGAACGCTCCAGGCTCGCTGGGCTGAGAGAAGCAGGTCCGGGTGGCGCTGCGAGGGGCTCTTGACGACCAGACTGACCGCGTCGCTGCCCTCCTCACCCCCTTTGCCTTCCGCCATCGCTCCTCCCTTGCGACCACTCCCTCTGTCAACTACAACAGCCGCCCCGGCTGCAGCGCCACCTCCCTTTTATAGCCTCTGCCCACACGCTCCGCCTACTCCACTTCGCCTCGTTGCTGTGGCCTCTGCGGATTGGCTGGCGGAGGGAGCGATGACGAGACGTGGGCCTATCAGGAGCTGCTTTGGGGGTGTCACTCAAGGGGGAGAGGACTACACGTGAGCGCGGCGACGCAGAGGAGGGGCGGGGCTAAGGGGAAGCTGTCTATTTCTAAAGACTTGCAGGGCGTGGCGGAGTTGTGCTGCAGCTTCTGTCCAGGAACCTGCCTGGGAAGGGCAATTGAGTGGCTGTGCGGGCAGGTGGGAGGCTCGGTCCCAGGCTCCCTGCAGAGCAGCTCTTGCTCAGCTGGATGGACCAGTGCTCTGGCTTGGTCTAAGCCAGCTTCATGTACAAAAAGGGCCCCTGCCCCAGGGAGCTTACAATCAAGGAAACCTTCCCACAGTAGCTTGCAATCCAGAATCTGGCACAGGTGGCCATTGAAAGTCTCCACTGAACTCCAAGTTAATTAGTTTAATTAGCCCATAAGCCACTGTTTCTCAAACTGGGGGTTGGGACCCACTAGGTGGGTTGCAAGACAATTTCAGGTGGGTCCCCATTCATTTCAATACTTTATTTTTAGTATATTAGACTTGATGCCCACATGGTATGTGACTGCATTTGGGGAGATCTGCTTTTGACAATGATAGTCAGTGGGGCTCACTCCTGGGTCAGTGAGGATAGGATTTCAGCCTAGAATTGTTAAAAAATAAAATTTCCTGCTTGTTGATGTCACTTCCTGCCATGACATCACTTCCAGTGGATCCCGACAGATTGTCATTCTAAAAAGCGGGTCCTGGGCTACAAAGTTTGAGAACCACTGCCATAACCCATACACCTATAAGTGTTGCTCCACTAAATGTGCAGTGCCAAAAATTTCAGATGTGACTTTATGGTGTCCAAATTTGGATGAGTGTTTGCTCTGCCCACCTTCTTACAAGGGGAAGGGACAGCTAGAAGCTGCTTGTGTTATGACAAGGCATCTGTTGGTAGCCAAGATGGACAGATTGATCTTTTGGTTGTCCTTGTAAGGCTGCAGTGTGTCTTAAGCTAAAAAGCCTGTCCTGATGAGCAAGAGCAGTGGGTGCTTCTTCTTGGCCCCCAACCCCGAAGGCTGCTTTGCTCTTTTAATTAGAGACCTGATCAGCTCAGCTCTGGGGCAGAACTGGAAAAAGTGTAATGACCTGGAGAAATCCCCAGATTTGGTCCTTCCTGCAGTGGGAGGGAGACTGAACTCAGTATGATTTATGTCTGTATAGATGTGCATAAGATAGCACTATATAGATGAAGGTTAGGATGTGGGGCCAGTGATGCCGGCCTGAAACCTTGGAATGCTGCTATCCACAGGGCTACTGAGAATTGGCATTGCCCCCCTTTCCTAAATTTTTCTACACACATTACTACTTTTTTAAACAAGTTTTTTAATTGACAGTTCAAACTTAGCATGAGCAAGATTGAAACTAAATGAAAACATTTAACAGAATGGGATCATTTCCTTAGTTGTAGTAGTGCTACATCATTTCTTCTACCTCAGCAAAGTCCTCCTCATTTGCTTTATCTTCTAATAATAATGCACAGGTATCCAAGCACTGACTTTCACTATCCCCCTCATTACTATGTGATAATTTTGAAACAAAGCCCAGGTGAAATAATTTGATTTTTCTTTTTTTCTTTTCTGTACTCCAGATTTATATTTCCACCCCATGCTGTTAATTTCACCTTCAAATGCAGCCAAAACACATGTAGACTTGATCCTATGCCATGTGTTCTAAACACACAACTAGAAGAAGGGGTGGTGCTGACTATTGGGGTTTGGGAATTCTGTGAACTAAACCCCATGTTTGAATTGTATTCATGTTGGTGCTTATGGGGAAGACCTGGGCTGCATTTCCACTCCAGCTTTAATGCACTTCTATTCCCCCAGTGCATTCTTGAGGGTCTGTAGTTTGTTAAGGAATCAGATCTGTTAGAGCTACCTTTAATAAACTACAGCCTCCACAATGTTTTGGGGGAATAGAAGCACATTGAAAGTGGATTAAGGCTGTAGTGGAAATGCAGCCCTGGATAGGCTGAGATTGAAGTACTCACATTTATTTTTTAAATCAATTTTTTTGGTATTGTATAGATTGTTTTGTCATGGCCTGGAAGCCCAGGCATCAGGGATTTTGCCCTCCCTTCCACCCTCTCAGGCCTCTCTGACAACACTGACCAAGAGGGAGCAATGGCCACAAAGCCCAACCCTGAGCTGCCCAGTGCAAAAGGCTGCAGCAGTGCCAAAAATGGCTGCTGCGGCATCCTGAGAGTGCTGGGCAGCCGCTGCCAGCTCCTGGGGGAAGGGGCATTGGTTAACAAATGTATGTTAACATTTGTCCCCTTCCCCTGGATAAGGACAGTAATCCTGCAATGGAGCTACTCTACTCTGCCCCAGCTATTTAACTGGCACAGAGTAAAGACACCTTATGTTGGGCTGTGAGGCCCAACACGGGACTCTGAATCTGGCAAAATTAACCACATTTGTAAAAGAGGAAATCCACAAATGCAGAAGAATGCCAGCCAGAAAGTAACAAAATAGCAAACAGCAAGCATTTGAGTCATACATGCAGAACATCAGACAGATGGCAAGCAAAAGGACATGTGGGGAGAAATGGGGGCATGTTATAGGAGCCTCAACAGTCTGCATATTGTGAAATTGAAAGTGAGGGGGGTTACTTGCAGACTTGAATAATACTTTGAAAGGTTCAAGATGATTTCAATACATATGCAGGGCTGCTTAGTCAAAGGAAACAAATTATGAGTGACAGACAACTCACCCCATTTGTTGCTGGGAATGTAAAGTCTGTAAGGCTGTGATTCTGTTACCTGGGAACAAATCCCATTCACGTCAGTAAGACTTACTCCTGGGTAAACATGCATAAGTTTGTGCTGTATGTTAACCGAGGCTGCAGTCCTATAAGCACTTACTGTACCTAGGAGTAAGTCCTCTTGAAATCAAGAGGACTAATAGCTGAAGATGCATGACTGGAATTGTGCTATAGTCTCCAATGCAAACTTGAAACTCACAGGTATTTCTGAAGGTGGAGATAAGGGGAAAAAAATACAGCAGCAATATGTTTTTATGAATTTGATCATTCATTTTCATCCCACCCTTCTCCCAAAGGTTCCAGGGCAGCTAACATAAAGGAATAAAACATTAAAAGCAATTAAGAAACAAAGCAGGAAATAAATGCATGTGTCATGTTGAACCCAGTAGGACTTACACTGTAATGTCAATCAGTGTGAGTTGCATTCCCCAGTCCTCAGTAGGACTTTTATTCAAGTCCTACTGTCCATAGCATAGAGTTGCAAATCACTGGAGAGTAAGTCCCAATTGCTTCACACACAGGATCATTCTGTTAAACTATGCCCCTAAAGGATCTGAACCAGGAAGTGACTTCTGTGAAACAAAACAAGACTTACTGCTGAGCAGAGGCCTCACTAAGCTTTGCGTCACCTGGTGCAAGACCTCATTGCATCACCCCAATGATGGACCTCCTCCCATATCAGACCATATAGAACAAATTACAATATTATACACACAACCTAAATGCAGTAGCATCATGAGGGTTGGGGTGACCCCCATTAACTTTATTTTAATATATCAGTACAGGTCAAATCAGTAACCACAAATCAGTACACAAATCACAAACCACAGTACACAAATCACAAACCACAAATCAGTACAGTACAAATCAGTAACCAATTAAACCAGTGGCCAACCTGATGACATTCACACAACTGAGTAAGAGTTCTAGTATTAACTGGAAATGAGAGCTGACTCAATAACACCTTATTGGTTCCCTTCTCTGTCATAGTAACACCTCATTGACTCTTGGAGCAATCAGTCTCATTGGTCAGTTTTGAGTTAAAGAAATTCACTTTTTGTTACATAATGCAATTGTGTTTTCCTTATTGGTATTTGGCTATAACTTTTGACAAATTACATATATTTCAACATGGTTTGTTACATTACATTCTGCATTAAATTACCAATAAAATAACATATAACTTTATGGTATTGTGCACAAATACCAAGATTTTCACAATTTTAGCCATTAGTGGTGTCAGACACACCCTGAGCATCACCTGGTGCGGCCTGCACCCTTCAGTGATGCCACTGTTGCTGAATAAACATGATACAACCTGGAGGTGCAGTCCGCCCTTACTAGGGAGCCAGTCCTACAAAACTTAATAGGTATGTCTTTACTTCTCAGTAAACATATAAAGTTGCCTTTTTTATCTAACAAATTTTTCTTAAATGGGAGGGGGCAACTCAATTTATTGCCTTCCCTTCTAGGATATCCAACAGCTGTCAGACTTTTGTCCCCCTAAAATGGTTATTAAATACTATGATTTTGCTTCTGCTAATAGCCAGGTTCACTGCAAAGCAGACTGTGGCAGTGCTAAATAAGTGGGGGTGGTGGGTGCACACCACCTTTGCCACAGTCACTGCTCCTCTGCACTTGTTGGAGTGGGAAAGGAAGAGGGTAGTAGAGGAGAAGAGAAGTGTTGGGGAGATAAAGAGCATCCCCGGCAGAGACTTTAGCTCTCTCCTGCATCATCCTCTTCTTGATTTTAGCATGTCAAGGAGGAGAATGGGGTGGTGGTCTTTGCACATTGCTTTCAAGCCAGGAGGAGAAGTAGGGTAGTGGTGTTGGCAGCAGCCAGGGGCCAGCTGAGGATGTCGGGTGGCAGAGATGATGAAGGCATCATTTAGTGCCCCACCTCAAGCCAGGGTGTCTCCATAGATGTGACCTGGTGGGGCATATGCTAGGAGCTGAGGCCCACTATGGCCATTGCTCCTCATCCCTGCCAGGCAAGCCAGAGTCCATGGGTTTGCTGACCAGGAAGTGTGGGAAGACAGTGGTTCGAGCAGATCATCATTCCCCAGTGCCATTTTACAAGGTATCTTTTCTGTGAAAATGATGGGTAGGCAGGGGAAGCAGAGCCTCACCTAACCTAAAGTTAAGTTTAAAAAAAAAAGTAAAGGACCCCAAAAGTTTTTTAAAAAGTACCTTTTGCCTTTCCCAAGCTGCCTGTGCGTGCGCAGACAACACACATAGGGAACAAGGAAAACTGCCCATCAGTTCAGTCGTTATGGTGGCTTGCAAGGGACAAAACAGGCAGGGATGTTGCTTGTGCAATTAAAGCCACTAGGGAGAACTACCTGTTTGCCCAACAATTTTTAAAAAAAGAGTGTGTTTGTGTCATCAGTCTCTGGGGAGGCATCAATAATACTTACCTCCAGCAGATTAAGCTGTAATCATGGGTATCTTCTAATTAAATAACAGGAAGCCTGCATCAGTAACCTCTGGGGAAGCAGAGGGAACAGTTGCTTCTCTTAAATTAAAAAAAAGTATGTATGAAAAAAGCAGGGAGCCTGCACAATTGACTGCTCTGTATAGCACTAGGAGTAGCAGCTTTTTGGTTGCTTCAGAGAGCCTGTGCTGAGCTCTGCCTCGCTCCAAGAAGAGGTGAGTTTCTTTTAAAATTTATTTTCGGAGTGGGGAGAGAGTGGCTGTGTTTTTTAGAGACTGAGCTTAAGGGAGGGTGGGGGAGAATGTGTGCATTGCCTCCCCAGGCCTGGACCTCACTACATGTCACTGTTATAAATTTATTTTTTAAAATTTGAGATTGTAGTCTTTCTTCCCTAGCGAAATGATAGTCCTCATAGGAGGTAGAGGGGATGTGTTTGTTGACAAATAGATTTCCTACCTATGATGCACTAGAGAAACTCCAGTCTAGAGCTGAAGTCCTCACGACTGTGTTGCCTAAATCCCACCCTGAATGGAGCCTCTGAGCATGTGCACATTTGCACACCCCCATGGATGGGGCAGAGGGTGGTTGAGCAAGTGAGCAGGTTCCCCCATTCCCCCCCTTTCCTTTTCCTACGATGAGCATGGCACCATGCTCATGACACCAACTCCATGCTCATGCTCATGACTCCATGCTCCATGACACCAACACCATGCTCATGACACCAACTGCCAACCCACAAGGAAGGGAGGTGTGGGGCAGGCTCCCAATTGCCTTTCCTTCTTGATGCTTTGTGAGCATAACACAGGCAGGGAGAAGCGATTTGAAGCACTGGAAATATTTTTCCCCTAATTCTTCCTTCATCAGTGATGGAGGGAGAAAGAGTCTGCTACTGCAGTGATCCTCTTCCAACTTGCACTCAGTAAGTCAGAAGAAGATCAGAGCCTCCAGAGTGGCAGGCAGGATGCTGGATTGATGGCCAGGGACTTATCCATTTGCTATCCCCCATGTGTGCTGTATTTCTCCTTGCAAATTTTTCATGTCACAGTATGGCAAATTCTGCGTACACACAATTTATCACAAACATTTGGGCTTTGCCAGAACATTTGGGCTTCGCTAGACCTCTGACAGTTAAACATAACTGTCTGACAACTGACAGCTACACATAACTGACAGTTATGGCAGTTGAGAATCCTGGCCTCACATTGCCAAGATACCAGGATTCTGTTATGATGTGATAGTTCATTATGAAGCAGTGCTGAAGCAGGGAGAGAGCTGAGCTAATGCCATTCCTCCAGAGTAAAGCAGTCAAGCAGCTAGTGAAGGCTCATCTCCAGGGTTGGGGTAGCCCTTGGCTACATGTCTTGGTGGGTTGCCCCAAGCCCTTCTGGGGATGTGCCCTAGTGGCATGAGGCAGCACCTCAAGGTTCAGTGATGGGCCATTGGATGGCCCCAGGACCCTGGCCAGTGTCCACTTGACCTGGTCCTTACGTGTAAAGAAAGTGGGGTAGAATAGCCCTATTTCCTTTGAAGTGGAGGGGAAATGAAGGCAGAACAACTTAAGAGAACAAACTCAACAGTAACATTAAACTGATGTCATTCGGTGTGGTAAGTGAAGCATGCCATATCATCTGCCAAGGAAGAGGCAATCAGCAACTCTGTTCCCTGCTGAAAATATCCCCCCCCCCCTGCCAGCCAGGGGAAAGCTTGTGGTTTTTTTAATTTCAAGTTACTGAGGACCCAGGTCACTCTTGGGGTGGAGGGGATAGTTTGTGTAGCAGCCAGATGCAGTCCAGTTGTTCCTTATGGGGTGCTTCAAATGTGATGATCTCTTTGTCATTACAAAAAAAGGCACTCCTCCTCTAAACAAATAAGGAACAGATGATAGAATGATACTTAGAATATTTTCTTTTCTTCCTTCCATACTCAGGGCAGATACACACACATGCAAACTGAAGCGCATCAAAGAAAGTTGAATTGGGCCCATCTGTTAGTCTTTTAGATGCTACATGGTCTGCCAAAGTCAATGGATGACATGGATGTTCTGTCAATGTCAATGTTTACTTCTGGGTTACTGCAAATGCATTGCAAGTGACTGATGCTTTCTTGACATTAATCTCATAAGTCCCTGTGAATGATGTTTCTAGTACAAAGATGACAAATCAGTCAATCAGTGTGAGGATGAGGAGAAATGATTTCCAGCAATGCATGTTGTTGAGATGTTGGCAAAGAAAGCAACAAACTCATGGAACTAAGGTAAGGAATCAGACATCATGCTGGTCATTACACTATAATAATGCAGGGGGGAAAATGTCTCAAATGCTCTTTCACAGGCTGATTGTTCTCCTAAGATTTCTCTTGCCAGGTGGCCAAGGAAAAGTTTCAAAGGAAAACTGCAAAGCTTCCCTCTGCAGAAGGTGCTCACAGCCAAAAGCAGAGTAATGTTGGAAATTAATACAGCAGCTCTGGCTGAGATGGAAAAAACAATGTATTAACTACTGTACTAATAGCCATTAAATGAGTCAACATTCAGCATGTACCTCCCGGAATGTAACCATGAGGTTGTCCTCAGCTCTGAGGAAAGATGAACCCAAGAGGTAAGTAGCTCATCTATAGCATGATCCTAACCAGTGCTGGAATAGACAGGCGAACTTGCCTGCACTGTATCCTTGCAGGTTAGGTGCAGGCTCTGGCACAACTTACCAAACCCCTTCACCAACCTAGGAAGGCTGGTGTGAACTTATCTGGCTGTGTCAGCTTGGAGGCTGGATTCGGCCTCTGCAGGCCAGTGCATATCCTTGCACTGGCCCAGCCAACTCACAAGGAGGCACAAATATGCCTTACGGCACGTTTGTGACACTTCTAGGCCTGCACAAGGGACTTGCTCCGGCCCTTGAGTGCTTCTAGAGCAATCCTAACCCACTTTCCAGCACTGACCTAAGAGTAATGCAGCTCCGAGGTAAGGGAACAAATATTCCCTTACTTTGAGGAGGCCTCCATGGGTACCACCCAACTGCAGGATGCACCACACATCCCATTGATGTTGCTATGCCTGTGCTGGAAAGTGGGTTAGGATTTGGGCCTAATCTCTCAACTGTTGCAGAGCAGAGACGGAATGGTTTGAACGCGGCCTAGGATAGGCTGTGCTGCTTCCACTTCTGCTGCCACCACTCTGTGGCTCTGCACAAGGCTGAGCTGCGGCCACGTCATCATGGCCAAAAGCAAGTTTGAACAGGTGCAAGACTCTGAAGTGGAGGACAGGTGTTTGCCCAACTGCTGAGTTGGAGTCTGTTTGGACGGCTGCAGCTTCCATTGCTTTGCTGAGCAGCATGATTTTAAGAAACCCAGAGATGACTGTGCACTTCAGTTGATGACCAAGTGTGCCCAGTCAGTGATGCAAGAGCTGGAGGATATTGCCATCGCTTATGGACAAAGTGATGAATACAGCTTTGTTTTCAAAAAGAAAAGCAGCTGGTTTAAGAGATGGGCAAGCAAGTTCATGACTGAATTGTTTTATAACAACCGCTCATTTGCAGCTCAAGTTTCTGAGGAAGTGGGTTGATGGATCAGAGGTCACACAACAGGACTTCATAGAGAGAGTTATAAGCTACCTACACATAAGGAATGCCTTCTCAGAGTCTGAGCGATAATTGTTTCAGCTCCTTTATTTTTCAAACTTGGGAAAACAGAAGAGATACCATGATGAGATCTCAGTAGCTCTAAAATTTGACTAGTGAGCCAAGGAGCCAAGAAAAAGTTTATGGAACCCTCAAAAGCAATTTGGGGAAAGGAAGAGGTTTATTGGATGCAAGATATAAAGCAGAAGGAAGGTATGATTTTTTGTGATTGTGACGCTCTTTCTTATATTTGCAGCATGTTCTTATATTTGTTTGCCTGAATTAATAAGCAGGATGTATGTTGTCAACTTCACCAGGGTTTTCTTGAGTTCCCGGTTAAGCTTCAAAAGGAGGAGAGAAGTCTAGAAGGAGAGAGGTCTAGAAGGAGAAGTCTAGGAGGAGAGGAGGTGATATGATTAAGAGTCAAGAACAGCTGTGCTGTTTAGTGTGTTTTTTTCTTTCTTTCTTTTTTAACTCTGCAAGCCTTTCTTACCTTTCATCAGATATGAGATGCTTCACTCACACCGCAATGAGTATCAGATTGGCAAAGCAGTAGAGGCGTAATTATTCCCTCAAATGGCAAGTTGCAGAGAAAAATCATATATGAGAATGCAGAAGAGGCAGATGTAACAAGAGAACATGATGGTTAGGGATGCTGTAAGCCCAGACATCATTAATGTCATGTCTGATATGGGGGGGGGGGGGAGTGATGTCTTGTTGGGCCATTTTGGAGGAATTAACCAACATGAGATCTTTTCAGTCTAAACCAGGGGTGTCCAAACTTTTTGGCAGGAGGGCCACATCATCTCTCTGACACTGTGTTGGGGGCCAGGGAAAAAAGAATTAATTTAAATTTCAAATTTGAATACATTTACATAAATGAATATATTAGAGATGTAACTTATATGAATGAATGAAGGTCCTGCAATAGTTCAAAGCCTATAAAAGGCCTTGCACAAAGCAAGGCCAGCCTTTTGTTTGCTCCCACTGCTGCATCACAGGTGTGAAACAGCAAGCAGTGGAGGGAGTCCTTGTCCCACAGCTAACACAAGAGGTCAAACAGTG
Source organism: Tiliqua scincoides (assembly GCF_035046505.1). Taxonomy (NCBI): domain Eukaryota; kingdom Metazoa; phylum Chordata; class Lepidosauria; order Squamata; family Scincidae; genus Tiliqua; species Tiliqua scincoides. The sequence goes on from NC_089829.1 coordinate 21,589,366, forward strand.
GGCTATCATGCTGAGAGCAGTTGCATCAGGCCAGCACAGGCTCCAGCAAGTCTCAGGAGGGCCAGAGCTCATTGGAGACGGGGGGCTCCCTAAGGGCCAGATTATGAGTCCTTGAGGGCCGCAAGTGGCCCCAGGGCCAGGGTTTGGGCACCCCTGGTCTAAACAGTAAGGAATTTATCCCACCACATATGTGGTCCTTTTAATAAATTTGATTCTTACTTTGTGGGCAAATGGATCCTGTTTGACCAGAAGGAAAATCAACAAGGAATTTTTTTAAAAAGTCAAAACAAGATTGCTACATGCTTGGAGGGGATACAACCATCTTAGCGTGACCAGAGTCAGCATGGACTGGGATGGACATTTGTGAGGCCCAGGCAGGCACTACTGAGGAAACCACTCACCACCAGGTAATACTTTTCCTCCCTCTAAGTGACTGCCAGAGAATCTCCTTCCTGGAGACAAACGTTCTGAGACTTGAGACACTTATAAATCCAGGAGCTGCGGCTGAGTTGCTCACTCAGTGAGAAGCCGAAGTAATCTGAAACTCATCACTTCCAGCTGAGGCAGTGGCATTATCAGGTTTGTATTTGGCTTCTAGCATGTTTATGGCGCTGTGCTATCAAGGCAAGCATTTCAGTTTCTGTTCTTCTTCCTCTAGGCCTGACTGACTGAACCAGATCTCTCCAAGAGGAATTGTTCATCTCTCTGCAGCCAAGTCCTTTACAGATTGATAACGCATTATATCACTGCAATGTATGCCAAGGAGGTGGCTTCATATACTCCACAGCAGTTCCAGATATCCAAAAGTGTCAAGGGGGGGGGGGAAGGAGAGAGAGAGAGAGAGAGAGACTATCATAGATGAAAGGCAAGCACTTTGTTGTAAATTTACAAGGTGGTGTAAAATTATGACTGTTGAGTTTGTCAGAATACAGGCACCAGGGAGCATACAGAAAAAATGAAGACAGTTTTCTCATTGCTATGCAGCTCATTGGTGGTAGTGCTGGAGGCAAAGGTGAGCAAGAATCCTCTACCTCCCATCCTCATACAGGGGAGGGGAGTCAGGTTGCATTTTGCAGCAGTTAATTGTTGTGAGAATCGGCCCTCCTTTCTTTTGTTCTTCTGCCACCCTAGGTGTTGAGAGTTTTTCCTTAATTGGTCCTGCATGGAATCCAGGCAATCTCTTCCATCTGGGGAGGTGGTTCCTTTAGCCAACTTTGTGTCAGAGTCACAGAAATGCTCTATTGTGTTTTTGTAATATGCAGAAGTTTAGGACCACACACAGTCGCTTGATGACACTTTGTGGCAATGCTGGCTCTGTCTGTCTGTCAAGCAAATAGATCCAATTTGACTGATCTGGAGAGGCGCTCACTCCTTCACTGAAGAAAAATGCTGCTCTGAGGCCTCTTAACTGCAATTTATTGACAGGCTTGTTGACACTTATGAGTCTTGCCCCTTACCACAAAATCTTCTCAAGTTCTGCCCCTCCTTACATGTGCCTCCAGGCTGTACCCTGAGCTTGGCAGTCTTGGAGCTGGACTTTCCTGTCAGTGGTTCTCTCTGGTCCTCTTTCCCCGACAGTCTCCCAAAGGCCTTCCTTTCTCCAGCCCATCTCAGGCTTCCCCTCCTTCGTTCTTCCCAGCCTCCTGTCTCCTTCCCAGGGTCCCACCTATTTCCTGTCAATACAGATTCCTCTCTTCATTTCTTCCTCGAGTCCTCTTCAAAATTATTTTACCTGCTCTGCCTTATCCTTCTGCCTTTCTTCCTCATGCTCTCTGTCTTCTTCTCACCACCTCTTGCAGAAACCTGTCCTTCCTGTCTATCTCTCATTTCTTCTTCTTTGTCCTCCTCCATTTCCCCACTTTTCCTTCCACCCTCCTCCTACTCCACTCTTGCTCTGATCTGTTTCCCAACTATCCTGCCTTTCTTTCAATCTTCCCGCCTCCCTCTCCTCTCCCTCAACACCATCAGCCATCACCCATCAGCCGAGTTCCCCACTGGTTCTCTGGAGACCACAAAGTTACGCAACTCAGCTGAGAATCCGGAAGCTTTTTCCTGTATTATCAAGTTGTTAGCTCTCTCTATTCTTTTTTTTTTTTTGGAACGTATAAATAGGATCCATTCACCCCAAATTCCATTCATTCTAAGAACAGGCATACACCACTAATGCCTGTAAAGGACGGTTTCTCCATGGAGGGCAAAGCATCCTGCAGGACACTAGAAAGACAGTGGAGTATGAATATGGGAAGAGGGAGCACTGACAGGCCACTTGCATATGGTCCTTGCTGACATGCCCAGGGTAGCACTGACTGCCATATTTGGGGTCGGGAAGGAATTTTCCTCCAGTGCAGATTGGCCAGAGATCCTGGAGGTTTTTCGCCTTCCTCTGGGCGTCCAGCAGCGGTCACCCAATGGGCTAATATTAAAAAGTCATATATATTTTACAAGAATATTACAATAAATAAAAGCAATAACTAAAGATACGGAAATAAAAATACATCTATTAAAAATACCAGAAATAAATCCATGATAAAATGAATTTTGCCTCCTTTTGTTTTACATTCCTTGGACATCTCTACCAGACTAGTTTCTGAGGCTGTTTCTTCTTTCTACCAGCCACCAATACCTATACCCCCCTTACCCTAATATATGTATTTTGGCATTTAAATATCATTTTCTCCTCTGTTATAGCACAAGTTCCCCCAAATGCTAAAAGCCTTTATTCAAATAGGTGCCTCCCCAACACTTCTGCAAGCCCAGATTTTGGCAATCGTGTCAGTCTACAGTTTGGTGAGGAGGAGACAAGGATAAAATCCAGCAGCCACCTCACCCCACACTTGTACTCCTGGATAGCTTCCTGGCACTATTAGCACAGCTGAGTACACAGCCCAGCGACTCGGACCAGGGAGGTACAAACTCACACCAACCTGTGCATGCAGATTCTCATCCAGCTAAGCCTGTTTCCAGGAACATCTGCACCCAGCTGGACTGAGACACACACAGGTGAGATATCAAAAATCAGGAAACACCAGCATTGCTGCAAGACCACCCCCCCACCACGATAGTTGCCATTGTGCCAAGCAAACAAGTAACATTGTTCACGGATATCGGTTTTCTCCAAGGAGCAGATTTCACGACCATCATTAATGCTTGAAACACTCTGATGCTAGACAGTTGCAATGTGTGTCCTGTGGGTTGATGGTTGGAAGGCTGGTGTTTGAGCATAGCATTCTGGTTCACATTGTGCTGTGGATCAGCAGCAGCTCATGACTCTAGGGCTCAAAGAGCCCACCATCCCTTAAAAAATAGGCCCCACCTTTTCTGTTCCATCACAAGCTTTAAGATCAAGAAGGATGCCATCTGTGTGCCACACAGATCAACAAAAAGTGTGAAGGGGGACTCAGCGGCTGCCAGATTTCATGCTGGGGATTGGTCAGTTCAGAGGGCCCCATGCCTCAGAGGACCCACCTGGTTGGGCTAGCTCTGAGCTCTTGGTTATGTCATAGTGCCCAGTGTACCATCGGGGCAAAGGATTAGGGGGGAGGGGGTGGAAATGTTAAGGCTTTGTAGCAAAGCCCTTACCAACCTGGTGGCTGTGCTGATGATTTTCCTCAACATTGGCATTCTTTCCCCTGTAGACACACCAACACTCATGCCAGTTCATCTTCTAGATGCAGCTCAAGGTGTTTTATGTTCCAGGTGGCTTTTGTTTAGGGATAGGATGGAATATTTAAAATGACATTACATGCTCTAAGCCCCTGAGTTACAGAGTTGGCATCCTTCAGTCTCGGAAGACTATGGTATCGTGCTCTGAACAGTGTTCTGGAGCAAATTGTCCTCTCCAGTGTGTGAAGCCTGGGTAAAGTAGATATGGAGGATACTGTTACCCATGCAGCAAATCCCCCCTCTCCACATTGCTGAAATGGTCCAATGGAAAGGCAGAAACCAATACAGTTGGTTCCAGGAGTTGCCAGATCATGACTGTATACAGCTGCAAACTGCCTCATGGACTCCAGCTCCTGATTTTGCCTCAAGGTTGACTCCTGAAGCCTTTTCCATAACTGGATGTAGCCATTACAGGAAGCTATAATAGCACAGTAAATAAATGTAAGGCACCCCTACGTGCTTTACACACAACAGACACTTCCAGATCGACAGAGTAGGACTGTGCCTATTAAATAGGTAGTACAGGAGAAGAACAGCGAGAGCACAACACTGTTAACACTGGCTGCTAAACTGCAGCTTTCTGCCTCCAGTCCCCAAATCAATTTTCCCAGGATCCTCCCCTCAAAGCAGAGTGATTCATGGCTTTCCAAGATAAGAACAGGTGTGAGTTTCACAACACTCAAGAAAGGATGTGCTATTTTTCAGCCTAAGTTGCTGATGCAACCCTTAGTCTATTTGCAGACACCTCGATATGTTGAAAACAGCAGTGCACAACCAAGACTTCCCCGCCCACACTACACTGCCTGGAAAAATACATGTATTTAGCATGTTGTAATATGTTAACATATGAAGCTGTTGTCTACTGAGTCAGCACCTCTGTCAGCCCAGTATTGTCTGCACTGACTGGGAGTGTCTCCAAGTATTTGAAAGTTAGTACAGCCTGGTCTATTGTGAGAACAACTATCCTATTTGCCTTCTCAGGTTTTTAAATGTACATTAGGATGATCTGTTTAACACACAATAGCCGGTAGAGAAGAGTCTTCACAACAAGGAAATCCCCAGGTTGTGTTGCACTTGTGTACTGGCAATTGTGTATCCCACACATTCACCTCTGTGTGAATGACTGTGCATGAGTTTATTTCAGAAGTGAACTTGGGAACTGAATCTCAGAGATCATGTGTACTTCTGCACACACGTTGAACGTAACATTGAATAACTATACACACATACAGATTGCTAGCCATGTGTACACTTTACACAGGTCGTACATGGACAGTGTGAACCTCACTTGTGCATAGGATTACCTGTAATGGGGAGGCATCGGGTCATCCCATCTATGAGGGAGAGGATTGGCAGACAGTGATTGCTTCGGTCCATCTGCTATTGGGATTGAAAAAGGAAAGGGGGAGTGGAGCAGAACAAGAAACATAAAGGAGAGTGATGGGCTAGAGCAGCTCCTCTCATCCATACTTCTGTTCCCTGATTCCCTTGGAAGCCAGGAAGAGACACAGAAATGGTGGCTGGCCTGCTACCAGCTAAGAGAGTGACATTTGACATAGCACTGCAACACCACGAAGTCTTGGGCCAGTCCTGTGGAGAACAATCACAACAGTGGTCGTCTATGTACAAAATACAACATTTTCACCTGTGAAGTTTTGGCGAATCTGGCCTAATTTTGTTTTCCTGATTAGTTGATTGGGATTTTGTGCACACACACATACCCACAGAGAGGGCACTACATCAACCCAGTTCATATTCCCCTGTGATTCGTCACTACAAATAGTCTGAGGAGCTAGTGTTTGATTGCTTCTGCTTTGCTTCCTTGTAGCAAGGTTGTAATAAGGTTTGTAGCAAGGCTGTGGTTTTCCCCAGGGTCATTAGATGCTCTGTTTTCTTTGGCAAGTGAAGCATGTTACCCTGAGGCCAAACATCCTTTCTGCAGCCAAGACCTTGTGCTTATCTCCTTGTGGGGATCATAAGCTTTGGTCCAGTGCCAAGGATCTTGATTGGCAAGAAAGGTCCTACATTCCGATACATACAAGTAAGAGGCTGCTGTTTTACTAAGGAAATGTCACATAACCACAGTGGTTAGAATCCTAGAATAGAGTTAGAAGGAACCTACAAGGTAATCTAGTCCAACCCCTACCAATGCCACAACTGCAACATCCTGATAAGTGGTTATCCAGGATTTGCGCACAACAGGGAAGGCATTTTCATCACACACAATTCCCACAGTTTGGAAATAGTAGCTTTAACTCTAAGCCAAACCACTGAGTACTCTTTCCTGCCCTCTGTCACAGCACTTGCTGCTGGTGGGGGGGGGGGCGAGACAGAAAGGAGTTCAAATAGTAGTTTTATCCAACCATTCCAACAGGTCTCTTATGGCCCCCAATTTAGTCCTGGCCAACCACAAAGCAAGCACTCAGTTGTAACATAGCTTTATTAGCTTAAACAAGTTAGTAGTAAGGGATCCCCATTCCACCTCATTCTAGATGTGGGGCTGTAACAGGAATGGATCCAGAGTAAGTATAGCATATTTAAAGGCAGCAGAAAAATAACAAATGCTCTAAGCCAGTGGTTCTCAATTTTTTAGCGCCGGGATCCAATTTTTAGAATGAGAATCTGTTAGGAGTCACTGGAAGCAACGTCATGACTGGAAGTGACATTGTCAAGCAGGAAATGTTTAACAAGCCTAGGCTGCAATCCTACCCACACTTACCTAGAGGAGTAAGTCTCATTGACTATCATTGTTAAAAGCAAATATTTCAAGACACTTCAAAGATGTTCATAGTCACATGCCGTTAGCTCTTACAGGAAGCCCATTCCTACTTCAAACATACAGGAAGAATATCCCCATTTCGAAGCACATTCCAGTTCCCCAACCATTCTCCCTCCTCCTGGAGAGCATCACCAAAAAGTGCATGCTCAATGTGCGGCGGCAGTAAAGAAGGCCAATTCTATGCTTGGGATCATTAGAAAAGGTATTGAGAACAAAACAGCTAATATTATAATGCCGTTGTACAAATCTATGGTAAGGCCACACCTGGAGTATTGTGTCCAGTTCTGGTCGCCACATCTCAAAAAAGACAGTGGAAATGGAAAAGGTGCAAAAGAGAGCGACTAAGATGATTACGGGGCTGGGGCATCTTCCTTATGAGGAAAGGCTACGGCATTTGGGCCTCTTCAGCCTAGAAAAGAGGCGCCTCAGGGGGGACATGATTGAGACATACAAAATTATGCAGGAGATGGATAGAGTGGATAGAGAGATGCTCTTTACACTCCCACATAACACCAGAACCAGGGGACATCCACTAAAATTGAGTGTTGGGATGAACAGACAAAAGAAAATATTTTTTTACTCAGCGTGTGGTTGGTCTGTGGAACTCCTTGCCACAGGATGTGGTGATGGCGTCTGGCTTGAATGCCTTTAAAAGGGGATTGGACAGGTTTCTGGAGGAAAAATCCATTACGGGTTACAAGCCATGATGTGCATGTACAACCTCCTGATTTTAGAAATGGGCTATGTCAGAATGCTAGATGCAAGGGAAAGCACCAGAATGAGGTCTCTTGTTATCTGGTGTGCTCCCTGGGGCATTTAGTGGGCTGCTGTGAGATACAGGAAGCTGGACTAGATGGGCCTATGGCCTGATTGTTCTTATGCAAAGAAAAACCCTTCTTCATGACAGAGGTGCCTTGACACCTTCTTGTCCTGGGGTTATAGAGTTCTTTCAGCTTGGTTAGCCCAAGGATGTGAAGAGAAGACTTGGTTATTCAAGAGCAAAACATGCACCCTTAGCCCATCCTGGCTAGTATAAAGCTGTGGGGGGTGGAGGTGGGTGAGTGGGCTACAACAGCGATTATTGCAGCTCCTGCAGAGGCTGGTGTGGCAACTTGCCAGCTGTAAAACACAAAACACTAAAAGTTGCTCATGGTCCCACCACATTAGATAATTGCCAGCCTCAGATTCACACTCCTTGTACATATTGCTTGAACAAGACACAGGTCCACAAATAGCTGGATGAGAGGGATTAGCTAGACCCCCTTCAGTCCAGCTCTAATCCACACATTTAGTGGTCCTACAGGATGTTCTGTTGTTCCAGCTGTATAGGCAGCCAGTTCATTTCCAGGTGTGATTCAAGGCACTGGTCGTTACCTTTAAAAAAAACTAATTGGCATTGGCTCCATTTAACAAATGATCCACCAAGAAGTGCATGATTTCAGTCCAGATCAACAGCACCATCCTTCCGTGATTGCACAAACCTACCCTGAAGTAAGCCAATAAAAACATGACCTATCAAGCAAGTATTCTTGCAACCGTTAAATCCATCAGTCAGGGCACGAAGACATCATACCCAACTCCTCATGGAAATATTGATGGTGCTGTGTGAACTTTGTGAAATGTGATATTTCCATGAGGAGTTGGGTATGATGTCTACGTGCCCTGACTGATGGATGACAGTGCAAATCGCTTTCAGAATAGAGCTGGACACTAGAGCTTTCAGTTTAGAGCTGGGACAACAGAGGCTGGGGGCTGAAGGCAAGGGAAGCAGAGATGATGGCTTCAAGTAACCATACTTCAGCCTAGTGTGGAATGTGGCTTTTAAGAAAAGATTTGGTGCTGCAAGATGTTGCTTTACATTCAATACCTGAAGTTCATAAAAACAGCTGCCAAGCAGAGTGATTAATTTCTCCTACACGCCCAAGAGGCAGGATTTACGACAATTCACAAAGGCTTTAAAAGGACCCCTTCCAGCTTCTGGAATGCCTGGCACAGGAGTGGGGCAAGGATGCAATCCTCCAATAAATATTTCCCAAATTTGTTGACATTAGAAAAGAGAGCATTCCTGGGATCCTTTTGAAGAAACTGCCAAGCTGTGCTAAGGTCATAGTAGTTGATAGCATTGCCTAGTAGTTGGACCGTACTTTCATAATGGAATAATGCGGGGGTTCCCAAACTTACCATGGCCAAAGGTCCCTTCTTTTGCAGTGGCCTCTTCTTCCTGACTCTCCCAGGGACCATCATATAGGATCACATGTGATCTCACGGGATCCAAGATGGTGGCGCCTTGGAAAGCCAGGAAGAATTGCTGCCAGGTACATCCTGCAGTGCCTCTGTGACTTCAGGTGCCACAGCACAGTTTGGGAACCACTGAAATAATTCTTTTTTACCTGCCTTATGAAAAGGATGTAGCCCAGGAGGAGGTTGGCAAGAGCCTCTGGCTAGTTCATGCAGGCACCGCAGAAGAGGGTCATAGGACACTGCAGACCACCCACTGCATCATGACGCACAAGCAGCCCTGACATGCAGCCAGAAGCTGCTGAAGCACCAAGGAAGAGCACCACACTCGTACAAAAAGAAAAACAGAAATGCACTTTATTCATACCCTAATGTTACAAAATCTGATTTAATGCCCTGGACAGATAATGTTCATAAATTCTTTCAGAACATGTAAACACAATTCCATTAGGGCAGTTTCCAGAAAGGGTGGCCCAAGAACCCCGTGGCTTCAAGCCTTCCAGAGGGCTCTGCTTCCCCATCACCCCCCACAGTCCTCCCTGAGAAGGAGACACACACAGCAAGAGAGCTGGATACCGGCCCCTTCCTGGAGAGTGTGGGAAGTCAAGGGCCAGGAAGGTGAGCCTGGGCTGCAAAGTCGGCACTGAGTTTCCTCATGACGGCTCCGTGGCTCAGTCCCTGCTGTGCTCGCTTGGCAGAGGCATAGTTCTCCTTCACATACTTAGCAAATGGCGTGAGCGACGCTGCAGCTGGGGCACCACCCTTCCGTAAGGGCTGGCGCAGCACAAGCTGCCCCTGACAAAGAGCGCAAACAAAGCGCTGTGTGTCCAGGGACTTAGAGTGGCGCCCAATCCTGAAAGGCCAAACAAGAGAATCTGTGAAGGAGCAACCACAGGCAGTGAGAGCACCCTTTGGCACCACTCAGCAAGAACAGCCGTCCTGGGAAGATCGCCACTGCCTGCCCACCCCACCCCCATACCAAACTGGGCAAGTGATATATTAGGAGAGAGATTCAGACAAATACCCCAAAGGCCTGGAAGGAGTAGCAAAGAAGAGCTGGCAGTGAAGACAGCTAAACAACTGGTGCAGACACCCCCTCCTTCCAGTGATATTAAATGTTGGCTTATATAAAAGCGTTCTATAGCACTTTTCCTGAAGCTTAGGCAAAGGCTAGAATCCATCCTGAATCCCAGTACTCATCCCCACAAGTTGCTCATAAACAAAACTACACATTGAAACAGAATGGAACCGGATCAGAACCAAGAAGCAACATCCTAGGCCAATTTCAAGGTGGCCAAAGGTGGGCCGGCAGGAACATCAGGGGCTTTTACCTGCCAACTCTCTTCACCACTTGAGGGCTGCAGAGCACAAAAAAACAGACAAAAAAGAAATAAAAATACTTACTCATTTTGGCACCGGGAGCACTCGTAGACAAACTTGTACTTGATTGTGTAGTTGTGGCAGCGCGACACCACAGGGAGCTCCGGGTGGATCAAGGCAGAGCGCTTGGCGTACAAGCTCCAGATTCGACCATGTCCGTCTTGAACGCCATGGAGCAGCCAGGCAGCCGCATGGCACAGCTCATGGATCAGAGTGTCCCGAAGCCGATCTGAGCAGTGGACAAGAAAGGAGCCCCAGAACAGTGAGACTGGCACACTGGAGACTTGGGCGCTCATCTGCCCAGTCACTTTGGAGGCAGACTCAGGAGGTGTCAAGAAAAACCAGGACAGCATGGCTGGCCTTGGGAATACTTTCACAGAGGACATTTTTCTGGGAAAGTGGAAGGCCCATGCAGCAGGATGGACAGTGTGTGACAAGTGAACAAGGAACTTTAATGAGGCCTGGATTGATTGCCTACATAACTGGGCTGTTTGCTGAACTCATCTTTCCTTTTGGCACTAGGAAGATACAGCAGCTCAACAGTGCTGGGAGAGTTCAAACAGCCAGATGGTTTCCTTATCAATAGGTGGGGGTGAGTAGGAGCAAATTCACTTTTTCAAAGAGATCATGAGACCAAAGGGCTCAGAGCCAGTAGTTTTTTTCCAAGAAAGTCACAGGATTGATAGCATAGAGCAGGGGTGGCCAAACAGTGGGTTGGGAGCCACAAGTGGCTCGCACAGATAATGTGTAGCTCTTGGAAATATGTTGGCTGAGCTCCTTTTTGCATCACAATTAATATAAAAGGTAAATAAGAAATTTTCAAGCTTTATAATTACTTACCAGAAATAATCTGAGGGCCTACCAAATTAAAACATGTTTAATGTTCATGGTTAATAAATATATTTAAGAATCTATGTTTCTTAAATGTTGCAGCTCTCAAACATCTGAAGTTTATCGTATGTGGCTCTTGGCCACCCATGGCAGAGCCAAGCACCATGATTCAGCACTTCTTGAACTATTTTTTGGTGCAAGCATGAGTTTAAATATAGGAAGTTCAGTCCCACTACTGTGTGCTGGCACCCACCAGATGCAGCTGGGGGCTCTGCCCAAATGTCCTGCATATTCTCCGCCTGTTGTATGTGAGCCCTTAAAATAATGTTCTTGTGCATTTTATTTCTGGGAGCTGTACTCACTCAGCCTCTTTATGTCATAGTAATAAACACTAAATTAAGAATGTGTGTGCTAATTTGAGCATAAAACAGCACTTTGCCTAAATCTAGAGCCTAAGACCGCAGCTTCCGCTAGAGAGCCCAGACGAGAGGGAGGTGGATCAGGAGCCAGAGGTCCTTCACCTCAGGTCAGTCACAGGATTTCCTTCTTGGTCCAGGGAGTGGGTGGGCAGACAAGAAGGTGCATGTTCTGGGTCCTTTTAGGGCCAGAACAGGAGGGGATCAGTAGTTGGGAACTCCCAAGGGCAGCTAGGGTACCCCAATAATCCCCAGGGGCGTGGAGCCCTGGCAGAACTCAGAAGGGGTTTGGAAAAGGCAGCAGAAGCCCAAGGGAGTCTCGCCAGCAGCAGAGGCCAGCAATGTGACAGGGTAGCACAGGCAGGCTCTCTGACAGGAGGAACCAGTCCAGCCTCTACTTCCTACTTAAGGACATGGGCTCTGCCCTTAGAGGTGGGCCAACACCTCTGCAGCATTTTCTACCAAGGTGTCTTACAAAGGTATCAACATTAAGCACCACCATTCCAAAAATCATCTAGTTTCAGTGAGGTGTTTTGCTTTATGAGCCCCGGTGATCTGGGCTTCTCCTTCTCTTGGAATGTAGCTCTTTAAACCCCAATGAGCCAGCTAGGGGAGGACTGGAGAGTGCAGAAGTGCTGTGGAGTGGTGGGAAAAAAGACAGTGCTGCTCATTGTCACATCTCTGTTCTCAACTGCCTCTTTCAAAGCTTCTCTCTGGACACCGCCAGGGCTCGAATCAGTGCACCTGAGTGCCATGTACAATGTGCCATTCACCTCGTAGAATTCCAGCACCGCTAGTCTGTCAAACAGCAAGAGCCACAGTCAGCTTCTCTGGCCCCTCCCTACAGTTTACTGGGAGGTCCTCCAAGAAACCAGAAGGTCATTGTGCTGGCATGATACCAGGAGGTGGCTTTCAGCCCACCTGCAACTGCTCAGCTTCGATATGCCACAATTTGAGAAGATGTCTTCTCCACACAAGTGAGTCTGAGAAACAATCAGAACAGCAAGACTGGTGGCACATAAAGCCAAATGTCCATTTTCCATGAGGCTTGGATACCAGCAGCAGATGATTTTGCTGGACATTGCAATGAGGGTGACAAGATGCCATCCAAAGTTGACACAACCTGTTCAACAGACGCTCTATACAAAACAGAGTCTGGTCTGCCTGTGTTTTTACAACAACATTTGCTGCTGCCATTTTATACATCACAACTTTAAAATAAAGAAGGCCAGCACCCTGGGAAGTCATGGCCATTCTCCTCTCAGTGACCACTTGGGCAGAAGTTCAGTAACTCAGGATGGCCTTTGCTTCCCCCCCCCATCTGCAACAACCCCAGAAGCCCATTTTTCTCCCCAAAGCCCTCCCTTTTGAGAGAAAAGGCCCTCCAAGCAACACACTTGGAAAAGAGAGCCACAGCCCCTCCACCATCTGCCTCATGGCAGCTGCAAGCATCACCCAGGTGGCAGCCTTCAGACCTAACTGCCAGAAAGCAGCTGTACTAGAGACAGCCTCTTTCTACCCAGGTATCAGCATCCTGCACTAAGCCGAGAAGAGAGGTTTGCCAGAGGAGACCCTGGCAGACTTGCCCTCCAAGGCAATTGTGACTTGCCTTTCCCACTGACCTGCAGAGTCGCAGACTTTCTCTGACAGCATGATCCGGGCATAACGATGCCCCTCGGGGTCCTTCTGCTGGCCACTAAAGCAGTATCCTGCCGTTTTCCTCATTTTCTTGCTCCAAACTATTTCCATCTTCTCTGGCAGCTGAAACAAGGTAAGCTGCAGGATCAACAGCTGTAAACTACTTTTCAAGACAGGCAGGGAGGAACTCGCATCCAACGGAAGGGACGTTCACCCACCCGCAAAGCCTTAACCTACAATAAATGGGCAAATCACCAAGGTGCCACAAGAGTAGCAGCAGCAGCCACCTTCTGGAAGTGTTGGTGTCAAGCACTGTCTAATCAGGAGCGGTAACCTGGAATTGAAGTGGTGTGGGCAGTACTTTGGGAAACCTGGCCTTTTGCTGTGCTTCTGTGGGCACCAGCAACCTAAGCAGTCCATGAAGCAATGAGGACTTCCCAACCCTCTGCCTCTACTGCTGCTGCCTTCAAAGGAAAAAAGCTGGTGCAGGTCAGGAGCTGACCACAGGGAAAGCCTCAGCTGCCCACAGAGGCACAGAAAGGAAGGGAAGGACCACAAGTCCCACAACCACTCAGAACTGTTCATAAATGAGCTGAAGCTGGGGGTCAGCAGCAAAGTAGTCAAGTCGACAGATGACACGAAACTGCTCAAGGTGCTGAAATCTACAGTGGATTGTGAAAGATCTCCCTGAACTGAAATGGCAGGTGTGCTTCAATGTAAGTAAGTGTAAAGTGAAACTTCACTTATACACAGAGTGTATCCATACTGAGCCTTCCATGGCCAGAATGTCAAATTTAAGATGTCCAGGCTTGACATTCTGCCCCCATCTTCGGACAGCATTCTCAAAAGGTTCCGTGATCCAAAGATCACCACCATTCCGGTCCCCCTGGTGGGCCACTGTGAGATACAGGAAGCTGGACTAGTGGGCCCTGGACTGATCCAGCATGGCTCTCTTGATGTTCTTAAAGAGCTGTGGAAACTACTGTCACCAACAGAGGAGCAGCGAAAAATGAACACTGTGCAGCCACCACTGCCACCTGCAATAAAAGGGGGAAGCTAGAACTCTTTGTCACCTTAAAAAGGCTGTCTTCTGAACATCAGCAGCAGCTCCTGAAATGTGGGTGAGACCTTGGTTCAGCCTGGCTGGCTGGTGCACTTCCCAGTCTTCCTCATTGCTGCCCTGCAAACCCCAGCAAAACTTCCCCCCACTTCTGGGGGGGGGGGGTTGCAGATGGTCATGGTGGCAAGGGACAGCTTGCATCTTCTGCAAAAACCCAAAGCAACCCTCTACCGCAACCTTCCCCACATGCATCTTGATTCAAACTGAAGGGTTTGGTGACAACCACATACCAAGTTGACGTATGTGGATTGAAGTGACACAGACACAAATAAAGGTCAGCACCATACCTTCTGCTCAAACACGGAATGGTTGTAAAAAGCATAGAGGTTCTGTGCCAGCTCTTCCTTTTGTCTCTGGAAATGCTTGGCTCGCTGGGAATTTGGATCTGAAAGCTCTTGCAAGAAGCAACCTTGAACCTGGCATGAACTCCTGAAGAGAGAAACACTCATGAGGAGCAGGACAGCGACCAGCATGATGTCAGTGCAGGGAACAGTGAAAGCAGAGCATCCCAACAGAAGAAACACACACAAGCACCCTTGTGCTTGACCTGCAGAAACTTGGGTTAGAGGAGGTCAGAGGATTACCTGATTGGCTGAAAGAAAACCAGTTGCCTCTTCATCCCACCCCTTCACACAGGCAGGTTTGGCTGCCCAATTGGTGGGCACATGACAATGCCAGCAGGGGGCTTGGTAAGATCAGACATAGGATGGCATAGTAATCATATACACAGGATCATATATACATGGAAGAGCTGTAATCAACTTTTAAAGTGCATTGCCAGGGTGTGTGCTTATTTGTTGACCAGAGGTGATTGGGCGCCCCTTCTTGAGATGTGGTGACGAAAACAGTATACAATACTCCAGGTGTCGCCTTATCATCAATTTGTGCAATGGCATTATAATGGCAGTTGTCAGCCCATGACCCGTGTGAGTAAAGGCCTGGAAGGAGGAAGCTGGGAGATGTAGCCCCCTCCCCTGGCTGTGTCAGAGGGAACTGGCCTCGAGTCCCAGGAAGGTCCCTTCACTGCCAGTGGCAACCCTGGCTGAATGGCCCGCACAGAGACTCACTGCTGCCCCAACTGCACAAACAATACAATGGAGACCCTTCAGCACAGATGCCCCCCTCCAGCTTGGCCAAGTCACCTCCTAAAAGTCGCATTTCAACTGACCAGGCACCTTAGTGCATGATTTGTTTTGTGTTTTAAAGACAAACATTGAATGCCACAGAGAGTGCCAGGGAGACAGGGTCGCACATAGCCCTGCCTTGCTTCTTGAGCAGGTGCCTGGCAGAGAATTTGGGAGAGAGACCAGCTCGTCTCTTCCCAGCATAAGTGAAACATCTTTCAGCGCATGCTGGAGGGCATAGGAAAGGGCTTGGTGACCCACCTAGGTACTATGGCACCTAGTTGATACTTGGGACCGAGTCTGTCATTTTCCCTGAACACAGAACAAGAATGTGGGCAAGGCAAAGACCCACCTCATGCGCAGCCAGGACAACTGTGGGACGTCAGCGAGCACCTTGCTCTTGGACCCCTGTGCAGAGACGGACTGGTCCGGGAAAGGAGACTTGGGCAGCCTCGGAAGGGCACTGTCACTCTTCACAGCTGGGCGCCTGGTGCAGAATGGCTTGGCACGGCTCTGCTCTGCCAGTCACAAACCAAGCAAGTGGTCAGCACAGGAGCCAAAGGAGACTGCCTGGGGCAAGCTGGTTCACCAAGAGCATGCTTACCACCATGCCCCCCAGGGCGGCCTGGTCGTCAAACAGGTGCATGTTGCCTCACTCAGCCTTGGGACCAAACCCACCCCATTCCCCATACATGCCACAGAGAGTATCTCTTTCTTGCCTGTCCTGACTCCATAGCCTAACCATGGCATCGGAGGACTCCCAAGTTCAAGTCAGGGAGAGGAAAAAGCACCTTGATGGGCTTGCTCTGGGCAACTGCACAACGCACACACAAAAAGAAACCTTCATCAACCCCTCTCCTTTCCCCAGGTGCTCTAAAGTCTGCCTCCCCACCCCACAAAACAAAGCTAACCTCTTCTGAGCCAACTGCTCAATAGTTAGCAGAGCTTTTAACAGCTTTCCCATCACTCCACACACATTTAAGGAGATGGTCTTCATTCCTACATTCGCTTTCACTGATTGTTAAGGGCAGCATCTCTCTTGGCCTTTGGCCATGACAGGCCAGAACTTTCTCCTTCTCCCAAAAACAAGCTTTAGGAAACAGGGCATGGAGAATGGGACAGGGACAGCCATCCTTCATTTCTGCAGCAGACACATACCCTGCCTGACAGCTTTTCTTTTCCCCTCCCCAGGACCATTTTAAAATTTCTCCTTTTAGCAGCTTAGAGAAAATTCCAGGTTCCCTTTGCGTATCATTTCTTGAATCAATGGCATGACCTGGCAGCTTGTGCCTAATAGACTGAAGCTGCCCTGTGGGGAAAAAGCTTTTCAAATTAAAAATGGCTGCTGGAGGATTAAGAAAGCGGCAATCCTGCATGTAGGAGGGGAAGGGGAGCTGCTGCAGCTTCTTCTGCTCTTGCAGAAGTGTGCATGCAGTCTGTAACAGCATGCACCTACGTGAGCATGAGTATGTGGCTGGCAGGGGGAGCATTACTATACATTTGTGTACATGCTCCAGTGTTCACACAACGTAATATGTGGTGTGCATGTGGCGTGAGTGTCCGTGATATGGGTCCAAGCAAGTGGCAGCACATGTGTGTGCTGCAGTATAATCTGCTTATGATGCACTGTTTGTGAGCAGCACATCTGGACAGAAGTGCTGACACACGTGCACCTGTCCACGTGCTGAAATGCATGTTTAAGATTTGTGGTGTGCATGTGTGCTTGGTGTGCTTTAGCCTATGCCAAGCGTGCTTGCGTGTTCTAAGGGTGTTCATAAGCCACATTGCCTCCACCTAAATCTAAACAAAACTGGCCAACACTCATTACTGGAGAAACTATAACAAAACAGGAATGACGTGGGGAGCTGCCTCCTACCTGCGGTGCTTACTTGGGCAACAGACCTCTGGGTTGACGGAAGGACCAATTTTTGCTTCAAGCGCACGCTGAGACAGTCAGTCTCCTCCTCTGAGCTGCTCAAGCCCAAACTGGTCCTTGACTTTGGGCTCAGGATTGGGGCTGTGTCTTCAGAACTCTCCTTTGTGGAGGATTCCCGTCTCTCACTGCAGGAAGAATTTGGGCTGTACCTGGAAGCAACAGGCTTCTTCTGCAGAGAGGCAGGCAGCAGGCGCCCTCCGGTGCATTTCTGGGGGTCCAGCTGTCTGGACCGACAGTGGTTCTTTGGTGTACATTTGACAAAGACGTCATCATCACTATCAGAGTCACTAACCATGAATGGAGACAGGCGGGACACAGAGCAATCTGCCACCTTTCCTGACACTCTTGAAGGTACCTTCTGTGTATCACCAGGCTTTGATTCTGCAACAAAGTCCAAATGTTTTAAGGTTAAAACAGTCTGTGTGGTTCCATAAGTGTTTTATGATAGCACCCAAAGACAAAGCTGGCGCCACCACTGTGCAATCTCTCAGAAAGATCACACTGAGAGAATGCACATATGCCTCAGGTCTCCCTCAGGAAGGCAGAGGTTCTAAGACAGTGCAAGGCCGTGACCAGCTTCAATACCAGACCACCTTCAGTTACTTGCCTTTTACTCCCGACCCATACTTGCTTGCAAGATTCCAGAAGTTTTCCTTGGAATTGCTCCGACTACAATTGGGGGACAGAACAATAAGGCGAGAGGGGGAGGAAAAGAGATGAGAAGAATGCAGAGGCCCAAGTCCAGACCAAAGACCAATGCAAATCACTGGCTACCTGTGGCCTCCAAGTAAGAGGCTTGGTAGGCCCTGACCTGCTTTGTAAGCACTCCAGGGGGACACCTCTGTTTGTTTTCCTTTTGTGCTCTTTCTGTTGGCTTTAAATAGCTCACTGTGGTTTGAATTGCTCTTCGAAGTTACCTTAGTGGTCCCTTTTTAACAGGACCAAAAAGCACCAAATAAATCTTTCACATAAACAGATGTCGCACAATATTTGCACGTGCAACAACAACCAAATAAGTGGAATATTCTCTAATGTCTTATCAGTCATAGCTTTTTGGACTATTTCTAATGCTTAGGGGAAAGACACACTTTGGTTCCAAGGGCTTACACATCCCCCCCTTCATTTGGGGAAAGGGCTGTACCTCAGTGGAAGAGCCATCCCCACTCAGCACGCAGAAGGGCCAGCTGCAATCCCTGGCAGGCTCTCCAGTGAGGGCAGGTAAAGACCCCTCTCTGCTACCACCCCTTGAAAGGTCCTGCAGGCAGACCTTCAGAAACAGAAGGCAGTTTCAGCTAGGGGCAGAGAGTCACAGCCATGTTGTTGCTGCCCTTGCCAAGGAAACGTGGCCCACAGCCAGGTAAATGTGTGCCCACATGCAGCTTAGAAAAATCCCCAAAGGACCAGACCCGTGGATCAGCTAGGGCTTGAAGTTTCACCTTCTCACCAAGAGTGAACAGGGTGGTGTCCACTCCCTGCACCCCACCTCAGCGAGAGTGGAGCTGGCCATGCCCCCAGTGACTGGACTCAGTATTCACTGGGCTGGATTCTGTCTGCACCTGTAGCTCCACATAAGAATGCAGTGTCCCACCCAACTACTTCATGTTGGAAAGGCAGCAAATGCTGCCTCTCCTCTACTCCTTGTGTGCACAGGGCACACAACACCTTAGTGCAATGCTGTGCCTCCTTATGAGGGAGTCAAATCCCACTGAATCCAGTGAGACACTTCCAGACTGCACAGGATGTCAAGCTCCTGGCCGAGCGGTCTCTGGTGCAGAGCAGTTCATTTGCCTTTAACACACGCAAGATGCGCCAGTCCTTTTGCCTGTAGACGGAGGGCTCCAAACTGGAATTCCAATGCACTTGAATATGTTAGAAGTACCAGTGCAGCAAAATATTAAAATCTGACAGTTTGCTGAAATCTGGAAAATCTGTATCTCTCTGTCCTGGTCATCTCGATATCTCATTACTTTGTTTTATTGTAAAAGTAACTGGGAAAGCCAAGATTCTTGAGAGGAGCCCTCAGCTGTTGGAGAGACCAGTGGGTCTTTCAAGGGAGATGGGGCCATTTTTCCTTCGGGGCTGAATTCTTGATGTCCAACACCCTCCACCAGTTATGCATTCAATCAAGGCCAATCAAGTTATGCATTCAATCAAGATGCATTTTAGTCACTGCAGATCCTGATAATGAGCAACATGGCAAATCGTCACACACACACCCTACCTGTTGCTCTGTGTCCTAGGAGTACAGCACGTTGCAGTTTTGGGAGTCTTCATTCTAGACAAAACTAAATCCAAACATAAAAGAAATGTTAGTTTTTGGCTTTCCTCAATACCTCTCACGTGAAAACAATCAGCATTGAAACTGGACAAAGTTCTCCCAGTGGTAAGGATGGAAAAACCATTTGGCCTCCCTCCAAGAGACCAGAATGCAAGCAGGTGCACACAACTGCCTCTCAACACTGCCAAAGAGCTCCCTCTATCTTCTGACCAATTAAAATGGATGTTTTCTATTGTTACCTGGGTTCAACCCAGCTGCTTCCCTTGTCCAATTCACCCCAAGCAAGGTCAGTCTAGACCAGGATGGTCCAAAACATGGCCCATGAGGCCTCTCTTTCGGCAGCCCTCAAGAACCCTGCCACACCCACCACCTCCCGCACTGTTACAGCACAACAGGGAGATCAAAAAGCTCCACTGTACCCAATGCCTTTTCCTCCTCTGGCCGCCTCCTCCTTCAACGGAGAGCTGTGCAGAAGAGATTGCACACGGGGGTGGTGGTGGAAGCAGCAGCAAGATGGAAGCGAACTTGAGGCACAAGTGTACTGGGTGCATCAGGGCTGCCTGGGAAGTTGGCAAGAGCAGCTACAGTGGGTGGGTTTCAGAGAGCTCAGCCCACAGCCCTGGCAGGGGCTAAGCCAGAGAAGGGTCCGCTGGACTGCAAACCTCCAGGATGGTGGAAAGGATCCACAGAAGGCCACAGGTGCACAGGCTTCAAGAACATCCAGGAAGGTATTCTGCCAAATCTGTAAAGCAGCTGTTCTTCTCTTAGATATGCACAGCATTTCAGAGAGGGCCACTTCCTATTCAACACAGCATGGCACCCTTGCCGCACTCTCTCTCTCTCCTGTGCTCTTTTTTGGGCTGCAAGCCTCTTTGAGGCAAAGAAAAATTCTCTCATTTCTTTGACTGTGCAAACTGCTCATTGTGAACTCTTCCAATGGATGGTATTCAAGAGAGTCACCCTCGATAAATACCACCACATTCGTTGCAAGAATTTCCCCTCTCTAGAAGCCACTGGCACTCAGGGCCTAGTTATGTGAGTGGATGTGTGCAAGAATTGCATTGCATTTGCATGTTAGTCCCCACCCCATCCTAGTTATTACACTTTTATTCCCATAACAAAGCTATTTATCATTGCACCTAGAACAGGGATTTCTGAAGTGTGCATTGTGACGCCTTACGGCAAGGGTTTCCAAACTACAGCCCAGGGCCACATCCAGCTCCCCACAAGATTTTATCCAGCCCTCAGCAACTTAAAAATATTTTTACTGATTTTTTTTTTGCTAACGTTTGACATTTTTACTCATTATATATCATTTCTCAGTTTAAGCACAATTTTTCTTTGTAATTATCACATTTCTCTTTTGTTCTGAATCATATCATCCAATTACAAAAAGTATCCAAGTAAAATGTATTCATTTAAAAGTCAGTCATTCATAAAACTTTTTTTTCAGCCTGTGAAAATGTGTAAAATATACAATGTGGCCCTTGAACTGAAAAATTTGGAGACCCCAGCTTTAGGACATTGAAGCACCCTTACAGAGGTGCTGCAGGTTGTCCTTGGTGGTCCCTCCTACCTG
Source organism: Tiliqua scincoides (assembly GCF_035046505.1). Taxonomy (NCBI): domain Eukaryota; kingdom Metazoa; phylum Chordata; class Lepidosauria; order Squamata; family Scincidae; genus Tiliqua; species Tiliqua scincoides. Next base: position 21,610,348 of record NC_089829.1, read on the forward strand.
TTCCCTCGGGTGCCGCCATCTTGGATCTCACAAAAATCTCACAAGTTCCAATATGGCAGCACCCAGTTGAACTGGGATGATGATGCTGTTGTGATGTTTGGGAACCACTGTCCTAGATCATTGCTTTTCTCCTCATGTCTTGCCCATCCAAGACATGGCCAAGACAAGCTGTGCCATGAGCCACTTAGTCAATGCCCCCCGTACACAGACACTGCACTTGTTTTAGAGCAGGGGTCTCCAAACCCCAGCCCGTGGGCCAGATGCGGCCCACAGCAAGCCTCTTTCTGGCCCGCAGCCAACCTCGTCCCCTGAAAGTCTCTGGCCCACTCAACTGAACATGACCAGAACTGTGCTCCGATTGTGTCTGCAGGATGTTCTGAGGGCCAGAGAGGTTGAATGAATGAGACAATTCATTCATTTATTCACTCATCTAAGTTCCATCTCTAATTTATTTATTTAAATTTTATATTTAAATTTTTTTTTGACCCTCCACACCACGCCAGATATTTGATGAGGCCCTCTGGCCAAAAAGTTTGGAGACCCCTGTTCTAGAGCACATCCAGGAGTACAACACTCCTTGTGTTGCTGGAAGGAGTTTCTGGAGGTTAGAGCACTACACCACCACTAAGGCCAAGTCACACCACAGCTACACCATGCTGTGGGCTGCCAGAAACAGTGCTGGTGACAACTCATGGAGTAGCCCTTCTCTGTGGTGCCTCTGCAATTTCATCCTGCAGGAGGCAAGAACTGTTTCTTTTTTGTTGGCCTGGGAGGGGGCAGTTAAGACTTTTTTAAAAAATCCACCTAGCCTTGCTTGAGCCCTGCTTTCTTTTCCCTGTAAGTCATGTTGATTTTTATTGAGGTCAGTTGCGCAGATAAGGCAGTCAGGATGTGATTTAAAAATAAAATACAGTGAATACTTGATTCAACAGACTAAGAGGGGAGAAGGGGTGTCCATAAAAGTCAATAAAATCTGGAGAGCCCTTCGCTCCATTTGTTGACTCAACCCCTAAATGAATATCTCCATTCCTAAAGTGGTCTGGGAGAGGGCAGAGCAGAGAGCAGGAACACAAATGCCCAGGGAGCCCCTCCCAACACTGACCGGCCTTCAGAGCTGTCTTGGTGTTGCTGAGGAAAGAGTTTAAACAGACTTTGGCAGACATTTGGGAAGCACCCATTATTACCCAAGTCCACTGAATTGAGGCCTGTTCAGACAATGTTCACAGTACTGCAAAAAGTGGTAACAAAATGCTTTCAGTCCACAAGAAGCACGTCCACAGCCGAACATCCAGCTGAGCAAGACCAGTAAGAGAAAGAGATGGCAGCCCACAGACATGGCGCAGCATGCCAGAAGAGGAGGCCCGCGCCTGGTCCAAGGAACTCCTACCCAAGACCGACATAAGGAGAGATGGGGAGGAAGAGTGAACGGGAAAGAACATATTACTCTTCCCTGCACACATTCTCAGACTGAGTTGCTCTGGGGGAAGGACTTGGGAAGGTGGTTGCTTTGCCAAAGGCTTCTCTTCAGAAACCTCTGGGGAAGCATTTTCCCCATTTTGAAGCAGCACCACCTCCTGGACCCACTTGCCGCAACCAGGTAAAGTTTCTGACCCAAGTCATGAAAACCACATCCTTGCCCAAAGATGGCAACAACAAAGATGTGTGTGCATATAGGCGACTCCTTCCCCCACTCATTTGACAGGTTAGGCACTGGAGTAGTGCTGAAAAGCGGAAACTATTGAAAAGTGGAACCTGGTCTTTTTTTAAGTTTATAAATGTTGCTTCCAATGCTTTTTTAAGCTAGCAAATTGCAAATGCCTTTTTTTATCTTGCAAATTCCTGCTGTCACACAAAGATTTCTGCAAATGAACTCTCATTAATGACTTCACTCTCTCTCTCTCTCTCTCTCTCTCTCTCTCTCTCTCTCTCTCTCTCTCACACACACACACACACACACACACACCCCTCAAAACAGTTTGAACCACCATGTCATATGCAAATCAACATGGGGAGGGCAATTTTAGCCTTTAGAAAAGCAGAGAGAGGTTGAAAGAGCGGACATGTGTTGAATGAATGGCTTCTGGGTATAAAAGAAATGTGTTGAAAGAGCAGATCATTGATCATCAGAAAGCAGGGGATACCTGAATGCTCAGCATTCCCCAGGACAACAGGAGGGAGGTGGCCTCAAAGGTACCCAGGGAGCACCTCACTGGACATGCAGACCCAGGTAATGCAGACCCAGGTATGGAGCCAACTTACACTTTTCAAATTCATCATCACTGCCAGAAGATTCTGAGCTGTAAGAGAGAAAAAAGTATCAAGAGATCACTTGGCCACCCTGGTATGGAACAGACAAACTTTTGACCCCAAAGCCACATTGGTGTATAGAAATTGTAAAGGGTCGTAAGGCAGACTTGTTCTTAGTTTACATCTCAACTCTGTTACTCTGTTTAACAGAATTAAGGGCCCAAACCTGTCCAACTTTCCAGCACCAATGCAGCTGTGCCAACAGGGCATGTGCTGCATCCTGCTTGGGGGGGGCAATCATGGAGGCCTCCTCAATGTAAAGGAACATTTGTTCCCTTAGCTTGGGGTTGCATTGTGGCTGCATTGATGCTGGAGAGTTGGACAGGATTGGGCCCTAAGTTAAGCACAGGAAACCCCTTCACCCTGCAAAAGAGCACCTGTCCAGTTTTATTTCAGTTACAAATCACATACAGGGTTCTATGTGAAAGTTGAAAATTAATCCATGTCCAGGCTCACACACACCCAGTACACATCCATCAGGAATTATCCCCCAGATAAATCATAGCGAGAGCAATACAGTTAGCCCATCAGGCACCCTCTTCCCCATGTAAACAATTCAGTTAAGTTTTCCCCAATTACAACTCGCTCTCTCAGGAGACTTACCACAGCCACAGGGGAGAGAGGGAGAAGTGGGGTGCCCATGTTTCTCTCTGGGTGAGGGGAAGGGAGAGAATGGGACTCCAAAATTGCAGTGACAAAAACCACCACACTAGGCAAGAGGTGGAGGAGGAGCAGCAAGTTGTCTAGAGTGACAGAGGCTATGTGCATAGACCACTTTGACTTGGAGGGGAAACAGGCAAGCTGCAATTGCACACATGCAACTGACATACAGCCCAATCCTATGCATGTCTACTCAAAAGTAAGTCCCATTAGAGTCAATGGGGCTTACTCCCAGGAAAGTGTGGATAGGATTGGGATGATAGGCAGCATTTGGTGCCACAGCAAAAGAGCTCCTACCAGCATGTGCATCCCATGCACCCTCTGACCCCATACGTGCACAGAAGTTCAGTCTTTGGCCAGTGCTTCTGCAGAGGACCAGATTACAGGCTCTCGTGGGTTAGATCTGGCCTGTCCACTTCTTTCTACACTTCTAATGCTAATGGCACACACCACTGGATCCAGCGTTGTGTGCTGGACACTCCTCATTGCAGTGGTATATCGCTGAACTAAATAATGGGTAGCCAACCAACCTAACACTAGTTTTTAAACAGGGATTCAAGGGGATCTGAGAAATTACATATTTGTTTGCTCAAAGTCTGTTCTGGGTGAATTGATAGAAATAGTAACAAAAGCTAAACTGATTTGATGTACAGGAGACAAATGGCCTTTTCTGAAAGAGACTCAACATGGCTTCTGCACAGGTACATCCTGCCCCACTTACATAGAGCTATTTAAGAGCATCAACAGACACCTGGATTGGCCACAGGTGAAGGGAGGGCACCGAGTGGGAATGAATGGATGGCATTAGGAGTACCTTCAGAGGTGGGTTCCCCAAGGAACTGGAACTGGGGCTGTTACAGGCTACAATCTTATCCCATGCTTTCCTGGGAGTAAGACCCATTGACTATAATAGGACTTACTACAGAGTAAACATGCATAGGATTAGGCTCTAACTTAAACATAGCAAGGCTTTCACAGCTGGGCTCCATACTAGACTATAATAGATTTTTTGGGAAGAATGCTGTGGTCTAAACTAGAGGTCAAAGCAAAAGAATTTTTAATACTAAAAAACTAAACTAAAAAGTCTAATAGAAGTGAAAAACTAAAAAATATAAGACTAAGAATAGAGGCTAAAAATAAGAGTTAAAAGCTAACTCTAAAAACTGACACTAGAAATTAAAATAGGAAACTATGACTAAAAAACTGAACTAAAATAAGTAGAACTAAAAATAGAAACTAGAGCCAATGATTTAAAACAACATACAAAACTAGTACCTTACATTTCAACCACAACTTTGCTTGTGGTTCTACTTATTTTAGTTCAGCTTTTTAGTCATAGATTCCCATTTTAGTTTCTAGCGACAGTTTTACGGTTGGCATTTAATTCTTATTTTTAGCCTCCATTCTTATATGTTTTAGCTTTACACTTCTATTAGAACTTTTAGTTTAGCTTTTTAGCATTAAAAGTTCTCTAGCTTTGACCTCTAGTTCAGACCACAGCATTCAACCAAAAAATACTAATATAGTCTAGTATAGGCTCTAACTAGTTCATAAATTAGCTATGAAGTGACATTAAAACCAATCAGGCTGTGACAGGATGCCAAAGGGTCTCTCAAAACTGGGTAGATGGACGACCACACTAGGGCTGCCATCCTACCCACACTTACCTGGGAGTAAGCCCCACTGACTCTAATGTGACTTACTTCTGAGTAGACATGTATAGGAATAGGCTCACACAGGTTGCAATCCTTACCACCCTTACCTGGGAGTAAGCCCCATTGACTATAATGGGTCTTACTTTTGAGTAGATGAGCATAGCTTGAGCTCTCAGGCTGCACTCCTATGCACACTTACCTGGGAGTAAGCCCCATTGACTATAATGGGTCTTACTTCTGAGTAGATATGAATAGGATTGGACTTGCAGGCTGCAATCCTATGCACTTACCCAGGAGTAAGCACCATTGACTCTAATGGGACTTATTCCTGAGTAGACCTGCATAGGATTGAGCTCTGAGGATGCAAACCTATCTGCCCTTACCTGGGAGTAAGCCCCATTGAACACAATAGGACTTACTTCTGAGTAGACATGCAAAGGATTGTGCCCAAAGGCTGCCATCCTATCCACACTTACCTGGGAGTAAGCCGCATTGACTATAAAGGGGCTTATTTCTGAGTAGACCTGCATAAGATGGGGCTCCAGAGCACCCCACCGAACCACTCACCGCCACCCGGTCCTCGGCTGTCCGCGCTGCCCGCCTTCCCCTCCCGCCGCATCGGGAGGGCCCCCGAGGGGGAGGAGAGGGCGGCGCTGCATCCCCGCGACGGGGCCGCCCTCCTGGAGCCGGCCGGGCAACGAGACCGAGCGCACCGCTGCCACCGCTTCAAACTCCCCGCCGAGCCGATGACGCGCCAGGCCATGGAGAAGGAGGACAGAGCTTCCGCACAGGCTTCCGGCACTGCGCTCCCGTCGGAGTCCGACCACAAGGGAGCCCGACAGCGACCCCTTTGGCGGGGAGGAGGTACAGCAGGGTCCTTGCGCCTACGCCCTGCTCGCAGAAGGGCAATCCTATCCACACTTTCCTGGGAGTAAGCCCCATTGACTATAATCAATTGACTAAGCCCCATTGACTGCTTCTGAGTAGACATGCATAGGATGGGGCTCCCAAGGGGGTAATTTGTACCCAGGCTCAGAGTTTAAAAGGGGGCCCAGGAGCCAGAGGAGGAGACTTTCATATGCACTTTGTAGAGCTGCGTTTCTCAAACTGTGGGTCAGGACCCACTAGGTGGGTCGCAAGTCAGTTTCATGTGGGTCCCCATTCATTTCAATATGCATTTTATTTTTGATACATTAGACTTGATGCTCCCATCGCATGTGACTGCATTTGGGGAAATGTGACAGATCTGTACTTTTAACAGGCTACTGTGTCTATACTTTTTAAAATGGCACTCAAACCGTGGGTCGGGACCCACCAGGTGGGTCATGAGACAATTTCAGGTGGGTCCCAATTCATTTCAATATCTTATTTTTGATACATTAGATTTGCTTCTACCCTGGAATGTGGCTGTATTTGGGAAAACAGGACAGACCTTACCTGGGAATAAGCCCCACTGACTCTTGGCCCAGTCCTATCCAATTTTCCAGGACCGGTGTAGCCATGCCAATGGGATGTGCACTGCATTGTGTGGTGGGGAGGCAGTCACAGAGGTCTCCTCAAGGTATAGAACATTTGTTCCCTTACCGTGGGGCTGCAATTCAGTTGCACCAGTGCTGGAAAGTTGGATAGGATTGGGCCCTCTAATGGGACTTATTTCTGAGTAGACATGCATAGACTGTGCATTCTTTTAACAATGCAAGTTAATGGGGCTTACTTTGGATAATTTGGAGAGGATTGCAGCTTTTGCTATGTTTGGGGAACTTTTTTTAAACAGATCAGCAACAGCTTGGGAGGGGTTGAGGGATTCTTCTTTATTTTAAATAAATTTTTAAACTAATACTGATAATACTGTAAACTTTTAATTTACCTAGAGCCCAATTCTATGCATGTCCACTTAGAAGTCCCATTAGAGTCAATGGGGCTTACTCCCAGGAAAGTGTGGATAGGATTGTGCTGCTACTTGATTTGATTTTGTCATATGGGTGTGTTACAAATTTTCCTGCTTGATGATATCACTTCCAGCCATGACATCACTTGCAGGTTAATGACATCAAGCCCAATCCTATCCAATTTTCCAGTGCTGGTGCAACTGTGCCAATGAGGCATGCACTGCATCTTGTGGTTGGGAGGCACTCACAGAGACTTCCTCAAGGTATGGAAACATTTGTTCACTTACCTGGGGGCTACACTGCGACTGCACCAGTGCTACAAAGTTGGATAGGATTGGGCCCATCATTTCCAGTGGGTCCCAACAGCTAGTTATTGTAAAAAGTGGGTTCCAGTGCTAAAAAAGTTTGAAAACCACATGCTGCCTGTGATTGAGGTGCCGTTTTTGTGGTTTTTTTAAATATGTATATTTTAACATATATGTTGGGTTAATTTATTTCCATCCCTCCTTCACATGCATGGAGAATCCCTGCAAAGTTTTGTAGTGATGACTAACAGCCCAATCCTATGCATGTCTACTCAGAAGTAAATCCCTTTATGGTCAATAGGTCTTACTCCCAGGAAAGTGTGGATAGGATTAGGCTCTAAGCCCTGCAAACAGGCTGGGTTTCAGATTAGACATTTCATTTGTTTAATCTCCGGTTCTGGGTGTTTGCATTTGCAGACTTCAGAAGCTGTTTGTTTTGTTTTTCCACCTTCATCTAATTATGGAGATTGTTGTCAGTTGCTTGGGAGGTTAGGAACAAGACATCTGAGTTTCAGTTACAGTAAGGAAGATTTAAATAAAGCATTAGGAAGAACTTCCTGAGGGTACAAACTGTTTGGCAGTGGAACCAGTACGTATTTAGGGCCCAATCCTATCCAACTTTCCAGAACTGATGCAGGCACAGTGCAATCCTGAGATGACAGATATTCCCTTAGCTTGAAGAGGCCTCCGTGGCTGTTCCTACACCAAGGATGCAATACACACCCTACTGGCTGGCATGGCTGCTTGGGCACTGGAAAGTTGGATAGGATTGGGCCCTTAGAGAGGTGACTGGGGGTTAGTTCACTTCCCCAGAGCCCATGAGAGGAAGGTAAAGGCGATAATCTGTAACCAGGCCCATGGTCAAAAAGGAGGCCCAGAAATTTCCTGAGATCTTATATTTGCAAACAGGTCAGGGTGGGCCACTGAGGGATCTTCAGTTTCAGCTAAGGGCCAAACTGTAGTGGTGCATACCAGGGCCCATGAGAGGGAGGTATAAAGGGTGTTTTGTGCCTGGGTCCATGTTCAAAAAGGGGGCCCAGAAATTTCCTGGGATCTTATATTTTCCTATCCCACCTGGACTCACTGCCCACATGGGATGCTGGGTGTGTGGGTGCTGCTGCTGCTACCAAAAGCCATATATGCTTGGCCAAGGAATGCATACATGACACTCCTTAACACAGTGTCAAATCTGGGAGGAATCTGGACTGCTACAGTAGCTCTTTGGCACATAGATCTGTATAGTGTACAGTGTATAAAATGTATAGGAACTCAGAGACACAGCTGTGGGGCTACAGCTGCTGCAGAAGTCGTTTTTGGTGCACGAAGGACACTGCATTCCAGTGGGAGCCTAAATAAGATGATGCTCTTTTTCTGCAAGTGCATTTGGTGTTCTATATTGCTTTATCTACCTGTACAGGCAGGTGGACCTGGGCTCTACACTGGGGAAGCCCAGTAGACTTTCCAGACTGCCTGTTGCCACTGCCAGGCAGGGAGCAGCGGGAGAAGGCAGCGAAGGTTGAAGTGGAGAAGGGGCGGTGCGGGAGAGGAGCTGCTCTCGCCCGCCACCCTAAGCCACCGCGACATCGCCTCAGGAGGGACGGGGCGGGGAACCACCAGAGACCAGCTCCGCGACTGGCCGAGCGGAGGGCGAGGCTGAGCTGTGCCTATTGGCTCAAACGGAAGCACCCACCAGGTCCGGGGTCAGAGCCACCCTCTGCTGGCCGGCGCGGGTACTGCAGGCCGGAAGACGGGGGCGAAGGAATGAATGGATGGATGAAAACTCGAGGGTCGGAAGGCGCCCGCCGGTGCGCGCGTGGCTTGAACCTGCAGGGATCGCCGTGCACGAACCCTCTGGAACGGCATCACTCGACCCTACCGCGGCCTCGGAGCCCAATCCCAGGCATGTCTACTCAGTAGTAAGTCACATTATAGTCAGTGGGGCTTACGCCCAGGTAAGTGTGGATAGGATTGCACTGCAGCCTCAGAGCCCAATTCTAGGCATGTCTACTCAGAAGTAAGTCCCATTACAGCCCCATTAATGGGGCTTACTCCTGGGTAAGTGTTGCTAAGATTGCAACCTGAGCCCAATCCTATGCGTATCTACTCAGAAATAAGTCCCATTAGAGTCAATGGGGCTTACTCCGAGGTAAGTGTGGCTAAGATTGCAACCTGAGAGCCCAACCCTCTGCGCGTCTTCTCAGAAGTGAGTCCCGTTATAGTCAATGGGGCTTACTCCCAGGTAGGTGTGGATAGTGTTGCAGCCTCGGTCAGCTCCGAGGGGCGCCTCCCACCTCTGGCTGCGGGAGTGTCGGGCTAGGCAAGTCGGGCTCTGCGGTACTTGCTTCGCCGGGCTGTTCGCCAGCCGTCGGTGGGAGGGGGTGCCCTTCCTCCAGGGCGCCACGCCCCGTCGCCGGGCGCGGCTCGCCCAGCCTATTTAAAGCGCCGTCGGGTGAGCGACCAGCAGCTGCAGCGGTGCCTTTACGTGGTTGGTGCCCGACGGCGCGTCCCGGACAGTCTTCCCGGAGCCTGCTGCCCCGCCATGAAGCTCACACTGCCGCCGCTTGCCTCCCCTGGCATCCGCTTCCTCCTCCTGCTGGTTCAGCTGCCCGCTGCCCTGGTGTCCTCGTCGGTCACTCCGTCTGGGCGGAACCCGCTGCTGCCCATGCCCAGGTGAGCGCTCGACCCCCTGCACCCCCCTCTTGGGTGGGAGGCTGGCCAGTGCCCCAGGCACCCCCTGCCCAAAATGAGAGCGCCCCCCTCAGTCTCCCACAGCAGAAGTGCCCTGTGCCTGGGAGCAGCAGCTCCTTTGCATCTGTCCCCCCTCAGCTGAGACCAGGGGTGTGCCTGGCACCTGACCAGCTCTTTTGGTCTCTGGTGCCTGGCACCTGGTGGGCACTGTGCCTCCTTGGCAGAACCCATTAGAGTAAGGAGAGGGGTAGTTGCTGCCTCAAATCCCTCTCTACCCAAGGGGAGGGGGTGCCAGCTGCATGCTCTGTTGAGGACCCCAACACCAGACATTCCTGACTTCTGTCTCTGGCTTTGTGGGTCAGTCATGGTCTGCTGTGAGTCATGGTCTCTACAGGGCTGGTGGTGCCCACTGAAGAGCCTCCTGGTGGGCACAGCAACCCACTAAGGCCTGCTGGGGCTCCTTAGAGGCAGCCTTTTCCACAGCCTGCTGAAGGCCCAGCGCTGAAGCTGCCCCATGGCCAGGATCTTTGGACTGGCCTTAGGCTGGTCTGTCTCTGGGAAGGAAACATTTGCTGCTTGCATCTGACCAGCAGCTGTCATGGGGCTCAAAGTTTCTTTAAATCTTTGATTGGTCATCTCCACCTGCAATCTGCCCTTCCACCAACTGCAGGAAAGGGGGGGGATGACCCACAGCCAAAGTACTCCAAAACATCTTTGGAAAAAACACACAGGGCCCCTTATGGTATGTCAAGGACCAATAAACCTACATAAGATTTGACCCATGCGGTTCTGTGGGTCTGTATGAGACTCTCCCTGTCCCACAAACTCCAGGCACCTCCTTGCACTCTTCCAAAGGCTCCTCTGACTATATTGGCAAGGATGCCTGCCTTCTTTGCCTACTCTGGCCCCAATCCAGCACTGGGCTCAGAGTGCTGGAGTCAACTGAAATTTGGGGGGGGGGGGGCTTGAAAGTTACTTGAGCAAAATCCTGAGGCCTCAATACAAGCCAGGCCAACCATTCACAAGCAGTGGCCTGCTGGTGATGAACTAGCCAGCCTGCACCCTCATATGCTGCTCCAACATTGTGCCTGCCTAAAATCCACTTGCGGGCGACAGGAGCTTTATTCTATGCAAACAAGCCTTGGCGCTGAGGTTTGGGCCACTACTGAGGAGGGCACCTGTGGCTGTATTTTCTTCTCACATGGCCCTGGCCAGGCCTGTGCCTGTGTCCTTGCCCTCCGGCCATGTTCTGGGGTGATTATATGTCCTGTACCGATCATGGCAATCATGAGAAGCAATAAGGAATCAAGTCATGGAGATGACTCCTCTGGGAGCATTATATGAGGCTTCCTTAAGCAGAGTCAGGCCATCATGGTTCCACCAAGCAAATGTCTCTCTGCACTGACTGGCAGTGAGCAGTGTCATGTGAGAGGTAAGGAAGAGGGTAGATGGCAGGCCAAGAAAGGGAGGAGAGAAAGTCTTCTTGAAAAGCACCCAGTGGTGCTAGATCACTGACTAGGAGGGGTGAGAAGACAGAAGTAAGAGATGGCTAAAGGGAGTGAGAAAGGGGAGGGAGGGAGGAACACATGCTGAGGCAAGGAGCTACCTGCCACAGGACACGTACACTGGTAGAGTCACACCACAGCTGGCCAGGGAGGGAGGGTGTGTGCATCCTTGAGGCCAGCTGCAGCAGAGGCGCTTAGCCCACACCCAGGCCAATTTCAAAACAGTCCTCACAGTTTCGGGTAGAGAGCCTGAGGCCAGAAGAAGCTGCTGCTCCTGGGCACAAGGGGAGCTGAACAAGACTGCTGATGTGCCTGGCTCTCTGGTGACTGCTGCCAACACACTTTGTGCCTGGCTGCTGGGCCTTGGCTGGGGGTGGCAGCCTTTGGGAGCAGGATGCCTCCCTCACACCCCTCTCTTGGTGGGGGGGTTTGTTATGTTTTGACAGATGCCCGTCTTCCTTTTTCAGGTGCCAAAGTAGGTTTGAGTCTGAAACACTGCGTTTTGGAGCTTTCCATGAAGCTCTTTGGCAGTGGCACAAGGGGGCACAATACCAGCTGTCCTGGCCACTTGGAGATATTCCTGCAACAGCCAGGACAGAAAAAGCCTGGAAGGGAGTGGAAGCGTCTCTGGATATCTCAAAGAATAGTGAAGCATTTGGGGCCTCTTGGGGTTGCTCTGCTCCTCCAGGGGTCTCGTCTTTGGCTGAACTTTCCTCAAGAGCTCCTGGGAGGGTGCAAGGGCACGAAGCTGTGCCATTGGTGGTGGGGAAGGGCGGGAGCCAGGCTGAGCCGTTCTCTCCAGCCACCAGCTTGGGCAATGCTTGCCCTTCAGTCAGTGCCTGCCTTGCTGGCACAACCAACTCTGGATGCTTCCAACTGCCCACTTGCTGGAGAGGCCTTGAACTTATTCCAGGAGGCAAGATTGCCCACCTCCTATTCGCCAGCATCAGTGCCCAAGCTCTGGACCTCTAGAGAAACTGGCTGAAGCCTCCCAGCCTGTGGAGTAGCACAGGGGCTCAGCTGGAGTTAGGGGCCTTAATTCCCAGCCCCATCCTTGGAGCAGCACTAGATGCACCTGGCTGCTTCTTTAGGGAGACCCTCCCTCCATGGCTCAGCCAAGCACCCCAGACTTCTCCCAGCTCTTGCTTCCACAGCCCCTCCTCTCCCCCCATGCCTTGCAGGGTCTCTTTCTTATTCATCTCCCTGAGATCTCTTTCTAGGGAGCATCAGTCCTTGGCAGAGAGGAGGGTTCCTCTTCTGCACATGGATGCACACTAGGAAATCTGGCGAGGAAGCAACAGATTTATCTCAGAGTCAAAAGCCCAAGAACAAAGATGTGAGGGTGTGGTTTATTTCCACCTCCCTCCAGCACTAGTGTCAGGAATAATCATAGCATTGGAGGGGCCTTCAAGGCCATCTAGTATAAGCCAGTGCTTGAAGTCCTTTCTAGAGCATCTCCCAGAGGTGCCTGTCAAGCCACCACTAGTAGAGGAGAACCCTCCACTTCCCTATGCAATCGATTCCATTGTCAAGTCACTTTTAACATCGAGAATGGCTTCCTGACATTCAGCAGGAATCTCCCCTCCAGCAACTTCAGCTGCTTAGATCTACTCCTCCTCTCTGGGGCAGCAGGGGACAAGTCTTCTCCTTTGATGTGATGGCCTTCAGGTGTGAAGAGCACTATGGGGACCCTGCTGAGCCTCCTCTTCCCCAGGCTGAACATACCAAGTTCCCTCCACCCTTCCTTACAGGACTTTTTCCAGACCCCTGACCATCTGCATTGCCCTCATCTGAACCCACTCGTTTGGCTGTATCCTCTCAGCCACATATGGTGCCCAGAACTGGCCACAGTACTCCAGGTGAGGCCTGACCAGCATGGAGTACAGTGGAACCACTCCTTCTAGCTTGTTGTAAACTACAGTTATGCTAACGCAACCTAAAATTACATTAGCCTGCTTAGCAGCCAAATTACACAGCTGACTCATGTTCAGCTTGCGGTTCACTGTAACACCAAGATCTCTTCCACGTGGTGCTCTAACAAGTCAGGTATTGCTCAGTCTATACCTGTGCCTTTTATTTGTTTTTGCCTGGGTGCAGAACCTTGCATATGCTTCTGTTGAACTTTGTTCTGTTAGTTTCAGCCCAGTAATCCATTCTGTCAGGGTCCTCTTGAATGCTTGAATGTCTTCTGCGGTGTTAGTTATTCCTCCCAGGTTAGCATCATCTGCAAATTTGATCAGGATTCCTTTTAGGCATTCATCTTCTAAGGCGTCATGGATGAAGGTGTGGAAGGGAATGGAACCATTTAAGCCATTTCTGCCCAATGTTGCATATAAGCAACAGAGATCAAATGTGTACAACTATGGGCTGGGCAGAAATGGGTTAAAGCCAGATGTAGGCTTGCCCCTTTGGTGAGCACAAGACTTTCCCTCCTGCCTTCATGGTCCTGCTGTTGCAAGCCTGTTTCCCTTCTGTATTTATTTATTTATTTATTAGATTTGTATCCTGCCTTTTTCCCTGAAAGGCAGCCAAGGCGGCTAACAGTCAATTTAAAATACAAACTAAGATACAAATAAACATTAAAAATACAAAACAATTAAAACAAGATAAAATACATAGCAGCAGATTAGAAGCACGCAGTAAAAGACATAATTTATAAATTTATAAAAACAGCCCTTTTAAGGGCTACAGGTTGGAATCAGCCAGGTAATGTCTGTATTCTCTTGTTGCAGGAAGCCCTTGGCCAGAAGCCACAGTGGAACTGGATTTCCAAAAGGACCAATGATGAATGTGGTTGCTTACAGCACTGGCAAAACCTGGCTCGCTGGGGAGCAGCTGGTTGCACCGTTAGCCAGCCAGGCACTCCTCCCCAGACAGAGACCAGAGCACCAGCAACCTCACAGCAGCCCTCTGGGCCATGCTCCTTGGACTGCAGCCCAGCATCGAAAGCGTCGTGCAGCTGCTCGCCTCCACCATGCACATCTGATGCGGGTTGGCTGTGTCTTGGGCACCTGCCAGGTGCAGAATCTCAGCCATCGGCTCTGGCAATTGAAGGAGCAGTTGGGACGCCAGGATGCCTCCCCAATTAGCCCCAACAGTCCTCACAGCTATGGGTGAAGGGGGAACAAGGAAGCCCTGGGCTGGAAAGCTTCTATGACCTGAACCCCCCCCCCAAATCCAGAGCACCCATTGTACTTCCTTATACCTTCTACCCCTTCATGTTGCACCCTCCAGTTTCTGAGCTTGTAGTGCACCCCTGTTCCTATTGGGCCACCTGGTGGTAGAAAAGGCTCCTGCATTGATCATGGCTTCCCCTGATGGGTAGGCTATTGAATGAGCATTGCCTGCCCTTTCCTTGAACACAGCAGGAGTGGTGGTTGGTGGACTGATGGACAGCCATGGAACAGCAGCCCCAGACTACCAACCAGGTGTCAGGGGAAGATAGGAGTCAGGCTTGTCATACCCTGCACCCTGGAAGAATGAGGAAGGCAAGCCATGACTCCTCAAAACCTGCAGGCAGTCTCCTGTGGGACAAGAATGGTTAAGCCAGCAGGATATTTTGTGTCTCCACTGTGAACTTGCAAAAGACATCAAGTTTGAGGAGATATTTCATGGATCTCCAATGGAAAAATCCAGAAAAATAAATTCTTTAACTGAATTGGGATATTTTTAAAAATAGCTATGGCCACAGTGGTCCATTAGAACAAGCAAACCAGAACATCACCAGGAACACCAAAGGATTGTAGCATATTCACTATGACTATGTTTTGGGCTGGGTGGGATGCGAAGCCAAATTAGCAAAGGGTGGAAGCAGGGCTGGGGGATGTGGTAGCAAGCACCAAGGTGTAAATTCAGAAATGCAGTAATCTTGCGGCCAGGTATAAAATAGAAAAGTTTCTTTCATGAGATTGTATGTATGGGATGGGAGCAATGTGCATGTGAGAGGGGGCCCCAAATGCCTCTTGGGGACAGGCTGCTGCTTCCAGGCTTTGCAGGGCTGCTGGAGAGGGCTCTGCCTGGCCTCCTGAAAATGTGCTGTGGCCAAAGAGGTAAACAACACCCCTCCAGAACTGAGCCTTCCCCAGCGAAAGAGAGCACTTTGCCTCAACCACATTGCACAGACCCTGAAAGAAAAGACTCTTCTGAGATTGCACCAGACCTGTTGGAGGTGCAAATGGACACAATGAGGGCTGGGCAAATGAGACAATGAGCAGCCAAGGTGGTGCCCAGCCAAGCACTATCCTTTCCCATCTCGTCTCCATTTTGTGGTCCACCTCCCTTTTTGCAGAGAGAGAGAGAGCAATCCAAGCAGGTTTCAAGGCCTCACTTCAGGGTCATTGTGAAGATCACTCTTGCCCTACCAAGACAGCAGAAGGGCTGGGGAGGCATTGGCCAATCTGACTGTGGTATCCCAGCAGTGGCTGAGGTCACATTGTCCCAGCCCCCCACCAGGCAGAAACATTCATGCCAACTTGTCTGTTGCAGTCGCAAAGCACCATGTTGTAGGGTGCTCCATGATTGATGTTTGACAGGTGCTTGCTTTTGTAGCCAATATTCTACTGTGGACCTAGGAAAACACCAACAGCTAAGCATTGGTGACTCTTTAACATGCCACATGGCGAGTGCTACATTACAGGTGAATCTGAAGACTAGAAAAAGCAAAAACTCTTGTGCCTTGCCACCCTGCCTATCTTCCCACACCTATAAGATTCCCATTTGTTGCCCATTTGTTGACAACTCTGAGTTGCAGGGGACCATCACAGATACTGTGCTTCTATTTTGCTATCCTTTCTGGCTCCCTCTGCTTCCCATTTTTCCTGAGAATGGCACTTCCTGAAGTGGGCCTGGAGGCCTAGATCATTAGCAAGACTTTCTGTTTGACAGGTGCTTGGTTTTGGAACCAGGAGTGTACTTTGGGCCTAAGAAAGCTCAAATGGCAACATCTTAGTTACTCTTTAACATACCTTGGGACTCTCCGCCATTCTGGCCATATATCGGAATGTCTTCCAGATACATTGGATTGCTCAGTGATGCAAAAAGGGCACAAACTCTGAGAAACTGGAGTTTGCGCCTTGGAAGGTAGTCTGTGATGCGCCTGGCTGCACTTTGCATTGAGACCCTCAATATGGTCACTAGTAGATTAGCTTAATCCTTTCAAAGCCAGCAGTCAGTGGCTGGAATTCCACAGACCCAGCTGTGCAAATGGCAAAGAGCAATTTCTTTTCCTGTCTTCTATATAGTCTGCTGCTATTGAATTCATCCCAAGTTCCTGTTTTTGAGATCGTGAATAATTTCTCCCTTTCATCAGATTCAGGAGAAACAGGCTTGGATGCCCCCACCCATATAGGGAGAGTGCATCCCCCCCTTCCAACTGCCAATATGGTGCCTAGGTGCTTGCCTTTCAAGTCATGTGGGAGTGAACTTTCAGGCACATGCCCAATTCCCAGGATGTCCCTTTTTAGAACTTATCCCTAGCAATTGGTTCCCCTCCCCCCTGTCTTTTTCTGTCTGAACTATTCACACCTCTCTGAACTGGAGCTCTAGGTACAGAATAAAGGCCATTCTCTTGATGCTCCAGCAGGTCAAGCGTCTGTGTCCTGCAGCCCTGTGGAATTCCCTCTCCTTGCCCTGAAAATCTAAGGCCTGATTGGGGTGAGTTGCATCACTAGGCATAATGCCCAGCTGGACTCTTGGAGGTTCTGCCTATAATACTTTCTTTGGCAAAATAGCTTACAAAGTTTGCAGTATTGCTTCTTCCAGTGCAACAGCTTCCCCAACAGAGGCAGGAGGTCTGCCCCAAGCTCACACCAAGTATGTGCATCAGAAATGAATTCCGCACAGCCCTTGCTAATATTTTCAAGACAACTTTCATTAGGAATGACAGCTCAGTATTCAAGAGAGGTGGAGTCCCACCCACCCCACTAAAAAGCAACATTATACTGATTCCAGAGAAAGTCCATGGTCTGTCACCGAACAAGAGCGTTCATGTGACTCTTCTAACCTTCCCTCCCCAAAAACTACTGTGTGTCAGAATGCAGTTCATCTCAGGGACAGTCCAAAGGAGCCAAGAGGAACAAGGCTGTCAAACTATCCTCAGTGTCAGTCATCCCAGAGTCCTGCTGGTGAGCACATTAAAAAAAGACAACATTCCAAGAATGCCACACAAGACTGCAGCACACAAAAGAGCACAACTGCTCCTTGCATGTTTTCTCACAGGTGAAGGGAAATTCTTTGGTGCTGGAAGCACAGTGTTGAACAGGAAGGCTGCAGCAGGTGTTACACAATGTTCTTAAATAGGAAGCGCAGAAGCTACATTATTTCTCCATTTCCAAATGTTACATATACTGTATACTCCAGTGGTTCTCAAACTGGTGGGTCATGACCCACCAGTTTGTATAATGCTTCTCCCATCCCTTTAAGGGGCGGGGGAAGAGGAGGGAGGCAGCACATGATCCCCAGGATCATGTTGCTAAGGGGGCAAGGGGGGTGCTTTGTACTTACTTTCAGAAGGCAGGGCTGCAGCAGGCTACAGGTGTGGGGAGCCCTGCACAGCACTCCCTGAGGCTTAGAACTTTCAATAAAAGCGGGTGCAAAGCACTTCCGTTTTGCAAGAGGTGCTTCACACCTGCTTTTAGCGAATGTTCCAAGCCTCAGGGAGTGCTGTGCAGGGATGCGCAGGGCTTTCCACACCTCCTGTAGCCTGCTGCAGCCCTGCCTTCTGAAAGTAAGTGCAAAGCACCCCCCCCTACCCCCCCTTAGCTACGTGATCCTGGGGATTTTGTTGCTGCCCTAGCCCCTCCCCCGCAAGAACTTACTAAGGGAGTAAAACTCCCTCAATGTTTGAGAACCACTGGTATACTCTATTACTGTGGGACACAACTATTGAGCTGCACACTATGCATCAGTCCTCAGTTCTGTCTGTGCCCATTTTCGTAAATAGAAAAATAGATGCAATTACGACAAGGGCTGGTGTCAACTTTCCAAAGAAATCTTTTCCAGTTATCTGGGAAATTAACCAAAGAATGCAAATAGTGCTATACTCCACCTAGTTCAGACTAAATGACGCCCAGCTGAATTGGTTCCTTCGATAGGGCAACACTAAATCCAATGACAAATCTTTCTGCTCTCGTTCAGAATCCACAAGCTGATAACCAAGGATGTGAAATGCACCCTTGCAAACTTCTTGCACTTTCTGGACTTTCTGAAAGGAAAGAGCATTCCGCCATGCCTGGGAGACATTAACTGCATTGCGAGAGGTGATTTGGAAGGCCTCTTTCTTCTTGCTAGGCCCTCGTCCATGTGTGATGTTATAGATCCAGCTTTCAAGTTTATTGGTCAGCTGGAGACTGGCAAATTTGTACACTGCTGTAATTTCTGGCAAGGGATCTCGTACAAGATCTTCAAATCGGATCATCAAATAGCGCTCTTTCAAAAAACTTGGCGGCTTCAAAGTCACTGTTTCATAAATCTGAACGTGGCTTCGGCAGATTTCCTGCAGAACTTTGTACTGGGTGTCTTCCACCTTACTGCCATTCATGCTCAGGATTATCCCATTGTCACGAGCAAGGGCTTTCACCGATTGTTCACGGGACTTCACAACTGCTCTGGGATCACGGACCAAGTGGATGATTTTGAGGTTCAGGGAGGGATCAGTGAGAAGCGGATAGAGCACCTTCAGGTCAAAGAACCGGACTTCCTTCAGGACCACATGGCTGTAGGTCTTGCAGGCCTCCTCCACCTTGCTGAAGGGAGACTTGCCACAGAGGGTCTTGCAGGCTTGCTCACTAGTGATATCGGTGCGCTGGAAGTATTCACATGCAGGATCTGTGCACAGTGCCCGACTTGCTGCCCACTGGAAAAGATCTGACAAGTTTCTCTTCCAAGGCATGTAGGCATCAAAGACAGACATGTCGCACTGGAAGACTGACCGGACAAGGTCCCGCACGGCCATGTGCAAGACCTTGGCGCTGTTTTGGTACATGGTTCCCCACACATGCCAGGCTGGCTCCATCAAGTAGAAGACGTCTGGGTGCTGGCTGAAGAGCTGCCCAAAAAAGGAAGAACCTGACCGCCAGGAGGAGAGGATGAGGATGTGCACCTGGGCTGGCTTCTTTGTAGCCGGAGACATGAAGCCACCATGTTGGGCAAACATAAACAGTAGAAATCCAGTCTGAATCATAATAAAAATGGCCATGGTGGTGTTGGAGACACGGCGCCTCATCATGCTGGCTGAAGCAGAGAGTGAGCAGCTGGTGCTCCTGAACAGGAGAGGGAACAAAGGAAAGCTCTTTTAGGTTTCAACACCAGGCGGGGCAGAAAAAATGGATTGCTGGCTGCAATCAAGAAACTAACTTGGTTGCCATCGCTCATGTTGTTGACAGAGAAACCTGAGCAACCCAGATCAGCAAGATGCTTAAAGCCAGCCAAGAAAGCTTGCAGACGGGGGAGAAGAGGCCACAGTGAGGCCTGTAGCGGCCCTCACTTTGCAGGCTTTGGAGTGAGCTCTTTTGCCCTGGGCACCGATTAGCAGTGGGGGGGGGGGGCTCAAGAGCTGCTGCTGCTGCTCCACATGCCAACTTGAAAGGCAAGATACTTGGGGCTTAATCCGGCAGCCTGAGGGCCTCAGATGTGGTTTTGTTTGGAAAAATAATTCAGGTGGCCGGGTGGCTGCAGTGAAATGGATGAACAGTGTCTAGAGCAGCCATTTTCAACCACTGTGCCATGCCACAAATGGTCCCCAGGTGTGCTGCGGGAGTTTGGTGGAGGGTCATTTATTAATAATACCATTGGGGGGTATGAGCCCCCCACCAACTGCATGGTGTGCCTTGTCAATTGTCCAAAAACTGATGGTATGCCTTGACAATTTTAGTACCTTGTCAGTGTGCCATGAGATGCAAAAGGTTGAAAATCACTGGTCTAGAGGAAAGCTTTGAGTTTTAGGAAAGCTGTATGTTTAAATAAAGATGGTGAAAACCAAAAGGGGTGGCAATGGAGGTGGGTCAGGGACACCTTGAACAGTAGGGCCAAGACACACACTGGGCTGAACAGCTCCCGTCCAGCCCCCCCCCCCCCATCCAGGTCACAGAGCCAGCTATTGGCAGACCTGGCCAGAACATAACAGGTTTGAGGTGCAGGGGCAGGCCTGGCTCTGTGGCTCTGGGTTCAGAATGGGGAGGGGTTCGCTTCCCCCCCTTTCTTGGTCTTTTGTACAGGTGCAGGATGTGTCTCACCTGCCCCCAACTGCGGCCTGAGGCTGACATGTATGCCTCCTGGAGTAAGCTCCATTGAGCACAGAGGGTCTTACTTCTGAGTAAGCCTGCACACACTTGCACCCTGAGGGATCGTTTCTGCCCTACCCTGCCGCGCCTCGAATGGGGCTGCAATCCTACGCACGCTTTACCTGGGAGTAAGCCTCACTGACTCTAATGGGACTTACTTCCGAGTAGACATGCATAGGATTGGGCTGTGAGTCTCTCTCCGAGCAGCGCTGCGTAAGAGGAAACCTGGAGGTCGGCGAAGTCGGCATGCCCCGCATTCCGCTCAGCGGGGGCATTGCCTGCCCAGCAGCCGCACTCTAGGCCGGGGAGCTGAGCCCGCCCAGTAGGGTGCCACTGGAAAGGCGCTCGGCACATGCTCAGAGGCCCCACCCAGAAGACCTGCACCAAGCTCCCTTCTGGGCTCTGCCGACACGATTCGGCGCCAGGACGCACGTCGAGGCCCCCGCAAGCAGGTACGCGCGCCTCCATCCGCCTCCCTCCTCGCCCAGGAGCTTAGAGTCGCCCCGACGGCGGCGAGATGCTCCAGCTGCCGCTCCCGCAGGGCCACCCCGCTGCCCGCCGCTCCGCGCCGGTTCCTCACCTCCCCCAAAGTCAGCCGGAGCTTCTTCCCCGGGAGAGACGCGGGACTCCGGCAGGGCGCAGAGGCTGCCGGCGAGACAATGAGCCGCTTTCAGACGTGGCTGCCCCGAGCCCCGGAACGCTTGGAGGGGAGGAGGCGCCAAGGAGGGGCCGGTCCAGCGCCGACGGGGTGGCTGCGCAGGCAGGCAGGCAGGCAGGCATTTCCCGCAAGCCAGCCAGCCCTCCTGGAGCTCCGAGCAGGACCGGCCAGGCGCCCTCCCGTAGGACGCAGAGCCCTCGCCTGCTGGCCCCCGGCCTCGGGGAGCGCAAAGACGCTCAGCCGGGAGCCCTCTCCCTTCCAGGAGCCCTCGCCCGGCTGCTTCTGCCTGCAGGGGCCGGGGCCGCGGAACTCGCAGCCACGAGGGCTTCCCGCGTTGTGTCCCGCTCCGCAGACTCAGCCCAGCAACAAGCAAATGGACCGGAAAGGCAAGGGGCAGCGACGGGGCGGAGACCTTACCGTGTCCTTGTCGGCGCGGGCCCAGGTTGGAGAAGGAGGCGATTGCCATGGTTTCCCTTCTCAGGTGTGACGGGGAGAGCGCTTCCCTTCCCACCAGCGGTGCGCGACCGCGGCTTCCTCCTGCGCAGGCACAGCCGCCCACGCCTCCCCCGAAGGTGCCACCCAGGGCGAAACCGCTGCAAACTGCCAGGCACTCCCCAACTGCCCCGTGGCTCCCCCTCTTCCACTTGCTCTGAGCAGCCCAGAGGCTGCAGCGAGCAGGATGGAGCCTGGTTTCACCCCTGAAGAAGCTAAAAGCAGACCCCCCCCCCTGCTCACCAAGGGGCTTGAAGAGGTCTAAAAGGGGATTGGACAGATTTGTGGAGGAAAAGTCCATCACAGGTTTCAAACTTGATGGGTATGTGCACCAGGGTACAGGTCTTTGTTGTCTTGTGTGCTCCAGGAGGCATCTGGTGGGCCACTGAGGGATATAGGACTAGATGGGCCCCCTCTGGCCTGATCCAGCGAGGCTCTTCTTGTGCTCTTAAGAGTCACAGCTCTGCTTTAGCAAAAGCCACTGCACCCTCAGGGTCCACAACCCACCTCTGGCCTGGTTTGCTGCCCCTCCACCAGGGCCTGCTCTGGCCTCTTGAGCACAGAAAGGCATGAGTTTCCTGCACATGCAGAAGAGAGGCTGCCTGGGCCTTGTGCACCTGTTGGGACACCTCACCCTGTGGTGTCCTCCTCACCATGGTAACTCCTTAGCTGCCCTCCTATGGCTGAGCACCTGGGACCATCTGCCCCATCATTCTGTTGACAAGGAGAGCAGGAGCAAGCACAACTGTTCAGAGCCGGCAGCCTTGGCCCCCTCCCGCCCCACAGGGTGCCTGCAAGGCTCCTCGCAGGAACAATAGAGGCCCTTGTGCAGGGAGCAACTCCCTTGCTGCAAACCCTGCTGTCATTCTGTGCTTTTCCTCCATGCCAGGGAGCACAGCCAAGTGGCAAAGGGAAGCTTTCTCAGATGCCAATTACCAGAAGGGCAAAGGACAAGAGGCTGCACAGAGCCAGAGCACTTCAGAGTACCTGGATAGATGACTCAGGAGAATTAACCAAATCTCTCATAAATTCAGTCAAGGCAGTACAGCTCATGAACACTGCTTTTAATCTGTAAAACTTACCTGCTGAAGGTATACAGCACGTATGGAGGCACTTCTGTGCAGATTATGCCTGAATTATACCATGTATCCAAGGAAACTAACAACAGATTGCCAAAAACAAGACTGTAAAGTTATATCATAAGACTGAAATTTTCCTGCCCTGACAGTGAACGCACCGAAAGGCAGAGTCTGCTGAGCTCTCGAGAGCGCAAGAGTACATGAGCCCAAATGCCCCACTGCCTCCCCCTCTCCTAGGTCCAAAGAGAATCCAAGTGAGGTAGATCCGTTCATCTTGACCCATGTCAAGACTGGTGCTCTTTGTACGACAAAAGAGGGTGGACTGGCGACACTGGCACAGTGGTCAACGCCTGATGCTGAAAAAGAAAGATCCTTATCCTTTGGAAAACCCAGAGGAAGATGAGCAGGACTGCAACATACTGGATCCAGGCAAACTTAATCATCTCCCAGAAGCCCGGCTGATATGTGGCAAGAGTCAAGGCCTATTTAGAATTTTCAGGGGTTTTCTGAACAAGCGCAGAAGAACATATC
This sequence comes from Tiliqua scincoides, assembly GCF_035046505.1. NCBI lineage: Eukaryota > Metazoa > Chordata > Lepidosauria > Squamata > Scincidae > Tiliqua > Tiliqua scincoides. The sequence goes on from NC_089829.1 coordinate 21,633,395, forward strand.
AGTTACACCTGGCCAGAACAGTGAAAGCTTGGAATGAAAGGGGACCAAGACCATCCAAGAGGTGGTATAGGTGACACACACTTTCCCAGGTAGATATCAAAGCCACCACAAACCACCTCTTCCATTTCCCCTCCCCCCATCTAGGATTATATCCCCACTTGAGATTCACCAAATTCTTCATCACTGTTCCTACATTTCAGGGGTGGGCAAACTTTCAACTTTAGGGATCCTGGACCTTTAACTACTGTGTAGGAGAGAATTACAACAGGTGCATCTTGTCATCTGTGACATGACAAGCTGCACCTGCTGAAATCTTATCTTTTATACAATTGCTATACAAGTTCCAGGATCCCTAAAGTTGAAAGTTTGCCTATCCCTGCTATATTTGATCAAGGCAAGTTAGCCTCCTGGACCAGTGTGCTGTCACAATGAGTATTAAGGTTACAGAGTGCCACCCACCAAGCACTGCAGTGACTAAAAACAATGCAGTAGTGCTCTTGCTCACAAGGCACACAGCCACCTGCAGCTCAAGGATATATAATCTGTTCCACTGGGTAGCGGATGATGGTTTGGACCACAAAAGGCTCATCAGGTGCTCTTCCAACCACCCAAATGGGGCCAGGATCTGACAAAACTGTTGTAACTGTAAAGGTAAAAGCACAAGGGCATGTAGCCTGAATGCCTCAAAATGTTTCAACAGCAGCAAACACCAGGACCAAGCCCAAAAGGGCTGCGTATAAGGCAGACTTACCATTTCGCTCCTGATATGCTGAAACAATGTTCACAAGATCATAGTCCTGGGAGAAAGGGCTTGTGCCATTGATCACAGAGATCTGCCAAAACAATAGATTTTGCCAAGAAGCAAGAACAGCCATCCTGTACCAGACCACCCAACACTACCCCAGGCAGTAGCTTACGCAAAGTAGGGCAAATGCAGAGGATTGGATTCCCTGTAGCTGTTTGAGCTTCCGACTGCATTGTATCCAAGATTAGCCTAATATTCCTAAACTTTTGAAGAAAATCTCTGCAACATCTGACTATGCTGCAGTTAGAACATCATGTTTTACAGGTATACTGAATTGTATACAGGCAAGCATTTTACAGGTGAATTATATACTATGTAAAAAAGAATTTCCTTATGACTTTGTTTCACTACAAAATTCTTTAACCATCTGAAATAGCACCAGACGTTCAGTATTTATACTCCATTTGTTCCACAGACTGTATGCTATTGCTGGAACTTTTCTGCCACAAGCACCACTATGTCAAACCCAGGAAACAGTCATCATAATTTGCACTCTTGGCATCCTTCAGTCTCAGAAGACTATGGTGTCACGCTCTGAATGATGGTTCTGGAACAGAGTGTCCTCTCCAGTGTGTGAAGCCTGGGTAAAGTAGGTATGAAGGATAGGCTGTTACCCATGCAGCAAATCCCCCCTCTCCACGTTGCTGAAATGGTCCAATGGAAAGGCAGAGGCCAATACGGTTGGTTCCAGCGGCGTCGCAGGAGTTGCCAGAACGTGACTGTGTTCAGCCATGAACTGCCTCAGGGACTCCAGCTCCAGATTTTGCCTCGAGGTTGACTCCTGAAGCCTTTTCCATAACTGGATGTAGCCACAAGGCAGTGGAGGTTTGGGATCAGAGTTTTCCTTCTCTCAGATGAGCTGCCTTCCCAGGCTGACGAGCCCCATCTACCCGGTGGCTGTTTAGTCGCCTCTTACGACAAGTACAGCCAAACCGAGGGCCTATTCTTATCCCCAGCCCCCAGGATAAGGGGTTTGCACTCTTATCTCATACTAAATACCCCAAAATGCACATTTCATGGGCATAACCACACATGGAATACAAGGTATCGCCCCAACCACATCACAGCACCTGGAATAGTCACCATGAGGAATGCAAAAGCCACACAGGAAGATGCCACCCACTCACATTGTATCTGTTGTCCAGCCCACAATGGCTCAGTGGCTGCCTCTGTTGAAGCTTCAGGTCTCCACTCACAAAGACTTGTGATCCTGGCACAGGGGAAAAAGACTGCAGGAAGGCCATGCTTTGCATTACAAATGTGGACATTCTCTGAAACAACAGCAGTAACAAGTCCAACATAAAGAAATATGGCACAAAGTTGAGCATCATACAAGTGGCACAAATTTGCTTGTTAGAAATTGACATGAAACCTGCCAGTTACACTCAACACCAAATCTTAATATCAAGTGGCTTTAACAGAACAATGGGCTTCAAGCAGGGAGAAAAGTTGGTGGTGGGGGAAGCTGTAATCAAGTGAGGGGGAGAGAACAGAACTTTGTGAAATTACCTGCATTTTAACAGTTATCACCCAATATCTACAACCACAGTGTTTGTTAGTAACTACATTTGGACCAGCATTATCAGCTTCTCAGTTACCACCAATTCTAGAAATACTTATTAAAAGCCCAATCCTATGCATGCCTACTCAGAAGTAAGTCCCATTAGTCAATGGGGCTTACTCCCAGGAAAGTGTGGATAGCATTGGGCTGTAAATCTACTAAGAAGAAAAGCCTACAATATCAGTATATAAGTATCTAATGTCATGAAATAACTATGACACAGGCAAAGCAATCCTAACTGGCACTTAGGTCAGCATAGGTCCCCTGCGCCAGCTGCAAGGTGTCGCAAACATGCCATAAAGCACATTGCACCACCTCGGGAGTCAGCACAGAGGACTGCGCCAGCTCCCAAAGTCTGGCTTCGAACCCTATGACAGTACATTTGTGATGGCCAAGGCAGGCTAGCACAAGGGATGGGAGAGGGTTGTGGGAGGTTGAGACAGAGACGGGGAAGGGTAGTTTTGGGTGGGGACAGCATGGCTTGGGAGGCAAGTGGGACTGGTTGTGGTGGTGCAAATCAAATCCCAGCCCCTATTGCTTTATTATTCACTAATAAAAATACATCAGTGTACAGAATCCCAGAATTTTGCCTCCCTACAGTTTGGCTCCAATTGAAGACTAACATTCAAATAGCTTCCCCCTCACCTCCTCCCCAAGCACCAGCCACCATTTTCCATAAGTCCCACTTTTCCCCTGAACCCTTTGGCTCAATGCTTTAGCCTTCATCCGTTATTGCAAACAAAGCCAAGGACTTGAACTGCATCTGTGCACTCTTCCTCATCCTTCATTCTATTTTTCCTTCCTACTCTCCCTCCAACAAAATTTAAACTGTGATCTCCTTTAACCCATTTCTGTCCCACAGATATACACATTTGATACCTGTTGCCTATATGCAATATTGGGCAGAAAGGGTTTAAGTAAAAGGGCAATTGTGTCATTTGCTCACATGATTTTTTAAAATAATATTTTAACCCTGCTGTGAACTGACTTGGGTGCCTTCTACTAAGAAAGGTGGCATAGAAATTTTTGCTTTGCTTATAAAAAAGAAACAAGTAAATAAAGAGTCCACTGGCAAGGACCTGGGAAAATAACTAATTAAGGAGTCAATGAAGGGCCCAATCCTATCCAATTTTCCAGTGTCAGTGCAGCCGTACCAATGGGGCACGCACTGTATCCAGTGGTGGGGAGGTAATAACAGAGGCCTCCTTAAGGTATGGGAACATTTGTTGCCTTACCTTGGAGCTGCATTGCAACTGCACTAGTGCTAGAAAACTGGATAGGATTGGGCCCTAAGTATGAGGGCCCAATATGTAGGAGGGAACAACTTATGAAAGGCTGAGCACCAAGCCACAGTTGCTCCTTTATTTTCCATCTTACAGGGTTACTACCTCACAAGCTACACAGTTGGAATAATGCATGCAGAGGTCCAAAATACTCACATGCAACTGGTAAGTAAAGGTCAGGAGCAGCTGAACCCCAACTACTTGCTCAGTAGATTGTAGCGGAAGTTCCAGGCAGAAATTCAGCCGGTCCATTAGGCCATCTTGATTTGTGTCTTCTTCTCGAGCCTACAGGGAGAACAGAATTGTTAATGAAAGCAACTCCCTGAGCTACATTCTCAGTCCCTGGAAGCTTCTAAAGATCAAGGAATACCCATCCCTGAGCAACTGTTACCCTGCAAATGCCTGATCTCGTCTGATCTCAGAAGCTAAGCAGGGTCAGGCCTGGTTAGTACTTGGATGGGAGACCGCCTGGGAATACTGGGTGCTATAGGTTTATACCATAGTCTTTTGAGACTGAAGGTTGCCAACCATTGCCAGAAGGAACATTGACCAGAGTATCTCTAACCAGCTGACCAAAGTCAAGCCCAGCTCACTTGGGCCAACAGTCACATATTCTGCCACAGCCTCCTTTTCAAGGACTATCCCATGTTGGTAAACAGCTGCCAAGACTTCCTCCCTCAACTGCCACCACATCTGCAAGGGCTGGCGCAACCAAGGGACTACAGGGCACATCCTAAAGCAGGTTGACTCGGCCTAAAAGCTGCATTTTCATCAGCCCATAATGGTGAATTTGCTCCAGTTCTGACTGACATGGAATCACAGTTCTGATCATGGAATCAGAACAGGAAGTGCCAAAGGCTCCAGTCTCCTGCTTTGCCCACCAATGCAGAGGTGGCACTGGCCACCTCAAAAAGGAGAGGGTCAAGCCTCTGCCAGAGAACAGGCTGCAATCCTACCCACACTTTCCTGAGAGTAATTCCCACTGAACACAACAGGATTTACTTCTGAGTAGATACGCATTAGATTGTGCCCTCACAATCTACTACCCTCACCGGTAGTACAGGTGCTAGACAGCCCCTAGTACTGGGACCACCTGAGCCCTACTCCAGGAGCCGCCCTGTCACCAGGTTGCCTGCCCTGTGACTGCCTGCTCTCTAGCCTCAACTCCTGAGGCGGATACCTGGGGGCAAGCAGGGGTCCCAGGGGCAGCAGTGTGGAGAGGCGAGTCCAATCTTATGCCTGTCTATTCAGAAGCCTGTCCTGTTAGAGTCAATGGAGCTTACACCCAGGAAAGTGTAGACAGAATTGCAGCCTCCAAGGAAGCTTCTGGAATGGGATTCGAGCAGGCAGCAGTCTCCACAAAGGTGGGGCATGGTGGCTGCCAGGTGGTTCATAAGAACAGCCCTAATGGATCAGTCCATAGGCCCATCTAGCCCAGCTTCCTGTATCTCACAGCAGCCCACCAAATGCCCCAGGGAGCACATCAGATAACAAGAGACCTCATCCTGGTGCCCTCCCTTGCATCTGGCATTCTGACATAGCCCATTTCTAAAATCAGGAGGTTGCGCATACACATCATGGCTTGCAACCCATAATGGATTTTTCCTCCAGAAACTTGTCCAATCCCCTTTTAAAGGCATCCAGGCCAGAAGCCATCACCACATCCTATGGCAAGGAGTTCCACAGACCAACCACACGCTGAGTAAAGAAATATTTTCTTTTGTCTGTCCTAACTCTCCCAACACTCGATTTTAGTGGATGTCCCCTGGCTCTGGTGTTATGTGAGAATGTAAAGAGCATCTCTCTATCCACTCTGTCCATCCCCTGCATAATTTTGTATGTCTCAATCATGTTCCCCAGAGGCACCTCTTTTCTAGGCTGAAGAGGCCCAAACACCATTGCCTTTCCTCATAGGGAAGGTGCCCCAGTCCAGCAGTCACACAGACATTTTTTTATTGACAACCTTCAGTCTCGAAAGACTATGGTATCGCGCTCTGAAAGGTGGTTCTGGCACAGCGTCTAGTGTGGCTGAAAAGGCCAATCCGGGAGTGACAATCCCTTCCACACCGGGAGCAAGTGCAGTCTGTCCCTGGTCTGTCTCCCTGGCTATGGGCCTTCCTTCTTTGCCTCTTAGCCTCAGACAGTTGGCCAAGTGTCTCTTCAAACCGGGAAAGGCCATGCTGCACAGCCTGCCTCCAAGCGGGCCGCTCAGAGGCCAGGGTTTCCCACTTGTTGAGGTCCATCCCTAAGGCCTTCAGATCCCTCTTGCAGATGTCCTTGTATCGCAGCTGTGGTCTACCTGTAGGGCGTTTTCCTTGCACGAGTTCTCCATAGAGGAGATCCTTTGGGATCCGGCCATCATCCATTCTCACGACATGACCAAGCCAACGCAGGCGTCTCTGTTTCAGCAGTGAATACATGCTAGGGATTCCAGCACGTTCCAGGACTGTGTTGTTTGGAACTTTGTCCTGCCAGGTGATGCCAAGGATGCGTCGGAGGCAGCGCATGTGGAAAGTGCTCAGTTTCCTCTCCTGTTGTGAGCGAAGAGTCCATGACTCGCTGCAGTACAGAAGTGTACTCAGAACGCAAGCTCTGTAGACCTGGATCTTGGTATGTTCCATCAGCTTCTTGTTGGACCAGACTCTCTTTGTGAGTCTGGAAAACATGGTAGCTGCTTTACCGATGCGCTTGTTTAGCTCGGTATCCAGAGAAAGAGTGTCGGAGATCGTTGAGCCAAGGTACACAAAGTCATGGACAACCTCCAGTTCATGCTCAGAGATTGTAATGCAGGGAGGTGAACCACATCCTGAACCATGACCTGTGTTTTCTTGGTAAAAGGTGCACTCCTATCCACTTACCTGGGAGGAAGCCCCATGAACTCTAATGGGATATCCTTCTGAGTACACATGCCTAGGAATGGGCTTTCAGGCTGCAGTCCTATCCATTTACCTGGCAGAAAGTCCCATTGACGCTAGTGGGACTTACGTCTGAGTAGACACAAAGGATTGGGCTCTGAGGCTGCAATCCTATTCACCTACCTGGGAGGAAGCCCCATTGACTCCAACGGGACCTTCTCCTGAGTAGACATGCCTAGGAGTGGGCTCAAAGAGCGGGGGACCTCCGCAGGGCCCCTTTCTCGCCCCACGTGCTGCCTACCGAGAGGAGCGGGACGCGCAGGCGGGCGCCCAGGAGCCGGTTGCAGGCGGGGAAGGAGCTCCAGGCCAGGGACGCGCCGCCCTCGTCGCGCAGCAGGGCCACCAGCAGCACCTCGTGCTGGAAGCGGACGCGCGGCTGCTCCGTGTAGCTACTCCGCTTCAGCCAGAAACCTGCGCGGGGGGGGGGGGGAGAAGAGAGGCCGCCGATGAGCGCGGGAGGAAGAGGACGCCGCGTCCCCGCCCCTGCCCGGCCCCCAACCCACCCACCGTGGCTGCGATAGGCCACCAGCAAGGGTGGCAGGTACGTGAGGGCGGCCAGCAGCAGCAGCCCCAGCGCCGCCAACGAGCACAGGCCGGCCCGGTAGCGCCGCCCGCCGGGGCAGCCCTCCCTCAGCAGCACCTCCAGCCGGGCCATGGCAGCGGCTATGCCAAAGGCCCCGCGCCGCCCGTCGCCATAGCAACCGCGGCCAGCCGCGCCCGCGGACCAATCAGCGCCTGCGCGGAGGACGAGGGAGCCAATGGCGCTTCGCGTCCTGTCCTCGCGCCATCAAGCGGGCTCCGCAAGGGGCGGGGCCTCCGCATGGCGCCCCGCCCCCTCGATGACGAGCAGGCCTCTCGTCAGGCGCTGAAGGCAAGACAGGGCCTTGTGACGTCACCCAGGCTGCGGGGGGGGAAGCCCTCGGCCGGAAGTGGTGCCGGAAGTCCCGCCCTCCGTGTCGTAGTGGGGGGGTGGCTGGTAGTGGCGGCTGTTGTTGTTGTTGTCGTCGCTGCTGTGAGGGCCCGAACGAGCCGCGGACCCGCCCGCGCCGGCGCCATGAAGTGGATGTTCAAGGAGGACCACGCGCTGGGTGAGCGGGGGGGGGCCGAGGCGGGCCCGGGCGCCCCCTCCCCGCCGCCGCCCCTCCCCTCACACTCTTCTCTCCCTCACAGAGCACCGCTGCGTGGAGTCCGCCAAGATCCGAGCCAAGTACCCTGACCGCGTCCCGGTGAGTCCCCGCGGAGCGCCCGGGGCCGGGTCGGGCCGACCCTGCCCTGGAGGGGGCGCTCTCCTCCCCCGCCGCGCTGGGCGGGCCTGCCTCGCCCCCGTCCCCTCCAGGACGCTGACAGGTCCCTCCGGCCCCGCCCCCTGGCCGGGCCTGGGCAACTCCCATCACCCCCCCTGCTTCTGCCCAGCCTCCACCCGGAGGGCACCGCTGCCTTAGGCTGCGACCCTGTACGCTTACCTGGTAGTAAGTCCCATTGACTCTAGTGGGAGTTACGTCTGAGTAGGCACATAGGATTGGGCTGCAAGGCTGTAATTCTAGCCACACTTTCCTGGGAGTAAGCCCCACTGGCTACTGGGACTTACTTCTGAGATGTGCTTAGGATTGGGCTCTTAACCCCCCCACCGTCACCTGCGCAGAGCACTGGTGGATTCACAGCACACCAGAGCCATGGGGCATCCGCTAAAATTGAGTGTTGGGAGAGTTGGGACAGGCAGGAAATCTTTCCTTACTCAGCGTGTAATTAGCCTGTGGAACTCCTTGCCACAGGATGTGGTGATGGCATCTGGTCTGGAGGCCTTTCAGTAGGGACTGGACAGATTTCTGGAGGAGTCCATCTTAGGTTATAAGCCATGACAGGTATGTGCAATCATTTTAGAACAGGGGTGTCGAACGTTTTTGGCAGGAGGACCACATTGTCTCTCTATCACTGTGTCAGGGGGCCAGGGGGGGAAAGAATTAACTTACATTTGAATTTGAATAAATTTACCTAAGTTTACATAAATGAATAGATTAAAGATGAACTTATATGAATGAATGAAGGTCTTGAAATAGCTCAAGGCCTATACAAGGCCTTGCACAAAGCAAGGATGGCCTTTCCTTTGCTGCAGCTACTGCATCACAGACGTGAAACAGTAAGCAGTGGAGGGAGCCCTCATCCCACAGCTCACACGAGAGGTCGAACAGTTGCCCTCACACTGAGAGCAGTTGTGTCTGGCCAGTGGGCTCCAACAAATCTCCGGAGGACCAGAGGCTCATTGGAGACTGGGGGCTCCCTGAGGGCTGCATTGAGAGGCCTCGAGGGCCGCAAGTGGTCTCAGGGCCGGGGTTTGGGCACCGCTGTTTTAGAACTAGGCTGCCTCAGAATTCCAGGTGCGAGGGCGAGCACCAGGATGCAGGTCTCTTGTTGTCTTGTGTGTTCCCTGAGGCATCTGATGGACCACTAGTCCATTCAGTAAGCTAGACTAGATGGGCTTTTGGCCTGATCCAGAGGGTCTCTTCTTATGTTCAAAGGGGGCCTCTGATTCCTGGGGTACCTCCTGGAGGGAGCCTGCTGGCTTGTCTCTTCTCACTGCTTCTTGAGGACTAGCAGCAAAGGGCCTGAGAAGCTGCCACCAGGCCTGCCTCTTGTAACCTGTGGCTCTCAGCCCTGTCCCACCTGGAAGGCTAATTCTGGACAACAAGCCTGCCTGCAGGCAATTCATTCCCCTGGTACTTCTTGCCCGAGACAGGCAAAGACACTATTGGCTCCTCATGAGGAAGGTACTGCCTACTTTTTGTATAGGGCTGAAATTCGATCCACCCTTTACAGGAGTCAGCCCCATTGATGATAATGGAACTTCTGAGTAGATGTGCTTAGGATTGGGCTTTAGGTCTCCTTTTTCTATTCTCTTACTTCAGAGCAAGGAGTTCAGGCAGAGGAAAGACTTGTCACCGAACAAATCTTGGGACTATCATTTGTTTTATCAAGTTTTTTTATAGTACACTCAGCTTGTCCCTGCATTTGTCCTGAGTGCTTAAAGGCCTCTTTATCCCATTTTTCTGCCTCTAGGAGACCCATCAACTGAGAATGCTAAAAGCCAGCTATAAATTATTGCATGAAGATGGCCAGCAAGTAGCAGGACATGAGCTTGGTTCACATTTTCCCTAAGCTATCTTGAGCAGAAAAGTTTCTATCCATATGCCACAGAGAGGCAAGCAACCTGAGGGAAGGACTTTCATAGTCTGTGAATCTAACATGACTACCTGCCCAAACACAGGGGTTAGGGACATGGAGGAGGATGGAGCTGGTTCTTCACATATCCTTTTTCAAGCCATTTAGGGCCAAAATCTGCTCTGGCATTTTGAACTGGGCCTAGAAACAAGTTGGAAGACGATGATTTTTAGCATTAGCAGAAGTTTTGCAGTGCTCATCACGTATGTCATTTTGTCATTCTTGCAGTCGCCCCTGAACTATAAATTATAGCATCTCAGTATTGCAAGCTGGGGAGCTGAGGCTGAGAGGCAGCAGCTTTCCCAAGGCTGTCTAAGCAAGTCCATGACAAGAAATGAGGTTTGAACTGGGAAAATCCTGGTCCGCAGCTTAGTCTCAACTGCTGCACCTCCAACATGGAATCTGTGTGGTGAGTCCCAGTCAGGAGTTCCTTGCAGCTGTATTATGATCCTGCTAAGTTTCACAACCATCCTATGAAGAGTATGTTCCAGCCTGGAAGTCGCCAGGGCATGTATGAATGTTGCCAGTTCTCACCTGTCCAGGAAAGGGTGCAGCTAGGGTGTGAAAATTACTGCTGGCTGCTGCCCCAGAGCATCCAAGAGCACCTCTGCAACAACACTGTCATCTGCTGATAGATGGGGGAAGGGAGCAAAAGAGCCAGTTTCTTTTAGGGAAGACTGTCCTGTCTTGGCAGGACACCAGCTCTGCATGTCGTTTTTCTGGTGCCTCCAGGTTAGGAGACCCGTTTGAAACCCTGGAGAGCTGCTGTCAGTCAACATGTACAGTACTGAACTGGTGGCTTCCTGCGCTCACTAATGCCTGGCTGAGCCTCAACTGCTGTCAGTGGCCATGTGTGAAACCCAGCCACTCCCTGCTGCTGTTTCTCTCCCTCCAGCATTGTCATGAAGCAGCCATGGGCGTTTCATCCTGGGGGCCTTTGGCGGTTCTTCCTGGCAGTCCTACCTGTGGACTTGGCACTGAAGCAGCTCTTCTGTCTGTCCTCCTCTGAGCAGGTGATTGTCGAGAAGGTCTCCGGCTCACAGATTGTGGACATTGACAAGAGGAAGTACCTGGTTCCATCTGACATCACTGTGGCCCAGTTCATGTGGATCATCAGGAAAAGGATTCAGCTGCCATCGGAAAAGGCAATATTCCTCTTTGTAGACAAGACCGTTCCACAGTCCAGGTGAGAAGCCTTTTGTCTCCTGCTTAGCCTTGTGGGACACCATTTGCCACCTCCTTCCAGGACTTGGTGTGGACGAGCTGTTTAAAGTGGTCTTCTCTCAGTCCCACCAAGGCTTTGGTTTGAGTGCTGCCTGCCTGGTCAGTTGCTTCCTCCTGTAGAGTTTGATGTGATGCTGCTGCCTCCTCCCTCCAAGTGGGGCTGTAATCTGCCAAAGTGGTCTGAGAATCCACAGTGAGTGCTGTAGTCTGAGTCCCGGCCAGTCATGCTCTCAACAGGGACCCATAGCAGCAGCAGGAGGGTCCTTTGTTTGTGACAAGGAAATCTTTGGTTGTGATAATTCAGGGTTGGGGGGTGGAAGCTAGATTTTCTTCCCTTCTCAATTATAGCAGTTTTGCGTGTGTGTGACTGTGATTGTTTTATTTTCTCTGGCTGGCCAGTTGGGGTTTGCCTACATGAAGCAATGGTTGCAAAGAGAAGAGTTGTGCTGCTGCATATTCAGGGGACTTCTTAGTGATATTGGTACAGAAAGGGTCTGTTTGCAAATTAAAAGGAAAGCGGTGGGAAGAGAGAAAATCAAACAATTGAGCAGCCCCCAGGAGCCCTGGAATGCTGGGGTGTCTACTAGGAACATCAGAGATCACTGTGGGGGGGGGGGTTTCCAGGGAGAGGAAATTAGCCTGCCTGAGTCCATTGGGTTTGAACCAAGAACCCAAAATTGTCCTGTGAGCTGCCAAGGCCTTGAGGGCACAGAGATAAGAATTCTGTAGAACAGCAGTTGCAAACTAGTGGGTCACGATCCATCAGGGGAATTGGAAATGGACCGTTCCCACTTAAGCAGCGCAGGAATGGGTGCCCCATTGGTGCCACAGTCATGGAGTTGCCATGGAGACCCAGGGACATTTTACTTGTATCTGGGGGAGTCCTGAAGCATCCTGGAAGATCCCAGAGGCTCACAGCCCGCTAGGACCCTCTGCACAGCTGCACTGAGCTTCAATCTGCAGCTCTGATCCTCAGGATGCCCCTAGCTATAGTAAAATGCCCCTGAGTCCCCAGGGTGCTGCAATTGCTGTGGCACAGTTAGGACCACTCCCCACACTCCTGCCCTGCCCCCGCAACAACTCACAGCATTTCCAACTCTCTTGGAGAAATTTGAGAACCACTGCTCTAGAGCAGGGGTGTCCAATCCCCGGCCCTGGGGCCACTTGCAGCCCTCGAGGCCTCTCAATGTGGCCCTCAGGAAGCCCCCAGTCTCCAATGAGCTTCTGGCTCTCTGGAGATTTGTTGGAGCCCGCACGGGCCCGATGCAACTGCTCTCAGCGTGAGGATGACTGTTTGACCACGACCTCACAGCCGTGTGTACATTCTTCCAGCTTGACCATGGGGCAGCTCTACGAGAAGGAGAAGGATGAGGATGGCTTCCTGTACGTGGCCTACAGCGGTGAGAACACATTTGGCGTCTGACTGCAGCTTCTTTCCGCCACACCTGTAAATAGCCTCGTTTGTGATCATGACCCTGAGGCATGCCCTGCATCTGTCACTGGGTTGAGTTAATATATTGATAGATTTTGGTTTGTTAGCCTGGTAATTTATGAGAATGTTGTTTTCCAGTTGCACATTGTCCTCATAGCTGTAAATTCCATCGCCTCGCTCTTCCGGGACACACTGAACAGCATTGTTTAAATATTGACGCAAAGTAGTCAAGGGACTAAAATGAAGGTTGGGGGGTGAATTTTGAAATGTATGTTTGCCTAATTATTAATTACAGTTTTGTAGTAATTGCAGCTTCTAGGTTATTCAAAACAGTCTCAAGCTACTGATAATGTTGATCTTAGCTAAAGTGTTCCTCTTGATGAATTCTGCTAGAGGAAGCAACCATTAAAGAGCCTCTCACAAACATGTTGCCCTTCCTTCTGCTTCACCTGCCTAGCAGTAGTGGTCGGAGCTTAAGCTTGTGAGAACCCCAGGGAACTCTAGCTACCTGTCAGGCAGGACTCCTCTGAGGGGTGAGCACCAATGCTAAGGTAGCCCTGTTTGCCGAGGGCACCAAATGACGTAAGCCCTTCTCTAAAAAGAAAAAGAACCCCAAGAGAATCTCCCCCCACCTCCTAATTTAAGACTGCTTAGCCTCCTTTAACAAGGGAGTTTGTTTCTAAGAGTCCCCCTGTTGTCTGACTGTTGGCATTCTGTCTGCAGGGGACTTTCCTGCCTAGAATCTCCTGATTCTTCCTTGGCAAGGCTGTGCTTCTGCTGCACTTGACCACTATAGCCACAGCAATGCTTGCTGGCAGAGCACTGCAATCTCCTTTAAGCATCGAAACCCTAATGGTCTGTGAGGCTAACTGCACTGTGGTAACACATTTAAGCTGCCCATTTTCACACTTGAATCTGAGAAATTGTTAGCTTAATGCCTTCCAGCTCCAGTGCTCTGCCAGTTAGTACTGTCAGTGCTGAAGCACCATCTCTGCAAGCCACAGAGGATGCTGTCTGAAAACAGTTAACAACACTATGTAAGTAGAGATGGCAGCTTTTGCTGAAAGGAAGGGACTTAGTTAAAGCAGTCGTTTCTCCCCTGCTACCATCAAACAGCAGGGGTGTGGTTACAGAATGGGCAAGTAGCAGTGCTGTTAGCATAGTTACAGTGCACTTATGTCAAGTCTGCTGTGTGCTTCATGCTGCTTCACATGATTAGGCAAAACTGAGAAACAAGTGTTGTATAACCTTTCAGACATAGAAGATATTTGAGGCCCATCTACAGCAGATTGACTTTAAGCCTCTGCGGACATCACACTAGCTACAGAACCATACGTAGGCTGGATTACTTTACAAGATGAAAAATCTGTATTTTTGCATTCTAAAAAAAAAGCTATTCAGTTCTTCACCTAAATTCAACCAATCAGATTAAAAGATATGAGAATGAGCACTGCGTAGGAAGATGCAAACAATTTTACAAAGCTTAGGGGAGGTCTGTTGACTTACACATGACTGAGAACAAGTAGAAAGAAAGCCCCTGCCCAGTCGTGCATCATGCCAGTGCCACCTCCTTGCAGAACTGAAACAGGAATGCTCAAACACAAGAGTGGCTTCCAGCTTCTGAGAACTGGACTCTCCACAGCTGGTCCTTTCCAGCTAGTGTGATAATAAGAGGTAACAGGGATCTCCCTTTAGTGGCCACCTTCAGGCAGCACTTAACCTAGAATTCCACTCACTTTAGTGAGCCAAGTTCTCTCTCTAGCCATCACACGTGGGCATACAAAAATGGCCACTCCAGCACATCAGTGGTTCCAAAGTGTGTGACCACAAGCCTTTCTGCATAGCCAGTGGCTCATAGCTAAACTGGCACCTTTGCCTCATCATAAGGCAGCTTAGACTGTATCATTGCTGTGACATCTCCCAACTGCTCCTGCTCAAAAGGGGCTCTCAGAGAGAAACCTGACACCAAAAGGGCACTCAGTTCTCAGCTGGACTAATAGCTGCTTGCTTTTTACATCCATTGCACTAGCTCCTAGGTTCTGAAGGGAGGCTTGACCATAACAGCCAAATAAAACTAGTGAGCTAAACCAGCAATCTCCAAACAGTGGGACTGCTGCATGACAAAAGAGGCTTCCCCATTGTGCATGGTGTTTACCATTCCACCCTGCAATGTCTTATCTTTCCTCTGAGCAGCTGCTTCTGCCTCAAACTTGGGGCACAGAGCCTGCTGTGGCAATGAGCAGCGGAAGTGGCTGCCTAGCCTGACTTTCTTCAGAGATTGGCTGGGAAGAGAAGATGCTGCACAGTGGATGAGTAAGCACTACACAGCTGAGGGAAGGTATTTAACAGGTGCTGGATCTGGTCCAGAGGCCAGGTTTTGGTGCCTGCTGAAATCCCTTCCAATCTCACTACTGGCCAAACACTGTCAAATACTGATAGAAGTTTTAGCAAATCTAAAAACTTACTTCTTAAAATGCATGTACAATTAAACTACCACGTTTTCCAGACTCACAAAGAGAGTCTGGTCCAACAAGAAGCTGACGGAACATACCAAGATCCAGGTCTACAGAGCTTGCGTCCTGAGTACACTTCTGTACTGCAGCGAGTCATGGACTCTTCGCCCACAACAGGAGAGGAAACTGAGCGCTTTCCACATGCGCTGCCTCCGACGCATCCTCGGCATCACCTGGCAGGACAAAGTTCCAAACAACACAGTCCTGGAACGTGCTGGAATCCCTAGCATGTATTCACTGCTGAAACAGAGACGCCTGCGTTGGCTTGGTCATGTCGTGAGAATGGATGATGGCCGGATCCCAAAGGATCTCCTCTATGGAGAACTCGTGCAAGGAAAGCGCCCTACAGGTAGACCACAGCTGCGATACAAGGACATCTGCAAGAGGGATCTGAAGGCCTTAGGGATGGACCTCAACAAGTGGGAAACCCTGGCCTCTGAGCGGCCCGCTTGGAGGCAGGCTGTGCAGCATGGCCTTTCCCAGTTTGAAGAGACACTTTGCCAACAGTCTGAGGCTAAGAGGCAAAGAAGGAAGGCCCATAGCCAGGGAGACAGACCAGGGACAGACTGCACTTGCTCCCGGTGTGGAAGGGATTGTCACTCCCGGATTGGCCTTTTCAGCCACACTAGACGCTGTGCCAGAACCACCTTTCAGAGCGCGATACCATAGTCTTTCGAGACTGAAGGTTGCCAATACAATACAATTAAAATGACTTGTATTGAGTAAAACCAAGTCTGTTGAACCCTAACATAAAGAAATCACATGTGTATCTCCACTTGTTGTCTGAAGTTAATCTACTACTGCAGACACAAACACTTAGTACTGGTCTAGAACAGTCTGAATGTGCAAATGTTGTCACTCTTACAACCACCCTGTACAGTACATATCATGTTGCCCTCACTGTATATGGGAAGACTGAGAGTGACAGGAAGCAGCTGGTCTTGTGAGACTTCAAAGCAGGGAAGTCTCCTTCTTAGACACAACATTACACTGGCGGTCTAGCCAATTAGTGAACCAATTCACAATGGCAATAGAGAGATGTTGTCAACCCCCATCCCAACATGACACACCAAAGAGCAAGAGGAAAGGCCACAACCTGCATTTATTTGTGATTCTGTACTACTGTGTCCACTTATCCACCCCATCCTGCAGTTTGGCCTGGGAGAAGACACCACACCCAGACAGAGAACGAAAGCTGTGTATTTTTCTACTCCTCAGGGCATAGTCTTCTTTTGACAAGTTGGGGGGGGGGGCGTCTGCAGCTGAGCCTCTGAGGCTAATCCTTCTTTCCTCACTTCTGCAAGCCAAAAGACTGGTCCAGAACTCCACTAAGGTCAGCACTGGTGCGCATCTGTCCTCTTGTATGTGCCCTGGGGCTAGGCCTTGTGCACAAGCCCAGTGTCAGATGGCAGCGCCTTCCTTTCCTCATGTGAAGCAGAGGTAAGAGCGACTGTTCCTCACCCAGGCGCCCAGGGCCTGGTGCCGTAGCTCCTTCCACACCTCCTGATAATCTGTAGCAGCTTCCTTGTACTCCCAATAAGTATGCAGGCTTTTGGCTCTGAGAAAGAGGAACAGACAGTGGGTAGGCTGCTTTCCCCACCTCTTTGCAAAGAAGAAGGGTCTGGGCAGCCTACACGACCTTGGCCCAAACTTGTGCAAACCAATCAGAACCATTCCAGTCACATCCTGGCTGAAGGCAGCAGAAAGCTTGCACGATACCACTGCTACTGACTTGCAAAGTGGAGGCAGAAGAGAAGGCCCATGTGGACTATGGAGGACCTATGGAGCTGCTGGGCCGGGGGATGAAGGTAGAGGGAGGCCAGGAGAAAAAGGGTTTTGTTGGAGGCAGGAAGGAAAAGACAGGGAGGAAGCCTTAGGCTTGAACACAACCTTTGCATACAATACTGCTGCAATGAAAAGGGTTTCCACACTAAGGCCACAAGGCTGCTGCACACCACACACTGGTAAAGCCCTGGCTGACACATGCCGTGTCTTCCCTCTGCTTTCATCGGTGCTGCACACACTCGCCAGCATCTCTGCTGCAGAAAATCCAAGTTTCCCCCATGTGCTTCCTGATGCTCTGGAGCTGCCCAAGTCGTGGGGCTGCAGAAGAGAACACCAAGAGGATGGAACCTGTGGCAAGCTATCCAGAAACAGAGCAAGAGGACAAGGAGAACCATTAGGGCTCCCCAACTGCAAGGGTTGCCAAGCTGCCTCTCAGCAGTTCTGATCTACTCCGGCTCCATCCAAATGCCTGCTCATGACCTGAATGAAGTATTCCCTTCTGCTCACAAAGCAGGACAACCCATTTCTGATCAGAACCAGCTGCCTGCCTGCCCCCCACCCCCACCCCTGGAGACAGGCACAGGCAGGAAACAAGCCAAGGGCAAAACTGCAGCCACAGGAAATTGCAAAACCACAGGAATCCTGAGGTGAGGGAGTATGTTTGGCAGCATGTGACAAATTCTCCCCTTGGGACACAGCAGCACATGTGAGGCCAGGTTGTTTGTCAGGCACCAGCACAGCCCAGTCACTTGGTTCAAGCCATTCTGGAACGGAACAAACAGTTGCAGGCCATTCAACAGTGAAATGCCACTGCAATTCTGAACAAGTCAGGCCTGGTGCTAAGCACAGAGAAGCCCTAACCAGGACATGTTGGGGTTGGGGGGGGGGAGACTCGTTTCCAGCCTTGCTGGAAGGTGCTGTGGACTGAGCCCACAGCAACACAGTTGCAGGGCTCTACCACTGAGCAGCAGCCCCTCCATCAGCCAACAACATGATTGCGATTGCTGCGAGGGAAGCAGGACAAAGCCACGATTCCCCCACCCAGATCATCCCGCTATCTAGAAAAGGGAAGGACTGGGTGTCCCCTCTGTTGCTGGTCACCCAGTGGACAGCAACTGGATCCTCACCTGAGAGTTTCTGGCAGATCCTCCTGTGGAACGCTGGCCACAATCTCCAGGAACGCATGGAAGAGCTCCACCTTGCAGATTCGAGACCTGCCGACAACAGGAAACCAAATTCTAATCGGGAAACTCACTGCAGGAGAAAAAAGTGTGAGAGTCTCTCTGGCAAGGCTTTGCTTCTTCCTTTCTTTCTCTCATATGGGGGGGAAACCCTGAACATGTGGAAGTCTGTGGCCAAGAAGAAAAAACCAGAAATCAGTTTTAAACAGAAACTGTTTCTTGATCTTACAACTTAACAATCTAGAAAGTGCCAGGTTGCAACTGCCCAACTAGTGCTGCACCCTGTCTCCCCCCAAATCCAAAATTTCAGGGAGATTCACCAACAGTATAATGACAATGAAAGCAACTGAAGGCTGTATTTCTGGCTACTGTGTTCTGCTGCCACTGGTCCACATCTCCATTAATTCCTCCACAGGAAGTCTTTGTTTACTTCTGAGAGCTGATACAAAGATCCTCAGCTGATCCATCATCCCCCTGATGACTTGAGGGGGGTGCTGTGCCCATTCCTTGGGTGGTCAGGTGTTTCTGAAGGTTACATGAAGGGTTCAGTCAATTTGGGGGGGTGGTCAGGGCTCATCCCTTGCTTTTAAACAAACCAGCCATTGCTGAGGTCACCCCTAATCTATGGGCCACACAACATCACACTCTACAGCGGTTTCCCTCTATAGGGAATGTTTATCACAGAACGACTGTAATGTTTATAGCAAAACCAGTCCAGATAAGAGAAGAATGGGGGGGGAGCGGGTGAGTGCTTTTGTGCTTCTTCTCCCCCAGGACTTATGTCTACACCTGTGTGCAACATGCACACAACGCATCCCCATCCTGACTCCCAAGGACAAGCACGCGCACTCTCTCTCTCTCTCAGCTTGCCATTGAGTGCCTGGCACCCAGGCCACATGGCGAACCTGAAAGGTCAGGAAAGGTCGGGTAAGAGCTGCATCAGGAGCAGCCTGAACCCCGTCCTCCCAAGCCCCCAAGAGCTGCAGTCCTGGCCCCTCCACACACCTGGACTTTAGACTTCCAATCGCTTTCTTGGTTGTCCCCTGCTTGAACCCCTGTGTGGTGACATCTAGCGGGTGTTCTGGAACTGCACTCCAACTGATGGCTGGGAAACAGAAAAAAAGTAGAGTACAAACAGTGGGACTCCATCGGGATACACCATCCCATCCAACCGCCCTCCCTCCTTTGCTGCAACTGCTGCTACCCTTCCACCAGTGGAGGGTTTCCTGCCTCACTCCCCTCTGAGACCCTGTGTGCCCAAAGCCCTCACCCCCAGCTCTAACTCCCCAATTGCCTATCCCATTCTGGCCATAAGACAACCAATCACAGCCACGTGGCGGCTTCCTCAGGCAACACCCACAGCCCTTGACCCTCTGGCTCAGGGAGCCCACCAGACTCCACTCACCTGCGCCACAGGGCCCCACTTTTCCTTGATTCTGGGCACTGCTGACCTCCACCACCTGGCGGCTGTGCTCAAAGCACAGCTGGGACTGCAGGGTTTCTACTTCTTGAACCCGGAAACCATCTGGTAAATGCAAAACATGCTGGCACCTGTTTGGGGAGAGAGAATGCAACCTCCACTGAGCATTACTGCAAGGCAAGCTGTGAAGAGGAAGGAAACAAGAGGCTCTTGCTGCAGCCCAGAAGTCCCTGCAAGACTGAGCACCTGGGGGTGCAGAAGGCCCATTTTCTTGATTTTCACGAGCAGAGAGAGCAAGAAACCTCGTGCAACTCATAACAAAAACCTTCTCTGAGCATGACAAGCAAGCACCACAGAGCCTGCAAAATGAGACCAAGAACAGCCTGCAAGCCAAGCTTCCTCCTTGGCACTCACCTCTCTGAATGGGGCAAGGAAAGACCAGAAAAGCCTTAAAGGGCAGTGGCAGTTTGCAGCAAGAAGACACACTGGATAAGGACAACCATGGGCAACTGGCTACAGTCTTGCTACTTAGCTGGTCTGCCTCAGAAAACAGCTTCCAGGAACTCCACAGCCTCCAAGGAGAGTCTGCCCCCAACTCTGCTTATCCCCACCAACAGGATGTAGATCAAGCTGGCTAAAAAAGTGGGCACAGAGTGCAGACTGCAAGAGGCTGTAAGTGGTCATGCCTGCCTTTTCCAGCTGCACAGCTCACCTTGCCACGATGGCCCTCTGCATAGCTTCCTGGCTGTAGGGGCACTGGCCCACCACCAAGGCCGACACGTAGATTGGCTGCTCAAGGAAATGCATCAGGAGTGCCCCCTGCCAGCCAAGCACATTCCAGCGTGCCAGCTTGTCACTGCAAGACATGGAGGCGGTCTGGGCCCCACGGCCTGGCTTGATGCGCAGGAGTCCCACGGTCTGGTGCTTGCTGCCTGGCTGCTGAGAGTCACCTGCCTCCCCTGAAACACACTTGGCCCCAGTCCTGTGGCCGTTTACCACTTGGCGGCTTCCCAGGCACTCATCCGGCGAGGACTCAGAACCACCTGCTGGACTGCAAGCATCCACTTTTGCTCTCTTGGGGCAAGAGGAGACTCCTGTCTCCTCAGCTCTCCTTTTTGCCCCCTCTGCTTTACAGCTCTCGTTGACCTCCAAAGGGCTCAGGGGCTTGCAAGGCTGGGACTCCGCTTCAGTTACTGGGATAATGGAGGCATCCCCACCTAGGAGAAAGGGGGGCGGGTCAGAAGGAGGGACTTTCAATGACAAAAGAATGCTCTCCTGCTGCAGAGAGGCCCAAAGTAGCTTTTTCACCTTATGGAGAGGAGTTTCTCATAACATCACAAAGGGTAGGGAGATTATTAAGACACAGTTAAGTGGGGGGAAGAAGAGGGTTCTGATCCATATTGCAGTTCACAACCTTTATACTGGCCTTCCTTCCAACAACTCAGGAGACTGCATGTAGATTCCCCCCCCAAACACACACCATTTCACTCTCACAACCAGAGAGAGAGAGAGAGGTGAGCCAAGGTGAGGATGACACCACAGCTCTATAAATGCCAGCCTACCTGAGTCCTGCACTCTTTCCCACCTGGGGCTGACACTTCCCTCCTGAGGGGGCAACCCCTGAGTGGCAAATGCACAAACAGCTCTGCCATCACTCTCCTCCAAAGGGGGCAGAAGCTCTCCCAACCCAAGATGATGGAAAGGCCCACCTGTCACACTCACAAGGCGTATGGCTGGAGAAAAACACAAAGGTGATGTGTGCTTTAAGACGCCACCTCCCATGCTCAGTTCCTGGGTTGAAAATGCTGGGCCCTCGGTGCACAGCTGCTAGCTTCAATTGGTGAAGGAGATACCTAAGTGGGTACAAGAGCAGGTTCCACATGAGAAGCATGTGGGGTCAGATCATGATGCCTTTCACAGACCCACCTGCTCAGAAGCACAGAACTGGAGCATAGGCAGGTAAGTATTCCAAATGCAGCCAAGAGAAGATGAGCCTCTGCCAGAGCCACTTCCGGAACGCGGCCCCAAACAGGACATGCACACTACGGCTGCAGTAGACACTACAAATCTGGTAGACGTTGCTCATTTCTCAAACGCAGCAGAGGCAGCTGCCCACTGCAGGAAGTCGTGCCCCTCACCCGAGCCCTCCTTTGGCACCTTGCTCACCTCTGGAAGCTCCTCCTGGCCACCACTTCAGCATGACTGTCGTTGAGAATGTCTCCTGCAGCAGCGTAACAAACCCACTTAGCTATTTGTCATAACAAATAGCTCTCCAGATCGGGTGGCAGCAGGCCTCTGAACATCACTCTGAGGAGAGCAACGGTGGGAGAGCTGCCTGCTGCCCCCCCCCCCCGGGCCTCCTTGTGGGCTTCCCAGAGGCAGCTAGTGGGCCACTCTGGGAAACAGGTGACTGGCCAGATGAGGCCCCTTTGAGCTGACCCATCAGGGCTTGCTATTAGGGTCTGCTCAGGAGCAACAAGAGTGTGGCTGCTCCACCCTGGGCTCCAATCAACCAAAGGGGTAAGGAGGAGCCAGCTGAGTGGTCTAGGGCAGGTAAAGAGTCACACTTACCAGTCTGCCTCATTTCTGATTGTCCTATGCATTTTGTTCCAGTTCCCAGGGCAACAATTTCCTTGGTTGCTGAAAAAATGAAATTGACGTCAGCCAGAGAAAGGCAGACTCCAAGCACGCTGCCCTGCCATGTGAGTTCGTGGTTGCAGTTTCTCCTCATGTGACACTGAAGCAGCAAGGCCAAGCATGGGGCCTCCATCATGGTCACCACCCAGCTCCTGGCACATACCCCCAATATACAAAGCTGGAGACTGCATGTGCTCCCTTCAGAGCTACCCCCCAGCCTGGCTGCCTGCTTCTATTGGCCCTTCCAAAACCAGCACCAGGAGGCAGGGGCTGGCCTGTCCCCTGCAGTGCCCAAGGCACCCCACCAGCTAGACCTCCTTTCTAGCTTGCCTAAGAGCCCAGGAGTATCTTCAGCCTCTGATGGGGCAGCCCAAAGTGTGACTCGCCTGGCACCTGTCGTCTGAAGGGAATGGAGTCCCTGGGCAGAAATGTGGCCTCGCCCTCAGTTCCCTGACCAGCAATCAAGGCTTTCTATGGTGGGCTTCTCTTGCTTCACATGTTCTACCCCCCCCCCATAAGTGGGACTGCCCCACCGCCAAGCCAACCACCTTGGAGCCCAATCCAGTGCATGTCTACTCAGAAGTAAGTCCCATTAGAGTGAATGGGGCTTACTCCCACGAAAGTGTGGATAGGATTGCAGCCTGTGAGCCCACTCCTATGCATGTCTACTCAAAAGTAAGTAGAGTCAATGGGGCTTCCTCCCAGGTAAGTGGATTGTGGCCTTGGTCCCCAGCCAGGCAGGACCGAGCGGGGAGCCCACAACGGGTCCGCCAAGCCCGAGGCGCCCAAGCCTCCTGCCGACACAGCCTGGCCGGGTCCCCGGGAACACTCGCGGCTCGCAAGCCGGCCACAGAGCCCTCCCAGCAGCGGGCCTTCGCCCCTCACCCCGCGGGCGGCCGTCGGGCCCCGGAGCCCCTCGCTCGACCTTCAGCACGGCAGCCAGCAGCGTCCACTCGCGCCCGCGCTCCGGCTTGCCCCGCTTGGGCAGCGCGGCGCTGTAGTGGGCGTAGCACAGGCCGGCCACCTCGTCCGCCGTCCACAGCGCCATCGCCCGGGCAGGAGCCGCGGGGTCTCCGGGGTGGCCCCACCGCCTGGGCAGGGAACCGAAGACCTGGAGTGGAAGGCGAGTGGAGCTGCCGAAAGATGCTGCCCCACGTCCGGTCTGGCCCGGAAGTTGCGGGTCGACTCACACCATAGAGGCAGAAGTGCAGCCAGAACGGCTCGCCGCTCTTCGCTCGGAGGACTGAGCTCTTGGGCCCCTCTCGCTGACTCCCAGGAGGGGAGTGAGGGCTGGATGTTACTGCTTAGGACTGTGCTTGGAGCAGGGACGTGCAGGGGTGAGGAGGGAGGCGAGGCAGAGCCTCCCCAGTGTAGTCACACTCAGTGATGTGCAATGGATAGGGATTTAGATGAGACAGAGCCTCCCCACTGGAGTGCTTTGAAAAGCGCTGCTGCCTTGGGAGGTACCCAACACCCACAACCCACCTGCTCTGTGCCATTCCTAGCCCTCACCCCAAAATGAACTCCATTTGACTGCACAAGCCCTGCTAAAGGCTCATCATCATGATCCCCCTGGGGAGCAAGGGACACAGAGACCCCTCCAGCTCTTTGCCTAGCTCTAGCCCCCGCCCCCAACTCCACTGCTGCTCCCAACTCCTGCCAGAAACAGACCACTTCCTAGTAAAGAACAGAGCAACGCCTTTATTCATGATTGGGCAAACTTTTGTCTTCAGGCAGCCGCCTTCCTTCTGAGTTAAACAGAGGTGCCCTCCACCACTGAACCAGGCTGTGCCTCCTTCTTCTTGTCTTCAGGTTTCATGGCTGGGAACAGCAGCACCTCCTAGGGAAGAGGGCAGTTGTCAGGACCCCACATTCTCCCTCTTCCTCCCAGGAGCCCCAGCCTCCGCGAGCAGACACTAGCAGTAATGCAGTTTGCACGCTCAGACCACAGTCACCCTCAAAGGGATGGTACAGGCTCTTAAACCTGAAGCCAACAGAAATTGACGTCAAATTCACTCCAAAGCCCATGAACTACACAGCCACTATCTGCGTAGAATCAAGCCTAGGGGGCAAGATTCATTTTCACATAACAAAGGTACACATGTCCACCTAAGCAGGCCACCCACCCACTGCCCATGCTGCAAGGGCTCAGCTAGAGGCCCTCAGCAGAAAGCCTGCGCTCACCTTAATGTTGTTCGAGTCAGTCAGGAACATGGCAACACGGTCAACACCCATGCCCCAACCAGCAGTCGGGGGGAGCCCATATTCTAGAGCTGTGCAGAAGTTCTCATCAATAAACATGGCCTCATCATCACCAGCAGCTTTTGCCTAGGCAAGGAATAAAAAGCAAGCCCAGAGTCAACAGTGATGGCAGGACCTGCCTCTGTTCCAGGAGAGACTCCAAAGAGTCCCTGTGGAAAGGGAAGGCTACTACACAAAACTTTAGAAAACAGCCTGCTTCAGGGAAAACAAGGGCATACAGAGGCCCATTCAGCACCCTGAAAGGAGTAACTAAGGGCAGAGCAGGCACTGGAGCCCTCCCCACGTCTGACATCTCAGGGGCTTCTGAATAGATGAGTCCATGTTAAGAGTTGGTTCCCAAGGTGCCCCATCACATTCTAACACTACACATGTTAACTGGGTTACTTCACCTCCCAATGGCTCCCCCCCTAAATTCAGACAAGACAGGCTGCGACTTGGAACCCAACTGAGCAGGAAGAAAATCCTCATTTCAGACACTAGACTGAGACACTGTCTTGGGGTGACCCTGCCACTCACTGGGAGACAATGCAATACAAGGGGGCAAAATCCACCCACCTCTCCAGACCCTGAATGGTCCATCCTCCAGGTCCACTAAAAAAAGCCACTCACCTCCCCACTGCCACCCCAAGTCCCCATCAAAGACAAGCCCGACTGCCAAACACGCTCAGCAAGTGGACAGTCCAGAGCTGCCTTGGCCCCTGACTAAGCCAAAGCCATCGCCTCTCCCAGCCTTGGACTTCACACCTTGGCCTGGTCTTCAAAGAGCTGTCGCTGCCGAAAAGGATCATTCAACTCTGTATAGGCATTGCAGATTTCCTTCTTCATCACAAAAAGCTCAAAGCGCTCCGTCAGCCCAGGCTGAAATCGATGCCTGCACAGAAAGGAGGCGGAGGAAGCGGGCCACAGTCAAGCACAAGGCCTGCTTCCTCTTCCACCTGCAGCCAGAGAAGGCCCACCATTCTGTGGAGGCTTCCCAGAGCCCTGAAGCTACATTACACAGGCATGGCACAGCTTAGCCCGCATCACTCACCCAACTCCATGGAAAGGGGCAAGATGCTGGAGACCGCATTCTCCAAACACTCAAGCCCTGGGGTTGGAAATCTCCCTTTAAAATGCCACTGCTACTCAAAGTTCCAGCCCAAGTATGAGCACACCTGACCACTTACCATTTGGCCAAGGGGCTCATGATCTGGGGATGATCGCAAATAAAGGTGGGGTTGATGCAGGAAACTTCCAAATACTCCCCAACCAGCTAAGGAGAAAAACCTTCAGTTAGATTGTGGCTTCAAGCAAACCATCCTTATCTCAGAAAGATGGCCAAACCCTTTCCACCAGTTTGCCACAACTGGTGTTCCCTAGAGGGAGACAACTAGTCAATGCTCCTAGGATGGCTCTCGAGAGCAGGCAACACCACAGGGTGGCCAAGGACTAGACTGCAGATCTGCACTCCCAAGTCCAGTTCCTTCCCAGTCAGCTTGCTACCTGCCTGCTCCTGCCAGTGCCCAGAAGGTGCAGATTCCATCCCTGCCTGGTTGCAGTCTCCTCCCAGTATGCTGAGGCACTTTGGCTGAAGAGGTGGAATAGCAGCCCCAACCCTCACCCTCCTCTCAGCCAGTGCACTGCTATTGCTGGTCAAGCACCACAAACCTCAAGGAACCTAATCTGGGCACGAGGGAACAAGCATCAGCCAACCAGGCAGCTACTCATGGCTCAGCCACAGCTGCCTTTAACAAAGCAATGCCCACTTCCTGCCCACAGCAGATAGCTTTGCTATGGCAGCATTTGGGGAGCCTGGTCAGGACTGAGGCAGATGCTTGAAGGGGAAATAACATCACTTGGGATGGACGGACAAATGGATGGAATCCATTTGGGTTTTAGGCAAAGAGCTGGGAGAGTCAACAGGAGGCAGGTCCATCTCTACTTGCCTTATCGAGCAGCCTCGCTGTAGTCCGAGGGGGTGGGCACTCAATGCCTCTCTCCTCACAGATTGTATCAAAGAATGTGCGAGTCTCTGTGTGCACAATTCAGAAGGATTAGGAAAATCCCTGTCTGTATCCCTGTCCCTTGCTGGAAACTGGGACAGTCACCAGCAAGAGGATAAAGCAGAGGCTGTGACTGCCAACAGACATCCAAGCCCTCTTGGAACACCACCAGGCTGGTCAGAAAGGGATAGCCCAACATTCTCTCTCTCTCTCTCTCTCTCTCACACACACACCCCTCTCAGGCAAAGCACAGACGAGCCTTGGGCCCTTCTCAAGTTCAGGTTTTGGTAGCTTTCCCTGAGTCTCCCTTGAGCAATAGAGTCACCAGCTGCTGAAAGGCAGCACTCTCTGGACCAACCCTGGTGAGCAGACTATGGCTCAGCAGCACAGCCCCCTGCTTGAAAAGCAGTAGGCCACAAGCTCAATCCCTGGCAACCCCCCTCAGGCAGGGGCAGAAGGTAAACCCCTGGCCTGAAGTTGCCAGTCAGCATCCTGAGCTCAATGGACCTCTCCTGGTCTGGCTCAGGGGACAAGGCCACTTCCTACAGTCGTTGCTCCAACTGCGCAGCCCCCTCTCAGGGTCTTCTGGCCTGGATCTGGATTCTCAAACACAAAACACAAGCATGACCGTGGCCAGCCTAGAGGGAGGAAGACAACCTTGTTCTCACCTTCAGTCTCAAACTGATCAGAAGCAGGAAACTTCACTCCCAGCACCTTCTCCAACTCCTCCACCATCCTGATAATCCGGAAGGGAGGGGTGAAGTCTATTTCATATGCTGGCCCCTCTGGACCTTCAGGGTGATAAGTCACCTTGTAGCCACCGGTGAGGTGTTTCACCAACCCTGCAAGAGAAGAGTTGCACTTGCTACTCATGAGCCCAATATGTGTTATTTTGTATGTAATTGGGGGCCAGGCAAGTGTAACCCAGGTCAGTCTTGTGGTGTTTTGCATGGGCTACTGGGAAGGTCACATCAGATCCCAGACTCTGGTTCTTCAGAGCACTCCACCCCCACCACTCTTCCTTAAACCAGTGAGTCTTCAAGACACAGAAAGATCGTCCTGGAGTTCAACCCACAATGGCCTCCATATTTTCCTGTGGGAATTTTGGTTCAAGACAGCAGGACCACAGACCCCTCATTCCTGCTGCTGCTCTTGTGTGCTGCTGCCTGTTGGCACCATCCCACTCCCTCTACCACCCAAGAATTACTGTGTCAGCCGGCAACCAGGACAGATAGCAGACTGCTCTTCTTCCCCCCCCTTCCCTGAAGCACTACTGGAAATTGCCTCTCAAGTGTCCACGTGGCCACCTTGCAAAGGGACCCCTCCCCATGAACTACATTCTTAGCTTTCTTGCCTTGCTTCCTCCCTGGAAGTAGCCAAAGATACTACCCAGTCTGCTTTTCAAACCCCTTTCTGCCTCCACACCCTTGAACCCAATTCAATTCAAGGTGCAGGTACTGACCTTTAAGACCCTTCACAATTTGGGTCCAGGCTATCTGAAGGACTGCCTTCTCCCATGCATTTCAGCCCGCCCTCTTATATCATCTGAAGGGGATCTTCTTCAAGTGCCACCTCTATCCCAAGTGAGAGGAACAGTGGCTCAGGAGCAAGCCTTCTCTGTAGTGGTGCCAGAGTTAAGAAACTCCCTTCCAGGGGAATTAACTACTCCCTCCCTCGTAGCTTTTTTGCAAAGGCTCAAAACATAACTGTTTGGCTGATGGGTAGATGTTTGACCTCTGTAACAAAAAGTTTGCTTGACTGCTTTCCAGGACTAATTCCCCGCCCCCAATGGCTCAACAATGTTGGGTTTTCTGTTGCTTTAATGTTTTATTATTTAAGATTAATGTTTAATGCTCAGTATTGTTTTTACTTATTGTTGTGATACACTGTACTTCTATTATAGAGCTTTGTGAGCTGCCTTGGGCATGTGCTTTGGTATGGGAAAGGCAGGATGTAAATTTTTCAAATAAATAAAACCCAGCTGTCATCATGTCATGGCAACTCAGCCCTATGACCTCTGCAGTAAACACAAGCCTCAGCTCAGGAGATGTGGAGAGGTAACCTCACCCACTGGCCCACAACCCTCTCCAAATGCTCAGGGTGTTAGCCTGATCCCACAGAGCATTCCTCTCCTTTGGTGTTGCAAGTATGCTGGGAGTCTAGGACTCCTTGGTCTATCTTGTACCAGGAAAGCAGGAGGCCTTGAGATTATCCTAGATCTCCTTTTTAGGGCAGAATCTCTTCACCATCATAGCAGTTATCCCAACAACAGGGTTGTTCACCAAACTGCCTTTGAGCACCTACAGTGCAGGTTAAGAGGACCCACACAGTGAGAGGCAGGGATCTCCCACCACACAAGAGACAGTGGGCTTTGAAAATGCTAAGGGACTTGCTCCTTGCCTGGGGCCACAGTTCAGCATACAGAGGACAAGTTGAGCCAATGTTGTGTCATGGATGCAACCTTCAGAGCATTCCAGTTTCTTGTTTTTCCTTCCAGACCGTCTCGTCTCTGCTACTGCGTAACTTCTGCTCTTTGAGCGCCCAAGTAATCTTCTCAATTTCCTCAAGCCATGAATATCTCTTGTTCCACCTCCTTTCCTCCCTCATCCTTGTAAGGATACTCTCTTTTCCCCTGCCTAGAAACTGCTGACACTTAGGACCAAGTTGTGCAAGCGATTGTGTATTTATTCATTCAGTTCCCATTTGTTGTCTCTGTGGTTGAACTCATGTCTTGCCTCATCTCACTGAGTTGCATCATGAGCCATTGCATGTGGTCCCTGTATGTGTGGAAGACTTCACCTATGGGCACATGGTACCAGGTGTGATCCGGCACACATGTAACAATGAGAGAGGGGGCAGTGTGCCATGTTTTCTGCTCCCATACTCAAAGCAGAGCTCCATTTGATACTCCCTGGTGACCCACCTGAAAGCATCTGTTCTGTGATCTCCATTAGGTCATGGTAGTCTGCATACGCCATGTAAAATTCACAGGTTGTGAACTCTGGGTTGTGTGTTAAATCAATGCCTTCATTCCGGAACTGACGTCCAATTTCATAAACTCTGTCCATTCCACCAACTACCAACATCTAAAAGAGAGAAAGCCAGTTGGTCCTACTCACTGTATGGCAACAAATTGCTCTTGGAAGCCAAATATTACTTGTGAGTGCTCCCCCATCATGCATCTGTATAGGAATGAGAAACAGATAGGGCCTGTCACCCAGACCACAAGCTACTCATTCACATTGTCCTATGGGAGTCAACTTAGGTGTCTTGTTCTCCACATCCTACCCTGGGTTCTCATTCTTGGAGAGATGGAAGGTTGGTCTTGGAAGACTGGGATCTGGTTGAATTTAAGACTAGTCAATGAAGCTCCCGTTCTACTGGCAGAGATGCACAGTCTTGGCTGCTACAGGAAGGGTGTACCTCCCCCAAAGCCAAGACTGAAGCAGCAATAGAAGCCCCCACCATTCCATCCTACATCAGGCATGGCTTGTTCTATCCTAGCATGCTGGGCTCTTTTAAGAGGACAAGCTCCCTGCTTTAGCTGACAGATGCAAACCGTTCCATTTTCAGGGTTTCCCAGCATTTTGACTGACACACACGAACTCATTACCACTGGGAAGGTATTTTCCACAAGCCAGTTTAGTGAGCAACACCCATTCTGGCACTGCTATGCTGTGCGAGTTCTCTGTTCTTTTGACAGCACTAAGCACCTACACCACAAAGAGGGCTGCAGCAATGTGTCGGTGAGGACCAGTCAGTCACAGATGCCCTAACCCCCTCTGGCTTCCAAACCCAAGACCTCACCTTCAGATAGAGTTCTGGCGCGATCCTCATGTACAAGTTCATGTCCAGCTCATTGTGGTAAGTAATGAAAGGCTTTGCAACAGCCCCACCAGGGATAATGTTCATCATGGGAGTCTCGACCTAACCAAGGAATAAAACAATTCACTGCCTCACCTGTATCACACAGGAGCACCACCATTTGTGTGCCTAATGGCAACAGGCTAGTGCCCAAAGGGATCTGAGAGAGATGTGTTGGAAAGGTTGTTTGTGGGAGGGAGGAGGAAGGAGTTCTTGATGCAGGCTGCCCCCTCCCCCCCCACGATTCGTAGAAAGAGGCATACAGGCTCAGAGAGTCCACAGTCACACACAAGGGCCAGAACACTTGAGAGGGAGAGACCAAGTATAGGGACGTTCTTAACAAATGGATTCCAAGCAACCCATATTTACAGCCTGGCAAAGAGCCTCTGCTCTATACAAGATGCACATATCCAGGGTTGCTCAGAAGGGTGGCGGTTATTTCTTGAAGCATGTTCAGGAAGCTACCCTGTCCAAAGACTCATATAGCACAGAACTCAAATCACTATTACAAAACATGCTTTCATGGCTGGATGAGTTTAAAACATAATTTAAAATGTTCTTCAAGTCTTTAAACCGCAGATTAAAACACATTATAGGATCTAGTCCCAACGTTTTACTTTCAACTGTGGAAAGTATCTTCAGGGGGTTAATAAAGATTTGTAACCCCCCTGAAGATGCTTTCCACAACTGAAAATGAAACTTTGAGACTAGATCCTACACTGTGTTTTAATCTGCGGTTTACAAACTCAAAGCAACATTTTAAATTCTGTTTTAAAACTACAATTAGCTGTGAAAAATGAATGTCTGAGTTGCTTCGTCTCTCCAATTCATAGCTGGCCTTTCTTCAGGGACAGACTGTTGCTCCATAGTAGGGCCACCCCCACTTTGCATGCAGAAGGCCTCAGAAGGTTCTGTCCCTGACAGCAGCATCTCCAGGTAGGGCTAGGAAAGACCCCTCTCTGTCCGAGTCCCTGGAGAGCTGCTGCCAGTCAATGCAAGCAGCAGTGAGCCAGATAGACCAAGGGACTACTATAAGGGCAGCTTCATACAATCCTCCCACAGCCACTTTAGCCAAACTATTCACCCAGCCCCAGCTTCCTTTTCCACCGTTGTTTCCTGTTCTGCCTGCTTTAAACACATGATCAATATGGTCAAACTTGCCATTAAACTTGAAGGAGATACTGCAGCCCAGCATCATCAAATGTAAAAGCAAAGGGTCATTTATTTAAAGGGCTTACACCCTACCTCTCTCTCTCCAAATAAACACAGCTCTCAAGGTGGTCCCCGTTATCCTGTGTGCTTTTTCAACTTAAGTAATTCAGGACTTCATGGAAAACAAAGTCCCTGCAAAGAGGCAGCTGGTGAAGCCCTACAGAACCAGTACATGGCCACTGTGCAAGCGAAGGGCAAGATCTCCTCTCAAACCCCACTGACATGCTGCTGAGAGGAATGTTCCTCTAAAATGCCTTCAAGCTATCATAGGATAGTGTGTGTGTGTGTGGGGGGGGGGTGTTTGAAGGGAAAAAAAAAAGGAGCAGCACTTACCTCCAGAAAGCCCAACTCATCTAGGAAGTTTCGAATGTATGTTATAATCTTTGCACGGGTGATAAATTTTTGCCTCACAAAGTCGTTCAGAATTAAGTCGAGGTATCTTTGCCGAAATCTGGTTTCCTGAAAGCAACAGCTAGATTTAGAGCATACTACCAATCACAGGAAAACAGAGGATCCTTTCCAAGGCTCCTGACTGAGCCTGAGACCCAGCTGCTGCGCATGATACCTTGTCTTTGAGCCCAAAGTGCAGGTGAGGCAGCATGTGAAGGCATGGGGACAGCAAGGTCATTTCATAAGGAATGATACTCAGTTCCCCTTTCTTGGTCTTGCCAGGATTCCCCTGGACTCCAATATTGTCTCCACGGCGAAGCTTGTTATTAATGCGCTGATATTCCGCTTCTGATTTATAGTTTCTACAAATAAGGAGTGTCTGTTATTGAAAAAAATCATTAGTGAGCATTCCCTCAGTCCCAGGATACTGACCCTACAAGAACAAGAGCTGCTCACACAGTACAAAAGAAAACTTCTGGTTGCACAAACTCTGCTCACATCCAGGGTGGCCAGGAGGACACTCGCAGTTGTCTGAGAGGCTGTCTGGGGCACAGAGGTGGGGTCCATTTCTGAGAAGTGTAGGCACCTGCATTTGTGCGGTTTTAGAGAACGTGTGCCAGGCTGGAATACAGGCCCTCAACACCACCACTGAAACAGACCCCATGACCCCAAAGAACCACAACAAGAGCAAACCCAATGACAGACTGGGAAACAGAGGAGCCACACCTGACCTGCGAACCCACTGGCCACACAGGTCAATGCTGTACCACATCAGCCACTCTCCTGAGGAGCAGTGGCAGCAGTTACATTGCCCAGTATGGTGTTGCTGGGTGTATACGAGTCTGCTGGTCTGGCCATGAAACACACCAGAACTACCACCAACACTAGAACAGGTGTAGGAATTTACTGTATATTCTTCTATAATAAAATATAACATTTTATAAGAAAACGTTGACACTCATCACCACCAGAGAATTGGAACAATTTACCTGTTCTGGGAAACTAACACCATCAGTGTATACAAAGAGTTGCTGCCTTAAGAGGCTTACAATCTCCAAATGAATAGAAGGAAGCCAAGAGAGGGAGTGAAGGGGATGGAGGTAAGGACAAACAGGAAAAGCATATGCTATCGTCTCAGTTATTCATGTTCAAGTTCAGTTTTAGTAGAACACAGTATAATGTGGTTTAAGAACCACTCATAAAGCCACCACCCTTTCAGGATGATAGCTTGTGGAACAATTCTAAGGTCCCCAATCATAAAACGTCTCTATTTTAATTTTCTTTCTACCACATCCATTCACACCCAGAAAAAGTAGCTATTAAAACCACAGTAAGAACAATAGTTACGGTTTTATGAACATTGCTAGCAAGGATTACCTGGAGTTTGCCATAACCTGCAACTTAACTCCTTCCCCACGAAGATCATAGAAGATCAGCTTCCCTCCGGAGGCACGTTTTGCATGGATCCGACCTTCACGAAAGAAATCCAACACAAAAGCAACAACAGGAGAAAAATCTTTCACACGTTCACCAAAAAGATACAATGTCAAGGCCAACAGACAAGAGCTAAACACTAGCAACATCTCCAGAGAAAGCAAGGGTACTCCGATGCATTCAGAGGATCGCAGATGTCAACAGATCCAGTTCTACCCTTCACTTACTGCTCAGATGAACAGCAGCCTTGCAGGCACTATGACAGAAGGGCCCCAGTTCGTGCTAGAACTCTGCTGTAGTGCCACTGCTCTCCACAAACATGCACATCAATGACGGAGCTTTCCTTGCTAATCTTGACAGCTGCTGCCTCAGGCCCACACATAAAGCCTCCAACACAGACTGCACCACAAAAATGAAGTCTATCTTTCTTTCCAAAAATTCCAAATCACTCTTTACCTGCCACTCTCACTGTAACATCAGTCAGGTGATCCCCTGCCTGCAGCTGATTGTACTTCTCTATGAAGTCAGTAAGGGACAGATCCACATGGAATTTATGCGGGTAAGGATCCTCTGGGGTGCCCTTCAGTTGCTGAATGGCTTGACTGCGGATCTTGTAATATTGCTACCAGACACAAAAATAAGAAAAATTTCCAGCATGGTGTGTCAGTTGCATCCTGGAAACACATTCAACCGGAGATGATGACACAAACACACACACATACACTTTGAAAACATCTGCTCTCCTGGAAGAGACCTCTCAACAGCAACTCCAAATGGCTCCAAAACAGCAAATGGCTGCAGAGCAGGGGCATGTGGTGGGTGGGGAGGCAGGTGAGGCAGAGCATCTCCACAACCCAGCTGCAGAGCACCTCACAAGGCAGTGGCGCTTTTCAACGGATTCCGGTTGGGGTCTGCCACTGGTCTCTCTTCCAGGGACATGTGACAAGTGGGAAGGCAGGTGAGGCAGTGCCTCACCACTGGAATCCTTCAGAAGGCACCGCCACCATGCAAGATACTTGAGCACTCACAACCCACGCGCAGAGCGCCTCACACGACGGCAGCACTTTCTAAAAGACTCTGGTGGGGGTCTGCCATTGGCCTCTCTTCCAGGGACCTGATGTGGGTGGGGAGGCAGGTGAGGCAGGGCCTCCCCACCAGAGTCCTTGAGAAAGCACCACTGCTGGGTGAAGAGGGTTGCTTGAGCAGTGGACGGAGAGCGCGCAGCCCCGGGGGAGCAGCCTCTGGCTCAAGCCCACCCCCGCTGGGAGCAGGCAGGCAGCAGCTCACGTTGGGGTCCAGGGTCTCCTCGTCAGCTGCGCACTCGGAATCCAGGGCGGGGGCGGCCCGCGCCGGGGCGGCGTTCAGGCTCTGCTCCTTCTGCTTCGCCTCCTTCTCGGCCACCTTCTTCTCGGCCTTCAGGCGCCGCTTCAGCTCGCTGCGGGGGAGACAGAGAGGCGGGTGGCTGAGGCGGGCGGCCGGGCTGGGCGGCACCCGCCCGGGCTCGCTCCCTGCCGCCCTCGGCGGCCCGGTCTCCTCCCGCCCGGCCGCCCAGGCAGCCTCCTCCGGCCTCACCGACCTGGGCCTGCTCCCGCCCGGGGGCCGGCTGCTGCTGCAGCTGCGGAGCGGGCCGGCCCATCCCGAGAGGCGGCCCAGCAGGCGGGCCGCGGCGCGCATGGCCACCGGCGCCCACTCACTTCTTGCTGAGCCGGGGCTCTGACGCCCCCTCCCCGCTGAGGGGCCCCGTCGTGCTCGTAGTGGTGGCGGCCGCCGCCATCTCGCCTTCGCTCTGAGGAAGAGGAAGCGCTTCCGGGCGAGCCACGGACCTTCTAGCTGAATGGCCCACCCCGAGGAGGCGCGGCTACTGCGCGTGCGCGAGGCGTCTTCTAAGGTGCTGTCCGGGAGGGGAGGCGCTGTGTGGCGTTTCGTGCCCCTGAGCGTGTGCAGAGTGCCTCAGAGGGCGGTGTCGCGGCAACGAAGGGGTCCTTCCCGCGCCCGTATAGGTGGACCTCCCGCCCGGTGCTCTGGGGGTCGGGTAAGGCTCAGCGGCCCGCCCGGGAAAGAGGAGGGTGTCGACCCCGGCTCGCCTTCCCCTGCAGCCCCTGCTGGTCTCTCCCTCCAGGCCATGCCTCCTGGCTCCGCGGCTGAAGCTGTGCGGGGGGGGCTTCCCCTGGCCGCTGAGCAGCCCCCCTGCTGCCTCTGCCTCGCGCGGAGCGGGCTTTGGCTGTGTTCCTCGAGGTGCTGGGGGTGGGTAGGGAGGCTCTTTTTCCTCTCACACAGCACCAGACCTCAGGTGGAGTCTGTGGAACTCCTTGCCACAGGATATGGTGATAGTTAGAGTGGATAGAGGGATGTTCTTTTCCCTCTCACACAAGATCAGATCCAGGGGACATCCACTAAAACTGAGCATCTGTGCAACTCCTTGCCACAGGATATGGTGGCAGATAGAGTGAAAGGGGGGTGTTCTTTTCCCTCTCACACAGCACCACAACCAGGGGTCAGCCACTCAGATGTCTCTGTGGAACTCCTTGCCACAGGATGTGGTGACAGATAGAGGGTGTTCTTTTCCATATCACACAATGCCAGGATTAGGGGACAGCCATTCAAATGGAGTGTGGAGAGAGACCTGACCCAGCATGTGATTGGATAGTGGAACTCCTTGCCACAGGATGTGGTGATGGTGTCTGACCTGGATGCCTTTAAAAAGAGGCTGGACAGATTTCTGGAGGAAAAGTCCATCACAGGTTATGAGCCATGATGGATATGTGCAACCTTCTGGTTTTAGAAGTGGGCAACCTCCAAAGGCCAGGTGCAAGGGAGGGCATCAGGATGCAGGTCTCTTGTGTATTCTATGAAGCATCTAGAGGGCTACTGTGAGATACAGGAAGCTGGAACAGATGGGCCTCCTTGGGCCTGATTCAGCAGGGCTCTTATGATCTTTACACAGGTTGCAAGTCATGATGACTATGTGCAACTTCAGGCACAATCCTAATCAGGTCTACTCAGAAGTAAGTCCTATTTTGTTCAGTGGGGCTAACTCTCAGTAAAGTGTGGTTAGGATTGTAGCCTTCCTGGTTTTAGAAGTAGGCCATCTCAGAAGGCCAGGTGCAAGGGAGTGGTGACAGGATGCAGATCTCTTGTCTTGTGTGCTCCTTGGGGGCCACTGTGAGATTCAGAAATCTGAACTAGAGGAACCTCCAGTGGGACTCTTATGTTGTTAAATGGTGGTCACTTTAGCCACACTGGTGGCATGTCATGGGTTTAGTGGCGAGGAACACCCAGATCATGCTCTCCTTTGGGGACCTGAGGCCATCAGCCAAGGAAAGCTTAGGCTGAGGTTCCCAATTCTACAGCCAATGGTTGTTTTTTTCCAACCATCTCTCAAGGGCTGTTTGACACTCCTGCTGTTTAATGTGTAGTGTCTGTGTGAGGGTGGGAAGCATAGCCTGGAATCTGTCACAGTGGCGCACACACACAACAGGGTATGTTTGTCTTAACAGTATTGCAAAGTAAGAAAGCATCCCTGCAAAGTGATGGATGCATCCCTGCAAGAGGACCAAGAGCACACAGAAGGAGGACCAAAGGCCCGTAGCATTTTCCAGATGGCAAATAAGGAATTTGAAGACAATGAGGTACAGGTGCTTCTGTGTAAGATGGCTGTTTGTGTATTGCTACTTTTCATTCACTCAGCACACAATTTTCCACTAACCAACTTTCCAGCACTGAGGTAAGGACAATGCAGCTCCAAGATAAGAGAACAAACTTTTCCTTACCTTGAGGAGGTTTCCATGATGACCACCCAACTTCAGGATGCAGCACATGCTGTGTCAGTGCTAGAAATTTGGTTAGGGTTTGGGCCTCACTTTTTTTATGGAGAATCCAAACAACGTAATTGCTAATCTATTGCATTCCCGTATTTCCTTTGCAGGCTTCCTATCTTTTTTAAATACAAGATTGTGACCTTTTTTTCTTTAACTTAAAAACATTTGCGAGTGCATCCTCTCAAGCATGAACTGGCAAAGTACCCCTGTGCCTTTAATTAGAAGCTTCCTTTATGTCACTTGAAGCAACAACAAGAACAACAAGGTCTTTTCTTGAAGCAACAACAAGAGGAAGCTAGTCATTAAAGAGCAACAGGGACTGACTGATTAAGGAGCAGCACATTGCTACTGCTGTTCTGAACAAGGAACAGAGACACAAATAGCAAGGAGGCAACGTCTAATTCAAATCATAAGATAGACCTTTGGTGAAGGGGAATTGTGTCTAGCAGTGCAATCCTATGGATGTCTGCTCAGAAGCAAGTCCCTTTGTGTTCATTGGGGCTCACACCTAGGAAAGTGTGAACGTGATTGCAGTCTAGGTGAACAGTGAGAAGGATTATGGTGCAGCCAGATAGCATACCACTGTACTAGGTGTCATTTGAATCCACCATGTTAGTCCTGCCTCTGTTCTGGCTCATGGATTCTGTTCTGGCTCATGACGACTGAATACATACCCTGGGGGCTAAGAATAGGCCCTCAGTTTGGCTGTACTTGTCGTAAGAGGCGACTAAACAGCCACCGGGTAGATGGGACTCGTCAGCCTAGGAAGGCAGCTCATCTAAGAGAAGGAAACTCTGACCTCAAACCTCCACTGCCTTGTGGCTACATCCAGTTCTGGAAAAGGCTTCAGGAGTCAACCTCGAGGCAAAATCAGGAGCCGGAGTCCCTTAGGCAGTTCATGGCTGAACACAGTCACGTTCTGGCAACTCCTGCGATGCCGCTGGAACCAACCGTATTGGCTTCTGCCTTTCCATTGGACCATTCCAGCGACGTGGAGAGGGGGGATTTGCTGCATGGGTAACAGCCTATCCTCCATACCTTCTTTACCCAGGCTTCGCGCACTGGAGAGGACACTCCAACTTCGCCATACGGCGTCGGCACAACACGGGAAGCAGCAGTTTACCGGTTATAAGTCTTTGCTCGATTGCCGTAGAGCATGACGCCAGGGGCTGCTTCCGACGGTGGGAGAGATCATTGCATCTCATTGGGCAGCTACCGCCCGCCTTAAGCTGGGCAGTCCCCAGCCAGTAAGGTGTTGCCTCACCACGGTCCGTTAACCTCATGGGGTGCGTGGGGTTTAGGGTGAAAACCGACAAGCGGATCGACAACTCTGCACCATGCAACAGAAAACAGAAAACTACTGCCCTAAAGCTGGGCACCTGGAACGTTAGGACAATGACACCTGGCTTCTCTGATGACCTGCAAGAAATAGACGACGCACGCTAAACAGCTGTCATCGACATGGAGCTGAGCAGACTGCAGATGGACATCGTCGCCCTTCAAGAGACTAGGCTGCCAGATTCCGGATCTGTCAAGGAGAGAAATTTCTCATTTTTCTGGCAGGGAAAACCACCAAACGAAACCAGGGAACATGGCGTTGGCTTTGCGGTCAGAAATACCCTGCTGAAATCCATCATCCCACCTACTGTGGGAAGTGAAAGAATTTTGTCCCTGCAGCTCCAGTCATCAGCAGGACCTATCACTCTCATCAGTGCTTATGCACCGACTCTGTCGTCTCCAGCAGAAGCCAAAGACAAATTCTATGATGACCTGGCCACCACTGTCAAGAAAATCCCTGTAAAAGAGCCATTGTTCATCCTCGGCGATTTCAATGCTAGAGTTGGTGCTGATAACAGTTCATGGCCCACTTGCTTAGGTCAGTTTGGCACTGGGAGGATGAACGAAAATGGCCAACGCCTGCTAGAGTTTTGCTGTCATCACGGTCTCTGTGTCAGCAACACGTTCTTCAACACAAAGCCCCAACATAGAGTCTCTTGGAGACATCCAAGATCAAAGCACTGGCACCAGCTCGACCTGATCCTCACCAGACGCTCCAGCCTTCCCAGCATCAAGATCACATGCAGTTATCATGGTGCTGCCTGCGACACTGACCACTCCCTGGTGTGCAGCAGAGTGAAACTGCAAACAAAGCGACTGTATCACACGAAAAAGGAAGGAAGACCTCGCATTGATACCAGCAAGACCCGGGATCAGAGAAAAGTGGAGGAATTTGCACAAGCGCTTGAGGAATCTCTTCCAGGCCCGGCCGACGCAAACACATCCAACAGATGGGAACATTTCAAGAATACCGTTTACAACACCGCCTTGTCCATATTCGGCAAGAAGACCAACAAGGCGGCAGACTGGTTTGAAGCCCACTCTGAGGAGTTGACACCAGTCATTGAGGAAAAGAGGAGAGCTCAAGCAGCATACAAGGCCTGTCCCAGTGAGCGCAACTTGCAGGTCCTCCGAACTGCTCGCAGCAAAGTCCAACAGACTGCCAGGAGATGTGCTAACGACTACTGGCTCCAGCTCTGTTCCGAGATACAGATAGCAGCTGACACGGGCAACATCAAGGGGATGTATGATGGTATCAAGCAGGCCCTAGGTCCAACACAGAAGAAAATTGCCCCTCTGAAGTCTGCCACAGGCGAGGTCATCCAGGATCGGGCGCAGCAGATGGAACGCTGGGTGCAGCACTACTCTGAGCTATATTCCAGAGAAAATGTAGTCACCGAAGAAGCACTGAACAACATTGAGTGCCTGCCTGTGCTGGAAGAGCTTGACAGTGAACCAACCCTAGAAGAACTTCACGTGGCCCTGGACTCCCTTGCCTTTGGCAAGGCACCTGGAAAAGACAGCATCCCTGCTGAAGTCCTAAAATGCTGCAAAGAGATCATCGTCACTGAGCTGCATGAAATCCTCTGTCTCTGCTGGAGAGAAGGTGGAGTACCTCAAGACATGAGGGATGCAAACATCATCACACTGTACAAGAACAAAGGTGACAGGGGTGACTGCAACAACTACCGCGGCATCTCTCTCCTTAGCGTTGTAGGAAAGCTGTTTGCCCGAGTTGTACTAAAGAGGCTCCAGGTACTTGCAGAGAGCGTCTATCCAGAATCGCAGTGTGGATTCCGAGCCAACAGGTCCACCACTGATATGGTATTCTCCCTTAGACAACTGCAGGAGAAATGCAGGGAACAACGACAGCCACTCTTTATAGCCTTCATAG
Source organism: Tiliqua scincoides (assembly GCF_035046505.1). Classification (NCBI taxonomy): domain Eukaryota; kingdom Metazoa; phylum Chordata; class Lepidosauria; order Squamata; family Scincidae; genus Tiliqua; species Tiliqua scincoides. The sequence goes on from NC_089829.1 coordinate 21,673,561, forward strand.
ATCTCACAAAGGCTTTCGACCTGGTCAGCAGAGACGGCCTCTTCAAGATTCTCCCCAAGATTGGATGTCCACCCAGGCTCCTCAGCATCATCAGATCTTTCCACAAGGACATGAAGGGCACTGTTGTCTTCGATGGCTCCACATCAGACCCTTTTGACATCCGAAGCGGAGTGAAGCAGGGCTGTGTTCTTGCACCAACCTTGTTTGGGATTTTCTTCGCTGTCCTGCTGAAGCAGGCCTTTGGAACTGCAACAGAAGGCATCTATCTCCGGACCAGATCAGACGGAAAGCTCTTCAACCTCTCCAGACTGAGAGCAAAATCCAAAGTCCAGCTGAAATGTCTGCGTGACTTCCTCTTTGCCGACAATGCAGCTGTCACTACCCACTCTGCCAAAGATCTCCAGCAGCTCATGGATCGTTTTAGCAAGGCCTGCCAAGATTTTGGACTGACAATCAGCCTGAAGAAAACACAGGTCATGGTTCAGGATGTGGACTCACCTCCCTGCATTACAATCTCTGAGCATGAACTGGAGGTTGTCCATGACTTTGTGTACCTTGGCTCAACGATCTCCGACACTCATTCTCTCGATACCGAGCTAAACAAGCGCATCGGTAAAGCAGCTACCACGTTTTCCAGACTCACAAAGAGAGTCTGGTCCAACAAGAAGCTGACGGAACATACCAAGATCCAGGTCTACAGAGCTTGCGTCCTGAGTACGCTTCTGTACTGCAGCAAGTCATGGACTCTTCGCTCACAACAGGAGAGGAAACTGAGCGCTTTCCACATGCGCTGCCTCCGACGCATCCTCGGCATCACCTGGCAGGACAAAGTTCCAAACAACACAGTCCTGGAACGTGCTGGAATCCCTAGCATGTATTCACTGCTGAAACAGAGACGCCTGCGTTGGCTTGGTCATGTCGTGAGAATGGATGATGGCCGGATCCCAAAGGATCTCCTCTATGGAGAACTCGTGCAAGGAAAACGCCCTACAGGTAGACCACAGCTGCGATACAAGGACATCTGCAAGAGGGATCTGAAGGCCTTAGGGATGGACCTCAACAAGTGGGAAACCCTGGCCTCTGAGCGGCCCGCTTGGAGGCAGGCTGTGCAGCATGGCCTTTCCCGGTTTGAAGAGACACTTGGCCAACTGTCTGAGGCTAAGAGGCAAAGAAGGAAGGCCCATAGCCAGGGAGACAGACCAGGGACAGACTGCACTTGCTCCCGGTGTGGAAGGGATTGTCACTCCCGGATTGGCCTTTTCAGCCACACTAGACGCTGTGCCAGAACCACCTTTCAGAGCGCGATACCATAGTCGTTCGAGACTGAAGGTTGCCAATACATAAGTCCTGCCTCCCTGTGTTTACAGAGTGAGCAGGATGTCTTAGCATGCGAAATAGTCCTCCCGAGGAGCCAACCATGCTTGGCTGTCTTTTTCCTCCATTCAACAGCCCCATCAACTTGTGGTTTTGCTCACAAAGAAATGCTCCTTCCCACTGCTCATTTGAACTACCCTTTTTAAGATGTTCCCTAGCCTTGCAGTAGGTGGGTGGTGGTGGCTTGAGCTGGACCCAGTGCCCCACTTGTGAGCAACACCATATATATGTATAATGATACTATTTTATTTCCATTTCTTTCCAAATAATGGTCAAATTGCTTTTTTAAAAATCTACTGAGCTGACAGTTCTAGTGAGAGTTCCACTCTGACTTCAGAACTTCATACCTGTGTAACTTTGTCCCCAAATGCACCACTTTGCATTTATGCTTCTGCCCAATCCTGCATTGCCCATCCTGCATTGCCCAATCACCCACTTACACTCCTGTGAGCATCAGTCCATTAAAACTGCTGGTAACCTACAATAACATTTGGAAGGCTGGTCAGGATGCAGAAAAAGCCAGTGGCATTATTTGAATGTGTTCTGTCTTTCCTGACGGAAACCCTTTAGGAATTACTTGAGAGAGTTTCTCTCCTTTCTATCTTCCCTGCCTCCAACTCCTACTCTCTGTTTAGCATTTAGCACTGGAGTGCCACCCCTCTCCTGTTTACTGTGAATGTTGCATCTTTACTGCTTAGCAAGGGGAGGAGGCCAGACAGCTATGCTCTGGACACCATCCAGTAATAACCTCTTCAGCTATCTGATTTGCCCTGAAATGTCCTCGATCTGTTTCCTCCTAGGGGGACAACGAAAGCCCCTGCCCTGCAGAAAGTGTGCCTCCCAGATGCTCAGAGCTCCAGACTTCTGAAGAAGCAATGCCTCCAAACCCCCAAATCAGGGCAGGTGAAGGTCCTGCAGGGTCCCTGGAGGAAGAACAACCTTCGGGCCCCTCTGCTGCAGAGGTGGCTATGGCCACTGAGGACTTGAAACGCTGCATGGAAGAGATTGGGGTAGACCTAGCCACTGTGACTCAGGCATTTCTGAAAAACAGTGGGGAGGTGGTGGCTGCTGAGTGTTGTCTGCGGACTGGCCAGCGCTCCGATGGCTGCCCACTTTGGGACAGGCAGGATGACCTGGACTTACAGACAGAGGGCGATTCCATCCGGGCCAAGCTGGTTGCGAAGTATGGGACAGAGAATGTGAACAAACGATTGGCCTTTAGGAACAGCTAGCTGTGGGGGTTGGGAGTGAGATACAGGGATGCCCCAGTCAAGGCAAGAAGAACATGAAACTGCTGAATACGCAGCAGGTCCTTTGGGGGAGGCCGGGGGGGATTGTTTTGTGCTGTAGTCTGGCTAGTCTCTGGAGTTCCAGCAGCACCCAGCCAAGGTTGGGTGCCTTGCTGAAGAAGTCCTGTGCTCTCTGCACAGTCCGTCAGCTGCCACCTCTCCCTCCCACCCCCCTGCACACAAGGCCTTTTTTCTTTTCTGGCAGTTCCTCTCAATCATCCTCTGTTTGAGTGGTTGACACTGACAAGGCAATAAAATCTCATTTCTCCTTCCACTGTCTGCTTGTCTGCGCCCCTGGCAGTGGTGTTCCAACTGTGACCTTGCATTTTTGTTCACCACCTGAGCAGCAACCCTGATAATAGATGTGGAAGTTCTGCAGAGCTTTGAATGGGATGCTTCCCATTCATTTAAATTCAGGAGGAGGCCACAAATTTGGGCATACCCTCCACAATTGCTGTTAAGTTGCAAAAGTGCCTATTGCAGGAAAGTCCCACCCTCCCTGCGTCTTCTGAGCACCTTCTGGAAGCTAACTTTCTTGTGTTCAGGAGTCACCACCAGATCTGGGAATACAGAGTGTAAGGCCTCGGACTCTTCTGCAGGAGAAAAGGAGGCAGCCTTTCCCTGTCCTATAAAGATTGGCTGCTGCAGCTCTGTGGAGGAGGTCAGCTCATCTTGCCCAAAGACTTGTGACAGGAAAATCCTTTTGTGTTCATTCTCTTGCTTTTTCACAACACTGGGCAGAGCTTGAAGGTTTCTGAAGCCCTCAAATTGAGCCCTGCAAGGAGAAGCCTGGATTGTAGAACCCAGACCACCTACCCAGAACAGCATGGAAGCCTGTTTTCAACCCCTCGATTGCAATCCCACAAGAGATCTTCCTGCAGAACTGTCCCTGTGGACACCCTTGGCCAATACTTGGGTAGCTAAAATGAATGTGTCCATTTGTGGCTGCAGGTGACAGGCCCCTCGATTCCCTGCTAACCCACATGGTGTGGTAGTTCCTTTGGGAGCAGAAGTGCTTAGCTAGGCCCATTGAGCAATGGCTATTCTGCAATAGTGCATTTTGGTCTCCGTGTGGTTTATTAAGTGCACGTTATGGAAAACCCAGAATCCTGGCCAGGTGGATTACTCAGCTCCCTTGCCCCCCCCCACCACCACCCAATCTCCTTGGAGGATAAAAGGCCAACACATCTGCTTAAAACAGAATAGAAACTGTTGCCACAGATTTGATTTTTTTTTAATTGTTACAGAGAGGAGCAAACAATTTGTGAAGGTCTGAAACTTGAGGATGTCATAAGTCAGTGTTCTGCTACAGTAAGCACAGTTTGGCAACAAACAAGATATTGTCACGATATGATATTCCAGCACTGCCCATGTGGTCTTCTGTGGCTTGCTGCATCTCACCTCAGTGAACCTACAGCAGGTCCTCCAAGAGACAGTTGCTCAACATCCCTAGAACTGGCCTCCTCCCCCACCCCCATTTTCTAGGTGGGTAGAAACAGAGCTTGAGTTTCTAGGAGGTTGGGGTAGCATTACCTTCTTGGCTTTTGCTGAGGACTGAGGAATCCCTGGGAAATGCCATGTGCATAATGGATGAGTGAACTGCAGTGGACACAGGGCTATCCTCTGCCCACTCCCTCACCAAATGCCATTTCCTGGTATAAGTGCCAACAGCAAAGTTTCCCTTGGAGGGGTTTGTCAAGATACTTGGTGCAATACTAAATCTCCTGCAGGAACTATAAAATGTCAGTATAGCAGTATTTGAAGATGCATTGTGCTTATGACTGCAAAGTAGATTCGTTTTCACAAGATCTTAAACAGCTCCTTAGGACTCCATCAAAAGCTTCTCTTTTGAAAGGAAGGAGAGGTTCTGACAAGAGTTTGTGTGACAGTAATGTAGACTATCTTGTCTTCTGACTGCCAAATGTGTAGAGCCAAATTAGTGACCAGCAACCTCACATACTCCTCTTTGTTCTAGCCATTGGCTCAGGACCATAGTAGTACAGAATATTCACAAACATTCCAACAGCAAGTGTGAGCAAATAGGATGTTAACAGTGTGCCATCTGTGAGGAAGGTGAAGTGTCATAGATGAGAGAAAAACCCAGTGAAAAAGCTATTGATGGGAAGTATGGCAGAGAGCTAAGCACCTGCCTGGCAAAGGGAACCTCCTGAGAACCAGCTGAAAACTGGTTCTCAGCATGGCTGAAAACCTTCATTTCCAATCCATGGAGTATAGGAAGGCACAGTGAATGCCTCTGTGAGCCCACAGGTTCATAAAGGCACTGAAGTCCTGGTTGCCCAGCCAAGGGAATGGTCCCTTCAACCCTAGTTTCTGGTTCATCTGAGTGTGTTTCACAAGGAGGAGATGTTGGTCTAATTGCATTTTGTCCTCTGGTTATTTCTAAATGCTTTTCCTTGCCTATGCATCAGGAAAAGCAACCCTTGATTAAGGATTGAGATTGGGACTTGATTGAGATGTACAAAATTATGCAAGGGATGGAGAGAAGGATGTTCCTTCTCACACAACAGAACCAGGAAATATCCACTAAAATTGAGTGGCAAGAGAATTAGTATAGACAAAATAAAATATTTCTTTAGCCAGCATGTCATTAGTCTGTGGAACTCCTTGCCACGGGATATGATAAGTGTCTGGCCTAATGCCTTTAAAAGGGGATTGGACAGATTTCTAGAAGAAAAGTCCATCACAAATTGCACATACCTCAACCTGGGTATGTGCAACCTCCTGGTTTTAGAAGTAGGCTACCTCAGAATGCCAAGTGCAGGGGAGTGGCAACAGGATGCAGGTATCTTGTCTTGTGTGCTCCCTGAGGCATCTGGTGGGCAACTGAGATCCAGGAAGTTGGACTATATGGGCCTCTGGTCTGATCCAGTAGGGCTTATGTTCTTGTGTTCCTATCCCCTTGAAGGGTGCTCTTACCTTCATGTTGGCGGGGGGGGGGGGTGTTCACCATTTTTGGGTCCTAGAACTTTCTGAGCCCTTCCACACTGGTCGTGTGCAGTGCTCTTTGTAACTTCTTCTGAAGTAATTTAACAGATGTGCAGTTCTTAAAAGTCATAATGTCTGTGTCAGGGATCTCTTCACTGTGTCTGACATGAACGCCCTTGGACTTCTAGGTGAGGGGGGTGCACAGAAATGTGTTCCCTTTGGTAGCCTTATTCCATGTTATAGGAGTCAAAAAGTCCCCTTTTCTGGGCTTTGCAGAATTGGGGGGGGGAGTGTGTCCCCCATGCTCTGGTGACTGCAGAGACAGGTGCCTGTCAGCTCTGCCATCTCACACAACTGAGGCTGCCAGTGATAGTCACTCCAGCCATCCTGATCAGCACCACCAGGGGCCCTGCAGTGCAGGCCCACATCAAAGAGACTCCAGCTCTGCAAGCAAAGATGCTGCACAGCTTGCCAGGTGCAGTCAAGTCCAGCACAAGCAGCTACTGTGGGCTGGGGAGAGGGACAGAAGAGGGCATTCAACAGCGGGGGTGGGAGGTCCTTTCTCATGCTTGACAGGCACAAAGGAACACACGAAGTGTACATCCAAGTGAACACACAAGCTGCAGGGGTTGGTGGTGGTCCCTGCAGCAGCTGGTCCTTCTGCTGTCCATTCCTCCAGTTGCAGCTCCTTGGTAGAGTGATGCTCCCACCAGCCCTCCTCACCACTGAAGAGTCACCTTACATTGATGTCACTGTTTCCACCTCCTTCGGCAGGCAGCTGTGCTGGACTTTCTGCCATGTGCAAAGCAGCTGGTCTAAATTAGGAGGGCCCTCCGGGGCCATAGAGGGAAAAGCAGCCTCCACACTCCTCAAAGAATTAAACACAGGCCTTGGGGAGAAGTTCTTGGTTGACCCTGGATGCAAGGCAAGCTGACCAGTCAATGCAGCTGGCTAAGGGGTGCTTTTGCGGCTACGTTTGGCTCCATGTACACAGGGAGAATGCTGGTCAAAACACATGCCCTGCAGGAGAGGGCTCAGTGCCTGGAGGTCCCTGTGGGACAAAGAAGGTGTGTGGAGGCGCATGTCACTCATCCGCTGTGGCTTCCATGTGGCAATTGCAGCCTCCCTGTCCACCCTTGCTGGCACACAAGACACCCACCCACTCACCACCACCACTGGGAGCTTGCTAGTGCTGCTGCCTCAACTGCCTGAGGCTGAACTTAAGGCTGTGGTGCCCCCCTTTCTGTCCTGCTTGGGGAGGAGCTGCTCAACATCAAGAAGGTCCACAGTCATGTTTTTCTGGTCTTCCTCAGACCAAACCAGCTTGTAGCCCAGGAGCTCCATGGCTTCCTTGCAGACCTCTTGCAGCCTGGTGATTTTGGCATATGGCAGGTTCTTCCTCCATACCTGGGCCACCTGCATGGCGTTCCTGGCCCCAGTGTCAAAGGTCTGTATGCCAAGGCCCTTTCCATGGGTGATGTTGTGCACCCAGGCCTGGAGATGGGGAGTGAAATCCAGCCCTGCAAACTGGTAGAGCTGGGCAGTCTTGGCTAGGGGGTAATGGGTAAGGTCCTCGTAACGCACCAGCAAGTAGCGATCCTGGAGGGCCCTGGGAAGGGCCTGACTGCCTTCTTGGTAGATGGCAACGTGGCTCTTGCAAATCTCCCGCATCACAGCATAGGGCTCTTCGTCTCTGCTGGTGCTCCTGTGCCCCACGGCAATCCTGCTATCTCGAGCCAAATCTCCAGCTACATTCTCGCGAGAACAGAAGACAGCCCGGGGGTCACGGACCAAGTGGATGATCTTGAGGTTCAGGGAAGGGTCCCTAAGGAGTGGGTAGAGCACTCTGAGGTTGAAGAACCGGACTTCCTTCAGGACCACATGGCTGTAGGTCTTGCAGGCCTCCTCCACCTTGCCAAAGGGGTACCTGCCACAGAGGGTCTTGCAGCTGTACTTAGAGATGATGTCACTTCGGTGGAAGGAGGTGCATGCGGGGGGCGAACACAGTGCCCGGCTGGTCTCCCACTGGAAGATGGCTGACTTGTTCCTTGGCTTCACTATGTAGGCATCAAAGACAGACATGTCGCACTGGAAGACTGACCGGATGAGGTCCCGCACAGCCATGTGCAAGACCTTGGCGCTGTTTTGGTGCATGGTTCCCCACACATGCCAGGCTGGCTCCATCAGGTAGAAGACGTCCGGGTGCTGGCTGAAGAGCTGCCCGACAAAGGATGAGCCTGACCGCCAAGAAGAGAGGATGAGGACGTGCGCCTGGGCTGGCTTCGGCTCCTGCTGAATGTTTCTGCTGTGAAGCTGCAAAAAGTAGACTAGAGCTGCGGCCTGGATCACCACGATCAGCAGCACTTCCAGCGTGCTTCTCTTTGCCATGGCTGCCAGGAGCCCTGAGGAGGGGCGAGAGAAGTGCATATCAGAGCTGGACCCAGGGATCCCAGTCCCTGCCCAAGACCGCAGGCAGGGCAGGGTGTGACAGGCTCTGGGGATGTGTGAGAGGAAGTTAGCCAAAGCCACAGCCTCTGAGCTCTTGAGTGGAATTCCTGGCTCAGCCTAGTCTTAGGATGCAGCCCAGGATGTTGCAGGCAGAAGGGCTTTTTGAGGTGATCTTATTGTCAGCAAAACTTCCAGTGCCCTGATGAGTGATCATCCAGCCTCTGCAGAGGCAGAGTGCTCTGGGGCCAGACAGAGCTTACAGTTAGGAGATTTTTCCTCACACTGAGCTTCCACTGTTGGCTTCCCTGCAGTTTCCACCCATTGGTTCTAGCCCCACCCTCAGGAACCCCCAAAAGCAAACCCTCCTTTTCTTCCCAGAGGCAGTCCTTCATCTCTCCTCCCAGCTCTTTCAGCCACTTCTCAGAGGACCAGGTTTCCAGACCACTCGCCATCACCCTCCTCCAAACAGGCTTTGATCAGAACTGTCCATAGTGGAGTAGGGGATATCACAGGCACTGGGCCAGTTTTCCTGCCTCAGGACTAGTCAGTGAGTAAGACTAGAACCCGGGCCCCAGCTGCAACACTTTGCACGGGAAGGCTGTTTGGAAGGAATTGTGCATTTGTGCTTCTAGAGAGCAGAGCTCCCAGTGATGGAGATGACCCTGCACAAGTGAATTTCTTAGTACAGGGAAGAGTGACTCATTCCATTTGACTTGCCTTTCACCACAAGTCCTCTTTTGTCTCTCTGTTGTACGTGGCCTGTTGTTCCTTTTTGTAAACTTCCCCCTGTGTTTCAAAGACTATTGCCTAGCTGGTATAAGTCACAAGAGCTGGGCATTATTTGCCTTCGGGGATCCCACCAGCCCGCTCCCAGACTCCTTTCAACATTAGCCAAATCAGACTGTATACGTACAGAAGCTAAGAAGGGGGATTGGCTCAACAAGCCGTGGGTCCCCCCACACACACCCAAATGCCCTTCAATTCACACAGTGGCCTCCCCCTGACTTCTGCAAATCCAAAATGTGGTGAGCAAACGATCCCAGGACGTTGTAGCCTCACCCTGTTGCAAAAAAGAACACCTGTAGCAGGCTACAAATGCAGCTCAAGTCCTACCTCTGCCCCCCACTGCGCCCACCCATGTGAGCCATGTGGAGCCTGGCAAGGACATTCAGGACCGTCCTGGGCCACCTCCCAACCAGCCAAGGCCAAGGCTGGTCACCTGGCGGTTGAGAAAGAGTGTGTGGTGGTCTGTGGACGCACCCCACAATGTCCCTGAACAGGAGCAGCAAGCAGCCGCTCTCGCTCTCGCTCTCACAGTGCTACAGCCCCTTGATCCTGCCCCTGCCCAACCCTCTAGTCGCCACAGCACCCCTTTCTAGGGGCTTTCTGGGGCTGAGCAGAAGCGAAGCTCTCAGTCAAGAGGGATGCCCCTGGCAGCATCCCCCCCTCCCATGCTGGGTTCCCATCTGCCAGTCTACACCAAGGACCAGACAAGCCATGACCTGGGAAGATGCCCCCCCAGACCTGTTGCCCAGGAACGCAGGCAGCTCCTGGTGGCTTCCAGACCCACAATGACAAGGGCCCCTGCTCTGACTCTGCTGGCCTCCCCCCCCCCCACTGCCTCTGTGCTGGGTGCAGAGTTGCCCTTTTCATGGGGAGCGGTCATGGATTCCCACCCCCATCCACTCTCAGGCCCCTCTTACCCCGCATAGCTGTATGCTCTCAAGCCTTACTTCTTGTGCTGCTTTGTTCTCAGCCAGCCTGCTGGGTGCAGAGCCACCGTCTGCTCATCCACCCCTCCTGCCTCTGCTGCTCCAGGAGTCTCTTGCAGTCACCTCCAACCCAGGACTGGCTATAAGCAGCAAGAACAGCCAGTCCCTCCCTAGTGCTGAGTCCCTGCCAGGCAACTGGCAAGAGGAAGGAGGACAATGCACAGGGGCCGGGCGGGCATCAGGGGAAGGTGTGCACTGGGCAAGGCAGGGAGAGGCAGCTGGCCAAGTCACCCTCCACCCTGAGGAAACCGAAGATGCTGTGGCCTGTTGAGGACTGGAAGGGGAAAGGAGGAGGGGAGGTAATCAGTCCTGAGGCCCAAAGGTGGCCAGGCTGCCCAGCTATCCAAAGCACTGGCAGGCAGAGCTGACTCCATTCCAGCACCATCATGACCCAGGGGTCAAGTCTGGCCAGGGGGAGCCCCAAGGCCTCTGGCAGGAGCTAGAGAAGGAAAGCAGAAGCACCCCCCCCCCAAGCAGCACTGCTTGTCCCCAAGGTGAGCCCTTGGCCAGCATGTCTGCCCCTCTTCCCCCCCCCCCACGCAGCCTCAGGCCTTGGAGCCCACACTTACTGAATCTCCTCCTGGCAGGACCCATCAGGGCACTGCACTGTCTATGTTGCGTATGCACACCCCTACACCCCACCTGTGCCCCTCAGGCATCTGCCCCCTTCCTGGGGAGTCTTATGTGAGAGACACTCATCTGCCAGGGGGCAGCATGCTGCAAGGGCAGCTCAGCTGGCATGGGGCTGAGGTGTTGTGTCCCTGGTGAAGGGCCATGCTCCACAGCAGTGACAGGCTGCCACTTGCTTTCCTGCACTTGGCTTCGGGCAGGAGTGCATGGGGTAAATGCACATGGGTGCATGTGTTGCAATTGCTTGAGAAAGGCAGGGGTGTTGTACACACAGGGTCACCACATGCAGCACTCACATTTCTCCCCCCTCTTTACCTCGGTGGCTGTGGGCCTTTTCTAGCCCCCACCTAGCTTGGCAATTGCTCTCTTAATGGGGTGGGAGCAGGCCTGGGGGCCGGGGGGGGCAAGACAGGGGCATACAGAGGCACCCCTTCTGGGACACTTTCCCCTTCCCTAGGGCAGACTCCTGCAGTGGCATCCGTCTCCTTCAGACAACATCCTCCTGCTGAGAGACTGGAGAGCAGCCAGGCCTGGTCTGGGCAGATAGAGTACCGAGGGTGGCTGCTGAAGCCATGATAGATGGGCAGGAAGGGCTCCAGTGCTTGGCCCCCTCTGCTGGGGTGTGCCAGGTGCTGGGGATGGGGAGAGAGTGAGGGAGCAGAGGGGGGAGCACAGCAGCTGCCTGCCCACTGGCCAACACACAGCCAGCCTTCAGAAAGGCCTGCCTCTGGTTCTCAGCACACACATACACACATCCTGGCTTGTGGCAGGCTTCTACTGCACTGTTCATGAGCTGGTCTGAGGCTGTCAAGGGATGTGAGGGTTAGGGTTCCTCTCCTTACTCCTCCCAATCAGTTGCAAACTGCAGAGGGGCCGTTGGGGGGGCTGCACTGAGGTCAGGAATCACAGGCCTCTTCAGAGACTATGGGAGAGCCTGGAACTGGAGACACACACTGGTGTGCCGGGGTGGGGGGCAAACCGATTGAGTTGGAAGCTTCCAGTCCCTGCCCCAAGTCCAGCTCCCAGAATGGTGCTGCAGCAGGCTGGGCAACATGGTCCTACAGACAGGCCTGACCTCTCCCTCCCACTGAGACGTGCCAGGACTTCTGTTGAACTAGGCCAGTGAAAGGGGGTTAGGCAGGGCAGGGTCCCCTGAGCCCCTCTGCGGCTGCCACAGACACACACTGAGAGCTGACGGCATCCACAGGGCCTTATCAGCCCCTCCGTGTCAGGCAAGGAGGGCCAGCAGCTGGCAGGCCGCCAAGCAGGATGGTGTTCACTGGGTGGAGGCCGAGAGCCATGGCCTTGAGCGTTGCTGCCCTCTGCCACAGAAGCAGTATGTGACTCGCATAATTGTCTGGCAGCAGGTTGGCCATGGTGAGTCCTGCCCCACCTGCTGAGCCTGTGTCAGGCTCACGCAAACCTTCTGTTAGCCACAGGAAATCCGCCAGCCAGGCTGTCAACATGACCTGGGTGAGGCCAACCTGTGAAGGCACTAAGTGTGGGCTGCTCAGTCCTGAGCTTGGTCTGGAGCAAGCCCCATGCATCCTCTGGGGGCTGGAGTGGATCTTCTGTCCAGGTTGACCACAAAAGGGTACAATTATGCCCTTGGGGACAATGGAGGGTGTGTGCCAAGCAGCTGTGGCACAGGAGCACAAGGCAAGTGTGGTGGGGCACCAGGGTCCTGTGCCCCCCTTGCAAGGGCAGACCAGAGAAATGGGGGGGGGGGAATTGAGCCCTTTGGGTCCCTTGTGGCAGGTCAATAAGGCAATACTAGCAAGAAGAAATGCAGAGTTCTGAGGTCACTGAGTGAGGGGTGCAGAACCTTGCTGCCCCCTCAGCCTTCACTGGCTAAGCACAATGGGGGGGAGTGAGGGAATGCACGTTCAGAAGGGGGGCCTCTGGTGGCCCAGGATTCTGGTTTCCTCCACACACACCCCAGCCCTGGCTGGTCTCACACCTGCTGAGGCAGCTGGTGCCCATTCTGGGCAGGTGCAGGCACCAAAAGCTGCTGTCCAGGGTCCCTGAGGGAGGCAGGATGAGGGAGGGGCAAGAAATGTGCACACACTCACAGCACATGGAGGCCAGTCTCAGCCAAAGGGCAAACAACTTTTCATGCATTTATTCATACGAAAAATACAATAACTTATGATGAGCTTCCAAGAGGCACAGGAAAAAGCAGGCCTGGGGGGAAGATGGGCACTGCCAGGCTGGGCAGGCGGGCAAGGGCTGCCTCTGCAGAGCAGTCAGCCAGGCACTTAGCTCTGGGTACCAGCAGCTGGTGGTGGGGAGAGGTTGGGCCTCTCCAAGCTCTGTTGTCGTCCTCACCGTCCTGCAGAGGATGTCAGGGCCACCTGTGGGGCTTCCCTGATACAAGCTGGCACTGGCCTGCACAGCAGGAGTGTCTCTCTGCGCTCCCTCCAAGTAGTGTCCTGCGCCTAGGACGGTGTCCCGCCCAGGAACCCCCGAGGCCCTTCAGAGACTGCTACAGCATATTGGAAGGGCACGCTGGCCAGGGTGGGCTGGGGCAGAGGCCAGTATGGCACAGCACCGGGGGGGGAGGGGGGCATGACTCAGAGAGGTGGAGTGGACGCAGCTGGGGCAGAGGCCCCTGGCTACTTGTCACATTCCAGGTCCTGCACTCCTTCTCCGCCCTGATAGTGTTGCTCACAAAACTGCCGGATACGCTGGCAGGCCTCCACCATCATCTCCTCTGGCACTGTGATCACCACACGGAAGAAGTTGGGGTATTCAAAGCACTGCCGGGAGAAGTGGGAGAAGACTGGTGAGCTGGGACCACCTTCCTCCGCAGTTTAGCCTCTGCCTGTGATGCTCTGAACGAAGGGCCCACTGCACCTGCCTTCCCAGCCTAAATTCCCCCCCCCCCCCCCGCAACACCTCCTGTCATGAAAATGCCAGGCCCTACCCTGGGTGGCCCATGGGAGGGGCAGAGAGAGGGACTGAAGCAGTAGGCCAAGCGGGGACTCAAGTAGGGGTCTGCACTGGCCAGGGGGCAGGATCAGCACAGGCCAACTCTGGGCTGTGTGCGCAGGGAGGCCTGCCAGGGAGGAGCAATAGGATACATGGTCCTGAGGATACATGTAGGATACAGTAGGATATATGGCTCCCAGAGGCCACTGGGAAATGCAGGAAGCTGGTCTGGACAGGACCCTGGCCTGAGCCAGCAGGGCACTTCCAATGTTCTCATGCCTGCCCCTGTGGCCAGCAGGCAGTGGGGCAACTGCTCTCTGCACAGCCCCAGGCCTAGCCAGACCACAGGCAGGGCCGCTGAAAGAGCCCTGGAGAAAGAGCTGAGCCACTTCTTTCCCAAAGCACCCTGAGGGATCCACGTGTGCTCCACAAGCTGCTGATATTCACCCCTAGCCCAGCCCAGTCCAGCCCAGTCCACCCCATGAGGTATAGCTTCCCTTTGCCCAGCGGTCATCCAAACCGTTTGCATGGAGAGGTGAGTACCAAACAACTTGGTGTGGGCAAAGAACAGTTTGGACTCTCAGTTGTGTGTCTGAGAACTGGGCTGTTTAGGAAAGCACAGGGCCCCTTCAGCCCTCCTTATAGGAACTCCTGCCTCATTTCCTGCCACGGGGGGGGGGGCAGGGGCGCCCTGGGGCACCTCCCAAGCAGACAGGCTTGGACTGCCTTGTATCTACTGCTGAGGTCTGTAGCCCTGAGAGATTTGCTCAATAGGAGACTATGGCAGGCAGGAGGGATGGTGCAGTGGGCCATGGCCTGTGTGCTGCTTTGGGGCCAAATAACCAGTGGGGGTGCAATTTCTGTCAGGAAAACGGTGCCTGAGAAGAGACGGCTCTCACACCATCTTGGCGCTAACCTGCCAGTCTTTTGGGTGTCCTGCGGGGACAGCAGGTTGAAGGGCTCGGAGGACACAATGATGGATCTGGCAATGGGCTTCCCAGCCCTTCACACCCCTCTCCTCCCCGGGCTTCAGGCACTTTGCCCTGGCATCTCTTGTGGTGGGTCAAAGTTTCTCGCCACCCACAGCAGGAACCAGCCACAGGAGGCAGAGGCCTGAAGGCAGGACAGGAGGAGCTGAACTTCCAGCCCCGCCCCCCCCCCCCCAAATCATCAGTCAAGACACTCACCGTGGCTGGCAGGCAGAACACTGACTGCTCCGCGATGAGCCGCTCTGTGAACTCCACATCATTCTCAAACTCAGGGAACTGTTCCATCTGAATCCCCACCTGTGGTAGCCGGGGGGGGGGGGGGAGGAAGCTGTGTATCAGAGCAGCAGCCGGAGCTGGGCCAGTTCCTCCCCCTCCAGGCCCCCAGTGGCCCAGGCCTGGCTTGGTGGCCGCCAGCATGCAGAGCACTGGGGAAGGGGCACAGGCCTCAGCAGGCAGGGGACTGTTTCCTAGGCACTGCAAGGCTCATGGAACAAAAGGTCACTTGCTCACCATGAGGTACATGGCCCCCGAGGGCCGGACAGGATGCAGCCCACAGACAGTGGAGAGTGCATCATAGCACAGGTCAGCGTTGGACTGGAGGGGACAGAGAGTGGAAGCGTCAGCACTGGGCCCGAAGCCGCACTGGTGTTGCTAGGCCTGGTGCTGCTCACCCCATAGAGCTCCCAAGCCAGGCTACGCAGCTCAGTGAGCAGTGGAGGCACCACGGAAAGGCGATCTTCACCTCTCCAACAGCAACACATCGCCCAGCAGAGATGGCAGAGGCCCTGGCAAGCCTGTGTGCTTGCCGCTTGTCCAAGTACCCAGTGCCTTGCCTATGGTCCCCTCTTGGTCCTTTGGCTGCCCTTCTTGAGCTGGGTTGTGCCTGGAGCACAGTCACAGCCACAGCCGCAGTCTCCACAGTGCATTCCTGATACGTCTCTGCCAGCGCCCCCCTCCCTTGCCTGACCTCCCCACTGCTCCCCCAGCATTTTTGCTGTTTCAGGTCATTCACAACTATTGCCACTCTCCACAACGTGTCTTAACCACACTGTCCTCAGGCATATTGGGGAGGAGCAGGGGGGCCAGGTGTTAGGAAGCCCCCCAGCTCCTCCTCCCGTCCTGAACCAGTGTAGTTACGGCAGGGAAAACAACCTTGCTGTGCCACTGCCTGAATGAGTGGGGCACCCCGCTGCTCTTTCAGGATGCTGAGGAGTATAGACAAGAGGTGCTTGGAGGAGCCCTTAGAGGGAGGTGAGGGTACCTTGAGGAAGCTGAGGGTGTTGTGGTAGAACTCCGGGGAGGTCCAGCGAAGGATGCGGCCCAGGGCTCCCTGGACCACTGTGCAGGGCCCCAGGATCCGCTGGCTCAGCCTCAACAGGCCGTCTCTGATCTGGAAGTGAAGGGGCACAAGAGAGCTTGGTGGGGGGGGGGGCATCTCCTGGCTCAGAAGCCAGAAGCAGACTGCAGTTGCTTGCGCCCAAGCAAATTAGCCATTCTTGCCTCAGCCTGCTCTGTTTGTGTGAGATGGGAGGGACCAGGACTAGCCTATGTGGCACAGGAGCAGGTTCATAGCCTGGAGACCTCCAGGCCGAGATGGACCGGACAGGAGGAGACCCAGGGACTTGCGGTCATTAGAGGCAGGGAGGGCAGAGCCTCCCCTGACCCTGGTCACCCCCCCGCCCCAAAAGACCCAACAAGTAAAAAAAAGTTGTGTCCAGAGGCCTTCTGAGGGCTGGAGAGGCCACATGCAGCCTCTCTGACCCTCACAACACCTTCAGACACAACTGGAAGGGTCGCATCCAGAGGGGCGACCACAATGGGGCACCACAATGCTTGTGTTTCACCAGCACTAAAAGTTATGGCATGGCTCTGAGGTGATCAGGCCAGTGCCTTCCACCTGCCTTCTGCCCCACTCCAGCAGCTCCTGGGCAGAGTAGGGCAGGTACCTGTTTGCTTACCTCCTTCCCAAAGATGTCCCTGCGGTCATGAATGAGGATCCAGCCCATTCGCCAGCCAGGCACCAGCCAGCGCTTAGCCAAGCCTCCACAGGACAGAATGGGCACGTTGGTGCTGAGCTTCGCCAGGGACTCATATTTGCAGTCCTCAAACACCTGCAAGCAGAGGAGGAGGAAAGGAGTGAGGGGCTACAAGGGCCAACTCCACTCAACCCTCTCCCAGCTGGGCTCCAGGAGCTGTGTGAGTAGAAGGATCTTTGCCGCTGGGAACGTCCTGCGCAGCTGGCTCTGGTTGCTGGTGATATAGGCTGGCTGTACTTGTGACCTCAGGCAGCCATGCCTGGAGTCAGCCAGCCCTTGGCAATTGGATGGGTCCAGGGCAGAAGCACGACTGCACTGTTTCACTTTCCCACACAGCACTTACCATCTCTGCATAGATCTCGTCAGCCAAGATGGGGACGCACTGCCTGGAAGCCACTGCACCAGTTAGAGGAAGAAACTCAGTCAGCCACCCAAGCCGAGGTGTGGAGGCCCAACAGACCTGCACAGCCACTGCCCAGCCCTAGGGCCAGGCAGATCAGAACAAGGCCCTCTGGGATCCTCACATGCCCAGGGCAGAACAAAAAAAAACAACAACAGAAACAGCATGCAGTGCCCAAACAGGGGGAGGCTAGAGGAGCTGCCCCAGGGAGCCAGCAGCACCTGCAGGCCCTTGGCAACAGAGGTGCTCCAGGACAGGTTCCCGGCACCTGCAGAGGGCTCACCTGCCAAGATCTTTTGCAGGTGGCTCTTGCTGAAGACAGAACCACATGGGTTGGATGGGTTGTTCACAACCAGACAGGCGGTTTTGTCATCCACCAGAGACTCCATGTGCTTCAGGTCCACCTCCCAGGACTTCTCTGGCTAGTGGGGAGACAAAAACCGAGTGGGGAACACCTTCCAGTCAGGCCCCTGGAGGACAGCTGTGCCTGCCCTGGACCTGGCTGGGGTGTCAGAGGCATCCCAGAGCTGGGAGGGAGGGAGGGGCAGCAACCCACCTCCCCTTCACCACCCTGCCTCAGTTCTGGTTTGGGGGCCCAGCCCAAGGATGTGAAGGGCAGGATGGAAGGAGGTTCTCCGGTCTGGAGCCTTGGTCCCCACATAGCCCACACAGAGCCTCTCCCGGACCCTTCTTTTCCAGCCCCAACAGGTGGAGAGGCAGAGGGAGGAAACCTCTAGGGGTGGTGGGCTGCCTGCCTGCCTGTAAAAGGGAGCAAGCGGGACCCAGGCTTACCAAGAGGTTGTAGTACTTGACTTCGATACCCATAGAATGAGCCAAGGTCTTGTAGAGTGAGAAGCCCGGGCGTGGCACCAGGATGTTCTGCCCAGGGTTGGCCAACACGGCAAGGGCCAGCTCAATGGCCTGGCTGCAGCCGCTTGTCAGAATCACATCCTGCAATGGGGGGGGGGGAGCTTTGATCAGGGTGCTTTGCTCCAGGGGGCACCCACAACAAAGGCTGACCCAGAGCCAAGAACACCAAGAAAGTGATAATTGTGTTGCAAACCTCCCTCTGGAGTGGGTGAGGAGCAGTGGGGGCACCCTTATGCCCCCCCAAAGAGCCCCTGCCCCATTCATCTGTAGGAGCAGGATCCATTACCTGAGCTTCCAGGGGCGCTTCTGGGCAGCTGTAATATTCTGCAACTACCTCCCGACAAGAGTGGTAACCTGGGAGGGAGGAAAGAGTGCAGTAAATACCTGCTGCCTTTGGGAGAGCTTTCAAACCCCAGACAGAGAACTTTTTGTTGAGGTTGAGGGGATTCCCCCAACCCCAGGAACTGGCTCTCTTCCACCATGTCCTGTGTCACGTGGCTTGACTCCGTGACTTGAGCCACCTAGATTTGTCCCCTATGATGTTTCCCAATTCTTCAAGCACCTCCAGAGTGAAGGCTTTTTTTGTGGGCAGGGACTTTGAGTCCTTACAGAGAAAGGCTCAAGGACCCTGAGGCCTTGCCCTTGCCACAGCAGTGCCCTGCCCTTTCCCCCTAAGAAAGTGTTGTGTCCTCTCTGCCCCTTGGCATCCATAAGCTCCTTCCTAGGAAACACCAAGGGGAGCCTCCAGACTCTGCTTTGCTGATGCCAAGGGCCTCCTTCCCTGCCTGGACAGATGAGCCACCTTTCTGGCTGCAGAGAGACACTTACCCACTGAGGGTGCGTATCCATTGTACCGTCCCAAGTCAAGAGCTTCCTTCATGGCCTGAGTGACCTCATCATCTGTGGGGAGGTTCCCAAACACTGTTGGGTCACCTGCAGAGAACCGGAGACTGAGCTAACTCTGCTGCTGGCTACAGCAGAGCAGCCTTTGTGCAGCCCTAGCATGGCCCCTCAGCAGCCTGCCCCTGCCCCGCCACCCCCACAGCTTACCTATGGACAGTGAGATCAGGGGCTTCTGAGGGTTGGGCTCCACTTTCATGCTGTCTACAATGGCTCGGATGGGGTTGAAGGTCCTCTTGGACATTTCAGAGGCCCTGACTGCCCAGTGGGGCTTGCGCCCCCTTGTCTTGCCTGCAGTGGGGCCCTTCCCGTTGAGGTTGATATGAACATCAAGGATGGAGGGGCGGCCCGTGTTGCCGTTCACTTGGATCAGGTATGACTCCATCTCTGCCCAGGGGAGCCTGCAGAGAGCACAGAAGGAGGCGCTTGACTCCACTCAGTCCACAGAGGCCTCTGCAGCCATCCCTGCAGAGTGCTGGCTGTGGACAGGTCATCCTTCGCCTGCAGCTGGGGCAGCGGTTTCCCTCTAGCAATGCTACTGCACTGCCTGGCAACTGGAGCATCAAACATGCTGGTGATGCGGGAGGGATCTTGTAACCAGAAGCCTGGCCTGGGTGGGTAAAGCCTATTTGCCCCTTCCGACCAGTGGGGTATGTGAGGGGGAGTCAATGGCAGGGAGTTGCTATGTGGGCAGGTGGACCTGACTGAGTCTCCATTGTCACCATCGGGACATAAGAGGCGGAGTGAGAAATCTAGAATCTTCAGTTCATGTCTTGCCTCTGCTCCTCACCAGGAGGTGGTAGACAAACCACTGCTCTTGTGCTCTTTCTCTCAGCCTCAGGTACAATTTGGAGGTATAAAATTGGGCTACCTAGGTGGGCTGTTGTAAGGACAAGTAAGATACACAGTGCCTGTGGCAACAGTGCCTCCTTGCACAATCCAGAAAGGCAGCCTCCATGCAGACTAACTCTGAGCTCCAGATTGAGGAGGGGCCTTGGGAACAGTTTCAGGCAGTTGATCTTTGCACTCCTCATAGGCTCCAAACAAAACACGGTGGAGCAACAGGCAGGATGAAGAGCAGGAGGCATACACAGCTGGTCAGTTGTGCTGACGACCAAGGCAGAGTCTCCAAGAGGCATGCTGGATCTAAGGCAGCGCCTCAGGAGCTGGAAAAGTGGCACCAGCTGCCTGCCGACTCTGAGGGTGGCCCCTTTCTCTGCCCCCACCAAAGGAGTGCAAGAGCTGCAGGGCTGTAACAAGGGGCTCCACTACTGCAGCTGCACCTGCACCTACAAGTTGCCTCAGCGAGAGGGTGCCCGGCTGGGGCAGAGAGGCCAAATGGTTCCTGTTAGTGACAGCTGACTCTCTGGTGGGACCAGCCCAGTCCTGAAGCTCAGAGCCCTGCAGGCTCTCTTGCCCCCCACCCCATATCTGCAAGGTCAGCACTCTGCTACAATTTCTCCTTCCGCTGCTGATATGAGAGCCCAAGTACCCAGAGAGTCCAAGGAACCCCTTGCCCCAGAGACTCCCCTCCTGCCCCAGCCAGGGACTAGAGGCCCCTGGGGAAAGGGGCCCTTTTTGCATCCCTAGCCCACTGAGCCCAGGTCTCCAGTTGGGAGGGGGGCTGCATCTGATGTGGTTTCCAGAAAGCTGTGTCACACACAACACTTGGGCACCGTCAGCGGAGGAGAGTCCCTGTGCAGTTGCGGGGACCCGCTTCTCTCCTCCAGGGGCATCAGCCCAGCACTTGCTGACATGCTGGTCCCCCAACCATGGAGAGGTACTGCAGCTCTGACTCCCTCCCCCCCCAGCTTCCTGGCACTCCAGGGGCCAAGCACATCAGGTGCCCTACCTGATGCACCCAAAGAGGTGGCTGCAGCTCAGCACAGTGACCAGAATGGGCGAGGGGCTCTGAAGCACCAGCTCCCCGCAAGGCTGTGCAAAAAGACCAGACCCTGCCGCACTGGAGCCGGCCTTTTATGCAGTGGGCAGGCGAGCAGGCAGCAGCCCTGGCAGGCTCACAGCAGAACCCCAGCCAAGAACTGGGTGTCAGCCTGGAGACCTTTAGCTATTGGCTGATGGGGAGGGCTGAACTCCCCACCCAGAGACCCCCCCAGCCCAAGCACTGGCCTTGCTCCAAACATCTGGCACAAACAATGCCTGCACATTAACCCTTTCCCAGGAGAGCTTTGCTGCCCATCCCGCTACCTCCTTTGAAGCCCCACCTCTGCCCTGCACACACCGCTGCCACCATGGCAATGGAGGGGCCCAGGCTCTGCACTCAGAAACAGGAAAGCCAGGCTGGAGTTGGCGGCCTTGCCAGCTCAGGGGTGTGAGCCAGACAGGAGTGGTGCCAAGGCCTCAGTGGATGGGGGGGGGGCACTGAGTTGTGGGAGGAGGAAGGCAGTACATGATGCTCTACAGAGGGCCCCCACATGTCCCAGTTTTCTCCGCCTCAGGGGCCCGGCAGACCTGGCAGACGACAGGCAGCCTGATGCAATCTGCTGGAAATGCCTTCGCCTCCAGTTCCACGTGGCAAATTGCTAATGAACCCCACATGTATCATGGCTCCCCCTGCCCCCACCCAAGCTGGGAAAGGAGAGGTGAGCTCAGCAACAGCTGGAGTCCCACCACCTCCCTGCACCCACAGCCAGTCTGCTCGACCCCCACCCCACCCTGCTGGAGCTCAAAGGGTTGGGACTGCCGGAGAGAGCCCCAGGCATCTTCCAGCAAAGCAGTTGTGTTCATCTGCAGAGCAGAGAAGGGGGGACCCACAGTGTAATGTGTCTTGCAGGAAGCCAACAAGGGGACACGTGTCAAGGAGTGCAGACCCCACCCCACATTTTCAGCCAGGGCCACCCCCACTCCAGGTGGGGCTGTATCTCTGTCATCATTGCCAAGAAGTTTGGTGCCCCAGAGCAGGCCAGTTGTCTGAAGAAGCACTGGCTTCCTGTACAGCACATCTCATCTTTTCAGTACCCCTTGGAGCTCCCCCCCCCCCGTTTTGGGTGCCAAGCTCCTTTTTTCTTCCCACTGCAGACTGGTGCAATATGTAGAGTCTGTCTGTGCCAATGGGCAGCGACTGCCTGGAGAGGTCAGGCCCCAAGAACAGCGACAGTCCCTTCCTGTAAGCTCCTGGCACTAGAAGTGACAGGTTCTTCTTTGCAGCCACCCCTCCCCAAGCACACACTGAGAAAATTGCTGCTCCCAAGAGCCCACTGCCTTACAAGTGGCAAATGATCTTCCCTGAGAACAGCAAAGGCCTAACGCTGATGTGGAGGGGGAACCCAGGGCTGCAGGTTGAGGCCCTTCAGCACCCATTGCCCTGAGTCTGAGTGACCACCAGCCCACCCCAGTCTCCCAATTGCTAGCAACCCCACAGCCCCCCAGGGCCCCACCCCCAGCAGTCCTGTTGGAGTCAGGAAACCTTCCCCCCCCCCATGGCAAGCCATGGCTGATGCTGTCTGGTAGAAGACAAATGTCCTTGAGACCCCCCCCCCCCATGCACATATTCTGCCTGGCAACCAGTTTGGGTGATGCAACACAGCGATTGCCTGCCTCCCTGGGTGCAGAGGCCAGCAGGAGTCACCGGAGCAGTGGGCCAAGTGATAGCCTGCGTTATATAAGGTAGTACTGAAGAGGCCAGGGAGGGAGGCCTTGGAGCCAGGGCTGGGCCCTCCAGCACATGCAGGGCCCCAGGGTTGCTAGTACTGATTGCCCAACCAGAAGGCATCTGGAGCAGAATTCCAGGCAGGTGGAGGCAAAGCTACAAGACAAGTAGGCGGTGAGAAGGGGGGGGCTGTTAAAACATGGCAGGAGGGAGCTTGCCTACCACAGAACCACACCAGGCATACCCTCGGCCAAGCCCTCTGCACTCTGGTGTTGCCCACTGGCTACTTCCTTGGCGGTGCCAGTTTCACCCCCTCCCATGTTCTTTCCTGTCAAAGCCCAGCACATATGACACTGAGAAGGAAGAACAGCCAGGCACCCCCTCGGCAGCTGTTCTTCAGTTTGGGGCTAGGGCTGTTCAGTCCCCCACGGGGCTCATACAGGCTCAAGCTCTCAAAGAAGATTCCGCTATAGGACTCCACCCCCTCCAGTTCTATCACATGGCCTTTCTCATCTGGATGCCTTTTAGGTTTGCCCCTTGAAGAACAGTGCACCAGTGTTTCTCAACCAGTGGTACTTGTACCACCAGAGGTACTTGAGGCGGTGTCCAGTGGTGCATGTGGGATCCCCAGACCCCCACTGCCTGGCAGTGAGACCAGCAATTCAATGTGACAAGCAGCAGTAGGGGGCTTGACTTGGCTTGGCAGGCAGAGCTCCAGTGTGCACTTTTTACATGCTCAAAAAAGCTCTCCCGCCCACCTTGAACCACTTACCAGGTGCTTGTCAGGTTGCATCTGGTCTCCCAATCCAGAAGTAACTGGAAGTACCAGTTACTTCCCGTGGTACTTCTAATATGTGGCCCATGTGAATTGGTATGGCAGGGACACACATTAAGAAATGCTGCAGTACATTAAGCCCTTGCTGGGGAGCCAATTCCAGCACCCTCTCTGGCCTCAATGTTTCCCTTTCCAGAGCCATGATTCTGCACCAGGACTCCAGTCCTTAGGACATCTTTGGTCTTTCCTCCCTTTCCTGAGACCACAAGGAAAGTAGATTTGGAGGTCTCAAACATAAAGCCCGGGGGCCAGATGTGGTCCTTGGAAGCTTTTTATCTGGCCCTTCGGCTCTCAGCTGCTGAGCCATGCTGAGGTGTCACTGCTGAAGGGGCAGCCCACATGGGTTCTCCCATATCTTGAAGTATGATCAAGATCTATGTATTTGCTCTTCTATCATTTGCAGAATGAGTTCCTAAGTGAGAAAAAAATGTTTATTTCTGGTTATCACCTGTTTAATGACATCACTTCCTGCCTAATATCATCACTTCTGGCCCTCAGCAGGCATCATGAATGCTATTCGGCCCGCTGTATGAAATGAGTTTGACATCCCTGTTCTAGACAGATTGTGGTCAAGCAGCACCCGACATGGAGGCTAAGGAGGGATGTGCAGAGAGCTGGGTTGGATTAACCTAGTAGCAAAAGTAGCATATGCTGCAAGCCTCACATTTTTGATGTGCACTAAATGTTTGTCTGGTGAAATTGGCATCTCACAATCTGGCAACCCTGTTGTTTACATGCCGGGGGGGGGGCCTGCATGCTGTATGGTACGTAATCATTACGAACGTCATTAATAACAGGATACAAATAAATTCAGTTCAAATTTAACTTTACTGCGGACTGTTGGAATCCTGTTGTACCTCACTGCCAGCAGAGCATGTGCCAGTGCTTTATGTTTTAATATTTATGTGTATTTTTTTTTAATTTATGGCCTCTTTATAACATATGCTACAGGTCTTGCACTAGCTTAATCCAGCCCTGGCAGACAGCTGTCCTCCTGCCCAGGGAAATGGGCCCTGCTGCAGTGTGAATGCACATCTCCTTCTGGAGCAACAGCAGACCCCCCCCCCCCTGAGCCCTGCGACCTTGCCCCTTTCTGGGCTGCTAGTTTCTTTCCCAGAGGCGGGAGGGCCAGGAGAGGCCAGACTCAAGACTGCTTCCTGCTGTAGCCTCTTCTGGGCCTTTGCTTAGCAGGTGACTTCATGGGCTGATCAGGGGCAGGTGGGGAGGTGTCACACTGACCTCCCCACAGCCCTCCCTCCTGAGAGCTGGGTTTCAACCTGTTGTCCCTGGAGACATGGTCGGATTATTGATGCCTCACTCCTGCCCTTCCCCAGCCCTGCCAGAGGTTCTGTGGATGCCATCGACCTTGTGTTTGAGGGACAGCTTTCCCTAGCGAGCAGCACTGACTGCGCAATGGGGAAGGTGTGGACGCGGAAAGGCCGGCTTGACGTTGCCAAGAACAGTGCCTGCCTGCCCCCGCTGGCTTTGAAGCCAAAGTCAATATTTGCCCCTTGCATCACAGCAGTTTGCTTTGTGACTTCGCACTGTCCTCTTGTGTCAGGGCCTCTGCCCTCTTCACCTCCATGGCCTTGAAGCAGCTGCAAACAGTGGGCAGGGGGGTGCTCAGTTGACTTCATGGGCACAGCAAACAGGTTATGATGCGGGCAGTGGTAATGTGAGCAAGTGGTCAGCTCCACCCCCCAATCCTTCAACTCCACCCCAGCCTGGGCAGGCCCCACTGGCTGTCTCCCACCAGTGGCAGGTCTCCCCTACGCAGGCAGCCGGTTCATCCCAAATTATAGCCTCAGTACACCATGAGGCAAGCCAGGAATCCACTGGCCAGTTCATGACCCGGGCACCACAGTGATGCTGAGCAGGCGGCGTTCCCAGAGGCTGGCCTGGTCAAGCCAACAGCAGGAGCCTTCTCTTGGGCGTGGCTGGACCCGCTCCTGGGGCAAGGCTGGAGCTCTTTCTCAGCCTCCTAAACAAGCCAAGGACAGCCAGCCAGCCAGTCAGCCAGCTAGTGGCTCCTACAAAGGAGGCCAGCTGGCCCATGAGGAAGCTTGGGCTCTGACCCCTGCCTCTCGCTTCCTGTGCCCTGGCTGGGAGGCAAAGCAGGTGGGTATCTTGTGTCCCCTGCACAGATCTTCTCCCAGGACAAGGGCTGGCTGATCGGGGGGCAAGGGTGCTAGCAAGGAGGAAGCTTCCATGCTGCAGGCACTCAGAAAGGGATCTAAAGCAAAACAACTTGCATTGTCATGCCCCCACTGCCATTGCCAAAACTGGCAGACCAGGTCCCGTTCTGGTCCCTTCGCCATAAAAAGGCTGTTTCAGGTCTGGGAAAGTGCATCAGAATACAGGCCAGCCCTGCGGGGTCAGCCAAAGGCCCTTGGACCTGGCAGGGAGCATTCTGCCCAGGCCCAGCCAGCTGCTGCTGAGAAGAGACTGCTGTTGAGGTGCCTCTTTGCAGCACCTACCCCAGGAAGCCTCCACACACAGTCACACCACTTTCCATGCCCTCCTGACAGTGGGTACCAGTGGGGGAGCATGGACTCAGCAAACACACAGCTACATGGGTGGAGATTCCCTGTGCTATAGGCTGACTGCTGCGTATGCCTCTCTGCCCCACCCCACCCCACTCCCTACAGCACTAGTAAATATGTCCTCACTATAAACTGTGTGGCTTATCCAGGCGCGGCCCACCCATGAGGCCAACTGCAGCAGCTGCCTCAGGCAGCAGACTCTTTCTGTGTACTTGCCTCCACTGCTCCTCCTTCTCCTTCCACTCCCTGGATTGGAAAAGGAAGAGGGGCGACCAAGAGGAAGAAGAGGAAATGTGGATGACGGCACTGGCCTCTCCTTTGGAACACAACTCCTTGTCCTGGGGAGGACAAGGAGTGCTTAGTCAACATGCCTGCCCCTCCCCCAAAGGAGCTCTTCCTGCCCTTGGTCTGCTGTGGTCAAAAATACACTTTAGATATAGGCTGATGGGTTCTGAGCTGTCTGTGACAGATCGGGAGAGAGATCTTGGGGTGGTGGTGGACAGGTCGATGAAAGTGTCCACCCAATGTGCGGTGGCAGTGAAGAAGGCCAATTCTATGCTTGGGATCATTAGGAAGGGTATTGAGAACAAAACAGCTAATATTATAATGCCGTTGTACAAATCTATGGTAAGGCCACACCTGGAGTATTACGTCCAGTTCTGGTTGCCGCATCTCAAAAAAGACATAGTGGAAATGGAAAAGGTGCAAAAGAGAGCGACTAAGATGATTACGGGGCTGGGGCACCTTCCTTATGAGGAAAGGCTACGGCGTTTGGGCCTCTTCAGCCTAGAAAAGAGACGCCTGAGGGGGGACATGATTGAGACATACAAAATTATGCAGGGGATGGACAGAGTGGATAGGGAGATGCTCTTTACACTCTCACATAACACCAGAACCAGGGGACATCCACTAAAATTGAGTGTTGGGCGGATTAGGACAGACAAAAGAAAATATTTCTTTACTCAGCATGTGGTCGGTCTGTGGAACTCCTTGCCACAGGATGTGGTGCTGGCGTCTAGCCTAGACGCCTTTAAAAGGGGATTGGACAAGTTTCTGGAGGAAAAATCCATTATGGGGTACAAGCCATGATGTGTATGCGCAACCTCCTGATTTTAGAAATGGGTTATGTCAGAATGCCAGATGCAAGGGAGGGCACCAGGATGAGGTCTCTTGTTATCTGGTGTGCTCCCTGGGGCATTTGGTGGGCCGCTGTGAGATCCAGGAAGCTGGACTAGATGGGCCTATGGCCTGATCCAGTGGGGCTGTTCTTATGTTCTTACACTTCTTAGGTGTGTGCACGTGCGAGAGAGAGTGCGTACACTTATGAGTGTCAGGCTTTCTGCTGTTGCCACCAGTCCCACTGTTGCTCCCACAGCAGGACATGCTACAATACCTTTGCAGCAGGTTATGGGTGTGTTGTGCTTCTGTTGAGGGGGGCAGTTCCCTGTTGTCATCAATTGATTGGGTCCTTCCATATGCCCTAGGAGAGGGTATTGCCAGCACACCACCACATTCCTGGTACATGCTGGAGGTGTTGCCAGAGGGGGTAGTAGCTAGTGAGGCTGCACCTGGGGGGGGTCTTCCTTGCGCCTCCCCCTTTGCGTTGGACAGGCAGAGGACGCAGACAAGGGCAGCGGGGTGTGTGGGGTGGCACTGTTGCTATGCTTCCTCCTGGGTCCAGGAGGCTTATGCCTTAGGCCAGCAGGACCCCCCCATTGGGCCGGGGTCGCTACTTGTTCCCCAAAGGGCGCACCCTCTGCGGCCTCAGACCCCAGGACAGCTCTTGCG
Organism: Tiliqua scincoides; assembly: GCF_035046505.1. Lineage (NCBI taxonomy): Eukaryota > Metazoa > Chordata > Lepidosauria > Squamata > Scincidae > Tiliqua > Tiliqua scincoides. The sequence continues at coordinate 21,700,922 of NC_089829.1, forward strand.
CTTTGGTCTCCCTCCAGTCCGACAGACAAGCCCCGACGGAGGGGGGCGCTGGCTGAAGAAAGCACGAAGGCGGGCTGGGGGGGGCGCCCGTTCTGCTCGTCCCGGGACCCGAGCCAAGGTTGCCCGGAGCGTCTGCGCCGCGCCCGCTGGAGGCCGGAGGAGCACACCTGAGCCAGCCTCCCCTGCAGCTGCTCCGCCCCGCTCCACCTGCGCCACTCGGAGAAGCCATGGCGGCCGGGGCCTGGCGTCGGGGCCAGCAGCGGGGGCCGGGCGGCGAGGCCCCAGGCGCCCCCGAGGATGGCCGGAGCGGCGGACTCTTGGACGGGCCGCGCTGCCGCGCTCTGTGCACCACCAGAGGTGAGAGGCGGCCCAGCCGTGCCGTCCACCCGCCCGCCTCCTCTCACCGCGGCTGCCCGGGGAGGGCCACGCGCCCCTCGCAGGGACCGAAGGGAGGGCGGCGGCGGCGGATCCCCACTCCCCGCGGGCGGTGGCGGCGGCTGCCCACGAGGCTTCTCGGAAAGAACCCCGGCCCCAGTCCGCCCCGTCGGGGTGGGGGCGCAAAGAACGCGCGCTCAGTGGAAGCAGGACTTTGAACCAGCGGCGTCGCCCTTGTACCACGCGGTGACTCCGGCTCAGACGTGACCCTGACCATGTGCAGAGTGCCTCTTGCTTGGAGGGCTGCACCCACCCCCGGGCACAGCCTCTGCGCAGGCTGGAGCTGCAGCACTTTTCCCTTCCGACAGTCTCTGATAACCGCCCCCCCCCCTCCAAAGCAGGCGGACACACACTGGGGCTACGCTGGCCTCTAGGTGGCATGCACCGACTTGGCCATGGCTGGGCATTCTAGTCCCCCAGGGCGGTTGGGTTGGTGAGGGAGGTGTGGTCAGGTTGTCAGCCTATTCGCAGGGGGGCCTGGCCCCCAGGCTGAGAAGAGCCCAAACATGGGTGGAGGTGGCTTTACTCCCCACCCACCCTGTAGCCCACCCACCCTGCAGCTGGCTGGAGTCCACAGCCATGCCAGATCCTTCCCTATCAGGTTGCCAGCTAGCTCAGATCAGGGAAAGGGGGACCTCAGTTGGGGGTCACCATGCCCCCTCTCCTGGGAGCAAAAGCCTCTTGGGTCCAAATCCTAACCAACTTTCCAGCACTGGCATAGCTGTGCCAATGGGACTGCATCCTGCAGTTGGGTGGCACTCAGGCAGGCCTCCTCAAGGTAAGGGAATGTTTGTTCCCTTCCTTCAGAGCTGCATTGCCCTTATTTCGGTGCTGGAAAGTAGGTTAGGATTGCACCCTCAGTTGGAGAAAGCTCATGTGCCCCTGACTCAGCCCAAGGCAGGACAAGGTGCATCAGGCCCTTTGTGCTACTTGCCAGCTGTGCTCCTCCAAGCACAGTGAGGCTCAGAGTTTAAATCCCCCTTACCCAGGAGCACTCCATGGCTTTGTTGCCTCTTGCAGGGGTATTGCACTTACAGTGCTTGTGAGAGGGTGGCAAGTGACGTCTGCTGTTTGGCACATCTCTTGCAGGCTGCTGCCAGTTGCTCCAGCTGCTCCTCTGCCTGCTGATGATCACCTGCAGCTCCGTCTCTTACAACGCGACTGGCGGCTACACGGGGCTCTTCCAGCTGGGCAGCACCTACTACTACCAGTACGGAGGCGCCTACAGCGGCCTGAGTGGGGCGGATGGAGTCAGAGCACAGCAGCTGGATGTCCAGTTCCACCAGCTCAAGCGGCCACCAGCCCAGGCCGCCATGGCCGTTGGAGGGGCACTGATGGCTTTGGTTTGCCTCCTGCTGGGGGCCGGGCTTGTGCAGCTCCCCTGGCGTTGCCCAGCCTGGCTGCTAGTGGAGGGCTTTCTGGAGGCTGCCATAGCTGTTGGGCTCGTGCCAGGCTTGTACTTCTATTATAAGCGCTTGCAGGAGACCTACAGCTCCCAGCTGTGCAGGGAGCGTGAGAGCCTGTACCACAGCAAGGGCTACAGTGGCTTTGACTGCAGCTTGCATGGAGCAGAGATCGCAGTGGGGGTCGTCACTGGAGCGGCCATCGTGACCTTCTTCATTGGCGCCGGCTTGGCTGTGTGTGGCTTTCGGAACGCCCAGCACCCCCAAGCAAAGCCGACACAGATGCACCAGGTCTAGCAGGGCCCCCTGCAGCCAGTGAGCCTTGTTGCCAATGTTGGGTGTCACAAACACTAACTATGTGCCTAGAAGGGGGCCTTCATCCAAGTCTTAGCAAGAATGCAGCAGGCCAAGCTGTGCTAGCTGAATAACCAATTAACCTTCAGGCAAACTCCTCTGGTCTGCACAATGCAGTCTACACCTTTTTTCTGCTGCTGCCCCACCCTACAGAGCAACCAGGACAAGCCTCAGCTACCCCCCTCCAAGGTTGAATGACTCCATAAATGAATGCAGCAGTCCCTCCGCTGCTGCTGATTGTACTAGGACTCTGGCTGTTAAGGGGAACCCCTACAGGGCCTGAAACTTGTGACTGCTGTGGTAGACCTTTCTGGTGCCCCCTCCCCAAGTGCTGGCAGCTTGCAAGGAAAGTGACTGTTTGGAAAGCTGCTGGGTGGCTCAGGAAAGGTTTCCAGTCCAGTACCCCCCCCCCCCACTTCAAGGCTACTGCCTCCTGCTACTGCAGGGGGAGAACATGGGCCTATATTTTCTCATGGTGCCTCCTCGGCAAGTGCCTGGGCTTCCACAGGCTACCCCAAGGACTTGCTGACTTGATTGTTCGCTTGCATTCTGGAATGAAGTAATGGAATGAAGCCCTGAGTAATAAAAATCCCAGCTGTAGTAGCAGCCCTGGCTGTGTGCATGTTTTAAGCTAGACTGTTAAGAGGCCCATGATGTCACTTGTCTCTCCCAAGCACAAAGGATCATCTTGGCTTCTGGCTGGTTTGCATCACCCCTTTCCATTATACACCTGCATGTCACCTAAAGAGGTGGGGGGGAGGGAGGGGCAGTCTCCATGCTTCCAGTTTCTTTTGATGCCTCTGTCTAGCTCATGGGACTGCCATGCACCTGCTGCCCCCAGTGGTCAGCAAAGTCTCCCAAAGAGAGAGGGTTTGTGAATAAGGCGAAGAAGCATCAACAGTTGCAGGGGCTGGAGGGCAGAGGCTGTGAAGATGAGCAGCTGAGGGCTCTGGGGGGAGGGGGAGCTCTGGACCAATTCATTTCTCCTACTGCTTTCAAGTCACCAGGCTTTGGTTATTCCATTTCCACCCCATTGCAGACCCAAAGGAGCCTTTGCCTAAGTCAAGCGGAGGCTGGAGCCTGGACTGGTGTTTGGACAGAGGCCTCGTCCTTGGAAATGCAAGGTACCCTCCCTCCGGTAACATAGCAAGTATAAGGCACATGCCATGGCTCCTGACCTGACACAGGTTGTGGCCACTTTGGGGTGCACCTATGCCCCTGCAAGAACACTTTTCTAGTTATTTATGTCCCACCTTTGGCCCTCCATAAGGCCTGCCAGGCAGCTCACAAGTAGGGCAAATCCAATGTTGACTGTATTTGAGTCCTTCCTCAAAAGAGCTATAGCCTGGGGAGTAGTAGCTAACCTCATGTTTCTTGGAGAACCACCAAACACCAGCATTAGGGTGAGGGAATGATGATGTTTCCTAATATCTGCAGCCTCCAAAGGTCCTCAGCAGTGACCCTCCATATTAACTGACAAGCACACTAAAGGGCTTCCTTGGACATCACACCTTTCTGGTCAGTGTATGGACACTCTCAAGTGCACAGGAGAGAATCAAGATGGCGCTGTCCTCCAGAGAATAGAGCTGGAGAGGCAAGCAGTTGCTTGGGAGCACTGGATAGGCCCTAACTGCACTGGTGTGGGCTCTGTCGGAACCTATTGCACCAGACCAATCAGCCTGCCCACTCCCCAGGTTTCCCTGCCACTGTCAAGGGGCATGGCAAGTCCAACGCCCCTGGGTCGCTACATGGCAAATGCCAGTGCAGTCTCACAAGACTGCCCTTGCCTATGCTGCTTCTGTTGGGCAGGCTGGATCATTGGGGCATCAAAGCCACTAGCCTCCTTCATACAGACACGGATGGGCTCCTCAACCACCAATGTGGCAATCCACTGGGAGCCCTGCTGTAACACCCCCCCAATCCCTTGGGCGGCCCAAGCCCTGTCTGCCCCAGAACCATCTAGATCACTGAGCAAGGGAGCCCAGTAAGCTGGTGACCATCTCCCAGCAGAGGCAGGGCTGGTCTGGAGAACAAGGGATATTTCAGCTCTCTAAGGTAGGCTGCCCTGCACGTGATCAGCTGGCCCTGCCTCCTGGTAGTGGGAGGGGCATTTTCAGGTCAAGAACAGCCCCTTTCCTCTGCCTTCAAACCAGGGGGTCACTGCAGAAGTCTCATTAAACCGCATGGTCTTTATTTCAGTGCCAATATTACAGATACAACACAAACGTCCCAGGAGGAGAACGAATTCAAATGGAATCCAGGACTCTGACAGACTCAGGAAATGAAAAGGGCCAAGAGGAGGAGGAAGCAGCAGCTTTGTAGTAGAGGAGTCTTGAGATGAGTCTTTCTGCAGGCAAGGGGTGCCCCCATCGCTAAGCACCTTCTTGCCTACAACAATTTTCTACCCACCTCCCACAGCTGGCAGCCAAGGACCAGACCAGTTCCAAGATTCCAGGTGGGAGCCCCTGGAAGAGCCACTTGCTGGGGGAGCCTGCCATGTCCATTGTGAAACGCTCCTGGCAAAGCTCTCTCAGGGGTGTGGCTCCGCTGCTCACCTCCAGCATTAAATTCTCCAGGCCAAGCTTCTGTCCAGAACAGCAAATCCACCATACACCTCAGCCGGGCCCCTTTCTCAAACTCACGCCACTGCCTTCAGGTGGGAAAGCTAGTGTATAAAAGGCACCCCGACATCAGGGGACTCCACAGAGAAAGGGCCAACAGCATCCTTGGAAGAAGGTTCCAATGTGAACTCTGGATGAAAGAGCCTGAAGGTGGCAACCCCACTGCCAAGGAACCAAACCAAAACCCACCCTCCCGCCCACCGAAGGACAGCCCAAAGAGGAGAACAGCAGCCCCCTCACTGCTGGGAGGAGGGCACATGCTACAGTGTGCCTGCCCACCCTTGCCCCACTTTCCAAGAACAAGGGGAGGCAGCAGGCATGGCTCAGTGGCCAGGAGAGGAGGGGGTGCAAATGTCTCCAGAGAGGGGCTTGGTGGCCAGCCAGGCCAGTTCTCGCACTGGGCCACAGTAGCTCCCTTCAGCTCCCCGGGTCATGAGGTGCTGCTGGGGAGGGCGGGGAGACATGGTGGACTCCTGGTGGGGGTGCTCTAACCCAGAGTTCCTTCAGCTGGCCAGGTGGGGTGAGGAGGGCAGCGCTGGTGCTCACTGCCAGGACTGGGCAGGGAAGTGGTTGACTTCAGCGAGGTCCTGCATGGCTGAGCCCTTGTGGTTGTACGTCAGCTTGATCCGCATGCGGAGCTGTTGCTGCAGGAGTGGGAGACAAGAGGAGGAGGTGACCCTCTTTGCAGGAGGGACACTCCCATAGCATCTACCATCAAGGCAGGTGAGGCTGCAAGCACCTACCCATCCCCATGCTGCTCCTGAGGTTCCCAAGACACCTCTACTCCACAGGACTTTAATCTCCTCTCCCCCCCCCCCCCCGCCAGGCACACCACTGAGGTCTTCAAAAGCAGAGTCCAGCCTGTGGAGGCAGATCTCACCCTCACCTTTTGTGGATTCAGGACTTTGATGACCTGTGTGATGGTCCCTGTGTTGAAGGCCGGGATGACGCTGCTGCTGGGAGACAGGAGCTGCAGCTGGAATGTCTGGGGAGAGGTGAAAAGAAGAGTGATCTCCAATCTCAACCGGCTTTCTGCAAAGGGAGGGCCCAGCTCCAGACAGCACAGGGAAAAGTGTGGCATGGCACTTCCCCCCACCCTGAGCAGCACCTGAGATGGGGAGGTGGGCATGAGGAAGAGAAGCAGACCACACAGACTCCAGACCAGCACAAGGCACTCTCAGGGCCAGCCCTTCTCTATGAAGTGACACCAGCAGAGCCCTTTTCCAAGGATATGCCCCTCCCCAAGAATCCCCAAAGTTAAAGTGCCCTGAGAGGCTGATGAGGCAGCTGCTCCTGTCTGGAGGACTTGAAACTTGCCTTTGGTACCGCAGCCTGGAAAACAAAATCCGTCATGTCCACTTCAGTGCTGTTGGAGGCCTGAATGGTGATCACGGTCACACTAGGGTTGGTGTTTGAGCGCTCAAAGGCAAAGTCAATCTTCAGTCCATTTTTGCTGTAGGCGGTAATGGGGGGGATGCCTGAGGAGAAGAAGCCCACTGAGTGCCTGGAGGTGCTGGGGAATCCTCTGCTGGGGCCCACCCCTTGCTGCCCATGCACCTACCAGGAGGGACATCGTTGAAAATTGGCTGTGAAGAGAGTCCATCCAGCAGGAACGGGGGCTGCGAGAGCTGCGGAGCGGGAACGGGTGCTGCAGGGCCTGTGGGAACACCACACAAGAGACAGGCCAGGATGCAGCTGGCCAGGACAGGCAGGCAAGGGCTCCTCCCCTCCAGCAGACCAGTGCCTCACCTGTGGGGGCCAGGTCCCCTAGGAGGTCAAGCAGCTCGCCACCAGCAGAAGCAGGCTTGTTTGGAGGGGCTGTTGAGATCACAGGCGTGATGTCGTTGCTTCCCAAGAGGTCCAGCAGGTCATTTGCCTGATGAGGGACACCCAGCCAAGCAGTGAACACCACACCCAGTCCACATGGCAGCCTGTGGGTTCTGGAGACTGAGTGGGGCTAACAGCTGTCCCTGAGTGAGCTTCACCCCTTCCCCTCCTGCTAGCCATGTGCTGTAGAGCACCCATTCCCCCCATCCCCAAAGTTTGATCCCAGAAGTGGCCACCACACTCCTGGCAGCTGGTCTCCTCCACTCCAGTACCTGACTGGTGGGCTGCAGGCCTGAGAGAGGTGGCTTGGTCTCCAGCACTGCTGGCTCTGCCTCCCCATTGGGCTGAGCAACATCTGTCGGGCCATTGGTGGTCAGTTTCTCCATGACTGGCATCCTCTCCAGCAGGGCTGACCTACAGAGGAGATGACAAGACGGTCACTCCTGCTCAGGCTCAGTTGGACTTTTCTCGCAAGGTGGGGAGGGGGCTGGTCCTTTCTCCCACCCACTGTGGCTGTTCAGTTCCAGCATAAGCCCTGCATGCGAACAGGTCTCTCTACACACATCTTTCCATGACACCAACAAAGCGCCAAAGACCCCCTCCCAGTGGGGCACACAAGGCGCACCCACCCACAGCTGAGAGAACAACAATGCTCCCCCATCACAGGACAAATGTATAGTGGTGCCAGGAAGGGCTGTCAGCACAAGCCACAGGAACCCTGCCCGGCCTGGTGCTCAGCATTCTACTCACCTCATGTGGTCATACTTCTTGAACAAGGCATTGTACTCCACTGCCCTCTGCTGGAGCTCCACATCAATGCTGCTGCCGTATATGGACACCACCTTCTTAATGCGGCTGGAGGTGGGGAGACAGGAAGCCCAGCCATGACAAGCAGCCAAGGGGGGCACTGATGGTAGTGGCATGTGCCCGTTTCAGCTGTCCCCCCTTCAGGGTCCTCAGACACCACTTGGTGTCCATGACAGCACCTGTCCTTCCAAACCAGAAGCCCAGTTCGGCACTCATAAAGCCACCTGCTCCTCATTGCCCCTCCCAAACAAGGAGAGAGATGGAGGGAGGCAGCCAGGGGTACACAGTCACTGAAACAGCAGAGAGGTACAAGATCAGGAGGAGAGGGCAAGCCTCTCTCTACCAGGGCGCTGCCCAGAAGGCACTTACTTGACTGTGCCAGTGAACCGCGTGGACAGCTTCATGATGGCTGTGAGGGCATAGCCTCTCGTGACAGCCGCAGTCATGTTGGAGATGAGGACACTCTCCAGAACGTCAAGGACTTCATCCTCCGTGACCTGAGCGAGCCAGGAGGTGGAGGGATCAGAAGAGCTGCCATGCTGCAGGGCCACTCTGGCTCCGTTCCACAGAGCCCCCAACCACACACCCCAGACCTACCTGGATCGGCTCTTCCTCCTCACATTGGCCAGACACCAAGAGGTCTCCATACTCTCCTATGCACCAGGAACCCACCTGCACCAGAGGTTGCTAGCAGAGGAGGAAAGGACACGTCTCAGCCCGCTGCAGCAAGAGGCACCCAGAGCCCATGCCAGCAAGCGGCTTCGCACACCAAGAACTTACCTGGGAGTAGTCGCCCAGGATTGCTTTGTAGAGCCTCTGCACAGTATAGGCATGCATCTCCACACTGTTAGTGATGAGCTGGATGAGGTTGGGCACAGCATCATCGCGCACGTAACTCCCGGCCTGCAAGATGAAGGCACTAAGGAGCCATCGGGGCAAGCAAGGCATTGCAGTCCAGTGCCCTTGCCAGAGGAGAGGCTAGGCATTGCCCTGGCCCACTAGCTCAGGACAACTGCTGGCCTGCTCCTCTCCCAGACTCAAGATGGACCATGCACCACAAGCAAGCTGCACTCAGGCCATGAAAACCCTGCCGAAGGCCTAAGATGGGAGCCAGCCAGGCCAGTGCAGCAGCAAGTGCTAGGCCGTGCTCCTTGCTGCAGATAACACATTTGTGGAGCGTAGGCAGACAGAAGGGGGGCATATCAGGAGGCAGGAACTTGAGAGGGGAAATCCCTAACTGGAAGACTTGAGAGTGTCAGGGTTGGGAGAGTGTGGCACACCAGGGCAGCTGGTTCAGACCTAGCTGGCTGTGCTCACCCCTCCCAAAGACAGCTGGTTCAGACCTGGCTGGCTGTGCTCACCCTTCCCAAAGACAGCACTCCCTGCGCTGTCTGAGTCACCTCTCTGGGGCACCTCAGGGAAAAGGGAACTGCCACCCTGGTTGCTCAGCCCCGAGCAGGAGCCCTCCCCATTGAATACAATGCCTCCAGAGGCTCGGGACATGTTCAAGGACCCCGCTTACCGTGGTCAAGACTCTCATGATGGTGTCTATGTGCCAGCGCTTTGAAGGAGCATATCTGAAAGAGCAGCAGTCACAGATCCATGAGAATGCACCCAGGCTGCCCCCCCCCCCCCCGGCATCTAGGTGGCCACACAACCACCCTCTGCTTGTCCTTCCCCTAGAAAGATCCTCAGGTCCCAGTATGCATCTATCAGAGCTAAGTGACAGGGCAGGTTGAGGGAGTCTGTCCTGCTCTGCTGCCTGAGTGGGGGCAAGCTGAGGCCCCCCAGTGCCAGGAGAGGCAGCCGCAGACTGAGAAGCCAGACTGGTAGAGCCTCTTACTTTTCGGCAGCAAGAAAGATTCCCGACGCACAGTCTGCCTTGAACTCTGGCTCACAGGAGTCCAGGAAGTAGAGCAGTTCCTTCATCATGCCCCGGATGTTGTTTCCGTTCACCAGAGCAAAGCTCAGCTCCATCGCTCGCCTGGCAAGAGGGAGAGCAGGGGGGCCCCCCTGTGAGCCTGGTCTGGGCCTCAGCCCACCAGGGAAGGCTCAATATGCCACCAGCTTTCCAATCCCATCCCACCAAACAGGTAGTATGGAAGCCACAACCCCGCAACACCCCTTCCCAAGCAAGGCCCTTGGGGGTGCCAGGCGTGCTTTGTCAGCTGCTGAAGTGTCACCAGTGCGCCAGGCGCTCTGCCGATGGATCACTTTCAGGCTTCATCCTACAACAGCACTAGCCCAGTGAGAACCCACAAGACTGGCCCCCTCCCACACTCGTGCATTGCAGGTCTGGCAAGGATAGACACACATCCCCTATCTGCACAATGGAGCCCAGAGCACAGTTCCCGGGAGTGGCCAAGCACCATCAGAGACCAGCAGGATGATGAAGTAAGGGCTTGGGGAGGTAAGCAGCAGCAGGGGTAACCCCCTTTCTGATTGCAGACCCACACTGTTGCAATGCAGAAGAAAGCAGGGGAGGGGCACTTGCTGGAGCCCTCCTACACTTCTCACAGGTAAAACATAGCTCATTTGTAAACCTAGGAAACCCCAATACGATCATCACACATAGATTTAAAATGCATACACTTGCATCTCTCTCTCTCTCTCTCTCTCTCTCACACACACACACACACACACACACACACAGAGCAAAATGCTGCCCAGGGACACACCCTTTCCTGCCCCCCCCCATTCCTGAAGGTGGGAGCAATGACTGCCTGCCAACACAACTGTCACTCCTCCTTCATGCCTTCTTTTCCCTCCCTCCCCCACAAGCAGCCATCCACATTCTACCGAATGTCTACATTGTTCAGCATGGAAGTCTTATTGTGAGGGCTGCCAGGGTTGCAGTGCAAAGGAGCAACAGTTACACCAGCAGGCAGCAGCACCTCCAGGCCCTGGGGAGGGACAGAATGGACCCTTCATCACTGGCCAGCTACTGTTAACCAACAATGAAAACCACTGCTTCCTAGTCACAAGGATTCTAGATGCATGTTTCAAATACACAAAAAATGGAAGCCTGCCCAATTTATTCAGAGAGGAAGCCCTGCCTCCTCAGTTCAGGCCATGGGGTGAGCCATACCCCCCATCAATCTGTGCACCGCAAGAGGGAGGCCAAGCGCCTTTCATACCTTCTGTGCTGGGAAGTAATCTGCAAGGGGGTTTTAGTCATCAGACCTATTTGGATGCCACCCTGAGGGGGCCCACTGGGAGAAAAGGGTGAGATGTGGGCATTTGCACGGTCAGGCTTGTTCACAGAAGCACCTTGAACACTTATGGCAAGAGCAGCACTGCTGCACTTCTGCTACCATTTCACTGGCAAGGCAGAGAAGCGAGGCATTGCCAGCCAAGTACACCTATTCTGGGCAGACTGGCTCACCGTTTGATGGAAACGTCCAGGTCCTTTAGACAGTCTACGATAGTGCTCCGGTGGCGCTGCACAGCATTGTGGTCAGTCTGCACAGTCTTTAGTAAGGATGTCAAGGCAACGTATCTGCACAAAGGGAGTTGCTACGTTTAGCTCAGGACAGCCGTTCTGCCTTGTGGCGCAGAAGGAACGCAGTACTTGCAGTCAGTACTGCTGGGAAGCAGGCAAACGGCCCAACAAACAATGACAGCAGCGCCCCCCCCCATCTCTGCCCCTCAACCGCAGTGCTGGGCACATCAGGCTTCCTTGGGGCAATAGGGGTTATTCCTCATGACATAAATCCAAGCCCAGACTCCCCCATGACAACCTGCACACAGCCAGTCCCAAGGACTGCATGGCAGATGGGGCCACACTATGCTTCCTCCTCATGTGAAGTAGCATCAACACCAGCCACACCAAGGCTGTCCCATGGAAACCAGTGCAGGCATTGAAAGAACTGGGGCTGCCCCACCGCCCCAGACAGGCACAGACTCACCTGATGTTTTTGTCATTATTGAGCAAGAACCGGCCAAGGATGTTAATGGCTAATACCTGTGGAGGATAGGGGGGGGAGTCAGGAAGCACTGCACAGGGCTCCTCAGTGCTCTCTTGAGCCAAAGCACTGCACAAGGAGGCTGGGAGCAAGCCCCCGACCCCCCCATTAAAAACAAGGCACTGGCCAGCAACCTTGGCAGACAGCAGGTGGCTGCCTGGGGGGGGGGGATTCAGTTGATGGGGTTCTGGCAAGGGAATAAAGTTGGCAAGTCCCAAGGGCCAGAAATCAATGGCTGCCTCTGCTTGGCTCAAGTAACCGCTGCTGAAAAGCCCTGGGGGGAGCCATTTCCAGGTCAACCCCTACACACAAGGGGTCGCCTGATGATGCAGGCTTGACTGCGGAGACATCTTGCAAAATGCCCTGCCCAGCCCACCTCCTTCAGAGCCCCACATGTGTGACGTACCCGCAGTCCGCTCTCAGACTTGATGTCCATGATCGTCAGGACTGTCTCATACAGAATAGCATTCCCCACGTTTTTGCTTGTCTCAGTGTTAGTGGCCACCTGGAATCCAGAAAGAAGATGGTCCACCTTCCTCTATTCCCAGCTGGGGAGGCTACCCTGGCCCACCTCTGGCAGCACCTCTTGGGACCCTTCTTGGCTTTATCTGGGGAAAGTGTTGGGGTTGCACATGCAGCCCTCTCCCCCCACCCACCCCCCACTCACCTGGGCAAGGATGTCATTCATGGCTTCACTTGAGTCATCGTCGTTCCGGCCCAGAATCCTCAGCAGCCGCAGGATGCGTACCTGAAGAGACCAGGTTCACCTGCTCAGCTACATCTGCCACGGAAGGCTCCAGCAGAGCCAGCCATGGGGGACCCTCCCCCTCTAGTAGGGCTTGCCAAGAACTGACCCTTCCTTCCCTTGTCCCCAAACCTGTACCTGTAGGAAGGGGTCGCTGATTCCAGAAACGTCATGCTCCGGGGAGTAGCCAGACATGATGAGGTTTTTGAGGATGCGAACGAGCTGGGGCACAAGCTGTGGGGGACACAGAGCCACCCTCATCAGGGCCTGTGGCACCCTTGCTCCTGACCAGTGACTAAAAAGCCAAGGGGCCAAGGCCAGGGGAGTGCTATTGGTGACGGTGGTCAGCAGCTTCCTGAATCACCCCCTGATCCCAACTGTTCCCAAGGAGAGTCCTTAGCCATCTCACCAAGAGCATTTGCAGACAAGGCCGATGGCTGGAGGTGTTATTTTATTCAGAAGTAAGCCCACTGTATTCAATAAGACTTGGGCTGTAATCCTATCTTGCTCACTGGAAACAAACACTTCTCTTTACTGACAGCAGAAGCCAGGGCCACAGAATGACTGCTGGCTCAGCCCAGCTTCTACTACCTGGACTCAGTCAGGCAGTTTCTCTCATTTGCCTGCTGCCACCTCCCATCATGCTGAAGGACAACAGTCCTGCTGCCAGCCTGCACAGCTGCACAACAGTGTGGTGTGCTCCAAGGCAGCCAGCACAGGCCTGTTGGCCCTGTGGGGCTCAGCTTGCCTGGGTCTCAGAGGGAAAATTCAAGATCAGCCCTGGGTGCTCTGGACTGGGACTCCAGACAGTTTCTGTCGTCCCCGTCCCCCCCAAAAACCTACAGTCTATCAGTTTGAGGACATATCAAAACATCAGGAGGTCTGGTCTAGAGGGTAGAGCCTCCGTTTGCCTGAAGATAACATCCGCAGGTCGCCAGTTCGAGGCCACTGGCACCGTGCGACCTTGAAGCTGAGCCTTGACAAGCTGAGCCGAGTTATTCCATCCGCTCTGAGCCTGGCAGGATGGAGGCCAGAATGTGAAACCAGATCAGAGAGAAACATCTGGAATGTTGTGGTTCTTGAAAGATAGAACCTTCTTTCAATTGCAAAAATCCCTAGGGGATTTAAATAGCCTGCCTATGTAAACTGCCTTGAATAAAGTCTGAGGAGAAATCTGACGACCAAAAAAGGCGGTATATAAATACCTGTATTATTATGTTTTATCAGGACATTGCATAAACACTCTGCACTCCTCAGTCTCAGGTGTATCCTAGTCAAGTACGGCTCAGCACTCCTCAGTCTGGGGTGTATAGTGGTCAAGCCTGTCCTTCACAGGGGTGAGGGAGCAGGCCAGACATGCAAGAGCCAAGGCACCCTTCGCAGGGTGAAAAACCCCACCCTACCTTGTGCTGAGGGGAACTGAGAGTTCTCATGTGCTTCAGTCCCCAAGAGCCCCCTATCACAGAACCCCCAATTGAGTGTAGCCTCACGCTCAGCTGTAGGGGGTCACCAATCAATGCCCACCTCAGCTTGCCCCTCCAGCCAGTCAGGTGCAAATGCCCTGAGCAGAATAACCTGCGGGGCCCCAAACCAGACAGACCCTCCCCACACACTCATTCACTTGCTCTTCCTCCTCCTCTGCCCCCAACTCCCACTGCCCAGGGACACAGTGGCGCCCAGGCAATGGAAAGGATGACGACACCAAGAGTGCCCCAAAACCATCACCCAGCTAGGGGATGACCTTGTGGACCCATGAGATACAGGAAGTGAAACCAGAGAGGCCGCAGGCCTGACCCAACAGGGCTCTGCTGAGGACGGGAAATTGAAGCAGGCTCTCCCTAGGGAAAGGCTGCCCTGGGCATTAGGCTGAATCAAGGTGTCTATGCACTCAGCCCTCAGTCTGCGAGACAAGCATCAGCATTGGTGTGAGAAACACCAATTGAGCGGGAAGGCAGGAGCGCCTCCCTGGCCCAACGCAAGCATGCACTGCAGAGAAGGAAAAGAAGAAGAACAGCAGCGCTGCTTACCTTTTCATTCTAACACAACACAGCAGGGGTCCAGACAGGAGGGACAAAAGAGACGAAGCAGGCATTAGGGCGAGGAGCACCAGCTCACGGCATCCACCACAAGGCGGGCAGGGCACCCCCAGGCACAACCACCCCCAGCTCTCCCAAGGGTGGAGCAGTGGCTCCAGTCTCTCAGTGGCCAAGGCCACAACCCCTCCCCTGGCAAAAGCTCTTTGCTAGCAGCCTCACTGCTGGTGCGTGGAGTGGGAGGGTCCAGTCAGCACTGGAGGCCTGGCAAACAAAGCTGAACCACAGATTTCCCCCTGGGCACAACAGGCACTGTATCACCCGCTGCTGCCCCCACCACCACCACCGCTGCTGCTCAGCCACTCAGGCAAGTGAAGCCACTCTGCAGGAGCTTCTCATAGGCAGAGTGGTCAGGCTTGAACCACCGTCCCACTCCACCCAGCAGCAGCCACTGCCGCAGAAAGCACACAAGAGATGCAACCTGGCACAGTCAAGAGACAGGCAGACCGGGAGGCAGGAGACTGACAGTTTCAGTGAACAGAAGATGAGCTTAGCTAGAGCATCAGCCACTTTCCCAAGTGGCCAGAGCTTGTGGCAATGTCCTTTGGGAGCCCATGCGACACGGGAAAGAGATGGCCACTGGGAAAGAACTTACCTTCCTGAAGTGGGCGAGCATGTCTGGGCTTCTCTCACACATTTCAGTGAGAAGGACCACAGAGGTGTGAAGAACACCTGCCAGAGAGACAGAGAGAACAGGGCACCCATCACATCACAGTGCAAAGCCCAGTAACAGGTGGATGTACCAAGGTACTGTGGGGGCCTCTGGCTGCTCCCCCAGCACTGTCAGGCTGGGAACTGTTAAACACCTGCCCACATTCTAGAAAACAACTCCATATGAACCACCAGGAGTTTGGGACCCAGCAGCCAGCCATTTGGACTCTTCCCACCACAGGCTGCTGCTCCTGGTAGGAGGGTGAGAGACAGCCAGGACCTCTACTGGCCCCAACAGCAGCCATCTCATCTGCCCACCAGCACCAACAAAGCCGCCTTACCTTGTGGGGACAAACACCAAGCTCCATGGTGGACAGCCTGGGCTACCTACACCCCACCCCCTGCTCAAAAGCCACAGGCTGCACAGATGAGGCAGAAGCAGCTCTCCCCTTCAGATCAGCAAGATGCATCACAGCAGGTTTGTGTCACTAGCCCACACAATTCCAGGAGCCAAGTGGGACATGCTGGAGTGCACCCTTCTGCTCTGTAGCCCAACCTCCTCCACCCTGCTGGCAGGAGGGAGCAAGCAGAAGACCAACATGGCTGGGGCTTGAAGCACAGGAAGGTGAGGCAGACACAAGGCTCTTTACCTCACCAGCCGTGTGTGTGCACTGCCATTTCCACGGAGCTGTGGGAACCTCACCACACCTACTGCACAGCTCTGTCCCTCAAAAATGAAAGGAATGGCTGTGGGGGACACCTCCTCACCATGATTCTTCTCATTCAGCAGGTTTTTTGTGGCTGGCAGGAACATCTCCATGAGCTCAGGCACCTTCCTGATCACGTGAACAGCACACAAGGCTGCCTGCAGAAGGATAGGCATGTCCATGTGGGGTTGAGTGTAGGGTGCCCTCCCCCACCTGGCAAGTGGGTGCTTTTAGACAAAGAACAACTAGGTTGGTTCTGTGCCACATATTACAATGGCAGGAACAGGGGTCCAGGGAGCAAAGCAGTACCCAGGATGGCCTGGGAGGGAGAGGGAGGCTCCCAAGGCCAGGAGCAGGTTGCAGGCAAGGACTCTTCTTGCCAATGCCCAAAAGTAGGGTGGTCAAAGGCTGCGTGCCAGAAGGCAAGACTCTTGCAAACCCTTCAGGGGGGTTCCTGCAGGGCCTTCATGGAAGGGGCTGCCCAGCCTCCCTCATCGTGGGGTGGTAGTGGTACCTTTTTCCTCAAGTAGGAGTTGGAGGTCTTCAGGAGCTTCTCCACTTCCCCAGCCAAGTCCCGGCACATTTCAGAGGAGCCCATGCAGCCGAGAGTGCAGAGGGCCAGGCCCTGCACGTACTGCGTGCTGTGGTTAAGGTCACTGCAAGGGAAGGGAGGGAGGCAGCATGTCAGCCGATGCCCGGGATGGGACTCTCTCTGGTGCAGAGCATGGCTGCTCTCCAAGCAGCACACAAATGCCCCTGGGCAAGCAGGAGGCTGGAGGTAGACAAAGGATGGAGGCCTCTCTTTCAATTCCATTCATCTCTGGAATTTGCTACCCCAAAACAGGGTGAGGCCCACCCAATCAGGTGGCTACACAAGGGGATTGGACGAACTCATGAGGGACCAGAGATCTGCCCCTGGCAACTAGTAAAGGGGGCTGAAGGTTCCCTCGAAGTTCAGAGGCTACGCACCAAGAAGCAATGGTGGACTGCTAGACTAGAAGGGCTCCCTCCCTTGGCGCCTTCCCAGTAGCTGAACTCAGTCCTTACTTCTTGATGCAGTTGGTCATGAGGAGGTGGACGTCCTGCCTCTCGTCCAGCAGCAGCATGGCTCCCAGGTACCCAATGCGCTTGTCGGTGAACTTCTGAGAGGCAATCAGTTTGAGGCACTCCAGCTGCAAGAGGAGGGCAGAGGAGTCAGCCAACGAGGCAGCCACCACCACAGTTACTGCCACCCAAGTGGATCATACCAAGGGCTGGCTCAAGAGAATCCACAAGAAGTCTCCCACAGCCTGCAAAGCATTGCAGAGCCCAAACAGGAGCAAACCGTGTGAGCAGAGTCCCCAAATGAGCGGGTGTTCCCATGAACACCACTGGTGCCCAGGTGCATTCTGAAGAAATGCTACGAGCTGCTCAGAGGACAAAACGGCAACTGAGGCTGGCAGCAGAAAGCCTGGTGGGGGAAAGGAGGAGCCCAGAGGAGGAACATGCACTGCATAGCCTAAGCTATGGCATGCACACACCCCATTGACCCTGCCTGGCCCCCTGCACTGGGGAGGCAGAAACGCAGCCCCAGGACAGACTTCGAACAGCAGCAACATCGGAGCTCTGCACTCCTCCAGCTGCCCAAGGTCCACCTAGGGCAGCCCCTTGAGCACACCCCAGAAGAAGCATCTGCAGGGAGGTGGGTGCCACCCTGTTGCTGCTCTTTCACGTGGGGATGAGGAGGAAGTTCATAGTGCCCCCGGGGTACGTGGTCTTTCCAAGCCTCTCTCAGCACCCCAATCACCTTCTCCTTGCCTGCTGCCTCGCAGGCCACACAGCAGGGGGGGGGGAGAAAAACCAAGACCTCCCCACCTTTGTTCGTCTGATGGCATGGCCACCTGCCCCATTGCTGCCCTCAGGATCAGAGAAGTAAAGAAAGGAAGGGGAGGGCATCTAAGAGATGGGGGCAGCTTGATCCAGAATGCACACTTTTCCGAATCTGGAGAGCAACGCCACTTCCAACTCAACTCATGGCAAAGGGCAGCCTCTTGCCCTTCCCTGCAGTGCTGCTTGTCCTGCTTTGAGAGAGGACACAAAATCTCCCCAGCAGCTCCTGGAGCTTCTCTGGTGTGCTGAGCAAGCTCTCCAGGAGGGGCAGGCCAGGAAGAAAAGGCAGAGAAGCCAGACCCTGGGCTCTGGGGAGGAGACCCCACCCTGCAGAACAGCTGGGGCAATGCCTGCCACCTGCAGCACTTAGCTCAGGAATATGAGCCGGGCAACGTTCTCCCTTGATCAAGGGAGGAAAAAGAGGAACCTGGACCCTGGTCTATCCTCGTCACCTGCAGGGAACACAAGACAAGCAAACCCACCCCTGTGCTTCCATGAGGGAGGGGACCAGCCCAGGCTCTCTCCCTTGCTCCTCCTCTGGCTCCCAAGTGACATGCCATGGAACGTCCTGGGTTGGAGAGCAGCTACCAGCAGAGCCACAGTCAGGTTTTCACCACTCCCAGCAGAGCTGCCAATTTTTCCTTTCCTAGGCTAGGCTGTCTCTCTTTCTCTCACTTGCTGGAAAGCAAAAAGACTGAAATGACCCACTTGACCCTCCAAGCCAACTGGAACTGGTCACAAGGCCCCTTAAAACAACAGCACTGCACCAGGGGGGGTCTGCATTTCCATGTCTGCTCACCACAGAAAAGCTCATCAACTAGTTGGAAAAGCTTTCCAACTAGCCAACCTGTTTGGAAATGGGGAGGGGGGAAAAAGCACACCTTCAGCAGTCTTCCTAGAAACACAGTATGTGATAGTTGGAAATGACCTTGGAGGCCATCTAGTTCAACCCTCTCTTCAGCACAGATGACTTCAGCATCCCTGACAGATGGCTGCCTGGCCTCTGCTTGGACACTTCGAATGACAGCTCCACCACCATCACCACTTGAGGCAGACTGTTCCAGTGCCGGATAGCTTGAGTACTTGGGAAATTGCCTAGCCCAGTGATTCTAAAACTTTGGGTCCGTGGTCCATTTTTGACAGGTCATGAACCTGACAGGGCAGATTAGGCTATATGCATCAAGGGTTAAACAACCTGCTACTGGCTGGGGGGGCGGGGAAGAGGACACTACTGCCCAATCACCATTATAGCCTCAGAAGCTTGAGTGGTTTTTTTTAGATGTGTCCTGATGCTAAGTTTTGAGAACCCCTGGTCTAGCCTAAACCAGTTTCTGTACACTCTTTGGTTCTAGTCCTGCGCTCCAGAGCAACATAGCACAAAACCTTCTGGTCTTCGACATGACGGGACTTCAGATGCCTGAAGATGATTCTGCTCCCTTGGCCTTCTCCTCTCCAGACTAAACCAGCCATGCTCTGCTCACCATTCCTCACAGGATGGCTTCCAAACCCATCACCCCCTCCACCATCAAAGCCCATAGAACAAGGTGCTCAAAACAGAACACAACATTCTCAGTGAGGTCTGGCAAGTGTAGAGCAAAGAGGAGCCAGCACTCCTCGCCACCTAGGACTTGCATCTCAGCAGATGCCCTCAGAAACACTTTCCTTGCGGCCACATCACAAGCTGAATGTGAGCCAGGAGGGTGGACCACTGAGAAACCTCCCTTTTTCCCCAACATGGGCTCCTGCCAGCCAAATCTTTCCCTCTCTCCCCCCCCCCCCGTCTCCTATTTGTGCCTCTGATTTTTTGTTCCTGTGCGCAGGGCTCTTCATTTGCCTCCACTGTCTTGTTGGTTTGTGCCCACTGGTGGAGTCCATCAAGGTCTGGAATCCCGAGTCTGCAATCCTGCAGGTTAGTTCCCTTCCAGCACACTTCATGCCATCTGCAAATCTAATAAGCACCTCCTCTACACCATCATCCAGGTATTTATAAAAATTATTTGTAAAAATGTGGAACAGCACAGGACCCAAGACCGGGCCCCGGGGGCACTCCACTCCACTACAGACCTCACTGGGAAAGGTTGTACAGACAGCTTGGAGCCTAGCCAGCAGTAGTACTATAAAGCCCACATTTTATCCACCAAGATATCATAGCCTTCTGTCATAGTCCATTCGAAGCAAGGTCCTTACAAAGCAAAATCAAAGGCCATGCAATGGAATTTGCTGCCATAAGCCACAGAAGGAGCGTGCTGGAGAATTCAAAGCCTGGCTTACACATCTGCAGGGTTCTTGAAAATTATTACTTGCCACACATGGCAGAGCAACACAGAGAGATCACAACACTCTCCACATCACACTCCTTTGTGTGAAAAATCACTTGCCCCCTCAAGGGGTCCTCAGCACTTCTCTGCCAGCCTAAAGAGACAAGCAGCACTTGGTCAGAGGGCATGTTGGAAGACTTCCAGCAGCCCCTTTCTGTGGACCATAACTTCAGAAACCCGGTGCTGCCATTGGGTTACTAAACAGAGCTTCACACTGAATGCCCAGGTGGCTTTTGTGTTCCAAGGAAAGGGATACTGGTGGTCCTGGGCAGACCAAAGGTCACCGCTTGTGCTCCGCAGCCCCAGCAACAGGTGCAGAAAAGAGGGCCTACCTGGCCAAAGTGTGCAGGGTAGCCCAGCATGTGCATGTACAGCAGCTTGGCGACATTCCGGCAGCGGTATGTATTGTCCTCTTCACGGAAAGATGACCGGATGGCAGCGCATTCTTTCTGTATCATCTCCCGTTCTTCTGCCTGGGTTCGAGCTGTCCGGATGGTCCGGATCAGCTCCCGGAGTCTAATGGGGGCTGGCATCCTCTGGAAAAGAGGAGAGAAGATAGTTAAACCGTGGTAACCAATCTCTGTTTTTCTAAAGAGTGAGCAAGTGCCAGGGGTGCTGGAGCTCGGAAGCTGAGCAGCCTGAAAGGTCAACCTGTGAGGAGCTCCCTGGGCCTTGACTACACTGCTGAGACTCTCTGTAGATATTCTAGGACCGCTATCCCCAGTGGGAATAGCGGGAAGAGTGACCGCACCATCCTCTGCAGGTTTAGTGAGAAGTAAGTCCCACTATATTCAACAGGACTTACTCCCAGGTAAATGTGCCCAGGCTTGTAGCCTGAGGCTCTGGCTTTGCTCCTCCCCAGGCATGCCCAAGCTACACTCCCAGCAACAGAGACCCAACTCCCAATAGATTCTTGGGGTCAACTGCAAGCAGGTCCTGGGGAGCAGCATGCTACCTAGAAGCACATCAGAGGGGGGACTGTGGAAATGAAAACCAGGGTCAAAGGCCCCCAGAGATGATGGAAGAAGCCCTTCCCCCTGGCGTGGGAGAATAACTTTGGTCATAGTTGGAACTGCAGCAGTGACCAACATGGCACATCTCAGGTGCAGCTTTGATCCAGGTAAAACACAGGGTTGGGTGGGTAGTCACCTTAGAAAAAATTCAGGTGGAACACGTCCATTCAAAACTGCTTCCTCAATGCCATATTACACTGGACTAAGGTTCCATTTGAGATGTACATTTAAGTTGTGTTTAGGAACAGCAGGAAATTTAGAAATGTGTTTCTAGAAATTGTGCAAATAAGGAACTTGCAGAAAGGCTAATCCATGCTGTTCAGTACTGGACACACAACATCTGCTGACGTGTGCTAAGTTGAATTTGATGCTTTTCAACAGCCACTAAAATGCCACCTCATCACAAAGAGGCTAGAGACCATCGCAGTGTCTCTCTCGTCCAGTTATGACTTCCACCTGTACTCAATGGATCATTCTCTATCAACCAAGAAGATTTTGTATGAGCTGTACATGCCCCCTCCCCAGGAACAACCAGAAGGTTGAATGATGTCGGCATTCTGAAAGAACCTGCTCAAAATGCGTGGGTCTGTTTCCCTCCTGCCCTAGTCTTGCATTTGGAACCTCTGCAAACAATCATCAAAACATTTCAGTTCTGCCTCTCCATCTCCGAGGACACCCAGGGTAGTTTGCCATCATCAGAACAACAAAAACACTAGCACTACAACAAAGCAGCAAGCACATAACACCTTCTCAGCAACAGATCTGGGCAAGAGGCTGCAGCCCAAGTCCCTCAATGTTAGAGGTGGCACTCACTCGGGCGGGGAGTTTCTCTCCTCAGTCTGGAAAACAGCCAACTGCACCATGCCCACCAGCCTCTAAGCTGAAACACAGGGCAAGTATTTCCTGCATATGCATTTGTTCTCACTCCAAAAATAAGAGTAATATTTGTAACCCAGAGGATGGGTGTGGCAAGCCCCCCCCCCCCCAGAGACTAGCTTGCTGTGAGCTTTCAGAGCAGACTCCCAGGGCTGATCTTGTGGCTGCAACGTGTGGTCCCCCTTTCCTAGCACCTGGAGTTCTTCCAATCCTGCCCCTTCCTCCTTGCTTCCAGCCAATGCTGGGTGGATTTTTCTAAGAGAAGCAGCCGCAGTCTTCACTACACCTGGTGATGGCAACTGACAGAGCTGAATCCTGGCCCCAGTTACTTCCGGCATGGCATCATGTCTAATATGGTGGCTACAAGCAAAAGGCACACAACTGGTAAATCCCACGATGAACCAATCATCTAGCAGGCACCACTTCCCTATTCCATGGGTCAACTGCAAAACCCTGTTCAGTTAAGAAAGCCATGCAAGGGGGAGGCTCTCTGCCAGATTCCCATCAACAGAAAGAAGCCACAGCCCAACTTCTATAGGGACACTCTGACAGAGCTCCTATTCTGACTGCAGCCTTCCAGAGCAACAAATGTGTCAGTTGTGACTCTCTGGAGCCTCCAGTAAACCTCTGGAGATTAAAGACGGCACAAAACCTGTTGGAGGCCACCTGTCCGATGGGGCAGGATGATTGCTTTTCAAGTCCTAGATGCACTCATAAGCTAAACTCACTGTTTTGGGTTACTGATTCAGAAGAGAGCCCTTATCTGTGATGTGCTCTGTCACCCATTTTAAAAATATTTTTATTGCTTTTTTTGCTATCATTTGACATTTTTACTCATTATATATCATTTCTTAATTTAAGCAAACCCTTTTTTCTTTATATTTGCCACATTTCTCTTTGGTCTGAATCATATCATGCTGATTACAAAAAGACTCAAGTAAAACTTACTCAATCGTTTAAAATTCATTTATTTATAAAACTTATGTTTTTTGGCCTGCAAAAATGCATAAAATACATAATACAGCCCTCGTTCTGAAAAGCTTGGAGACCCCCTGCTCTAGAGGCTGCTGCCTGATTTATAAAAGCCAAGGGGTGTGGTTATAATGGAGATTGGGTACCAGTGCTCCTCCCAGTAGCAGATTGTTTAACCCATGATACAAACAGCCTAATCTTCCCTCAGTTTCGTCAACCACCAAAAGTTGGGTCATGACCCATTGGCGGGTCCCAGACTCACAGTTTGAGAACTGCTACTGCTGAAGTTTTACAGTACACCAGATCATCTCACTTGGGGACCCAACGCTTATGCCCAACACACAATAGTCCTTGGCCAATACACCTTATCCATAAGCCACCTGGGCACTTTCCCTACTGCAGAGTGATGCCTTGCATGAAAGGAATAAAGGGAGGAATTATAAGTCTTGTTCATTTGCTCCCCCCCCCATGCAACTAGGACCAGGAAGCAAGTATTCATCAGCACCTTTCAAAATCTCAGCCACCAAAGCCACAAGGAACACAGAGACTGCCTTATGCCAAGTCAGACCACAGTGGGTCCATTTAGCTCAGTATTGCCAACACTGACGGCCAGTGGGTGCTCCAAGATTTCAAGGCAGGAATTTCTGTCCATCTCACCCTGCTAGGGACTGAATCTGGGACCATCTGCATGCCAAAGATGGAGCCTGTCACTGGGCTATGGCCTCTCCCACTAAGCGCTACTACACTTCTCTCTTCCCATTGCAAACATTATGCTGACTGCTCACGAAGGAAAGGAAATTCTTCATAAGCAACTGTCCTGACCTTTCCTTCAGAGAAAGACTGCTGAGCAAAGAAACCTGTATGTCCTCCCTCCTTCTATGAAGTAAATGCTTCTAAAGGTGCACCTTATGATACTGAAATTACCTGTAGGGGGGTCCTGATCCGACTCATGGATGGGACACCACTGTGAGTCCCACAAAAAATTGAGGACAATCCATATAGCACATCCTTCCACTTTCACACCATTTTCATATTTAGCATGCACATGTGCAGAGTGGCGACATCAAGAAGCAAACACTCATTTCTGAAAACAGCTTGGCAGTGACCATGTGGTCCACTTTCTGGCTGCTGAGAAATATCATATGGACACTGCCAGCAAGCACATTTTTCACAGACTGGAAATCTAGAAAGGCTTGTCCTGCAATGCTCTCTTCTGCTACATTGACAAGTGAGCGTTATACTCCTTAAGGAACCTCCATAATATAAAACAATTTTCTGAACACATTTTCAAGAAGTTGTCCACACTGAAGTGCTTCTAAAAATAGTGCTTTAGGCAAAAGCAGACCTACTCCTGCTCCACAAAGGCAATCCCATCACAAAAGAGAAATGGGCACCCAAACCTATGCAACTATGTCCAGGGCAGCAAGTGAAGGAACTTGATGAAGACACAGGGAAGTGGGAGAGATAACAGAACATGACCTCAATAGGTGAAGGGTAGCAACAACAGTCAAATACCTCCAACAAGAATAATCACCTCATCTGGAAGCCTCACCAAAGTGATACAGGAGAGAAAAACAGACTGTTCCTAAGCAGCTGTGGGCTTCCTGAGCACTGCCCAACCTTGTTCTAGAGTCTTAACAAGTCAGCTCCTGCTGGATGAAGGGCGACCTTGTACTGGAATTGCAGAAGATCGGGCAAGGAGATAGCATGTGGTGTCAGCAGCGGCCCCTTTAAGGGTTAAGGCCTGGGCTTTGAGCAGAGGTGTGCTGCACAGCTGCAGCCACTAGAGGCAGTCAGGCCATTATAGGATATAAGGAGCACCTGATGCTGAGAGAGTTTGTGGGTTGTAGGTGAAGTGAGAGTGCAGGAGGGAGAGGAGACTCACAAAATGGACTGACTAAACTGACCTACTGGCTTGTGAACTTACAGACTGACTCACGGCTCTACTTATTGGACTGATTTTCTGGCACATGAATTCATGGACTGGCAAGCGAACAACAAACTAGCACTCTGGTGGATGGACTGGAGGGTGAACTGGTGCACTGACCTATGGACTAACAAACAGACTGCTGAGTGGTGGAAAGCTGAGGTGCGGCTGCTTACCTGGAAGGCCTGCTGCCTGGAAGGAGAGCTGGGACCCTGCATATTTACAGACAAGCCACCTACTAGTCTCCTTCCTGCTGGTACAGGTAAACTTAGCTATAGTCAAGCTGGGGAAACTAATTAGTCTTAAAGTGGGCATAGGATCTCTAGGCAAAGCTGAGAACAGGGAGCTTAGCAGAACAGACCTTACTGGACCCTCTTCTGCAATAATGTGGGCAAAAGCACAACACACAGCCATCATGGCTTGTAATTTATGATGATTTTTTCCTCCTTAGCCAATCCCCTTTTAAAGACCAGGTGCCACCACCACATCCTGTGGCAAGGAATTCCACCATTAACCACATGCTGACTAAAGAAATATTTCCTTTATTGGAGGGAGGGCTTCCTTGCAAGTTTCCCAGGATGGCTCATAAAAGTTGGAGTATTGTGTCAGAGTTCACTATCTCCCTGCTTAGCTGACTGCCATTAAAGGTTGGTAAGGTAGACTATCCCACAGTGATAATGGAGAATTACAAGGCTGTCCCAGTATTAATGGCACAAGCACTACAGGCTGAGACAGTACATTAAAATAGCTGTGCTTGCTGTTGGCAACCTTCAGTCTCAAAAGACTATGGTATCGCGCTCTGAATGGTGGTTCTGGAACAGCGTCTAGTGTGGCTGAAAAGGACGATTCGGGAGTGACAATCCCTTCCACACTGGGAGCAAGTGCAGTCTGTCCCTGGTCTGTCTCCCTGGCTATGGGCCTTCCTTCTTTGCCTCTGTCTGTTGGCCAAGTGTCTCTTCAAACTGGGAATATTCTGTGCATTTCCAAAATAGCTACATTTTCCTTACAAGGCTTCTTCTAAACTATGTTCTGAGCTAGCTCAAGGAAGCTAGCATTGGGATGCATTGGGAAATTTTTTCACAAGCTCCCTTCATCTTATTTCTTCTGTTTTCAAGATGTCCCTAAAAATAAATAAAAGCAGGAGTACAGAGGTCCTATA
This sequence comes from Tiliqua scincoides, assembly GCF_035046505.1. Lineage (NCBI taxonomy): Eukaryota > Metazoa > Chordata > Lepidosauria > Squamata > Scincidae > Tiliqua > Tiliqua scincoides. Next base: position 21,726,664 of record NC_089829.1, read on the forward strand.
GGCTCCAACAACAAACATGAAATACTAAGTAGTCTTCCAGGTCTGATCAGAGCTCCTGAACAGAAATTCAACACACAAAGACGAAGACCACCATTCTCAAAGGGCAACAGGGTCATCTAACAGCCAAACTTTCGATCTCAAGAGACATGTAGGAAGTAGAAAGAAGTCTGCTGAATATTACAGTTCTGCCCCACTTCCAAATCCAAAAGACATACAGAGTCTGGTGAACACATGTGCTAGTCTGTCAGAAACTGGATTCCATTCACTAATAATACAGTATGTAGCACAGAGCACAGGTTCCTGTCCAGGGGAGCCTACAAATTACAATTAAAGTGGAAAAGACGAAGCCAGGAAAAAAGGAAGGAATGAGAATAAAGTCATTCAGTTTGGGGTAATGCTTAAATGAAGGTGGGTTGAAGAAAAAGGTGTCCCACACAGGTACCCTGGCAAGGAGTTTCAATCATGGGGAAGTGAGAGAAAATGGCCCATGAAAGCAGAATAGTAGAGCAGCAAAGACCTTGGGGACAGATGTCTGTCAAAAATGCTGTGCTACTCCCCAATTCCTTCAATGGATTTGAGCAACTGCTTTTTGTAGGGAGCAATGGTCATGCTCCTGTGTGATCATTAACTCTCCTTTGGCAAATGCACTCAACACCCTTCACACCAGACAGGGGAAGCTGAAAGGACCTCCAAGGAAAGAGAGCCAGGTCTCCGCTCCCTCTTAAGCTATTTCTTCCCAAGGCTGCATATACACAACAGGGACCAAATGTGCACACCTGTCAGGCAGAAATGGGTTGAGCACATCCCCCAACTCCTCTGGCTTCTCTGAGAGAGCCTATGCCTGTCTACTCAGAAATCAGCCCCATTAGTCAATGGGACTTACTCTCAGATAAGCATAGATGGGATAGTGGCCTCAGCTAAGCCCCTCTGGATTCCATTCAGGCACACTAACTGGCCTGCCCCCACTGCTCTTCCAAGAGGTCAGCTGAGCAGTGGGGGTGAGCTCCATCTGCCTCCTTGGAAGGGGGGGAGAAGAGTCAGGGGTTCCACCCAGCCCCAGAGGGTAGACTCCCCCCCTGCACATGCACATGACCTCCTAGGCTCATGTGAAGAGAGACTTGCTTGCTCCAGGGCCAGGCTCTGCAGGCAGCAGTGGTTTCAGAGACTCTTCTATGTCTGTCTGCTGAGAAGTAAGTCCCATTATAGCCAATGGAGCTTACTCCCAAGTAAGTATGAAAAGGATTGGAACCCCAGAACCCAACCCTAAGCCTGCCTACTCAGAACTAAGTTCCACTATAGTCAATAGTGTACCTTCTTCCCATGTAAGTGTGACTAAGATTGCAGCCTCAGAGCCCAATCCTATGCATGTCTACTCAGAAGTAAGCCCCATTATAGTCAATGGGGCTTCCACCCAATAAAGTGTGGGCAGCATTGCAGCCTGAGAGCCCACTCCTATAACTGTCAACTCAGAAGTAATAGCCAATGGGCTTCCTCCCAGGTAAGTGTGGAGAGGACTGCAGCCTCGGAGCCCAACCCTCTGCCTGCCTACTCAGGCGTCAGTCCCACTACAGTCAACGGGGCTTCCTCCAGGTAAAAGCAGCCTCGGACCGCCTTTCCTGGCCTCCAGAGCCGAACAGCCTCGGGGCCGGAGGGCATCGGCCGGAAGGCCGCAGCGCTCGTGGCTGGAGCGGGGCGGGCGGCCGAGGGTGCTCCCGCTCATCCTCCCCCCGCCGCCGGCCAGGCTCCGCGCCCTGGGAGGGAAGGCCGGTCTCTGGCTCTCCTCCCGGGTTGAGGCGCGCGTGCCCGCGAGGCCCCTCCCCGCGCGCCCCCAGTCGCTCGCTCACCGGACCGGGTCCCTGCGGCGAAGGCAGCGGCGGCGGCAGGAACCTGGCATTCAAAATGGCGGCGGCGCGGCCTCAGCACCACTACCGCAGGCGGAGGTATCCGGGGCCGGGACTCACTGGCGGCGCTTCTCCGGAGGGCGGTGTGCACACGGGCCCGCTCTGAGTGGAGCCGCCCCGGCACTGCCGCCCGGCGCCCTTCCTCGCAGGACAGCGCGCGGTCCGCCCGACACTGCGGCACTGCGCCCAGAACTAGTTTCGCTGGCGGAAGCATCTGTGTCGTCACTTGGCGGACGGGAGGACAGAGCAGAGCAGCGCCGTGTCACGCAGTGATGACGTCAGACGCCTGCCTAGTCACCGCTGCGGCTGTGTCCCTCACGCCGGTCCGGGCGGCCCCAGAGCCCGCCCTCTCCGTTCCGCTCTCAGTGACAAGCCGGGCCTGTCCGCACTTCCCTGGGAGGAGCCCCATTGGCTATAGTGGGATTTGCTTCTGAGTACGCAGGCATAGGAGTGGGCTCTGAGGTTGCAGTGTAATCCTATCCACACTCACCTGGGAGGAAGCCCCATTGACTATAATGGGAGTTACTTCTGAGTAGACAGGCATAGGAGTGGGCTCTCAGGCTGCAATCCTGCCCACACTTTCTTGGGAGTAGGCTCCATTGACTATAATGGGACTTACTTCTGAGTAGATAGGCATAGGCTTGGGCTGTAATTTTTGGGAAACCCTAGTCTCCTGGAGGGTGGCCAGATCACAAACCCAAGCCTATGCATGCCTACTCAGAAGTAAGTCCCATTACAGTCAATGGGGCTTACTCCCAGGTAATTGCAGATATAATTGCAGCCCAAGCAAGCTTCATACAGTTTATTTTGTCTCCGCTCCACTGGTCTCTATACCACGTGTGCTCAAAGAAGCAAGCATGATTAGGCATAGCAAATAAACACGGGAAACCATTTTATATGTAAGACGTTACCAATAAAACAAGACCAAAGCAGCACAGAATCAACAGAAAAAATGTACAGACCAAATGTCTGTATGCTTAAAAAGGTTTCACACCCATCTTATACACACTTAACTGGTATTAATCCCATTGAACTCAATAGGACTTACTTCTGAGTAGACATGACTGCTACTGTACTGTAGAAGCAGGAAGAGAGGGGAGTGTCTGTTGAATGCTCCCAGAGAGGATGTTATATACATGAACAAAGGAAGCTGTCCAATAATCATACAGGCCTCCCCCACTCATTTCACAGGTTAGGGCAGTGATTTTCAACCTTTTTCAACCTTTTTCATCTTGCACACTGGCAAGGTACTAAAATGGTCAAGGCACACCATCAGCTTTTTGACAATTGACAAGGCAGGCTGTGCTGTCAATGGGGGCTCACATCCCCCAATGGTCCTATTGATAAATGACACTCTCCCAAATTCCCATGGCACACCTGGGGACCATTCACAGTACACCAGTGTGCCACAGCACAGTGGTTGAAAATGGTTGGGTTAGGGAATGAAGCCAGGGTGAAAAGCAGAAATGGTTAAAAAGTGGAAACCAGTCTTTTTCAGTTTACACTTGTTGCTTCCAATGCTTTTTTAGCTAAAAAAAATTGCAAATGCCTTGCAAATTCCTTGCTGTCATACAAAGATTTCTGCAAATGGACTCTCATTAATGCCTTCAGGAATGCGAATAGACCCAAAGCTAAAGTTGGTATGTGCCTTCTCTCTCTCACATACACATACCCAGACAATTTGAATCACCATGTTATATGCAAATCAACATGAGGGAGGGCAATTTTAGCTTTTAGACCAGCAGAGAGAGGTTGAAAGAGCAGAGCATGCCTTGAATGAATGACTTCCAGCTATAATGTGTTGAAAGAACAGAAATGTGTTGAAAAATAGGGGATACCTGTATTGCAGCAGCTCTCTAAGGTTTACATCTTTCCCAGCCTTACCCACAGATGCCAAGGACTGGATTTGGGCCCAGCATCCAAAACGGGTTCTGTCACTGAGATAGCCCCACCAACAAGGCCCTGCTCTTTGTGCCCATCAAACATCTTGTTTTGTGGATGCAGGCTAGGGAGCAAAGTCTATTTTAAGGCTTGGACAAATTCATTTAGGCAAAGATGAGGTAAACCTCATCTTACCTTACCTTGAAGAAGCATCTGTTAACTGGCTTCCTACCACAGGATGCTGTGCATGCCCCATCAGCATGGCTGCACAAGGTTGTAATCCTATCTCACTCACCTGAAACAAATACCTCTAAATAACATAATCACCTCAGAGCCCAATCCTATTCAAACTTCCAGCACAAATGCAGCTATGCCAATGGGGGAAGCACTGTATCCTACGGGGGGGGGGGGGGAACAGTCATGGAGCCTTCTTCATGGTAAGGGAACATTTCTTCCCTTTCCTTGGGGCTGCATTAGTGCTAGAAAGTTGGTTAAAATTGGACCCTTCACCTCTGCAATTTAAAAAAATTGTAATTTTCCACATTCCCATTGGAAGGTTCCAAGACAGCTTACAGAAGTGTTTCTCAAACTGTGGGCTGGGACCCACTAGGTGGGTTGTGAGCCAATTTCAGGTGGGTCACCATTCATTTCAATATTTTATTTTTAATATTAGACATGATACTATCATGGTATGTGACTGCACTAGGGGAAATGTTACAGACCTGTACTTTTCACAGGCGACTACATATATGTTTTTAACAATGATAGTAAATAGGACTTACTCCTGGGTAAGGGCCCAATTATTTCCAACTTTCCAGCACTGGTGCAGCCCCCAGATAAGGGAACACATGCTCCCATACCTTGATGAGGCCTCTGTGACTGCCTCCCCACCACACAACATAGCGTATGCCCCATTGGCACAGCTGCACCAGCATTGGAAAATTGGATAGGATTGGGCCCTAAGTGTGGGTAGGATTGCAGCCTAGGATTGTTAAACATTTTCCTGCTTGATGATGTCACTTCCTGACAGATTCTCATTCTAAAAAGTAGGTCCTGGTGCTAAATGTGTGAGAACCACTGACTTACAGCATTTATTTTTTCTACATGTTCAAAGTAGATTTGGATGCCAAAGAAACATGAGGTTCTAACACATGGCATAAGCAAAGGCATGAGATAGCCTGAATCATAGCACAGTTCTAGTTCCCCTTGTTCTGAAGCTGACGTTTGAGATATGTCAAACAAGAATATATTGTGCGCGTATCTATATATCAGTATCAGAAAAGCAGTATAAAAATCCCTTAATTAAATAAATAGCACACAAGCTTTTGCAGCAGTGTTCTTCAAACTGTGGGTCATGACCCTAAGGGGGGGACTGCAGCAACCTTTCAAACCTGCCTCTTATAGGAACAAAAATGGCTCAAGTTTCACACTATTATCCACATACTCATACAAAAGGGGCAGGAGGTGGGCATATCAGATGCTGGGAGGGTGACAGGATCAGCAGTGGGTTCCCACTCTCTTTCTTGATTGAGGTTGTGGCATGAAGATCAGTAGGCTGTCCCTGAATGTCAGGTGGAAGGGAGTACAGGATACAGGTATCTTGTTGTGTGCTCCTGGAGAGATACAGGAGAGCCACTGAGTAAGTCCCGTTATAGTCAATGGAGTTTATTTCCAGGTAAGTGTAGATTAGGACTGCAGCCTGAAGCCCAATCCCATGCTTGTCTACTCAGAAGAAAGCCCCATTAGAGTCAATGGGGCTTACTCCCAGGTAAGTGTGGATAGGCCTGCAGCATGAGAGCCCGATCCTATGCAAGTCTACTCAGAGTAAGTCTCATTGTAGTCAATGGGGCTTACTCCCAGGTAAGTATGGCTAAGATTGCAGCTTCAGCCCTCAGGAAGAGGCGGTGCGGGCCTCGCTGAGCCCGACCAGCTTCCTCCAACGCCCCAACTGGGCCAGCTACGGCGGAAAGCCTCTACCTCCTCCTCCTCCCTGCGGGCGCTGCAAGGCCCGTCCCCTCCCCCCGCACCACTTACTCCACAATGACGTCACCAGCAGCGGCGGGGCCGCGTCCCTGCCGGTAGTCATGGCAACCGCCGGCGGGCGTCCTCACTGTGCGCCGGGCGCTCCGCTCTGACGTCATGGGTCGTGGTAGTTCCGGTGCGCCGAGCTGCCGGAGCGCGCGGGGGGCGGGTAGGTGGGGTCAGGCCGGAGGCGGTCGCGGGATGGAGGAGCCGGGCCAGGGAGGAAGCGGAGGCGGCGGGTGAGCGAACCGCGAGCGACGAGGGCGGGGCCCCGTACGGGGAAGGCCGGTGCCCCGCCCGAGGAGAGGAGGAAGGCCCGTCGGCCGCCCCCCGCGCGGCCATGAGAGCGGCCCAGGAGCGCGGCCAGGAGTGCCTCCCGCCCAAGAAGAGGGACCTGCCGGCGGCTGCCACGGCCAGCGAGGAGCGGGGCGAGGCCTCGACCGGGCGGGGCGGCAGGCCGAGCCAGGCTGCGCCCTGCTACGGCGAGGGGGGCGGTGGCAGCAGCCCCGAGGCGGTGGCCGGCCTGACCCTGGACCAGTACGGGCTGCTGTACAAGGTGGCGGTGCCCCCGGCCTCCTTCTCGCCCGTGGTGAACGTGAGCCCGCTGCCCCCGGCCTTTGGCATGGCCGCCTCGCAGCTCCTGCCGCCTCAGCCCTACTCGCCCCTCCACTACACGCAGCTGCCGCCAGCTCTCTTGCAGTTTGTGGGCTCACACTACTCCGTGCCCTACACTGTGCCCCCTGGCTTCCTGCCCGGCCCCCTCCTGCCAGCCTCCAGCCTGGCTGCCTCCCACATCCCCCACCTGGTGCCAACCTATGCGCCGCTCCTGGCTGAAGACCCTCCTCCTCCTGCCTCCCAGGCCGCCCTGCCCGCCCACAGCTTTGCCAAGAGCTCGGCCTCCGTCTCGCCCTCGGGTCTACTGCAGCAGCCGCCGCCGCCACATGTCAGCAGCCAGCCTTTGGATGGTGCCCAGGCTAGAATTCCCGTCTACTACCAGATGTCCCACCTGCCAGCAGGCTATTCCCCATTCGACACTCCCATCGCTGGCCCGAGCTCGGAGCAACCTCTGCGGGATGGCCAGCTGCATCCCAAAATAGTCACGGCCAATGGGGTGCAGAGGCCTGCCATCGGGTCGAAGGAAAACGAGGCCTTGGATGTGGGCAACAGCAAAGCTGAAGGACAGTGGCCCAGGACACTCCTAGCGTGCAGCACTGATGCTGCCCTCGTCGTTAGTAGTCAGGCAGCGAGAACAGAGGCCTCTGCACCCTCTCAGCGGAGCACCCCCGACATGGACCTGGAAGTGCAGAGGGTAGTGGGGGTGCTTGCTTCTCCAGACTACTCTGTTGGCTCTGCTCGCCGGAAGGATGGCTTGAGCCCTTTAAATCTTTCCCATCGCGAGCCCACTGAGCAGAAGGGGGAGTCGGTGAGGAATCCAGCAGAACCTCCTGAGAAAAGCCACTTGCAGAGGCTGTCTACAAAGTCCCCTGAGGAGCAGTTCTGCCATCAGCAAGTCCTCAAAGGCCTGATGATGACCAATGGTGAGCAAGCCTCAGGGTCTCTCCAGCCTGCTGCCCTGGATGGTCCGGGGAGAACAAGTTCAGGGGTGCTGTTGGATGTGGACTGTGGGCCCTCCCAGGGCCACTTGCCCTCCCACTTCATGAAAGGCGCCATCATACAGCTGGCCACGGGGGAGCTGAAGCGGGTGGAGGATCTGCAGACTCAGGACTTTGTGCGCAGCGCGGAAGTGAGCGGTGGCTTGAAGATCGACTCCAGCACTGTGGTGGACGTCCAGGAGAGCCCCTGGCAGGGCTTTGTCACACTGCATTTTGTGGTGGGGGAGCAGCAGAGCAAAGTGAGCATCGATGTCCCCCCTGAGCACCCATTCTTTGTGTATGGCCAGGGCTGGTCCTCATGCAGCCCAGAGCGGACGGCTCGGCTCTTCTCACTCTCCTGCCACAGACTGCAGGTGGGTGACGTCTGCATCTCCATCAGCTTGCAGAGCCTAAATGGGAGGCTTGCTTCTCAGGCTAGCCCACAGGGGGCTGCCCGAGAGAGGCTAGGGAGAGGAAGCCAAGGCCTCCGAGAGCCACAAGTCAGAGCTAGGGAGAAAAGCCTGGTGGAGAAGGGTGGGGCAGGACTGGGTTCACCCCAGGAGCCTCCCCGCCTTGAGCCTCTTGCTCTGCATGGCTGGGCAGGCCCCAGCTTCCAAAGATTTGGTGAGGAGTCCTGGCCCCCCCTGCTCCGCCCATCATTCATTCCCCAGGAGGTCAAGTTGTCTATTGAGGGCCGTTCAAATGCAGGGAAGTGAAAGGGGGGGCACTGAACTGTGCCACACTGAGCTGGGCTTTTGCCTGAGAGATGCTTAGCCTCTTCCCCAGCGGTGTGCTCGAAAGCATTCCATTGTCAGAGGTTTCCTTCCTCCACCACTGCAGAGCAGGCTTGAGTGGGTGAGGTGGGCAAGGGGGCAGGCTGTGGAAGTAGCAGTCTTTACTCTTCCTCTGCAAGGAGAGGAGTGGGATCCAAAGTCCCATGCAAGCACTTTAATAGGACCCTTGCTCACAGGCAGCAGGGTGTCTTCTCCAGGGAAATGTCTACAGGAGCAAGATGGAAAGGGGGAAGAGGCAAAAGGAGTAGGTAAGAGTTTCTGCTGAGATGGAGCTGCTGTGCTCAGAGGGGAGGTTTGTGCTACAGGGTAGAGCACTCTCGCCCTGGGCCATCTTAGCAGGTCATCATTAGGCTCAGAGTTGAGGGAGGCTGGCCTCTCAGCCTCATGCAATTTCCTCACATTTAAAGCCATTTCTGCCCAATGTTGCATATATGCAACAGGGACCAAATGTGTACACCTGTGGGCCGGGCAAAACTGGGTTAAAAAGAAACAGTTGCTGTTGCAGTTGGTTGCCCTCTTGAATGGAAATATCACCCAGTTCCTGGCCCCTTGTGCCAGAAGTGTCCAGAAGGAGAGGGTGCAAGAAAGATTGCAGGTCAGTTCTGCAGACAGATATGATTCCCAACCTGGCTTGGCCAGCTGGTTGCAACAATGCCACAATTCCCCTCTATAAAGATCAAGATGGAGGCAGCACTGGTGCAAGTGTGGGTGATGTGAAACAGAGCAAAGACAGGCAAAATGTACCAGGGAGGGATGTGCAAAGGCTGTTAGGTGGGAGACAGGCAGCCTCCTATCCCTCCAGCTAGAGAAGAACCTGCTCACGTGCAAATGCCCTGTCACCCTGAATGTCTGTACCCTGAGTGGGAATCAGGATTATTTCCCTCTAGAAACCTCCTTCCACCATCCAAATTGAAGCTCCCAGCTTGTCTCCTACTGCTGCTCTCCAATATTGTGTCAAGGCGCCTGTAAGTCGCCAGCACCAGGGACTTTCCTGAGCGACCCCCACACTCCAGGCCTCTGAATCTCCTTTCTTCCTTCCCCCACAGGCCCCTTTCCCCAACACTGTTGCACTATTGATGCCCTCAGGCCGCCCTGGGTTCTGCTCTGTGTGCCTCTCAGGCTGACACTGACCCTCTGGGGTCCCTGTGTTTATACTGGCCCCGGCCTGCCTCTTTCCCCAGGGCAAGTGTTTACTTGCCTTACTTGGAGCCTTGTTGGCTGACATTTGGAATGGTGCCTCCCCCCCTCCCCACTTTACTGGTTGAGATTAATCACCTAGGTCCTGCTTGGCAGCCTTGCCTCCAATCGAAAAGTGTTGCTTCTGCCCAGTGTGTGATGGCTTACACTCCTGTTCTCGGAACCATTGCAGGGACTTCTCTTCCTGTTTGGGGCTGCTGGAGGTCAGAAGGGCAGCCTCCCAGAGCAATAAGCTATTTCTCTCATGTGACACTACAGAGGAACCTCTTGTCCAGCCCTGGCCAACACTTGGGGAGGGCTATCTCATATGCAATAGCATGAGATTGCAACTGCCGAGCTGGCACCCTCGGCTGTTCTGTACTGAACAGGTGACCGAGACATCTTTGCAGGGGTGCTCACCAAATCTCCTCCTCCTCTCTGTTGTGGCTGGCTGTTTCTGTTGCCCCTCCCTGTGATAGCATATGTGCCTTTCTGCAACATCAGCCCCAGGAATGCTCTTGGACTGACACTGGCCTGATGGCTTGCTGTGGAGGAGAGCCCTCTGCTGTCATGGAAGGAGGCTGGCTGTGTGCCCCCCTACCTTGCTGGCAATCCCTTGCATAGCACCTTAGTAGTTGGGGTGGGCAGGCAGCTGGGCAAGGGTATGTCTGAAGCACTCCTGCTTTTTGCCTTGCCTTCTGTCCACCACAAGCAATTCTGCACCCTTCAGAAGCCTTAGGGCTAACCTAGAGCCCCACCCCTCTGCTCCAACCTGACCTTTGATGAAGCATTACCAGTCTAAGGAGGATAATCTATTTTGTTGTGCTTCTTTTGTACCTGTTTTAAATAAATCAATTTGTACTGTATATTTGTACTTGGGGTGAGATCCTATTTCCTGTTTTACCATTTAAAGTCTCTGTATACACAGACTGTATTTTTATTGTTAATGCTCTTATGAATACTGCATCTAACTTGTTGACTATGTAAACATGGTATATATCTATATATCTATATCTATATAATTATAAGCCAATAGCTTTTCCTTTGCTGTGTGAGTCTGTTGGAGCAAATGCTAGCAGGACCAAGACATATGGAACTATAAAATTATCAGTGCCCTTTCACTAGGCCCAGTCTGTGGAACTAGTTTGACTAGATGAAATTGGTAAGGACAGTGACGGGGGGGGGGGGGAGAGAGATAATTGGTTACTGATTATATGGGAAAATTTGAGACAGTGTTCTTCCTCCCAGTATCAGTGGTAGCTCAAGTGGTGCTTGTGGACCATCTACTTTTCTGGGCCTTTCCCCTGAATTGTCTTGCCCTTCTCCCAAGCTAGCTAATCATATAGCAAATCAGTTTAGATGATACCCTGACTGGACAGTGTTTGCTGGCATAGAATGTGGGTATTCAGTTATGCAGGGCTGCTGGTTAAGCATTCCAAAATAGCAAAAGGTCCCTTAGGTAGAGTTGGCTCACATGTAGATGTTTCAGCTACTCTGTACAGTTTTCTACATTCTACCAGCAATGACCAAGTTTCCAGGAGTGACACTTTAATGAGGCACTACCATTAAAGAAGGGAGCAGTGCTGATGGATGCCAGCCTCTTTCCAAGATGAGCTCCAACTGGGCCAGTCCTTTTAGGGCAGGCAAATGTACTCAATCCTTTAAGGTGCCACTTACAACTGCCTTTGCATACCACTTAATTGACTGGCTTGTACCCTCCACCACAAGGGCAGCTTGGGGGACCAAACATTCCAGCTAAATGAAGCTTTAGAAGCCAAGTGGTCTCTCCAGTGCATGCACTAAAGCGCCACAGCTCCAGGAGATACAGGGACAGGCAGTTAACCAGTATTCTTGGGAGGGCATCCTGAGGCCCCCTAGGCTACCCCTGAACTTGAAACAGCTCAAAGAAGAGGGAGGTTTATAAACCTCAACAGAATCCTCACATTCATGGCCCAGTCCTTCCCATCCCACTGAACATCCTGGGAAATCCAGAGCAGGAAGTGCAGATAAGAGGTCCTTGTTCATGCCTAGTTAGGTCTGTCCTAGTCTGCAGAAATTGAAAGAGCTGTGGGGGGGGGGGGGGGCTCTCCAGCACAGGACCTCTTGCTCTTAAAAACCCTGCCCAGGTTTTCCTGCTCACTTAGACTGGTGGCAACCAGTCCAGACTAAGCCAACAGAAGTCATCTCTCACTCTGGCTGTCCTCTCTCCCCTGCTCCCTCAGAGGGCAGTGAGGCAGGCTGAAGAAGAAACCCAAGGAGCCCTCTTTGCAGGTCACACCCAAGGGACAGGAAGTAGCAGTCCCTTGAGGCCTGCTGGCACAGGAACATGGCCCAGCTTCTAACCCTGATTCAGAATGGCTGCCTCCTAGGAGCACTGGCTCATTTGCTTAGGCTTGGAATTTTGCCACAGAGCTCTGCCGCTCAGTTTTGAGACAGCCTTGCCAGAGTCAGGCCACTGCTGATCAGAAGGAAGCCTTCTCCCAGCTCTGCTGCCCATTCTTCACCACAGATGTGTCCAGAGATGGAGCCTGGACCCTCCTGCATGCCAAGTAGATGTGGTAGCCTGCCCCAACTCAGCTGCCATGAGCACCAATCCTGTGGCAACCCAGTGTGCTGTTGCCTGGTCACCCCACTCCCCAACCTGTAATCCTGCAGTGAGATAAATGCTGCAAAATACATGCCGGAGGCAACAGCAGCCTCCTCCATTTCCATAGAAAGCCAAGACCCATTGGGCTGCTGCAAAAAGACAGTGCATCAGGACATGTACCATCTCTTTATTGCCCCCTTGGTTTGCAGGCAATGCCTTGCAGGCCCCAGCAGCTTGCAGGCTGTCCACATGTCCCCCTTCCTCCCTCAGGCACCAGCCCCATTCTAGTTTGCTGCCCCACCATCACAGCAGCTCAGTGCAGCGCAGCAGGGCTGGGCTCTTCGAAGGCCATCTTGCCCAACAGCTGGCTGTCCATCTCCATGCTCCCTACAGGCAGCGGGAAGAAGTTCATCTCTGCAGCCAGTGCTGCCATGGCAGAAGGGTCCTGGCCAAACTGGGCCCGCAACATCATGTCCATTTTCTCCAGCCGCCGCTTCAACCTCTTGGCTTCACGCTCCCGGATGAGCCGAGCCTGCCGCTTCTCCGGGGTCTCATTGGCACGCTTGAGCCGCATGGCTTCCCGGTCCCGTTGTAGCCGGCGCGCGCGCTGCTCATCTGTCTCCTGCATGCGCTGCAGGCGTTTGGCTTCCCGGTCCCTCATGCGCCGCACTTCTCGCTCCTCGGGCGTCTCATTGTCTCGGCGGCTCTTCTTGGCCGTGCGCTCCCGCTCCAGCCGCTGCAGCCTCACCTCCAGGGGCTCATTCTGCCGGCGCAAGGCCCACTTGCGCACACCCGGGGCCTGTGCTTCCAGCATCTTGCGGTAGGCCACGCAGCTGTTGCACACAAGAAGAATGCCAGCAGGATACACAGGGGGGCTTGGAGCAGCAGCTTGGTCTTCCTCCGCATGAGAAGAGCCCTCGGTAGGCAGAGCAACAGGGAGAGCATCGCCACACAACACCTCTGGCACTTTGTCACTGTGAAGGGCACAAATCAGAAATGGCAGGCAAGGAGCCAAGAGGCCACAAGAGCCTGGAGACTGCCATCTCTGTAGCAATTCCCTCACAGGCCTTATATGCCACGTCCTGCTATGCACAGCCCATGCCTGAGGTTGGGAGAAATCACCAGGTCCAAGCACCCAGAAGACTCTCTCTTCAGTCTGACCCCATTTTGCCTTCATAATGCCTCCAACAGAGCCCCCACAGGGCCTGCTAGAGCAGGGGAAGGTGAAGAAACCTCTCACAGTCCTCCCCGCAGCCCCTTCGTGCTCAGAGAGGTGCTGGGGCAGAAAATTGTCCTGGGGAGGCGTAGCTACAGGCCCAAGTTCCATTTCCATTTGCCCATGTGAGAACCTGCAGCTCCTCACCTGTTGAAAGTGGCATGGCTGGTGAAGCGTGCCCCACACACCGCACAGTTGGACAGCTGGTCCTCTGAGTGGATGAGGAGGTGCCTGCCCAGTGATCCAGGAGAACTGAGTGCTCGGCCGCAGACAGGACACAGGTAACTCTTGGTGCTGACCACAGCTGCCGCTGTGTGCTGCAATGAGGCGGGGGGGGTGAGGTAAAAAGGGTGCAGCCACCCTGTGCCCACCAGGGCTGGCCAAGGGCCAATTAAACAGTTCCCTCTTCTGTGAGAGGCAGGAGAGAGATCTACAAGCCTTCCCTGGGATGAGGTACAAACCCACAGGCAGCCACAAACAGCATTTCTTCCTCCCCTGCCTCTTCCTTCCTAGTAAAAAATCAAGCACTTTCTTCTGGGGAGGCACCCTCTCCTCTCCAGGCACAAAGTGGGGAGGAGAGGGTGCCTCCCCAGAAGAAAGTGCTTGTTTTTTTCTAGGAAGGAAGAGGCAGGGCTAGCTTGATGTGGTGTGTTCCCCTCCTCCAAATACCTGATAGACGTGAGTGATGAGTTGTTCCCGGTTGCCACATTCCAGCTGGCAGAGGGGACATCGTGAGAGCCCCATCAGGGCATCTGGGCTGGCACTCAACCCCACCTAGAAGTGAGAAGAGGCATGTTCAGAAAAAAAAAAAAGCAACACAGGAGGAGGGGGCCTAAGGCTGATCTATTGGCTGCCACCCAATGGGTCCTTCTGGCCTCCCAGCAGATGCACTGCAATACTCTGAGGAGGAATCTTTGTGCCAAAGAGAGTCCTTGAGCCAGTTCTCCCTGCTGCTGGGCTCTAACAGCTGCATCAGGGAGCCAGATGCAGCCTGGGAGGCGCCTGGACTGCCTCCTCACTGCCCTTCTTGAGCCTGTCGTGTCTGCAGTACCCTGAGCCACAGCACATGGCAGCAATGCTCAAGGAGACCCGCCTGTCTGACCTGCTTGCTAGGATCAAGCTGCTCTGCAGATTCCAGCTCCGTTTTCACCCTTGTGGCCACTGCTCCGCCCTCCTCTGAGGCAGGGGAGGAGGCCCCGTCCCGGCCTGCCTCCTCATCCCCCTCGCTGTCACCTGCAAGGCAGAGTAACACTCTTTGCAACAGATGCTTGGGCATGAAGTGTTCAAAGTGGAAGGCAATCCCTGGGCAACCACCTTCTCACACCAACAGAGGCAGAACTCACTGCTGCTGCCGCTACTGCTGCTGCTGCTGCTGCTGCCAGAGCCCTTCTCTGGCCGTGGCAGCACCGATGGTGGCTGGTCCCCAAGCAGCCCAGGGAAGTCCCTTTTCATCATGGCTTGTCGCGTGTGTTCTTCCAGCCCAGCAAAGATGTGCGCCCCTGAAAACACAAGGGCAACGGCCACCAAGGCATCAGACCACTGGCCTTCCAGAGCCCAAACAGTCTGTGATCCCTCGATGCCAAGTGATGGTCTCCCCTACCTGAAGGTGGCCCAGAGTGGGACTAATGTCTGGGGTCCACTCCCCAGGGCAGCTTTCCCCAAACCCTTCCTGCAAAGCAACGGTGGCCTGACCAATCTGTCCCTTCGCATCCTTTCCAGCATGACCTGGAAATACAAATGTCTTCAGCTGCATTAAGCACTCGGGAGGAAGGGGCTCTTCTACGTCCCTGACAGCATGGCAGCTCAGCAGTCCTCAGACCTGCATGGCCCCTTGAGGTTTGGAAAAGCTTCTCCCACCACACCACTCCTCTTCTAGGGTCATGACAGTGGGGTGTGTAAAGGACACTTTGTCAGGCTGCAGCATGGACCTCAGCCATAGAGAAAGTCTCCTTGGAGGAACGTCTCCTGCCCACCACTTTAGTAGCTGAGCTTTAATGTTCAGGGACTGAGTTGGACAGTTACGGTTTCAAACACTCCCCCCCCCAGGACTGTGCTGGACTTGTGCGCAAGGAGGAGCTGGCTTCTTTGAAACATACAGACAAATGGGCTCTTGCAGTTCCCCTTACAACTGGGGAGCACCCAACCTGAATTCTCCATAGAAAGTGAGACAATGCTTCTTTTGGCAGCTGAGAGAACTGAGAGTAACTGAGAGAAAAGCACTGCGCCTTCCTGGTAGGGTGGCCCTGACAGAATGCCAGGCAGCCAGCTGCCCTGGGAGCATAGTGCACCCCATCTCACTGCAGAGGGCTGAGCCGATCTGTTCTCCTTGCCAAGGGCACTCAGGTGGGCAGGGGCTCTCTGCTTCGTTCCCTGCAGGCACCCACCCACCCCCATACCCCAGGGATAAGGCCCTTAGGCCAGCATCTGCAGGGAAGGGCACAAAGGTAGGTATCCTTTGCAGATCCCCAGCAGGAACTGCTCTCCCCTCCTGCGCTGGGGGGGGCAGCTCTTGCAGGGCTCATAGCCCAATCCTGAGCATGCCTATTCAGAAATAAGTCCCATTATAGTCAATGGGGCTTACTCCCAAGTAAATATGGATAGGATTGCAGCCTCAGAGCCCAAGCCTATGCGTGTCTACTCAGAAGTAAGTGTGGACAGGATTGCAGCCTCAGGCAGGACAAGCCAGGGATGCCCACGCAGCAGTGATGCGCCCCCCAGCCGGGGGTCGGACCCTTCCCCCCTACTCACAGTTCACTTTATTGGGGGTGGTCTGTTTCCGACGAGACATGGTTCCCCCCCCGGAGGGGGCGCACCTGCGGAGAGAGAAGCCCCGTCATCGGCGGGAGCGGAGCGGGGAGGGCAGGGCAGGGCAGGGCAGCGGCGCCCCCCGGCCGCCGCCACCACGTCCACCACGCCCCGCCGCTCTTACCCGGCTTGGGGGCTCCGTCGCCGGCGCCGGCTGGCCCCGCGGCGCTCCAGACGGGCGGGCAGACAGACAGACAAAGGCGGACAGACGGAAAGAAGATGGCGGCGCGGCGGGAGCGCCCGGCTCGTGCACGGCGGGACCGGCGGAGGGGCGGGGGCGCGCCGGGCCAGAGCCGAGGAGGAGGAGCGCGCTCAGCCCCCTCCCCGGCCAGGGCGCCCCCCCCCCCCGCGGCTCGGCTGAGGGGACGAGAGCCGGGAGGGAAGCAGCCCGCCCACCCTGAGAGACCGGGAGACACCGGCTGAGGCTGCACCCGTGCCCACCCCCGGAGGGCGCCCGCCCGCCCGCCTCCTCCGCAGCAGCCCCCCCCGGGACGGGCTTGTTGCTAGGAGCAACAGCGCTCCCCCGGACCTGTGCGGGGGCGGAACTCTGCTTCACCGGAACCTTCGTCACGGAGCCCGCGGGAGCCCCCGGGGCGCTAAGGTGGTAACTCTCACCGGAACTTAATTTTTCCCTCCCGTGATCCTTCCGTGCAAAAAAGTAGTCCCAGGCGCGCTCCGGCGCCGCCGCGACAGGAACGGTGTGTCTTTTAGGTCCGGCGACAGCCAGAAGGGTATCCCTCCGCCTGCCAGTGCTGAGGCTAGGAAGGAGGCGACGGTGGCGGAAGCAGCAGCAACAAGGAAGCAGCAGGAGCAGCCGCCACCGCCGCCGCCCGGTGCGTCGCCTCCCCCGCTCGGAGTGCGCCCCCCTCCCGGGCGACAGGGAGCACAGCCCCCGCCGCGGTCCAGGCGAGAGGTTCAGGCGGCCGCCCTCCGGCTGCAGCAACAGGAAGAGCAGGCCCGACCCGGCCTGGTCTTCTCAACAGCAGGGCGGCCGCGCCCCCCCACCGGCCGGCCTCCCAGGAGCCTGAGCCAGGCCCAGCGCTGCCTCCTCAGGGCTTCCGCGGGGCCTTTCCGCGGCCCTCTTCCCTGTCGGGTGAGGAGCGGGCGAGCAGGCCTGGCCTCCTGGCCTGAAGTCCAGTCTCTGCGCAAGAGCCCCCCCCCCCGCTCTTGACAGCCGTGTCCCTATTGAGCAGCGTCAGGTCCCAACCAGTGGTACTCGAGGGGGTGCCTGGTGGTACTTGCAGGACTCCTGGAGCCCTGCTGCCTGGCAGTGAGACCAGGATCACGGCACAACAAATAGCGATAGGAGGCTCAGCTCTGTGGGCAGAACCCCAAAACACACTTTTCTGTGCTCAAAAAGCCCTCCTGTCCACCCTGAGCCTCCTGCTGGTGTTTGTTGTGTCAATTTTTGGCCTCCCAACCCAAAAGTCACTGGCAATGATGTCATTGCTAGTTATTTTCCGTGGTACTTTGGTGGACCATTGTGAAGAGGTACAGCAGAGGACAGATGTTGAGAAACATTGCTCTAGACTAGAGCAGTGGTTCCCAAATATTTTAGCACTGGGACCCTCTCTTTAAAATGACATTCCGTCAGGATCCCCCTTGGTTTACAAGTCTTTTAAAAAAGTTTCCGTTTACCAACTGCTGCAGCCTCTGTTTTTACCGTGTTTTACTGTGGAGGAGAACTGACTTACTAACTGACTGGTGTTGGTTGAGATTATCAGATCAGGACCATTCTGCTACAGCCATAAAGGCTGCTGTGGCCTGATTTATAAATGTCTTGGGGTTTGGCTATAATGGTGATTGAGCAGCAGTGGTTTCTCCCCCCCCCCCCCCATGTAGTAGCTTGTTTCATTCTTAACGCATTTCTGCCCAGCCCACAGTTGGACACGTTTTATCCCTGTTGCGTATATGCAACATTGGGCTGAAATGACTTAATGCACATAGCCTAATCTACCTTGTCAGTTTCGCGACTCACCAAAAACTGGGTTGCAACACACTGGTGGATCCTGACCCATAGTTTTGGAATTGCTGCTCTAGAGAGCTGGTGCCTTTTGGAGCCTTGGAGGCTGGCTTCTACCTGCCTGTGGTAGGCCAGACAGCAACAGGAGAGATTGAATTTTCTTGTGTGTGACACTTGCAGGGAAAGCACATCATGCTGGGGTCTGGGTTTAAGGCTGAACGCTTGCGAGTCAACCTACGTCTAGTCATCAATCGCCTCAAGCTGCTGGAGAAAAAGAAAAGTGAGTGCCAGGCTCTGGGAGAACCAAGCTGGCTCCCCCACCTTGTCCCCTGCACTGCCAGAGCAGCCCCCCCCCCCCCATTGTGCAGAGGTTTGGGTGGCGACAGCAGCTGTCTTGGTTCTGTGGAGATGCTTCATTTGCAGCATGCTCCTGGCTGGGGAGTCTGTGTCAGGGGTGGGGGGTTGTTGCTCATATGCACCAAAGAAGTCAGAGAAACTTGGTACAGAAAAACTTGGCTCCTCGCCTTCCCCCAGAGAGCTGTTTGTGGGATGTAATAGAGTGCTCTTCAAGCTCTTTTCCTTCTGCCGTCTCTCCACCCCCCCCCCCCCGCTGTCCTGGGACTGATGGGCTGCCTGACACTGTCCTGTGCTGTGCACTTGTTTTGCAGCTGAGCTAGCCCAGAAAGCAAGGAAAGAAATTGCGGACTACTTGGCTGCTGGCAAGGATGAGCGAGCTCGCATCCGTGTGGAGCACATCATCCGAGAGGACTACCTGGTGGAGGCCATGGAGATTCTGGAGCTGTACTGTGACCTGCTGTTGGCACGCTTTGGCCTCATTCAGTCAATGAAGTAAGGGCTCGGTGCTGCAGAATGAAGGAGTTGTCTCAGGGAAGGGAAGTGAGTCTGCCACAGAGCCTGCTGGGGCTTGCTGCTGGTCTGGATGCAGAACTGACTCTTGCGTGGCGTTGTCTCTTCAGGGAGCTGGACTCTGGCCTGGCAGAAGCCGTCTCCACCCTCATTTGGGCTGCCCCCCGGCTGCAGTCAGAAGTGGCAGAGCTGAAAATTGTGAGTAGTACAGTCTTTGTCTCTGCTTATCTTTGAGAGGGCAGGTCCCATTTGGGCTCATTTCTCTGTTCTGGGGGCTTTGGGACTGCCATTTACAACACAACCTGGCCCCGTCTTACATTTTCCGTAAGGTAAGTGTGCACAATGCTTTCTCTGAACCCTCCTGGGGGAGGACATCTGTCCAAGGGGACAGCCCCACAGTGGGCTTTGTTGTACAGGAACTTTTTTTCTGACTAAGTGTGCCATTTCTGTGCCAGGTGGCTGACCAGTTGTGTGCCAAGTACAGCAAAGAGTATGGCAAGCTGTGCCGCAGCAACCAGATTGGAACCGTCAATGACAGGGTGAGGAGGAGGTTGTGGGGGCAGGAATTCTGGTGCCTGCCATCTGTAATGGATGCTTGACACTCTCTTATAAGACACCTGTACTATGGACCTGGTGTAGGAAGGTCTTGTTAAAAGGCTGATGACCAGTCTAGCTGTGGGCAGGCAGGCATCTTGGGACTCACCCCTTTCCTCTCCTTGCCAGCTGATGCATAAGCTGAGCGTGGAAGCACCTCCCAAGATCCTGGTGGAGAGGTACCTGATTGAGATTGCCAAGAACTACAATGTGCCCTACGAACCAGACTCTGTGGTCATGGTGAGTCATGAGAGTGGGGGCAGAGCGGGCTTCTGCAGGGCTGAGAGTCCTTTTCCCCTTGTGATGCGAGTCCCTCCCCCTCCCCAGGCTGAAGCACCCACAGGTGTCGAGGCAGACCTGATTGATGTGGGTTTCGTGGATGATGCCAAGAAAGGTGGGCGAGGAGGAGGAGGAGGCTTCATGGCTCCACCTGCTGGTCCTGAGGGAGTCATGCCCATGCCTATGCCCATGCCCTCTCCAGTTCCCCCCTTTTCCTATCCTCCTCCGAAAGGGCCGGTAAGTGCTTGTTTCTTCTGTCAAACAGGAATTGGGGTGAGGCCTGGGGGTGGCCAATGGGAATCAGTTCAGAGTTTGGCTCACTCATGGCTGCTTTGGGAGCAGAGCTTCCTAAGAGCTCCCCTCCCCTCGTAATCTGGAGAGTTTTTCCAAGAGGCCTTGGTCCACCTGGTCCTATCGTGATGAGAGTCTGTGCCAGAGTTGCCTGCCTGGGGGGCATCTGACGTAGCCTTGCTCCCCTGCAGGAGAACTTCAATGGGCTGCCTGTGGGCACATACCAGCCTTTCACCAGCCTTCACCCCCCTCAGATTCCTGCAACTCCCCCAACATACGAGTCTGTAAGTAGTTGGGGAAACAGGCTTATGTTGTATTCCAGCTGCTTGTTGCTTTTGCTGGTCCCCCTTTCTTGCTTTGGTGCTGCTGCTCCCTGCTGTTGGAGGCTGCTGAGCAAGGCTAGGCCATCATTGAGCTTTCCCGGGGGGGGGGGGGGGGGGGTCAGACAGACAGACTTAGGAGTTCTCTATTTCTCCCTCCATCTTTTACAAACCAGCAGGGCATTTGGTTTGTAGCAGGTAGGCATTGCTCATTGCTGCTCTTCTCTGGAGGGAGCGCTGTCCTACTCTAGGAGCACAGACTGGTACAGGAACAGCAATAGAGGCTGGGGAAAATTTCCCTGGAGGACGATTCGTTACCGGAGTAGAGGTAGCAGAGGAAGAACAGATGGACACTTTATCAGTGGAGGCCCAGAAGAAACCATCTTCTTTTGCTCCAACTTCTCACTCAAATACCAGTTTCTCACTCTGTCTGCTGCACCCTTGGCTGTGTCTTGGGCTTGGGTTGACTGAGTTGGGTGGCGGAGGGGGTGGGTGGGTGGGTGGGTGGAATAATGTTCACATCTTTCTTTGCTTAAGTGGGAGAAAACTGGTACAGACTGCCTTTCTTGTGTGTGCTACTCTCTGCATTTTGTTTTTCTGGCTGCCAAATGTTGGCTTGTGGTAAGCTGCTCTGGGGGTGTGTTGGTGCAGGTGGGGGGGAAGAGATCCCAAGGCTGGGCACTGTGAGAGATGAGCAGCCTCTGTTCGAAACGGGCTCCTCTTTATTCTAGATTGAAGACATTGGTGCTGATAAGGATCCGCTCCCTTCACCGGTGACTGGTGAGTCCAGAAACTGGCTGGATACTGGGGGAGGGCAGGGCCATGCATGTGGAAGAGTCCTGGCTGGGCTTTGAGCTGCTACATGTGCTCTGGAAAGGAGGTGGTGGGGGGGCTTGCTCTCCTCCAGAAGCACAGGGCCCCTCTAGCCTGCTCCGCCTCATGCTGTTCCAGAGGACTGTGCCTTCTCTGCATTAAGCCAGCTCCTCTATAGGTCTCTGAGTGTACAGGCCATGCATAAAAATCTGTGGGACTCACTGGGTTCAGGGTCCCTGGTCCCTCCTGCTGTGTGAGGTGTGCCGGAGGCTGCTTGGTCAGGCCATTCCTTTTGCTTCCCCTAGACCAGTAGCAGTGATCATTCTTGCTCCCAACTTTAGCCCATTTGCACTTGGTAACAGCCTGTCCTTTGCTCATGACAGGTCCTGGACCAAAGCCAGAGGCCACAGTGAGGCCCCCAGCCGGTGTGCCCAGTTCAACCGACAACTTTGTTCTGCCAGAGTTGCCCTCGGTGCCAGACACGCTGCCTGCGGCTTCTGCTGGCCCTGGTGCTTCGGCCTCTGAAGACATTGACTTTGATGACCTCTCGCGGCGGTTTGAGGAGCTGAAGAAGAAGACCTAAGAGTGCAGGGTGGGTGGTGGACTGGCCCAGCCCGCTGCTCCCCTCTCTGAAAGCCCCGTGCTCTCTCCGCTTTGTCCTCTTCTTGGCCTTTCTTCCTACCATACTGACATCTAGCACAGCTGCTCCTGAGGGGAACCGCAGAGCCTCTCTGAGGTGGGAGTCTGGCATGGCCCGTCAGCTCTACCAACTAGTTTCTCCTCCAGTACAGAGCAAAGGGGCTGATGTACGTAGACCTTTGTTCTGCAGAAAGGGGGGCATAGGGGTAGCAAGTCTGAAGGTTCAGGCCATCTTGGTGGGACCAACATGTGTGCCCACCTCCCCCTCCCCGGGCGCCTGAGCTATGGCAGAGGAGATGCTTTGGGCCCCTGCAAGCTTTGCCCGCCACGTTCTCAGGGAGCCCTCTGGGGCCTTTACTTCTCTGCTGGGGCCGAGATTGGCGTAGGAGCCCCCCATCTCTGTGGAGGCTTCCCTGGCCCACTGGTCCTTCTGTTTGCGGTCGGCGCAGAAGCAGGCATATACCTCCATCTTGGAGGGATCCCGGCCCTGCCTTAGTGTGGCCCAGATGTGGCGCTCACTCCCGGCTGGGGTCATGTGACCAGCACATTGCTCTTGCTTCTCCCACAACCCACCTGCGCCAGGAGAGCAAAGCCAGACATGTCAGTGGCAGCAGCCTCACCCCCGCCTGCCATTGCGCCTCCTAGGGACTGGCTGTGGTGCCAGGAGGCTACCTCTGCTGCCTGTGGACCCACCTCTATATGTAACACTTTCACACAGCTTTTCTGGAATGGTGTGGTGGGTTTGTACCTTCTCTATTAATTCTCAATAAAGGTGAGGGGTATTTGTGTGTTGTGTTGGTACCAGAGCAAAGCATTAAACAATCTTGGACTGTTGGGGGGGGGTGTTAGGAGAAGAGCATCGCAGCCTCTTGTTGACTGCGCTTGGAAACACCCCACCTCATCCTCATAGTGCTTCTGATCAGTATAGCCAACTGTAGTCATCGTGCAGTTAGACAAGGAATGCTGTTTATTGGGAAGAAGGCAAATATAGGCTGGACTGGGGAGGCAAAGGCAGTAGGCATGATGGTAGGTGTGCCCCTCTGTGCTTCAGCACCAGGCTTGCACTCTGTATGGACAGCACTATGGGGGGAGGGGAGTGGCTAAGAGAAGTTTTGTGACTACCTGGAAAACCCTAGTTTCCTGGATAGTTGGGTGGGCAGCAGGTGTCCTGTGCAGGGGCTGGGGATGTATTCTGATGGTGGAGTTGCCTCGGCTCCAAGGCAGCTGCAGGGTTTGTGGCCACCTTCCTGGGATCTGGTCTCTTCTCCATCATCTTCGAGCAGTGGCTGGCCCCTCTTGTCCTACAGGGATGTGTGAACTGGGGGCCGTATCCCTTGCCTGTTCAGCCCCCCTTAGGCACAGGAACAGAACGTGGCCATGTCTTCCCCCTGGTCCTCTGCCAGCCACCCTCCCAGCCTACCATGTCCATTCTCCAGTGGCAAAGGGGGAAACCTCGTTCTCTGCCACACAGAGGTAGTGCAGCATTATGCCTCACGATGGGGGAGGCAGCTAGCTTGCTATAGGGAGACATCCACTAGCACTGCTTTGATTGCCACAAACACCTGTTTTGCCCAGTGTTAGTCTCCTTGAGACTCCTTGAGTCCTTGAGACTAACACTATGGAAGAGGTGAGATTCCATAATCGGTAATGGCTTGTTTCCATTTCTGACATTGAACTGATGTGTTGCTCTGCCCCAAGGCAGGCCAGAGTTGCTCTGGGCTGACCTTGATTAAGACCAAAAGGAAACATGGGTGTAGAGGGGGGGTGCTTGTGCCACCCTTCCCAGTTCTTGGTCTGAGCTCAGCAGCTGTTATATTTTCAGGGAGAAAGCAGGTTTTGATGAGGCCTAGAAAGCAATGGGACCCTTTGCAGCTGGTGGAGGAGGGGTAAGAGATGTAGTTTCAGCCTTGTGCTTCTGCTGGTACTGGAGTCTGGTGTTTCAGTCCAAACCAGAGGGAGAGCTTCAGCTGAAGCAACTGCACCATAGACGACTCCTTGCTGACCTGCAGTGGTGGAAGGAGGGCACCTGTGCATGTGTCCCAAAGAGCCACTGGTGCATGAGCAGCTCCCCTTGAGAGGAGGGGGGACCAGCAGCAACTCTCACCTGAGAAGCCTTCATCTCTGTAGTGAGGGTGGTCAGGAGGACAGAGACAAACAGGTTCATGATCACAAACACCATGGAAATAACACTGGTGCAGATCAGCAGGGAACCCAGCACAGGGTCCAAAGCAAAGACCTAGGGGCAGAGGAAGGACATGGGCAAAGATGCAGACCATAGTTTGGGGACTGGGCAATTCTCAAGCCTGCAAAGCCTAGGGCAGGCTGGAGTTCTTCAAAGGTGGCACCAGCTCTTTGAGCTGGGGGAGCGGAAGCCTGTTCTGGGCTCTCTTGGGGTGCCTCACTCTTTCCTTTGCCCACAGTTGTGGCGGGGCAGCTTGGTCCAGGTAGGGGTACTTACCACTTCGTAATTGAAGATCCCAATCAGGAGCCCCACAATGGTCACAGCCGAATCAAAGAAGGTCTTGTAGTTGTCAATGCTCCACCCGAACAGGAGATTACACTGATGGTTGGCCAGAGAGCAGAAGTGAAGGAGAGGTCCGGGCAGGGAGGAAAGGGAGTCACCCCAGGGGCTTCTCTCCAGGGCCAGCAGAGGGAGACCTGCTGGAGTCCTGATTTCTCATGCCCTGCAGCCACTCCCTTACCACAATGGCATAGCCCACAAGGAGCACCAGAAGAGCGAGCAAGAAGCCCAGCACCTCGTCCCAGGCTTTCTGCAGTGTCTGTGAGATGAGGTACAGGCGAGGGTTCAACTGAAGGAGGTGCCACAGCTTGACAGTTGCCAAGGCCACCAGAAAAGCGATCAGATAGGTGAGCCCAGAGTCCACCTTCACAGTCTCATAGAAGCTGATGAAACTGGGGAAAAACCAGGGGAGGGGTGGGTGGCAGAAGCAGCACTTGGGTGGGTGTTTTCAATTTGTAACCTGTCCTGGGCGCCTCTGCCTGCAGGGGCTGCTAGGAGGGTGGGGGTTGCATAGGCAAATGGCAGGGGTGCACTTTTGCACCTTTGGGACTGTATGCAGGGGTGGGAGGCCAGGGCCTGGAGTCTCACCTGCTGTGGTTCTGGCGATACTGCTGCAGGATGCATTCAGTCAGCAGGTGCCGCTTCACGTACAGGCCCACAGCAGCCACACTGAGCAGCAGTGTGCTGGCGTCCAGCAGGTTCCTCTTTCTGTGGAAGTACAGCCACTTCTGGTGCTTCAGGTGCTGGCCCTGCATGGGAGGGTGCAGCACCCCACTGACAGCTGCAAAGGCCTCTCAGGTGTATCTCTTTGTGACTTGCTCGCCCCAAATGGGAGACCAAAGTTGCCTTTCCTTCAGCTGCACACTTGGGCTGCAGTCTGATGCCCACTTATCTAGGAGTAAGTCCCTGGATGCAGTGGACAGGCCTAGGATGGTACTTGGAGCCTTGCACTCACCTGCACCAAGGCATAGTACAAGATCAGAAGCAGGAAGGCAACCTGGGCGAAGGCCAGCGGGACCAGGGTGTGCCTGCTGAGGTAGAGGCAGACAGTCTGCAGCTCAGCCGAGCCAAGGAAGGGCCCTGTCATGGAATGGGGAGCAGGCTCAAGTTGCTGGGAGCTGGGCAGCATGGGGTGCTGTCTGTCCCCACTCCCCATGTGCCAGAGGCCAAGGGACAGGCCCCTCTCTGCTTCTGTGAAAGTCCTCCCTCTCCCCCCCCCCCTCCACAGAGGTCCAGGCAGCCCAGCAGGGAAGGGTGTGCCACCTCACCACCCTCCTTGCCTATGCTGTTGGTCTCCCAGAGCAGTGTGATGACGCAGAAGAGGTTGACATTCGCATTGTAGAGCACAAATTCCGCCAAGACAGCCCGAGTGTCTTTGTCTAGCCAGTTCTTCTCTTCCAGGTAATGAAGGACGCTGGAGAAGGCACAGAAGGAAGGGGGCTGGGAAGGGCTTGCGCAGAGCCCAGTAGGTTGATAGTCACCTTGGGTGTTGAGCACAGGCCTAGATGAGGTTGGGGAAGGGGAGCTCTCTGTTGCAAGACTGGGGCAGGTAACTCATTCACTCCACTTGCGAGCTCAAGGTGGACTGAATGCTACTGGTGGCAGAGTGGGGTTGCTTGCCTCCCTTGCTCCTGGGTGTGCCAAGGAAGGGGAAGCACAGAGGAGGGGTGGATGATTCCGGCACTCTGACCCCTCCACCACACACCTTCCTTTTTTCCAAGCCAGGAGCGTGAGGGGGAACAGTGCAACGGTGGCTGGCAGGTTGTCAAGGGGAGTGGCCTCACAGAGCCACTCTCAGCTCAGTTGTTTCTCTGGACACATCTGCAGGAACGCACCTGGTGGCGTGACTAGCATTTGTGCCCAAGTTGGCCACGTAGCCACCTCCTGGATAGACAGCGAATGTCCCCCAGATGGGGTACTCTTGCAGGCTGGCTTCACTCTGGTACACCCAGGCAGTCTCTTGGGCTCCCCCATCTGGACCTGGAGCCCCCCATGCAGGCCTGGAGCCATCTGTCAGACTGCTGTCACAGTGTATGAAGCAAGGCAGACCAGGCTGCTGTGGAACTCCCTGGACCCGGATTTGTCGTAGCCGTGCACTGCCCACAAGGAAGAAGTTTCCATTCATGGCCAAGCCTGTAGGGGGAGAAGGGAGGAGAGACTGTCTGTCTGACCAGACCAGGTCACAGAGGAAGAAAGGCAAGTCTCACTAATGGGAAGAGGCGAGGGAGACAGGAGGAGGCGCAGATGCCAGATGGAAGGGCAAGCCCTAGGTTTCAGGCTCAGGGGCCTCTGGCTCTTTGCTGCCCCTGCCCCTCCGCAGAGAAGACATATAGCAGGTGGAGGCAGCCCCAGATCCCCCCTCACCTTCCGAGTTCCCATAGAGTGGGGGCAGCAGGCTATGCCTGGCCCAGCTATACAGCTGCTCCGTGGTGTGGACACGGTCCAGCTGGTCTGTGAAGCTTTTCTGGAGGACGTCGGTCAGGTAGAACTCACTGGGGCTCCTCTCAATATAGCTGAGGACCATCAGGACTGCCAGAAACGCCAATTGCACTGGGGGCAAGCAGGGGGGAGAAGGAGGGGGAGCAGCCCTTCACAAACCCTGCCAGAACTGCACCACCCTGAGACTGGCTGAGGGCTGACCTGCCCTTGCCTGCAGATCTGCCTGTAGCAGAGCCAGAGGCCAAGGGTTGTGCTGTGGCCTGGAAAGAGGCAGAAGCCAGTGCTTTCAGCAGGAGTAGTCACACACAGAGAAGACACACCCATCTTGGCAGCGGGGCAGAGGGGCGTGCCCACCACAAAGTCAATGCAGCATCCAGCACCTGTCTGCCTGCGGGCCTGGGTCTAGGCAGGCACCTGCATCCACTCTGATCTTCTGTGCTGAAAGGGCTCCATGAAACCCTGGCAACCAGCCACTGCTGTGCTGCCCTCCTGCCATGGATTGATGCCATTGCGGTGTGTATCTCTCCTTCTGTCAGTGTGGCCCTGAGTGGCTGCCTTCCTGTGTGCCTCCCCAGGCTGTCTGGCAGGGGAATATGGCACCTGTCCTATGTCCCCCTTCTCTGTCTTGGGCACCTGCTCCCCTGTGAGTCACGCAAGCTCAAGGGAGTCATGTTTGGTGATACATGTGAAAATAGGCCTGGTTCCCCACTGCCCTTCTGTTCTGGTCTCAGCCTTTGTAAGCAGATAGTCCCTTACCCTTTCCTCTGTAGCAGGACTCCCACAATACACCTTGGCATTGCCAGCAAAATGGCAGTGGGGTGGGGAAGGAGAGATTTGCACCTGGTCCTCCCTCTCTCCAGCAGGTGCCCCTCTTGTTCCTCACCTACAATCTCCCGGAGCAGAGAGCACAGCTTCTTCTCATTCACAGCTCGCTCCTTTGGCTGTGCTGTCCCCAGTTTGAGGGGGGGAGGCCTATAGACAGGCCTTGAGCCAGGGATTGCTAGCTGCCCGAGGCTTTCTGAAGAGGAGAGAGGAGATGGTACTTGAGTACCCCTCCCAGTGCCAGAGGCTGCCCTCCAGCAAAGAGCACAGCTCTGGGGTGGGGGAGTTACCTGCAAGGCCTAGAGCCTGATGCAACTGCTGCTCCTGCCCCTGGTCCAGCCCCGGCTCCTGCTTCCGCACCAGGGAGAAGACAAAGGTCAGCGCCAGCACCTGGGATCGGAGGCAACAGGTGTCAGGCTGTGGGGGCTCCTTTCTCAGGGTGTTGCTTGTCACAGACCAGCTGTGGTGGGGGGTGGGGAGGCTGCCTCTCAGAGGGTCTCTGGAACCCTGGGGCTGCTTTACCTTAAGTGGCTGCATGAGGAGGAGGCTCTGCAGCAGGGAGAGCAGCACAGTTACCACCCAGCGGGTGGCCTGGTCCCGGCTCAGCTCTAGGCTGTAGAGCACTGTGAAGAAGGCCGAGACCAGGCTGATGGCCCCCAAGGCAGCCCAGCAAACGAAGCTCCATCTCCTGGGAAGGCAGCGGGAGAGGGGCAGTGCCTGCCTGGCTGGGTCCTCCATGGGGAAGCTGCTGCGCTGGCTGCTGCCTGAGAAGAGGCAGGGAGGGCTGGAAGGCCAAGAAGGCAGATGTGTCATTGCTTGGGGCAGACCAGAGCGGGGCAGAGCTGCGCCCTCCCCTTAGGCTTGATGTCTTCTGCTGGCCCCTTTGTGTCACCTTTGGCAACCAGACCCCTGAAGGTCTGCCCAGAAACGGGTAAGGCAGGGCTTTTGGGGTCCAGGCTGATCAGTACAGGCTGCAAGCTGGCCCCATGGGGGGGACGACACAGCAGTAAGGTGACACTGCCCAGGGCCATGACTGCAACCCGCTCTCTGCCCACTGCTGTGGCTTGCTTCTTCTTTTCTTCCACAATGGCCCACTTTGTCAATTACGTTGTGCAAATGCTCATTTTGCACAGTGGACCTGTGAGAATGTTGCATAGTGCCTGACTACTGACTTATGAAACATTGATAGGCAGAATTATTTGACACAATGCCTGGAAGTGTTCCCAAGAACTCCAAAGTCCTTTGCTTAGGACTATGTTGCCTGCCCAGCTGAGCAGCTGGAGAAGCAGCTGTTTCTGGCACCAAACACCACACTCTTCTCCCAACATGCTCAGGCTGGCATTGGGATCAGCTGGGAAGGGCGATGTCTGAGGGCCTCCCACAACAGAGAGCCCACCTGGCCAACCCACTTCAAGCCTTTGGCAGTAGTACCCAATGCACCAACTTGGCCCTCATGCTGGTCCACATTACTTCCATTATATGGAAGTGTGTAGGAGCTAAGCAGCCACCGCCTGTTGTCTCACAAAGGTGACCAAAGGTTGGTCCTGCTGGACCTCTCAGCGGCTTTCGATACCATCGACCATGGTATCCTTCTGGGCCGATTGGCCGAGTTGGGAGTTGGAGGCACTGTTTTGCGGTGGTTCCGCTCCTACTTGGAGGGTCGGTCCCAGATGGTGGTGCTGGGGGATGCCTGTTCGACACCCTGGCCCTTGAGGTGCGGGGTGCCGCAGGGTTCAATTCTGTCCCCCATGCTATTTAACATCTACATGAAACCGCTGGGAGAGGTCATCCGGGGGTTTGGAGTGAGGTGTCATCAATATGCTGATGACACCCAGCTCTATCTCTCCTTTCCTCCAGACTCCAGGGTGGCGGTTGAGGGCCTGGAGCGCTGTCTGGAAGCAGTGAGGATCTGGATGGGGGCTAACAAGCTGAAATTAAATCCGGATAAGACAGAGGCTCTCCTGGTTCGGAAATCCTCGATGCAGGTGCTGGATTATCGACTTGCTCTGAATGGGGTTGCACTCCCTCTGAAGGAGCAGGTTCGCAGCTTGGGGGTCCTCCTGGACTCGCAGCTGCTCCTGGATTCCCAGGTGGCGGCTGTGGCTAGGGGGGCCTTTGCTCAGCTTCGGCTGGTGCGCCAGCTGCGACCGTACTTGGATCGTGTAGACCTGGCCACGGTGATCCATGCCACGGTGACATCGAGGTTAGATTACTGTAATGCGCTCTATGTAGGGCTGCCCCTGAAGACGGTTCGGAAACTACAATTAGTACAGAATGCGGCGGCCCGTGTGGTCACCGGAGCCAGGCAGTTTGACTCTGTCAGCCCGCTTCTCCGGGGGCTGCATTGGCTGCCCATTCGTTTCCGGGCCCAATTCAAGGTGCTGGTTTTGACCTTTAAAGCCCTATACTGCTCTGGGCCAGGATATCTTAGAGACCGCCTACTCCCGTACAATCCGGCTCGTCCTCTCAGGTCATCAGAGAAGGCCTTTTTGCAAGTGCCGCCACCCAAGGAGGTCCGGGGGGCGGCTGCAAGAAATAGGGCCATCTCGGTAGTGGCACCAACATTATGGAACTCCCTTCCCCTTGACTTGAGAATGGCTCCCTCTCTTGAGAGTTTTCGGCGAGGCCTGAAAACACTGTTGTTTAAACAAGCCTTCTGATTTCTGGCCTTCTTAACTTTTTTATACATCTTTTAGTTTTACAGGCTTGATTCCTCGGTGATCTGCTCTTTTACTCTTTTAATCTGACTACTGTTTTTATGGCCTCTGTAGTGTGTTTTTAAATGTTTTTATCTGCTTGTATTAATGTTTTTAAAATCTGTTTTTTAATATGTTGTTAGCCGCCCTGGGTCCCGTTAGGGAGAAGGGCGGGATAAAAATAAAGTTTTATTATTATTATTATTATTATTATTATTATTATTATTATGGCCATGACAACTAGCCCCCTGCCTCTTGCAGCCTTGGATGGGGCATGCTTTTTGCCTTTTGCTGCAGGGTCATGTTCTTCCCCGTTCACAGGCTCCTATCAGGGCAACTGTCCACCCTTTGGCTAAGACAAGGTACAGTGTCACATGAGTATCAGCACATTTCATGTAACAAAACACATAGCTTGAACAGAGGACAGTAGATGCAAATTTTTTAAACAAAAAACAAGCAATCCTCCAGCACACACTTTAGTCAATGGCATCTCTGCAGCCACCATTTGAACTGCAGCTGCCCCCCACCCCGTCTCAAGAGCGGCATTTGGGTTTCAGGCAATGAAAGACACCTCCCCTGCAAACTTCTTCCTACTCCCCTCCCCAAGCAGCCCGGCTCCATACCACTAAGCCTCCAGCTTATCTCAGAGATGAGACAAGTGTTTCATCTTTTCAGCTGTTCCAACAAACAGGCCATTCAGAAAGCCTCCAGTGACGTGGGGGTGTGGTGTGGGCACCAAGAATCCCAGGGTGCCACTGAGACTTCCAGGTGGGCCCCATATTCCTAACACACCACTTCTTGCTTTGGAGGAACTGGCTGTGGCAGAGAGGGGGTAATTTGGAGCAAGTTGAATACCTGGGCTCCTTGGTGTGGGGCCAGGGCTTGTGTTGCTCCTGGTGCTGCCGGAGTATGAGTAGCTGTTCAACTGCATGCAGCTGGTCACGGAGGCCATCATGTTCTAGGCCCTGCAGCTGAGCCTCCAAGTCCTTCAGCACGTGGCTCAAGTATCTGTGGAGGCTGCAGGATCTCTCTGGAAAAGAAGCAATGGGAGGGGCTGTCACAGGAAGGGGGCATGCCCTCCTTCTTCCACCCCCACAAAGTGTGTCAGGCACCAGGAGGAGTCTGTTGAAGGGGTGCCCTGTGCCCTGCTTGGGCCCAGAGCCTGTTGCTCTCACCCTGTGGGGGGACCTCGGAGTTGTTCAGGTGTTGGAGATATGAACGGAGGAGGCGGCTCAGGCCAGCCACCAGCTCAGGCACTTGTGTTGATGCCCCGGGAAGCCAGCCTGTATCTCCACCCTGGCAGAGACGGTTCTTGTACAGGAAACCCAGGGTCTCTGTCAGCTCCTGTGGAGAGAGGGAGGGAAGGAGACAGCTGGGTCTGGCACTCCCGGAAGCAGCACAGGGCTTGCTGTGCTTTCTCTTTTGTGGACTCCCGGTGGGATTTGGGTTCATTTAGGGATCCTAGGTGGCCAGAATGTGGACCAAAATGTAGACTCCCCAAGCACGCACCAGAAGTTCTCTGCACCAAAACTCAGCCAGGGAAAACTCTGCACCAAAACTCAGCCAGACCTCTGCAGACCGGGTAAATGCACATGACACAACCCATTGGACATGATGAGTCAAACGCCAACATTTGTTATTCATGGGGGTTTGGAATCTCTTGGCTGGCACAGGGATTGCAAAGTGAGTGGGGGGGGACGGACACACACACCACGCATTTCAGCAAGGAACAAAACTGCTCTGCTTCCTTTCCATTGGTTGGGCTGGGATTTGCCCCAGAGACTGGGCTCTGTGGGGTGGAATGCTACAACAGTCA
Organism: Tiliqua scincoides; assembly: GCF_035046505.1. Classification (NCBI taxonomy): domain Eukaryota; kingdom Metazoa; phylum Chordata; class Lepidosauria; order Squamata; family Scincidae; genus Tiliqua; species Tiliqua scincoides. The sequence continues at coordinate 21,758,698 of NC_089829.1, forward strand.
TTGGTGCCAGAAAGCCCCAGGCTGTGCAGGGTTCAGGGGAGGGGGCAACCCAGGTGGCTCCAGGTGCTCAGGCAGTCTTACCTGCTGGATGCGTGCAACCATGGCCACCGACCTGGGGGGCGTGGAGGTTGGCAAACATTCGGTCTTTGCGGGAGGGGGCTTCAGCGGCACAGGGGGGTGGATCAGCCGGAAGGCGTGCACAGTCAGGAGGTGTATGGGCAGGAGGAGGACGGCCGCTTCCATGCTCACCACTAGGTCCTGCCAAGTCACCACAAAGGACCCTTCTGCAAAAAAGAGGGAGGCTGAGGCCTTCAGCCCTGCTGGGGTGTGTGCGGTGCTGCTTCTGCCAAACGTGCACCTCATGAACAGACAGAACACGAACAGGAGGGCAAAGGGATCAATGGGGTAGACCCTGGGATGGGGGGCTAGGCCAGGCCAGGTTGGCAGGTGGGGGGGAGGAAGGCCATCATAAGAGTGACCTTTGTTTATCTGAAAGGCTGCAAAACTTGGCCCCAGGAAGGCCCCCTTAGGATCCAGTAGCAGAGTGTATGCTGGTGATACAGGCTAATGAAAGCCATAAGCCAAACACAAACAGATTAAAAGTTAAACAGAGCAAATCATTAGGAAGTTTAATAGGGGAAATGTTCAAATGTTTACAAGTTTAATGAAACCAAATGTTAATGCTATGTTATGGGGTGTTTATAGCTAAATTAGTAATTAGTTTCTATGTATAAGAAATAGGGAAAAATGTTTAGCATGCTTATATGTTTGGAACAAAGGAAGCATATTTGGTCTCAGTCTGATGTAGAAAGTGCAGGCTAATTGGCAGTTTTACTGAGATAGCAAAGGAATGTTTCTTTGACAGCCTTCCAAGCAGATAACGGCATGGGAGTTAGGGAGTGACACACTCCCTTTTGCTTGCAGCAATGTGAAACACAGGGTTGCTGGAAAACATCCAAGCCATTTGAGCTGGAAATTCACTACAGAGAACAATTTGGATTTTAAAATATAATTCAGACAGGCTTTCCTTTTTAAACCAAATACAGTTTGGTAAACACTGGGAAGGGCTATTTAGACCAAAGTTTCATAGAAGTTCCAAAGAGATTATAATGCTTGCTTGCAAATATTTTTCAATGCCTTAAGTGTAATCAATATATAAATTAGCTATTAGAGTAAAGCTTGATTGCCTGATGTTATTGAAACTTAAATAATAGTATAGAAATACACAGAATAGTAAAAGCAATTAAATTTGACTATTAAAAGGCTTAAAGCCACAAGTCTGAAATAATCTGTCTCGCAGACAGCTCACAGATATGGAATATAGGAGCTGTATCCCTGTAACCTTAGAGAGGCAGATGTCTGGAAGAGAGTCTAACAAGGAGACTCTAAGAAAAGTTACTCCTCACAAGATAAGAACTCTGTATATCTCTGTAGACTCAAAGTGACAGATTTAGATACTTTTAATTGGAACTCAGAGACAGATTTACAACTTAAAGTGAGATTAGATACAACACACAGAGAACTAGGGAGGAGGCAGGAAGCAGGATGTACCTGCAGCAATTAATTGGGAAAACTTATCTCTTGGCACCAAGAAAGGTTATACACAGGTTAGAAGCAGTTTTAATGAGGAGATCTAAGCAGACAGTTTATCTTGTTTGACAGACAGAAATAGAGTTGTCCGAGATACAGACACCCGCAGAAACAGCTGGACAGGAACAAGATAATAAAGCCCCTAATTAGCAAAACATAATGAGAGCCTCTGTTTGAACTGAAAGCTAACAGGAGGGGCTAGATTTAATTGAAATAAAGAGAAAGGTCTCTTAAAATCCTTATTTACAATAAGAGTTTAGTTTGTCTTGTATTAAATATGTTTATACCACTATGCATCACAATAACAAGTCACATATGGAGAATTACACATGGAATAGAGGGAAAAACCAAAAGCTTAGTTAAACAGAGGTTGGCAGAAAGCCTACAGTGTTTGATGAGACCAAACAGAAAGGAATTTGGAAAGATAAGGCTGACAACTCTGTCAAAGTCAGAAATAAGCACAAGACATACTAAAGGCCAGTAAATGAGTAAACAGTGCCATCTAGTGGTTGTTGGAAACAATGTTTCTATAATGTCTCAATGTATGTTTTCTCCTTTTCTGGAGTTTGTAACTTGAAGCCAACCAATCAAATGTTTGTAGAGTTATCTGTGGCCAGTCCTGAGAAGACCCCCATCTCTGATGTCACACACCAGCCAATGAGAAATGCAAAACTCCTCAGACAAAGGAGCCAGAATCAAATATAAGGGAGAGGCTCACACTGGAAAATTGCTTTTCTCTGAGAGCTCTGAGAGTTCCCACATAGCTCTCATTGCTCTCTTCATTTTGGACAGGAGTCCCTGAGAAGCCCATTGCTGGCAACGAAATAAAGCTTGCAGACGATCACCACTCTTGCCTACTGAGTTTGCTTTTGAACTTTGCTCTTGACCTTGCAACACTGGAGCCTCAGTGCCGCTCAGCAGCAGCACACCCCCCTACTAATGCAAGGCCCCTCCAGAGCCCAGCTATGGTGGATGCTAGAGAGGATGTGAACCAGGCAACCTCTGGCCTGCCCTGGGGACTGTGGCCAAGGCATAGGGACCCAGCTGGGATTCTGGCCAGACCTTCCCCTCCCCCACAGGAGAGAGGCCTCCAGCCCTGCCCTCACCTGGCTCTTGGGCGTGCTCCCCGGCCGGTGGGCTTTTCCAGAACATGATGTTGATGAGCATGGAGCAGAGCTGGAGAGCCAGGCAGCAGGAGAGCCTCTGCAGGCGGGTGAAGGGGCTCCAGGGTGAGCAGGTAATCACTGACAGCCACAGGTGCTCCTGTGTCAGCTTCTCCATCAGACCTGTCCAGAAGAGGTTCCTGGTGGGGGGGCAGGGAAAGGGAATAGGGTCCTCTGACAGCCCTGCTCACCTCCCTCTGTGCACCAGAAGGGGAGCCCCATTCCTGCAAGGACTCATTTCTGATGGGAAAGGAGCTGGAATCCACATCACATGCATCCCAGGCCTGGAAGTCGTGTCCCAGGAAGCAAGGGAGAGGCCCTCCATATGTGCTCAGAGGAGCACTCCTTGCCATCTTGGTCCATCTCTCAGCCTCGTCATTCTGTTCCAGAACCCCCTCCTGCAGGCAGTGCCTCAAATGAGAAGAGAGCAGTCTGGTTGAGCCCTAGCCCAACCAGCCAGCAACCAGGAGACCCCAGAGTGGGAGACCTCGGGAGCAGCACACCCTCAAAGAATGAGACCCTTCCATGCTGAGAGCCTGCATGCCTCAGTGCCTGGACATTAGTGCTAGCAAGAAGGTTGAGGCTCTGGGCCAGGAGGCTGCCCCTTGAAGACATACCACTCTTCAGGAAGTGGAACCCCGGAGGGGTAGGCTGAGCCCAAGGGGTGGAAAGCCTCTGTGCCCCTCTGGTGGAGAAAGCGGCTCCCTGGATATGGCCAAGCGCTCTGCCCTACCACATGGGTTCCCACCTTGAGGGCGGTGGAATGGGACACCCCAGGGCCAAAGTCTGCTGCACCCTAGTTCAAATGGACACTACTTCATGTTTGGTCTCACTTCTCCACACATGTTCCCTCCCAGTCCTGCATCATGCCTGCAGCAGAACACCTGTTGGGCCCAGTGCCCTGGATCAGTGCTAGGAGAGGAGGGTCCCAGCAGTTACCCAAAGGACAGGAGCTCCCTTTCGGAGGCAGCTACAAAGACCCTGTCCACTTGGCCGTCATCCAGGTCAGCCGCCAGCCAGCAATTACACAGGAAGTGCCACTTCTTCCTGGCACGCAGATCACTGACCACCAGCCGGTGCACAAACCTGCAGGCAGATCACACCATACATTTGCCCAGCAGTAAGAACTGCTAGTTGACCGCAGGGGATGCCCATCAGGCCCACTAAGGGGGGCAGCAGCTCTCTCTCCCTCGCCCAGGAAGGGAAGCGGCCCAGCGCATGGCCTGCGGCTGTTCCCCATATGGCCCTCTGGCACCACTCCTGGCTGCCCCACCCACAGTGAGCTTTGCTTCCTAGTCCTCTGTCAACAGAACCCTTTTGCCAGTATCTGGAGAGGAAGAGAGGTGGGAGAGCAGGAGGGTCTCTCTCCCCCCAGGCTGATGCACGGGCAGTATATGAGAGGCAGCAGATGGCCTAGCCCTGTGGGCTCCACAGCAAGCTTGAGTATGGGCCAGAGGGATACTCAGCAGATGGGGAGGCTAGATGGGACCGTCCTCCTGGTCTTCTTTCCAGCCAGGCTTTACTTCCACCCATCTAGAACAGCTGGTTAGCTGGCTCTTGCCACAAGCAGATCAAGGGGCTGAGAGTTTCTTCCAAGCACTGGCTTGAGGGGGATGTGGGGATTCTCCAGCTGTTAGGCTCTGGGCCCTCATGGCTCCATGTGCAGGAGAGGCCAGCAGCACAGGTGCCATAAGCCCACTGGCAGTGGTTGCTGGTGCTGGGACCTGGGTGCTCCAGGCCTGCCAGCCAGTCAGTGGCCCTGCCTGTAGCCAGCCAGCTCAGCTTGCCCTCCGCACCACCACCACTCTTGCCCCTCCCTTCTCCTCTCCCTGCTTGGAGTTGCCAGAGACCTACCAGCTGGGGTCCGGTCCAGCACTGTTGTGCCAAAGGCGGATGGCGTGCAGGTCACCCAGAGGCCTCCGTGTGGCAAAGAGGAAGGCATCCATTTCACCACGCTCCAAGCAAGGTGTTTGTGGGTGTTGCAACAGGTGTGGCTCACTCCGTCCCTCTGCCCCGTAGAGGGTGAGGATGACCTCAATGCAGAGAGGGATGTTAATCAATGAAAGGCAGGGCTTAGGAGGGGTGCAGCAGGGGGGGGGGGGCTTTGGGGGGAACTTTCTTCCAGTCTTAACCAGAAGGTGGCAGGGCTCCCACAAGCAGTGAGGCCTCCATGCGTTGGATGATGCCTCCTTCAATGCGTGCCCTTTGGGGGGAACCAGTGAGGAGACGCTGGCTGAGCTCAGCTTCTGTGAGCAGAACTGGCTGGGGCAGGAGGGGCTTGCACCATTCTTGGGATCCAGGGCCATCCCCAGCACAAATTGGGGCTCGGTGTACGGGTGGGTCTCACCTACCTTCGCTGAAGTGCCTGCCCCTCGGCGGTAGCCTGTGAAGACTTGGACCAGGTAGGGGAAGTGGGCACCAGCCTCATTATCTGCCAGGAGTGTGACTCTCACCTGGAGTAGAAGAGCCACATGGATGAGCTCTCAGGAGGGCTGCTGACATTGCTGCGCCCCCAGGAGGAGAGCGGCTGCCTGTGGACGCCTGCTGGCCTTCACTTCCCACTCTTTGCCAGATAAACATCCACACAGCCAGCCCAGCAGAACCATATGGTGCTCCCCCCACCCCAGGCCCTCATTGCAACATGCGAGGCGTGGAGGGCTGAGTAGTGAGGGAAGCAGCCACTGCTGAGGGGGGCTTTGCAGTGGACAAGGAAGGTCAGTAATGGACTACTTTCCCCAGAGACGTCCACCTGGCACCAACCAGGATGTCTTTTGTGCCAGGCAAAGTTCTTCCTGTTTCCCAAGTCTCTAAAACATCCACAGCCTTAGTTTGAAGCCTGCTCCTGCCAAGAATGTCTTTTCCTTTTATTCCAGTGCTTTAGCTTTACTTTAAGAGTTCTTGTTTTATTGTTAATTACATTTTCAAAATAAATTTCATGTCCCCTTGAGAGCACATGCCAAAAGCAGACTGTACGTTCTTAAATGGATCCATCAGTCAATAAGTGAATGGCTGGTTCCCTGGTCCGGGCAGCTTGTGGAGATGCATGCCTGGGGCTGCTGTGACTCCCTCAAATCTGCAAACACCCAGCTTGGCTCCGGCCCATCAGCCTGCTCTCTGCCACCTCACTTGTCTCACCTTGCCCAGATCTGTCCTCTGCTTCCGGTGGGCCCAGAGGACGGCAGCGCCATAGCCCAGCAAGAGGCCACTCAGCAAGGCTACCCCGGCGGGGTTTTGGTCGATCCTGCTCAGGAGCTGGCCAACATGCTGGAGGTTGATAGTGCAGGGCAGGACCAGGGATACGCAGCCAAAGAAACTGAGGTGATTGCAAAGGCACTGTGTGCTGCGGAGGGTACTCTGGGGGCCCACCTAGAAGGAAGGAAGGAAGGAAGGAAGGAAGGAAGGAAGGAAGGAGCCCCTGCATCAGGAAAAGCCTCTCCCCCCCCATCCCCACACTGCTGAGGAAGCCAGGGCTGGCACCGGGTGCCTCACCCGAACCCACAGGACACAGTGAGGGCCTCCCCACTATAGTCCGCTGGGCCTCTGCGGAAGTTCAGAGGCCTGCCTGCCTGTGCCATACCCGACAGCCATCGCTTCGCCAAGCCTGGTGCTGGTTGGCCCAGTAGTAGCACCCTGTGCTGACAACACTGATGGAGAGGTTCCTGTGGTCCTGAGAGACAGGAGTCAACTCTGCAGAGATGTAGTAGGTGCCGGGACTGTGCTGCTGCAGAGCTTCTGGGGGAACCAGCCATACATAGGCCCCCTCTGGAGTGATAGCAGTGAGTCAGCAGGGGGTGGGAGAAAATGGGCAGATCAGTGAGCAAATTCATCCTCTCACTCCTGCTGACTTTTCCACACATGGTCCATCCACTTGAACCCCAGTCCACTCATGACAACTCGCCACCACTCACCCGTCACCCCAAATGCAGCCAAGAAACCTGTCCACCCTCACCCCATGTCCCCTCACCCTCTTGCCATCTGCCCTGGGGCAAGGTGGTGTTGAGGAGGCAGCAGTTGCTGGGAAGCTGAAGGTCAGATTCCAGGCACAAGACCACCTGGAGTGGGGCTCCAGGTCTCACAGAGACCAGCAAGGCATCCTCTGTTGAAGTGATGTTCACCGCCATGCGAAAGCTCCCTGTGTGGTCAGTCAGGCTAGTGGTGGGGGGCTCCGCATCCCCCTCACCACCAAATGCAATCTAGAAACAAAGAGGGGGGATTGGGGCCAGCCACCTCCAAGGGCAGACATGGTGCAGGCTGGTCCTGATTCTGGCCAGCTCTGTTGTGTCCAGCAAAGAGGAATGATGTCTCTGTATTTGAGAGACTCAATTAATTGCCGCTGTGAGTCAACAGCCACAGCAGTTTCCCTTTGGGGCTCACGCACCAGGGACCCAACCAATGCCTTTGGCAGTTCAGGGCTCCCAGGGAGGGGTGCAGCAGCTGGGCAGCCCATCCAGAGGAGTGGTGTCCAGACACTGACATCCCTGGTCTTTGCTCTTCCCGGACACCCTCCTGATGTCTTCCTGCTCGCCATTTGTCTTCCTCCCTTCTCCTTGCTCCCTTTGCTCTTTCCCAACATTCAGCGCTCTCCCCTCCCTCACCCAACAGCCTCCAATTAGAAAGTCACCAAGGGCCCATGGGCACAGCTGGCCATTGCCTGCCTTCCCCATCCCCCCATCTCCAAGCACAAACCCAGGAGAGTAAGAGGTGCCAGAACAGCAAGCCAAGAAGGAGTCCAGGGTCTCCTCCAATACTGCAGAGAGCACTGCTCCTCAGGACCTCCAAACTGCTCCCTCCTGGGAAAATGTTTCCTTCCACGGTGGCACATTTGGGAGGGAGATTTGGATTGCAGTGCAGGGAGAAGAGGTTAGACCTACTTCCTCACCTTGTGTGGTCTCTTTTGGAGTTGCCAGTGATGGGACCTAATTCTCTTTGAGAGAATGGGAGGGACAATGATGGGTCATGCAATGCCTGCTGGTCTTGTGTGTGTGTGTGTGTGCGTGCATGTGTCCTTCAGGCCTTGGAGGGACTGTCCCACTGCACAAGCAGTTTCTGCCTTTGGGGGGAAAGGATGCACTGCCTCTCAAAGGGGATCCAGGTCCCACCTTCATCTCCTCTGCAAGGCTGTGGACATCCAGGGGCCCGTCCTTGGTCCAGAGAGCGACACTTGCCACATGTTTCACAGGCATCTGGTCCAGGTGCCTGAATGGGTTGAGTGCAAAGGAGGCTATCTGGAAAGCAGAAAACAGGAGGCAGGCAGGGAGGGAGGCAGGGAGCTGCTACAGCCCTCCCCCAAGGAGAGCGATTTGCAGTGAGGGGAGGAGCCAAGCCTTGCCAAGCCCTGCCCAAACCACTGCAGGCCTGAGGACCTGCTTCATGCCAGTGTGGGGGGGGGGCACTAACCTGGACCTGCACCTGGTCATGATGGTGGCTCAGCAGTGGTGCCAGGGAGGAGGCAGGTGGGAAGGTGACTTCCAGGGGGGCTGGTTTGGCCAGGCGGAAGGAGTGGCCAGGCAAGGAAGTGGCACTGCAGCTAGAGAGAGGGAGGGAGGACAGCCCGACCAGTTCACTGCTGCTGCTTGCCAGCTGCCCCTGCTCTCCGCACCACCCTTTGAGTGGAAAGCAAAGGCTACCTGCTGAGGGTGGTGCTGAGGGCCGGAGATGCCAACACCACAGAGGACTCCGTGGGGAGGTGGCCCAGCAGAAGCCCCGCTTGTATCTGAGGCAGGGCTGCCAGCATCTCCTCCAGTGTTGCCTCCTCCTGAAAAGCAGGAGGTGTTGTATTGGGCACAGAGCAACTTGCGCAGTGGGCCAAACAGGCTCTGACCCCCAGGCGCCAGTTGCCTGGCTGGCTGCTGCCTGCAGAGCACTCTTTTGGGTCAGGCCTGGGCAGTGTGGCAGGTTTGGGTACCAGATGGAGGCCCCCCCCCGGAGGAAGGCACAGCAGGCCCTGCTGTCCTCACCCCTGACTGGCTCCCCACATCACCCTGGCCTGGAGTTGGTGGGTTGGTGTCCCTGGCCTGGAGCAGGTTGCCCAGGGACCGGAAGAGGGCCAAGGCGGCAGTGGTGGAGATGTTGCTGTCAGGAAGGGCCGTCGGTAGCCAAGAGCTCAGAAGCAGGAGTGCATGGCTGGCGTCGGCCTGCAGGGATAAGACTGGCCATTGGGGTGCAGGGGGCCAGCGGTGGGGCCCAGCGAGGGGCTCTACTGCAGGGGCTCCCCCTAGCACCCCCTGCAATGGTCCAGGCTGGAGGAAAAATTGTCTGTGGTTCCTCCAGCAGCAGGGCCAGGTCATGAGGGCCATGGTACCCCGGCCCTCCCCCTCAGTCATCTGTGGACCCCTTCCCTCCCACCCACAGACTTTACCTGGGCAGCCCCTGAGAGCTGTGCATGGAGGCTGGTCAGACCCTCCAGTTCCCAGGCCGCCCTCTCCAACAACTGTGGGGGCACTGGTGCCTGCACTTCCTGGCTGAGTCGGAATAGCAGCTTCTCCAGGGCCTAGGGGAGCAGAGTCTGGGTGTGGGGCTGGGCAGTGCCAGGCTGCTGGGGGCCCTGACGCTAAGTCCTGCATGGCCCCCCAAAGTACCCCTGCCCACCCTGAGGGCACACCAGGGGGCACCAGCGGTGTCGCCAGTACCAAGGGCTTAGAGATTGGCTTGGCTAGCACCCAGCCCCACCTGCCTTGGAAAGGTGCCTCAGGCAGGAGGGAGCCTTGTTCAGGAATCCCACCCCCCAAGCCCCAGCCTCTGCCTTGGCCAGGGTGCCACCAGGGCAGAGAGTCCACTGGTGCTCCCCAGCCTCTTATCTTTATCTGCCAAGGAATGGCCAGCTTCCGGGGCCAGGATGTCCCTTGCCAAGGAGGGCAGAGCGCAGGGAGGCACATATTTGGCTAAGGCATTTCCAGGGCTTGGATTTCTCAAAATTCAAGCCAGTGTGCCCTGGCTGTGGGGCCCAGGCCCCTTCAAGCTCAGCCTCTTCTCAGGGCAGGGAGAAGAGGTGAAGGCTGTTGGCACAGATGGCCCCTACCTGCTCCATGGTCCCAGGTGGAAGGGGCCGAGAGCTGGACATTAAGGGCCCTGGTGTTGTGGGTGGCGAGTCCTCCACATTTGCCTTACTGGTGGGCAGTGGCTCCCTGCCAAAGCCTGGTCCAGAGTCCGGAGCAGGCTCCAGACTTGAGAGTGCAGGGTGGAGAGCTGGAGGGGCCTGGGTGAATTCTGGCTGGAGGATGGTGCGAGGAGAGGGAATGGTTTCTGGCTGGCTGCTGGGCTGGGCCTGGGTGCTGAGCCTGGGCCTACTGCCAAGGGAAGGGTAGGTGTCAGGTGCCAGCTGGACTGTGGGTTGCCCGTCTGTGCTGGCTGGCGTGTGGATGCTGGACTGTGGGTGGGGTGTGATTGCAGGCTGGGTGCTCAGGGGGCCAGTCGACGCTCCGGTGGCACCAGGAGTTGCTGTGGTCCTCTGTCTCAAGCCGCATGCCATCCTCTTGCAGGCCGACTGCTAGGAGGCAAGAAGGGAGTCAGGTGTCCTGCCTGTGCCCCCCAGCTCCCCTTTCCTGCCTCTCCCCCCTCCCTCTCCCCCAGCATGGTTGGATGGTTCTGAGTGCCATCACTGGGGCCTGAGGGCACCATTTTTAGCATTTGCCTTGCCTGGGACGCACCTGCCGAGGTGTGGAAACATCACGGTGCAGCCTGGCGGGGCCTGGGGGGAAATCGCAGAGGTGGAGTTCAGAGTTGTTTCTAGCAGTTGGGGTCAGGTCAGCTGCTCTTTGACAACCCACAGGCAGGGTCCCACCCTGGGGGTGCTGGGGTTGAAGCTTGCTTGTAGGGGGCCCAATACTGCCACAGCCAAAGAGCAGTGCACTGGGAGTTCTTGCCTTTGCCCAGACCCCAGGCTCCTTTCTTTCCTGAGCCCTTGCCAGGCCACAGCTGGAGTGAAGGGCTGTGCTGGGGGCCACGCATCTTAGAGGGAGGGGGCACTGGCCACTGCCCTGCATGCCTTCCCAGTGTACCTGGGTGCAGGCCCTCCAGAGTGTGCCCTGATGGAGGGAAGGTGGAGGCAGACTCACCAAACTGGCAGGTGAAGAAGAGCTCCTCGGAGCAGGGCTCCCGCCTTGCCCAGAACTGGCTGTCCCTCCTGATGATGGCAGGGCAGTCAGCAGTGCGTCCTGTGGAGAGGGGGAGGCACAGCCTGAGCCTGCTCAGGATCCCCACTAGCCCCATCCTCCAGCAGCAGCAGCCCCTTGAAAGGCCGAGGTGGTGCCCTGCTCAGATGAGCAGCCCTTGCCATGAGCCTGGCTGACAGGTGGGGCAGCACTGCCTGCTGGGTCAGGGCATGACTGCAGCCCCGCCCGGGAGTGTTCTGCGCCCAGCTTCATGCCTTGCCCTGGGGCAGGTGCATTCCCCCCCCTCACCATGGCCAAGGCCCCACTGGCTGGCTTTCTGTTCCTCCAGGAGAGCCGCTGCATCTGGCCCAACCCAGCTCTTGCTTCCACTGTCAAGCTGGCCCTGCAGGAACCCAGCTGAGTGCTGGTCCCAGGAGTGGAGGAGCTGGCCCCTGTGCTGCCAGCACCAGGCCCGGGCAGCTGGAAAGCTTTGCGGCACACGGACTAGCTCATAGCAGGCACCTTCTGCCCCAGGCTGGTGCTGCAGGCAGGAGGGCCATGGTTCCCCCTGTGTGAGACGCACCCATGCCCAGAGCCACAGCCAGACCCCTGTGGGCAGCTCCATGGCTCCAGCACTCTCCCAGGCTGCCTGGCCCTGCCCAGGGAGCCTCCCTTTAATACTGGCCCCCTCACCACAAATGGCCTTGCCTCACAAGAGGCCAGGAGGTTGCAAAACAACAGCAGACAAAGGCCTCTGTTTGCTTGCAGTGGGGCCACACCCAGCAAGACTGCCTGGGGGGGGCAGAAATTAGACAGGTGCAGCAGCTGCAGCTCCAGTCAGGTAGGAGTCACGTTTGCATAGACTGGGGGGGGGGCATTGTCAGGGTGGGATGGGTGAAGCACTTCCTTTGTGCTGGGGGGGCCTGGCTGGAAGGCAGGTGTTCCCTCACTGGGGCGTGCCAGAAGCCCTGTGGCACTCCTTGGGAGAGGCCATCTGGGCAAGGCTGACAGAGCGGGTGGGGATAGAGGTGCACAAGGCTGGATGGAACTCAACCAAGAGACTCAAGTGTGAAGGGGAGCAGTCACTGTTGGCCCAAAGGCTGATCCTTGGGACATACACAGGGAGGAATCGGCTGCCAGCAGAGGCCAGGTCCCTTGGACTTGAGCTTCAGAGAGTTCTCCCAGCCGTGGGCAGTGAGTGCAGGCAGAGCAGGAGTGGCGCTGTTGGTGGAGTTCCAGCGCCTGAATACCCTGTGACTGGAAGAGCCCCTGAGCATTCACCAAGGCACCTGGCAGAATACGGGTCAATCTCTCAGAGGAGAACCCCACAGGACTTTTTCAACCTGGTCTTCTGGCAAGTGAGAGTCTGTGTAAAGTAGCGGTTGGCAGGATGTGCAGGTTTCTCACTGCAGCTAAGGAGATCCAAATGCCGATATTCTTTCTCTGTCAGTAAGATGTCTGACAGAAGCTGCTGAACACAGACCACAAGGCCACGATGCCCCTGCCACACTGGGGCTGTGGGTGCACCTTTGCCCAACCTCAAGAGGGGCTTGAGGCAACAGAAAAGGACCACAGAAATGCCTGGCTCCCTAGGACAACTGGGGAGCACAAAGGAGGACCTGACAGAGGGGCCAGTGAGAAGTGGGGCACCCTCCTCTGGCTTGGGCAGCAGCCAGACACAAGGCAGCTGCTTCTGAGGAGGGCAGGGCAGCTGGAGGAGCCACAGCTGGCAGCCTGATGGATGCCCAAAGCTGCCCCCCTATTCCCTGGGCCCCCTCAAGGTCCTGGCTTGTTTCGGACCCTGCCTGGGCCTTTAGGAGATGCTTTCTGACATTCTCTTATGTGAACTGCCCTTCCTCTGTTTTGGCTCCTGCAGAGTCTTCTGCAGTGTTGGACCTGTGTGGGAAATGGGTTAAGCCTGAGGTTGTGGGGCATGCAAAGAAGCGTGGGCACCTGAGCGCCTAGGGGTTCTTTGAATGTTTGCTCAGAAGCCTGGATATGTCCTGCCCAGAGTAACAGCCTCCCTCCTGACTCTGGGCTCTGTGGAGGACAGGCAAGTGCGGCACACTGGGAAGCTGGCTGGCCACAGACACCACAGATTGCAGTCCACATGCTTGGGGGTCTCCTTTATTCAGCTTAGAGGGCTCACAGCTCGCTCAACAGGACAAGCCACAGAACAGGGCCAGGCTGCACCCTCCCCTCTCCTGTCCAGTCTTCCTGGAGAGTATCTGTTCCGGTCTTGCAATAGTGGGCGGTGGCACTATCAGGTGGAGCAATGACTGGCTTCTTGGCTACAGGCTGAGGCTGCCAGCAGGGCAGGATCACAGCGGCAGGGCCTTGCAGAGACTGTTGGCCTGAAAGCACAAGGGAGGGAGGGAGGGGGAGTTCAGCATCAAGGGTGATGTGAGGACCTGTGATCAGCCCTGCAGAATGGGGCCCAAGAAGTCCTGTCTTCCGCTTGTGGGCCCTGGATGCCTTGTCTTCTGCCCCTGCTCCTCTGGAGCCAGTCATTTGTTTGGAGGCAGGTCCAAAAAACCCTTCTGGCAGCTAGAATTGGGGGCTAAGGCATCCCTTGAAACATGGCTGCACTGTTGGTTTGCAGAGGGGCTTTGCCATGCTGGTGGCATTGTTTTCCTTCCTCTTCCTAGCCTGGACTTTGCCCTCTGCATGGCTGCCACATCCCAGGTTGACTTTGTCATGGAGCTGTTCCCCTCCCAAAAAATCCCCAAGGTTTCTTTCCTGGTGTGTCACCAGCTGCACAGACCCCTCCCCCTTGGATTCTTGCCCCAGTGTGGCCCCCGCCGGCACTGCCAACAGTGAACTACACTTGCCAGGTGGCTCCAGGGGTCAGCCAGGGCCTTGGTTGCCTGATAGGGCTGATCCCTCAGTCGCGATGGTGGGGGCAGGACCCGGTGGGCCATTGGGGGAGGGCTTTGTCCCAGCAACCTGGCACTGCTGCTGTGTGTTGGGGTAGTGCCTTTGAGCGCCCCACCCACCTGCTGAATTGATGCTGTGCCCAGGCCTTTGAAGGGTGCAGAGGTGTGGCTCTGAGGCTGGATGCCAGAGGGGCAGAGAAGAGGTGGGCCCAGGGCAATCCAGCCCTGGACCAGCAAGCAGAGGTTCTCCAGGGGCCTTCCTGGTCCTACTGCCAGAGGGCTTTCTAATGGAGCTCTGAGCATAAGGGCAAGTGGGTGTTCTCCCTACTGCCTGGGGCTGTGGCGAGACCCATTTCCTTCCCACCCTCAGCGGTCCCAGCCCAGGCTGTTCTCCTGCTCTGCCCTGATGAACAGGCCCAGAGGCTTTCCAGACTGGCTGCTCTTGACAGCAGCCCCCCCCCAGCCCCACACTGCTCTTGAGCTTGCTGCACTTGGCAGTCTCCCTGCTCCTTTTCCTCCAGGGGTACTTTCTTGACTCCCCCCCCCCACAGGAAGTGCACTGTTCTGTCCAGGGAAATGCTTCTCAGAGATGGGGGAGCCCCAGAGAGCTGCTTGCATGTTCTTGGGCCTGTCTCAGAGCTCTTTTAGGGTCCAGGGTTCCATTTAGGAGCTTTTCCTGAGCCCAGTGCCCCTCCTATTCAGTGTTCTGCCTTTCTGTAAGAAGACCCTGCCCCCCCACTGTCATGAAGGCCCCCCCCTTGCTGGATCTCTTCCCATTACCTGTCACTCATCCAGGTCAAAGGCCATCTCATCGTTGCTGTCTGCCCTTTTCAGGATCAGGGTGCAGAAGATGGCGCAAGCCATCACCTGGAGTGCATTTGGGCAGAGAGAGGGACATTGGCAGGACCTTTGGCATGTCACCTTCATCTCTCTTCCTTTCCCACTCCCCCGCCCCCTGGTCCAGGAGAATTCAGCTCTTGGAAGGCCTGTCCCTCTGCTTCTCCCCCCAACATTTCTTGATTGAACTCCCTCAAGTAGTGCATGGCTGGGCCAGGGGAGAAGCATGCATGAAGGGGGTGTGAGGAGGCCTGGGCAGCCAGCCTCTCCTCCATAGGGTGGCAAGATGTCTGGCCTAGGAGTGCCTTGGATGGGGCTGTGGGTGTGAAGTAGCGATGCCTTGGAGGCTTCTTTGTGGGACTGGGGGGGGGAATGACTCTCTGTTCACAGAAGAGGCGATCTGGTCGCGACGTGGGAGAGGGCACTCTTTTCCAGGGAAGATCCTTCCTGGGGGCCTCCTGAAGCACTGGAGTGGGTGAGTGATAGGGAGCAGACACATCTTGAAGGGCTGCAGCACGAGGATGCTCTGGCCAAGGGAGATAGCTGTGGCGATGAGCCAGCGCACGCTGCTCTCCTTTCCGTACTGGAAGCCGTACAGCAAGATGAAGAAGGTGGAGGCAGCGCTGAGGGAGACCAGCAGGGCCCAACTCACCAGGAGTGCCCACCAAGGGAGGCTCCACTGTGGCCTGGAGAAGGGAGGGAGGAGAGTCTGAAGCCCTCTCCAGGTGCCCAGCACCAGTAGTTGAGCCGCAGTAGTTGGTCGAGGATGGGGTTACCTTGGGCTGTGCAGGACGGCTGGAAGGCGCTGGGCCAGCACTTCTGCTGCTTCATGAACCTGCTGTTGCAGGGCTTCAGCCCCTGACCCCAGCTCCTCCAGGAGGCGGGCCACATGTGCCAGTTTCAGGACGAGGTAGCGGACACAGTATGCTTGGTGTAGTGAGTCAGGGCTACTGGGCCCGGCACTCAGGATCTTGGGTTCTGCTGCACAGTCCAAAGGAAAGCAGCAGAGTCACTTCCCAGGTGAGTGCCAGAGGGGCCAGTGCACTGAGGTGAGGGTGTGGTTGGGTTCTCACCTGCTGAACTGGCCTCCTCGGCCTCATGATCCAGGTGGACAAAATGGGCCAGCAGCTGCAGAAGCCTGTCCAGGTCCACCTCAGTTCTCCAAGACTGCTGGAGCACAACAAGCCCGGGCAGCTTCTGGGCTGTGCCCAGTGCCTGCACTGCAGTGCGCAAGCTCTAGTGAGAGACAAGAAGGAGATGCTGCAGCGGTGCTGTGGCATCAAGCCTGGTGCAAGGCAGGAAACTTCCCACCAAAGAGCCAGTGACCCCAGCAGGATGAGCGCATCTGGTCTGTTTCCTGTTGTGCATGGGGAAGAGAGCTGGGGCTCAGGGACAAGGCATGCAAAGCAAGACTTGCCCTGGCTGGAGAAGGCTGGCACAGGGGCCCTCCCTCATGAATTCCCACAGTGTGGCAAGCAGTCTCCAGGCAGAGTGGAAGAATCATTGAGGTCAGGTTGGAGTCAGGATGGGGTGCTCTGCCCAAGACTGAGCTCACCCTCCAATCTGTGGAGGAGGAGGAGGGAAAGTGACTGCCTTTAGGCCAGGCCTGCATCAGCCCACGGGCTTTAGAATATGAGAAGAGTCCTGATGGATCAGACCCAGGGCCTTCCTAGTCCAGCTTCCTTTATCTCACAGTGGCCTAAGCAGATGCCTCAGGGAGCACTCTGTCAAGTCAACCAGGAGGTTGCAAGTGCCCATTATGACTTGTAACCTGTAACCTAGGCCAGGTGGCACCAGAAAATCCTGTGGCAAGGAGTTCCACAGATTAATTATACACTGGGTAAAGAAATAGACAAACCCTGCAGGCACTTGCCTCACCTGGAGCACTTTGTCTAGGCTTGAGGGGTTGGTAGGGGCACTGGGCCTGACAGCTGCCTGGCTTGACCCACTGCTCCTGCAGGGCTTGGTGTGTCGGAATATGAAGACCACAAGCAGGTTGATGGGGAAGGTCATCAGAGAGCTCTCCACACCCACCATTATGTCCTTCCAGGAAAGAGAGAAGCTGCCTGTGCCGGAGGGAAACAGACAGGCTGGTGTCATGACCTCTGTGTCATGAGGCTGATCCTGATCTCAGCAAAGAAGTGTCCAGTACCAGCACCTTCTGGCCTGAGCACCGCCCAAGAACGGATCCTTCAACTCCTCAGTGCATGTCATCTGGTGAGAGACAATTGACACAGGGCTCCAGGGCAGAGGACTGGGACTGCGCCAACCAGGACTCCACAGGCTGAGCAGGGAGGCAATGCTGGGGGGGGGGGTCTGGGTTGGTGGGGGGAATCAAAGGCCTCAGTGCCCCTCTGGCCCTTGGCAGAGGAAGTGGCTCACACAGAACTGCTGATGACGCAGTTTCTACCTGCTGCATAGGCACCGCCTCCTCCTGAGGCCCAAACATGTGCAGAGGGGCCCACCTCCCAGTATGCAGAATGGGGCAGCCTGTGGAGATGGCTGCCCCCTCACCCTAAGGCCATGGCAGGGGACTTGCAGGGCCTGCCTGCCTGCCTTGCCACTGCTTCAGTCCCTAGCCCTGCAGTCCTTTGGTGTTTTGGGGGGGACTTACCAAGACGCAGCAGCGGCGGGGACTCCTGGGGGGGCACCTCCCAGAACATGAGGCTGATGAGGGCAGAGCAGAGCAGGAGGCACAGGCCACAGGACAGGCGCTGGACCCGGGTGAAGTGCGTGTGGGCTGGTGGCCTCAGCACCACCAGCAGGGTATGTTCCTCCTGCAGACCACGCAGGCTCCTTTGCCGAAAGAGGGCCCTGGTATAAATGAACGTGTGTGTGTGTGTGTGTGTGTGTGTGTGTGTGTGTGTGTGTGTGTGTGTGTGTGAGAGAGAGAGAGAGAGAGAGAGAGAGAGAGAGAGAGAGAGAGAGAGAGAGAGTCAGGTGGGGTCCAAGGTGGGGCTGGAAGGCCAGAACGGAGCATGGATCAAGGCTGTCCAGCCCACAGGGGCCCCGTTCCCTGGGACAGGGGAGGACTCTTGTTCCAGGGGCAGTTGGCCCACCCTTCCAGCTCTGGGTCTTGGTGCAGCAGCAAGAACTACGGACAGGGGGGAGGCTGATGGGACGGAGTGAACAGCACATCCAGGGCCCTCGCTGAATGCGGCGGGGGGGAGGGCCTCTGGTCTTACCAAAATGTCATGCGCTGCTGAGGAGTGGCCAAGAAGCCTTGGGGCATGCTGGGTCCATCCTCTGCTGGTGCAAGCCAGGTATGGCATGGGAAGTGGGCGCGAGCCCCCTGCTGCAGGTCCAGGACTGTGGCCTGTGTGACGTACCTGAGGGAAAGGGTGGCAAGTAAGGAGAGGCAGTGTCTGGCAGGGACTCTCCTCCTCCAGAGCCCAGGGCCCCGGATGCATCTGGAGGCCATTTCCCCACCACCACAGGTGAAGCATTCCACCTGCCAGGAATCCCTCACTAGGTCCCGCCCTGCACGTGGCTGGGTCAGGTGTGTAGAGGAGCCCTGCACCTGGCAGACTGACTATGGTGACTGCTCCTGCTCCCTGCTGCGCTCCTGCCATAGCCAGATGCTCTGTAGTTCTCCCAATGGCCAAGGCTCACGCAGGAGGAAGATGCTGGCATCAGCAGGCAGCCGGTGGGCTTGGCTGTCACCCCCTGATCCCCGGAGGTGGATGCAGATGACCTGCTGGAGGGAAAATGGGTGAGCAGCGGCTCTGGCGCAGGGACTGAGCAGCCACCCACACCACCCACCCAAGCCGTGCTGGGCCTGGGGATACTCACCCCAGGGCCCTGGGGCCCAGGCAGGCCAATGCGGAGCAGGTAGCAGTACTGGGCACAAGGGTCATCACTCGCAAGCACAGCTGGCTTCACCTGGGAGGGGGAGCAAGTCTTAGGGGAGGGGGGGCTGAGGCCTCCCTCCTACACACGGCTGCAGCCTCAGGAGTCCAGAAAGGCTGGGGTTGTCTCTTGCAATGGGAATGAGCCATGCCACGTTTGCCAGCCACACAGGGGGAAAAAGAGAGTGAGGATTCCATCTCTGGGGTCCAGGGAATGAACGCCTGCAAGGCCTGTTTGTTGGGGCAAATGGCAAGGCTGTGGCCCACAAGAAGAGACCAGGTTGGTGTCCTCTGTCTAGGCAATGGGCCTGGGAGGTATCTGCAGTGGCTGGGCCAGCATGCAGTGGCACTGGTGCGGCAGCTCAGTTTGTGGTACTGGCTGGACTGCGCTTGGGGAACTCAGGGCCTCTCTTTCCAATAGCCCCTTTCCATGCAGGTTTTCATCAGCAAAACAGGTCCCTCTTGTCTTGAAAGACCTTCTCTTCCTCCATGGCAGCCCTCCTGTGGCCAACTCTGCCAGTCCCTCCAAAGTGCCCCTGCCCCAACCATTCACCCCCCTTCCTGTCTGTCACCTCCCCCTCCAGCGGCTCACCCGGGTCCGGTCATGCACGTCCATCCAGCATGCCCAGGCCACCCCGGGCAGGTACAGGGCGAACAGGGCCCCCAGCAGCAATGCCAGGACAGAGTTCTTGCTCACACGCCCAAAGTACTCAGCAGTGCGCACCACGTCCACCTGTGCTGGCACCACCCAGAAAGAACTGCCAAAGAAGGAGAGATGGCTGCACAGGCAGTGCCCCTGTGTCAGGCCACTCTGCTGCCCCACCTGCAAAAGGGTGAAAAGAAGGAGCTCTCTGAGTGTGCCCATCTTGTAAGGAGCAGAAAAGACAACCCCCCCCCCAACTGCTCTTGGAACCAGTGAGCTGGAGAGGTCTGTGGACAAGTCAGGGGTGCAGCTGGACAGCCCAGAGGCCAGGGAGTATCAGCGAGACATGCGGGTCTGATGGCATAGAAGAGTGGTGGAGCCTACAGTTGTCTCACCCAAGAGCTGCAGGAGGAGCCCAGAAGACTTTCTGCTCCAAACAGAACACAAACAGCACCTGAGCAATTCTTGGCATTTGGGGTCGTAGTAGGACTGTCCAGATATGTGCTATCTTGGGGAGAATTTTTTTTTAAACAAAAAAGGTGACACTAGACCAGATGAATGAGCAGGCTGGCGTGATAAAGGACATGGTGGGGGAGGGGAGAGGAGACGCTCTCTAAGGCAAGGGGCAGAGACCCTGGCTCATCTCCTGTGCCTTGCCTGCCTCTTCCAGTGGAGGGGGGTGCAAGGGCACTGCTGAAAGGTTCCAAGACCCTTCTTGCAGCTGGACTTGTCCTTTTGGGTCCCAAGACTCACCATGCAGCCCTCGTCTCTCCACTGGGCACTGGGAGGGTACCAAGAGATACACTGGACTCCATAGGTGCTGACACGCAAGATGACTGGCTCTGGAGCAGAAGGGCTTGATGGCACCATCAGGAAGCAGCAAGGCTGTCCCTCCAGAGTGGAAAGGCCCTCCGGTCCCACTAGCCATGTGTAGCCGCCTGGGTGGCGACAAAGGGGAAAGACCATAGTGGGAGTGCTAGCCAAGGAGGAGAGACCCCTGGGAAGGAGGCCATCAGCTAACCAGCTAGGGATGGCTCTTGCCCTGTGCAAGCCTCACCCTCCCCTGCCTTGCCATACCCTGCTCAGCATGGGGCTCGATGGCATCTGGGAGTAGTGGACTCTGCGGAAAGAGCCTCAGAGGCCCCTTGGGTTCAGGAACAGCATGGATCAGCAGGGAGGCCTCTGTCCTTGTCATGTTCACCATCAGGAGCAGGGACTCCCCAGAGGAGATGCGGACAGCAGGGGAAAAAACAGCAGCCGTCGTCTGGGGCAGGAAGATCTGGGGTTGTGACAGACACCAAGAGGGCCTTAGCAGCAGTGGACCACTCAGCAGCCTGCAGGCTCCCACACCAAACCACTGCTCTGGCATCATCACAAGAGAGCTGTGTGAGGCCTGGTAGAGAGTGGAAGAAGGCCAGGTGCCCAGACTCTTCCTGGCTCGGTGGCTTTGGCTGATCTCTCAGTCAGTGCCGGGTGGAGGCTAGAGTTCTCCTTGCAGCTCTCAGGGTGACTGACAGCCCAATCCTACACAGGTCTCCTCAGAGGTGAGCCCCAGTGGGGTCTATAGGGCCTTCTCCCAGGTCAGTGAGCCTGAGAAAGGCCTGCCAGGGCCCTTCATGCCCACTAGGCATCCATGCAGGGAGAAGGCTGCCTCCCAGGTGGGGAGCAGGAGCTGGGACCTGGAGTGGGGCCTCCTGCCACCCAGCGCATGTCTTGGGCTGCGAGGATCCTACCTGCACAGGGGCACTCAAGTTGCTGATACTGATCTCAGCACCCCCAGAAAGGAGGTTCAATTCAGCTACTGTTCCTGTGATTGTCTGTGCCGTGCCTGCAGGGAACGGGCTGCCCAGGAAGCTCACCATCTAGAGACAGGGAGGGAAGGGAGCATTTCCCTCATTGACAGCTGGCCGGCTGCTTGCCAGAGCTACTCAGTCATTCTTGGCCAAAGGGCTGGTCCTGCCACTCCCTGCATTGCCCTTTGCATAGAGACTCAGGAAACAGTGTCCTGCTCTGCTACATGGGCATTCGTGCACTGCAAACAGCCTGTTGGTGTTTGACCAGCCTGAGAAGTGGCACAGTCACTGCCCCATCGTCCCTGGCCAGCCACATGAGATGGTAAAGGGGGCGGGGCGGGAGGATCAGGGCAGGAAGCCATGGGGTCAGTGGAGAGTCCCAGCCATGGCAAAGAAAAACCTCTGAAAGTTGGTTTCATTCTCCAAAATGTTCCATTTTACTTCTGAGGGCTCATGACACGCCTAACACAGTGCACTAACATGTGGCCAAAGAACAGCGGTCAGAGGCCGGGCGGACTGCAGAAGCCCAGAGAAACGCCAAACCATGCTGTGAAGCCATGCAGGCAAGAATGGAAACCAGAGGGGGAAGGCCCCAAGGCGAGGGCACGGCCGTTCGCTCAGCACATACCCTTGAAGGCCTCAGGAGGTGCTTGGCCTCCAACCCAACTGGAAGGAGAGCCTAGCACTTCTAGAGGGCCCAGAAAAGGGGAGAGGGTGTCATGGGGGCTGAGAATGGTCCCCAAGACCCCTCCGGTCAGGTTGGCCCAAGGTGGCTGCATAGTGTGATCCGAGGGCTATGCCCCGACAGCACTGTGAGGGGTCTGGAAGTGACTGCTTGACCTTGCCCTTCTGTGGGTGCCCCTCCTCCACCAGCAGCGGGGGGAGGAGAGTGCTCCCCCCCGCCACCCCCACCCTCTTCTCCTCACACCCTCTGTCCTCCAACCTGCACGTGAAGAGGAGTGCCTGGTGGCACCAAAGTGCTCACTGCAGACTGGTCTGGAAGAACCACACTGGCTGCTGCTGGCGGGTCACCGGGGAAGGACAGCCGCATCTTGCCCATGGTGGAAGAGTTAACCCTGAGAGAGGGCGGCATGGAGAAGGTCTGAGGCCAGGGAGCACATGGGGCACAAGGGCACAGACTCCAACTGGCATTGGACGGGCCCAGTCACTGTGTGGGGCACTTGTGCCCTGACAGAGTGGCCCCAACCCAAGGCTGCCATGGGAGTGTCTCCTGCAGGTGGGCAGATGGGCCTCCTCATGCCCTGCACTTCTGTGGCTGCAGGCCTATTCTCACCTGCGCACGTAGATGCTGACAAGGGGGGTCTCCACGGCCAGAGGGTGACCAGTCACCTGCTCCTGCAGAGCTTGTGCCAGATTGTGGAGGATTTGCATCAGGGCACCCACCAGAGCCTCTTGCTGCTGGAGGGAGAAAGGAGATGTTGCACGGGGCTCAGGCTGAAGCCCAGATCCCCAGGCTGGATCCCCAGAATGGGGCATAGCGGGGTGGGCGGTGCCCTCACCTGTGTGTTGCTGGCAGCAGTCCTGGGCAAGCAGGACCCCAGAGTGACCTGAAGCAGTCGGTTGGTGCCGTGGGCTGTCATGATGCTAAGGAGGTGCCGTTGTGGAGCAGGTCGGGCCCCCTCCTGCAGCAGGTGCTCACTCACGGCCTGGAACAGCCCCACCTCCTCTGCCTGACACACAAGGGCCACTCTGTAGCTGCCAGCTCTCCTTGGCCCCACCCACTCAGCATCGCCCAGTGCCAGGCCCCGTGGCAGCATCGCCCAGCATTGCCCAGGACACCCAGCATCGCCCCCGTGGGTCCAGGCAACTTCTCAGGACTTGCATCTCCAGCCCTCCCCAGATGAGCCACAGGCGGGCAAGTGCAGCCCTGTACAAGGGTGTCAGCCAAATACCAGCTTGGGGGTGCTCCAGATGCCGTCCTCTTGCAGGGGCTCAAGTAGCTGCTGGACCAGCTCCTGCAGTGGAGGCAGGTGCAGAGATCAGGACCCACTGAGCACTGGCTGGTTGGACCAGGGCATTGAGGGGGGCAGTGCACATGTCACCCAGGGTGAGCGGAGGGACAAGCAGAGAGGGAGAGAGCCTCTGTGTGTTTGAGGCCAGGGGTGGGTGGGTTGGGTTGGGGTTCAGCTCTTGGCCAGGCCCCTTTAGGGAGAGGTGAATGCATGTGTCAGCCGTGGGCCACACCCCAGTGGGGGCTGGGTGGGCTGTGACAGAAGAGACCTCTGGTGGCCCCATCCCACTGCTCACCTGCCGCCACCCGCCAGGAGCGACGCTTTGCAAGGCCTCCCAGATCTCTGCAGCCTCTGGGGACGCAAGGAGAAAGAGCCCTTCTGTAAGCCAGGTCTGTGTTGCCACCCTTGCCTAAAAGGGCTTCCATCTTTGCCTCCCTGTGCAGCTTTATGAAGGCAGTTTTTTCCTCAGGATGATAGAGGGTAATACAGAATGAAGGGTAATATGCCATTACGGCAAATGCTTAATAGGGCAAATGCTTAAAAAGCTTAAAAGCCACCCCATTTCATTTAGGGAAAAGGCTTAAAAATTGAAAACAGGCTGCTCTGCTGAATTGGCAGCTCTGTTCGGAATTGGCAAGCTCTGCTAAATGTCAAGGTTGCTCTTGGCAGCATAACAAGAGATAAAAACTTTAGAGGAACAACACATATTTTAAAATAGGCTTACTCCCTTTGAAAGTAGGGAGGATGCGAGCAGATGCGAGTATACTGGGAAACTCCTGTCTTTGAGGCTCTCTGTTTGAATGGCAAACTAAAACAGATAACAATGAGCAGATGAATACCCTTAGCAAAGGCAGTTTACAGTTTTAAAATTATTATTCTTTCATGCTTTTTAGAGCAAAGGACAGTGTTACATGCATTACATTAAAACACTGGAAGAATTATTTTAGAATTTACAAAGAAGTGCCAAAGAATATCACCATGTTTGCATGTCTGTCAGTTATTCTTCAAAGTTTTAAATAGTTTTTGTCCTTAAAGAGTAACCTACATATATACAGAGATATGGTTGGCAACCTTCAGTCTCAAAAGACTATGGTATAAGCCTACAGCACCAGGTATTCCCAGGCAGTCTCCCATCCAAGTACTAACTGATACAGGGTCATGAAAGCCATTTATGTAAATGTTTAACCAAATGTTTATGCTATGTTTATGGGTGTTTATAGCTAAATTAGTTATTAGTTTCTATGTTCAAGAAATAGGAAAAATATTATGTTTAGCATGCTCATATGTTTGGAACAAAGAAAGCATTTTTGGTCTCAGTCTGAAACTGCAAACAGAGACAGGCTGTAAATCAGTCTCAAGGAATGTTTCTTGGTAAACTGTCAAGGACATCAGATAAGGTGAACCGCTTCATGTAAAAAGAGAGTATAAGCAGCTGGAATTTCCATCTGTCAGGCTAATTGGTAGTATGATAAATGAAACTAAACTAAACAGAGAACCATGATTATTTAAGCTTCTTTAAATCAAAAAGGAAAACAAAAACAGTTTTGCCATTTTAAAACATTCAGGCTTCCTTAAACCAGAGAGAAAAAGGCTTTTTGGATTCCTGGAACATAATTCAAACAGGCTTTCCTTTTTAAACCAAATACAGTTTGGTAAAACACTGGGAAGGGCTATTTAGACCAAAGTTTCATAGAAGTTCCAAGGAGATTATAATGCTTGCTTGCAAATATTTTTCAATGCCTTAAGTGTAACCAATGTATAAATTAGCTATTAGAGTAAAGCTTGATTGCCTGATGTTATTGAAAGTTAAACAATAGTATAGAAATACACAGAATAGTAAAAGCAATTAAATTTGACTGTTAAAAAGGGCAGATGTCTGGCTAAAGTTAATTAAGAAAGTCTAACAAGGAGACTCTAAGAAAAGTTACTCCTCACAAGATAAGAACTCTGTATATCTCTGTAGACTCAGATTTAGATACTCTTAATTGGAACTAAAGAGTTACAACTTAACATGAGATTAGATACAACATACAGAGAACTAGGGAGGAGGCAGGAAGCAGGATGCGCCTGCACCAATTAATTAGGAAGAGTTATGTCTCTCTTGGCACCAAGAAAGGTTATACACAGGTTAGAGACATTTTAATGGGGAAAAAGGCCTTGGCAAAGACAGTAAATCTGTTGCTAATTAAAATAGAGTCTTCCAAGATACAGACACTCGCAGAAACAAGGACAGGAACAAGATAATAAAGCCCCTAATTAGCAAAACATAATGAGAGCCTATAAGTTGACAAAAGAAGCTGGATTTAATTAAAATAAAGAGAAAGGTCTCTTAAAATCCTTATTTACAATAAGAAGTTAGTTTGTCTTGTTTGAAATATGTTTATACCACTATGCATCACAATAACATATCACATATAGAGGGAAAACCAAAGGTTTAGTTTAAACAGAGGTTAGCAGAAAGCCCACAGTGATTGATGAGACCAGACAGAAAGGAATTTGGAAAGATAGCACTGGTGGTCAGAGATAAGCACAAAACATACCAAAAATTCCAGTTCTGTAATAAATGAGTAAACAGTGCCATCTAGCGGTTGTTGGAAACCATGTTTTCTATAATGTCTCAATGTATGTTTTCTCCTTTTTTGGAGCTTGTAACTTGAAGCCAACCAATCAAATGCTTGTAAAGTTATCTGTGACGAACCCTAAGAAAGCCCCCATTTCTGATGTCACACACCAGCCAATGAGAAATGTAAGACTCCTCAGACAAAGGAGCCAGAATCAAATATAAGGGAGAGGCTCACACTGGAAAATTGCTTTTCTCTGAGGGCTCTGAGAGTTCCCACATGGCTCTCATTGCTCTCTTCATTTTGGACAGGAGTCCCTGAGGAGCCCGTTGCTGGCAACAAAATAAAGCTTGCAGACGATCACCACTCTTGCCTACTGAGTTTGCTTTTGAACTTTGCTCTCGACCTTGCAACACTAACCAGGCCTGACCCTGCTTAGCTTCCGAGATCAGACAAGATCAGGCATGTGCAGGGTAACAGTTGCTGCATAGTAGCATTAGAAGTAAGTTTTAACTGTCTGATTTTATTAAAATGTTTGATTAAATCATAGAAACACATAGAATGGTGAAAGCCATTTCCAGTTTAAAAATCATTGTCAGTCTTACAGAGAAACAGCTTAGAAGGCTGTTTTGCTAGGTTCACAGACTTTGGAATTTGGAAAAGTTGCATCTCAAAGATAAAACTCTTTTTTGGCAGCAGTATGTGGCCAAGCCAAGATGTTACAAGCGGGGAAAACAGACATATTTGCAACATTGTAGTAAGGGAAAGCCTTAGTTGGCAGGCTGAAATAGGGTTTTAGCTAGCGAGATACAAACACCTGCAGAGACAATTTAGAAAGAATACATTTAATGGAGATAAGCAAAAACATTCATGAGAAAGCCTGTTTGAGCTGCAACTGACATAGAAAACATGTAATTTGTTTAATGGTAAATAAGAAATGGATTTCTTAAAAGAAATCCTATATACAGTGAGAGTTTCGCTTGTTTATGTTAAAATATATGAAAGATATATCTATAGATCCCTTAAATGTACTCAAAGTAACAGGTCACAAATAGAATTAAGGCATAGAGTAAAAGCAAGTTCAAAGGACCTTGCTTAACAAAGGTTGGCAGAAAGCCCCACAGTGTTTTGCTGAGAACAGGAGAAAGAGTGAAGGAGAAGATAAGACGGGTGGCTCAACCAAGGCCATCCTAAATCAGGAAAGGAGATGTATGCCAAGAAATAGGTCTAAAGACTTGCCAAAAGTCCAGTTCTGAATAAAATAAGGTTACAGTGCACTCTACTGGTTCTTGAAAACTCTGTATTCCATATGTTTAAATGTATAATTTTGCCTTATTTGGAACCTGTAACTTGAAGCTCACCAATCAAATGTCTCTAAGGCTATCTACAACAGGGGTGCTCAATAGGTGGATCGCGATCTACCGGTAGATCGCGAGGCAAAATGAGTAGATCACGGAGTGCTGACCTCCCCCTTCAGGTGCCTCTGGGAGGAAACGCCGGGAGTAAGGCCCATTGTACTCAATGGGGCTTACTCCCAGGTAAGTGTGGCTAGGATTGCAGCCTCACAGCCTAATCCTAGGCATGTCTACTCAGGAGTAAGTCCTGTTATACTCAGTGGGGCTCAAGGTACACCAACATACATTGTACACATAAATGTTATATGTTATGATGGCGCGAACATTGTAAAAAAAACTGGTAGATCTTCGGACCTTGCTGGGTTTCAAAGTAGCTCTCGAGCAAAAAAAGTGTGAGCACCCCTGATCTACAGCCTATTAAGAGTTAGCTCCATCTATGAGGTCAAACTTCAGCCAATGGGAAGTTCAAAATCTTCAAACAAAGGACCCAAAATGTTATAAAGGGTTTGGTTAAGATTGACACATGCTCTCAATGCTTTGCACAGGAGTCCCTTGAGACGCCCGTTGCTGGCAACGAAATAAAAGCTTGCAGATGATCACCCTTGACTACTGAGTCTTGCTTTGAACCTTGCAACACCTTGCAACAAGGAGACCCCAGGGGTTGTTAAGGGCCCCCTTCCTCCTGGGAAGTCAGGGCCCCAACTGGCAAGGGGCTTGTTCTGTCTTTCAGGGTGAGACCTGGTGTCCCTTTGGGGTATTTCGTTTTCCATTTCAAACTATGATTGCTTGTTGGCCACGGCTGTGTCGCCCTGGCCAACAAGGCTCCCAAATGCCATCCATAATGGAATCAAGGGGGCTGAGGGTGGCCTCCTCTGACTGCTAGAGCCACAGGGGGATCTCTTGGGGATCTCCCTATTAGAGTTTCCTTAAGCAACAGGTTCGCAGGGAACAATGAAAACTCTGGACAGAGTGCAGGGAGGTGCCCTGTGCTCTGATGCTAAGCCAGCAGTGGCCAGATGTGACCACATTTCTGGCTTCCCTGCCAAGACTGCGGCTCCTGCCCCTGAGCCGGACAGCAGTCAGCCTCCTTCCAACCCACTGACCATCACACCAGTGCCCCAACGATGCCCCCAGAAGTGGGCAGAAGGGGGACCTGCCTCTGTCCGCCCCAACTGCTTGTTGCCTGAGGCAGGGGGGAGCCATCAGGCCCTCATTCATTCAGTGAGCCCCAGAAGATGGGTGGCCAGGCTGAGTGAGTCCTCGCAGCTGCCACCCCATGGTGCTGGGGGAGAGGAGCCTGGGGGGGGTGTGTGTGCTTGGCATGAACAGGGAGCCAGTGGGACCCACCATGGCAGGGCTGGGGGGGGGAGCTTCCAGGAGGCCACTGATGGAGTCTGCATGCACAGCTAGCTCATTGGCCCCACCCACTGCCCCCCAGGGTTGTTGTCCCTGGACTACCCCAATCCTCCACGGCTACCTGCAGCAAATCTCACAAAACAAAGGGGCTCCCCTCCTGCCCTCCCATCACCTGGAAGTGGCTGCTGGTCCCCCAGGTGTCTCCAGGTGAATCTCTGCGAACTCAGTCCCTGTGAGGAGGGGCCTGAAAAAGCCCTTGCCTGAAGGACAGAGAACAAGGAATCAAGACAGGGGTGGGAGGCAGCTGAGGGAGGGACTCCCTGGAAACTAAGTACTGCAGCCCGGGGCACCTGGCCCACCCAGGTCCCCATAGGTCCCCACAGAGATCCTGCAGAGAGGTTCCCACAGCAAAGGTCCCCACAGTGGTCCTGCAGAGAGGAATGTGACTCCTCTGCCCACCTTGACCCAAGGGTGAAGCTGGGAGCGATGACCTGGCCAGCTGGCCAGAGGGGGAAGGTGTCCCTGTAGCTGACAGGCTGCCACAGGAATGCCCCAGGTAGGTCTGAAGGGACCCCCATTCAGCATGGGGCATCCTTAATCTTTGCCCGGGAGCACCTGCTGGCTGTGGCCATAGAGGCGTGGGGCAAGGGAATGTGCCGGGCATACCAGGGGAGCCTCCTGCTTCTGCTCAGTCTTGGGGCCTGTGCTTCTGGCCTCCTGGCTGGGACAGCCACCTCCCGCTACCAGACCTGCAAGAAGGACCAGCAGGAGAGCAGCTGTTGTGGGGGGCGGAAAAGGGTGGGTCACCAGCCTGCCCAGGTGCCATCTTTCAGGGCATCGACACCCTTGTCTGCCAGCCATGTGATGTGGATGGTGGGGGTGCTGTGGCATCTTTCAGCTTGTTCCTCACCAAGTATGCAGAGCACAGGGCGCCTTCTGTGGCACACAGCACCTGTGGCCTGCTGCAGAAGATCTTGTGGACTCGAGAGCCAAGTGCAGGTGGAAGGGAGCTGGTGGGGCCCTCGCGAAGGAGGCAGGATCCCTGGGCAAACAGAGAGAGAGAGAGAGAGAGATCCAGCAGGGGAGCAGGCAGGGCTATGAGGCAGGCAGCAGGGCCTGGTCGCGGCAGATGGAAATAAGCGGAAGTCTGTGCCCCAGGTAGATGCAAACGAGATAGGCTGCCCAGCCAAACCGCCTTCTCTGGGCATCCCAGCCTTGGGCAGCCACTGGACTTTCTGCTGGGACCCTACCCTAGGTCAGGGAAGCCCTTTGGCCCTAATTCAGTGGGGCACCGTCTGCTTTCTGGACCCAGCTGTGTGATGGATCCCCAGCCAGCCAGCCCTCTCTTCCCCTCACCCCGGATGGATTGACTCACCTGCTGCAGGAGACTTCACAACCCACCAGCTCTGTGTACCCCTCAGCTGCCTCCACAAGGCATCCCCTGTGGCCTCCTGTTGGGCCTGTGCCAGGTGCCCTCCCCACTGAGCACAGGCAGCATGGGCTTCTCGAAAGGTCAACCTCTCCTGGACAATTCGGTAGCAAGTGCCCTGGTGCCCTATGGGCACAGTCCTGCCAAGGACCCAGAGCAGCAGAGTCAGGCTGACTGACACCTGTGCCATCTTCCTGGCAGGTGGAGAAGGTGATGGTGTCAGGACTCTGCCAGGCACAGAAGGAAACAGAGGTCCGCCTCCCTCATGAGTTCTGTTTGCCCATGAAAATGATGGCACAGCCAGCCTGCCACAAGCACCAGGCAGAGAAATTTGATTCTTTCAGACCTGAGGAAGGCCCTGGGCTGAGAGAGAACCACTGCTCTCAAGTATGCTGGATTGGGTGGGAGAGAGCACAGGGCCTATGACATGACCCCACTGCGGTGGGGGCTTGTTCCCAAATGCAATTTTGTTCAGGGGACTGGAAAGGACTTGCTTTCCAAGAAGAGCAAGACAGAGATGAATTGGCAACCTCCAAATTCTGCAAGTTTCTGCAAGTGGTGGCTGTTGATTTGTCAGTGATGAAAAGAATCACTTGTGTGTAGCAGAACCTTCTTGCTGGCTCTGTATGTGTGTGTGCAGGGGATGGTTACAGAGCCATCTGGAGCCTTTCTGGTCTGACCCAGCAGCCAAAAGTCTTCTGATTTTATTAAGGAATGGAACCTCCAAGTACAGCACAAGCATACCCCTCAGGCCCCAGTGCTGGTGATATGCAGTCTGAAAGTCTGCCCAGAGTCTGCCCCATGTTTTGATGGGCTTGATGGACCCACCTTGGCCTGATCCAGCAGCTGGGAGCCTGCTAAAGCTCTTAACAGCCGCAGCTTTACCTCTCCACCCTCTCCCTGCCAAGCTTTCCACCCTCTCTGATGATGTTCCACTCAGCATTGTCTGGGCAGCAGAGCCCAGAGGAGCTGCTTCTGGCAAGGCATGTGGCTTCTTTGGCCTCTACTGGTGTGGGGCAAGCTGGGTGCTTGTTCACCCAGGGCTTGTTTTGCCGGGAGGCCTGGCGCCAGCCAAAAAGAAAGAAAAGGCCCCTCACCTCCTCCTGGTGAGCTTTGTGGGCAGGTGATCTTCCACAGACCTTCTCTCAGCATGGGACAGCTGAGGGGGGGGGGACAATGATAAAAGCTGGACCCCTTGCTTTGTCCTCCCCTGCAAGGCTCTCCAGGATTGCCAAGGCAGGACTACGGCTATTGTTTTATGGTATATTGTTTTATCATGGCCTGTTTATCTTTTTCAATTATTATCTTATTAAAAATATTATTTTAAACATATTATTAAGTATTATTAATTTATCAATTTTTATCTCTTATTATCTATTATTTTAATTATATTATTATTTTCTTTTTCAATCTTTATCTTATTATAAATATCATGAAATACTTACAGCCCAATCCTATTCACACTTCCCTGGGAGATAGCCCCATTGACTAGAATGGAACTTACTTCTGAGCAGACATGCATAGGATGTGGCTGTTAATTGTTAGATATTATTTATTATTTAAATAACATATAATTAATAATTATATTAAATAATTAATATTGTTTTTATTATATTATTATCTTTTGAAATTTTCTTATTACAAATATTATTTTATATATTTTATTTATTTATTATACGTATAATTAAATATTATTTAATATTAAATATTATAAAATATTATTTCAGTTTTATTATTATCTTTTTGCATGATGACTTACAGCCCAAGGTCTACTCAGAAGTCTCATTAAAGGCAGTGGGACTTACTCCCAGGAAAGTGTGGATAGGATTGGGCTGTTCCACGCCGGCTTCTCAACGCGGTTTCCACCGCAAAAACCAGGGAAGAGGCTCTCTGTATTGAGGGGCTCCCAGTGAGACTTTCGCCTCCCTCCCCGACACTACACCGCGCAGCCTGCAGGGGCGCCAGAGAGATACAGCCCGCGCTCCCAGCCAGCGGGGTCGGAATGCGCGTGCGCGGCGGCAGGTCCGCAGACCGTCCCAGGAGCCTCTGGCCGCCAGGGGGCGATCGAGGAAGGACAGCTGGGGTGAAGGGCGTTGCCGTTATTGCGTGATGGTGGCGCTTAAAGGGGGTCGGAAGTGACGACGGGGATCCTGCCTCTTTGGTAGCGGCGCTCTAGGAAGCTGTTCGCTCCTTGCCTGTGCGCGACCGGAAGTGCTCAGCTGCCCACGTGCAGTCCCCGCCGGCATGGCGGGTGGCGCCGCTGCGGCTTCCACGCTGCGGGTGAGAGCCTGGCGCCCCCGGAGCCCTCGCGGCGGCCGGCGAAAGGGGGGCGGCCTGGCGGGGCCTCCTGGCTGGGCCTGTTCCCCGGGTCGGAGCGGACTGGGCGCTATGGCTGCAGTCCTACCCACACTTACCTGGGAGGAAGCCCCACTGACTGCAGTGGGACTTTCTTCTGAGGAGACATTCACAGGCTTGGGCTCTGAGGCTGCACTCCTATCCGCACTCACCTGGAAGTAAGCCCCATTGAGTATAATGGGGCTTACTTCTGAGTAGACAGGCATAGGCTTGGGCTCTAATCCTGTCCACCCTTACCTGGGAGTAAGCTCATTGACTATAAGGGGACTTGCTTCTGAGGAGACACGCATAGGATTGGGCTCTGAGGCTGCCATCCTCTCCACACTTTCCTGGGAGTAAGCCCCATTGACTCTAATGGGACTTACTTCTGAGTAGACATTCACAGGCTTGGGCTCTGAGGCTGCAATCCTATCCACACTTACCTGGGAGTAAGCCACATTGACTGCAATGGGACTTAACTCTGAGCAGACATGCACAGGCTTGGGGTCTAACTGTCAATCTTGCTCTCCCTCCCCAGCAGCGCATCAGAGAGGCAGCTGTGGTCCTTGGTGGGGGTGGCCTGCTGTTTGCCTCCTATCTTGTTGCAACAGGAGACCCTCACTTCTATACCACGCGGCTGATGCCGGCCCTGCAGAGGCTGGTGGGCCCCGAGGCGTCCCACCTGCTAGCCGTGCGCCTGGTCGCTCTGGGGATTGTGCCGCGGACCAACCAGGTGGACTCAGGCATGCTGGTGCGTTGGAGGGGCTTGGGCTGGGATACCCCATCACTGTCCCCTGCCTTTGTGCCCCTAAGTGGCTTCTCCTCGGGAGGTGCCAGTTCTCACTAATTCAGCCGAGGTGCTTGTTCTGCAATCACTGGCAGGAGATGGAAGTCTTTGGACGCTGCTTTCGGAACCCTGTGGGCCTGGCTGCTGGTTTTGACAAGCACGGAGAGGCTGTAGATGGGCTCTACAAGATGGGGTTTGGCTTTGTGGAGGTGGGGAGTGTCACACCAGAGCCTCAGGAGGGGAACCCCAGACCTCGGGTCTTCCGGCTGCCTGAGGACCAGGCCATCATCAACCGGTAGGAGGCTGGAGTGAGTGGGAGCAGTGTGTGGGCCTGCTCTGATGGGGGGGGGGTGGATGGTGGGGTGAGGGAAAGGATGCAGCCCTTGCAATTGAGAGGAGGGAGCTGATGGAGCTTTTCTTGCCTCACAGGTATGGGTTCAACAGCCATGGGCATGCTATGGTGGCGCGTAGGCTTCAGGCCCGGCAGGAAACGCAGCATCGGCTTAGTGCAGGTGAGGAGGGTTGTCCCTCTACTTCCCTTCTGAGTTTTGAGAGATCCTTTATTGTCCCGTCTTCTTTTTTTGCCAAAAGTGAGAGAGACACGGAAGTTCTCGCAGCCAAATAACTGGATGCATTTTAGTTGTTGGACTCCCTGTGGCACACGTTATTCACCAGCATGGCACATCTCTGGCGCTTCATTGAGGAATAGCTGGTGGCTCATCATCAATAGCTGGTGGGTCTCAGAGAATGGCCTCAGGCTCATCTCCTTCCTGGGTGGTTGATGCCTGTCTGTGTCCATGTCTCTTTAGCGGGGATGCCCCTTGGAATAAACCTCGGCAAGAACAAGGCCTCGGTGGATGCAGCAGCAGATTATACTGCAGGGGTGCGGGTGCTGGGCCCGCTGGCCGACTACGTGGTGGTGAACGTGTCCAGTCCCAACACGCCGGGGTTGCGGGACCTGCAAGGCAAAGCAGAGCTGCGTCTTTTGCTGGCCAAGGTAGTTGCTGGGCCCTGACCCTCCTTGGGCCTGCCACTTGTGTCGTCTGGAGCGGCCTGTACTGTTCTCTGCTCATCTGTGGTTGTTGCCTCCTGTTTAGGAGAGGTGATTCCTTCTCCTCATGGCGCCGTGCCATTTCCCAGTTGTGTTGTGTCTGGCTGCCTGGGTAGGGGTCTCAAACAGTACCCCTGCACTGCTTGGCTCACAACTGTGTGCCCTGCTGCCCCTGGCAGGTGCTGGCTGAGAGGGACTCCCTGGCATCTGAGCACAAGCCAGCAGTGCTAGTGAAGATTGCCCCAGACCTGACAGCCCAGGACAAGCGGGACATTGCCAGTGTCGTCTGTGAGGTGAGCCAGGCAGGCTGCAAGTGGTCTCGCCAACCTTTTCCCCCACCCTGCCTGCCCATTTTCCTGGGGGGGTGTATTGTTCCGGGAGGGGTGCCATTCTCTGGTTTTTGAGGTCACAGTGGGAGGAGAGCGCTGCTGCTGCTGTTCTGACAATGACCAGAATCTCTTTTCTCCCAGTTAGGTGTTGATGGATTGGTGGTCACTAACACCACTGTGAGCCGTCCCAATACACTGTGTGGAGCTCTCCGTGGTGAAGGGGGAGGCCTGAGTGGGGCTCCACTACGCCAGCTCTCCACCCAAACGGTCCGGGAGATGTACTCTCTCACCCAAGGTAAGAAAGCAGAGGTAGAAGGAAGGGAGGGTGTAGCAGTTTGACACTGCTTGGGAAGCACACAAGGCTTGGAGCTTGTGGCTTGATGGGAGAGTGCAAAAAGCAGAAGCACTCTGAGGGTTGAGAGTGGAGCTGAAACTGCGAGGGGTAGAGCAAATGAAAGAGACGGCAGACGTTCATTCAGAGGGTTGATACAGGGAGAGCTGAGCCGGAAGTAGGACGGTATGAGATCAAGAGAGAAGTCCGCTCTCCCAGCCAGCTTCCTCAGACTTTTATTCATTCTCAAAACACATGATACAAAGCTATGCAATAGGGAAAATTATTGAAGGTTGCTGAAATTCACACTGGCTATAACCAGCTAGCTTTTTAGCTAACCACAACATTCCATTGACTGAAATAAGAAGCGCATCTCCAAAATACTATCGCACTGGGCTTGGAGACTCTCAGCATATTACCAAGGTCAGCAAAGCATTCTTTGCGCAGATGCAGAGTGTGCTCTGCTGTGTTGTTGTCAAATAACAAGGCATCTCAAAGCCCAGCGCCTGTGCACATAAATACCACAGGAGGGAAGAGGCCTCCAAAGACCCTCTTAGACAGGATCCCTTCTTTTCTCCAGGCCAGGTGCCCATCATTGGTGTGGGCGGGGTTTGCAGTGGACAAGATGCCCTGGAGAAGATCCGTGCGGGGGCCTCGCTGGTGCAGTTGTACACTGGCCTCACCTATCATGGACCGCCTCTGGTGGGTGCTGTGAAGCAAGAGCTGGAAGTGCTGTTGAGGTGAGTGGCAGGCTGTGTCCCCTTCCTGCTGCTGGAGGTCACAGGCTGGTTATCTCCAGGTTCCAAGACCCTCCCCCTATGCAGGACTGGAATTATAATCTGGATCCAGGGCGGGCCGTTAGCTGCATAGCTCAGCGAAATGCAGCCAGCATGGCACAGAGAACCTTGAAAATTCATACTGTGGGAATTGCCTGAACAGGGAGCTGGGCCAGTCCTACTGATTTCAACAGGCCAAGAAACTGTCTCCACTGAACAGTTAGTCACACTGGGCTCCTTCCTATGTTTGTTGTGTGAGGAGGTTCTGGGAAAACTGCAAGAGTAGATCTTATCAACCTCAAACTTCCTCACTGCTGAAGTTCCTTATGCTGAGTCTTACTCTTCACTCACGAACACAGGAGCGATATGGATAGTGCATAGAGAAATTGCAGTCTATGGGGAGGGGAGATATTGGGAATGGGTCACAGAGACGGGCAAGTGCTGGAGAGTTCAAGAGGCAGAACCAGTGGTGTGAGATGTGGGGGCTGGTTCAGGAGGTGAATTTTCAGTGTGGGGATGGAAGGCAGGCAGACAGAGAGCAAATGTCTGCCTAGATGGGGCAGGGCCAGAGAAGTAGAGAATCTTTATCTGTGTTGGTGGTGCCTTCCAGGCTCTTCTAATGAGCCCCCCCCCCATTAACAAGCAATGCCTACCTGTATGGTTTCTCTCATAGGAAAAAAAAAGAAAAAAAAAAAGATAGAAACTTTGTTTTAGGTGATGTGTGGGTCACAACTCTTCTCCAGTTAAAAGACCCTGACTCCTGGCCTCACTGCTTCTGGTCACCTCTGGGTGGAGACAGGTGTGGAGGCGGGCCCCTTGTGCAAATACAGGAGTTCCTTATGGGGCAGGGTTTCTGGGGGGCATTCAAGGCCAGGGAGCCAGGCTGTGCTGGGCGGTCAGCACATGTGACTGCTGTGTCTTGATTTTCAGGGAGCAGGGATTCCAGAGCGTGAAGGAGGCTGTGGGAGCAGATCACTGCCACTGAAGACCCCCGCTTTGGGAAGAGCCTGTCTGCACCTGGCTGTGGCCATCTTTTTGTACACATAGACGCTTGATTGATGAGGACAATCTGGGGTGGCACATGGGAGTCCAGCCACTGGATGCCTAGCTGTGCAAGATCTCTGCCCCAGCTGGGTTTGCTGTTTCTCTGCTGCAGAAGGAAGAGACGCCAATTGCTGTGCCTCTTGGACTGTCCCTGGGTTTGGTCACCTGGCAAATTGGTCCTTGATGTCCCTGGTGCAGAGTGAGCAAATATTGACCCTGCCAGGAGGCCAGGCTGGGGTTGGTTACTTGAATCGGAAATCATGAAGCAATGGGAGGGTGTGTTTTTTGTGGTTCGAGGCTGCGTGTCCTCACAACTTGGCAGCAGCTGATCTGCTGAGAGCCAGTGAGGCAGGAAACCTTATCTCTTGAGGGGGTCATAAAAGAAACCTGCTGTTGCATTTTAATTGGTCAAGGTCAGGCTCTGGAATGCTGCTGCTTCTTCATCGTGCCCCAGAGCTTTTGGAGCTTCTGAGGATGAACACCTAGGAAAGAGGCACAGTTTGGAGGTGTTCAGTGTGTCCTTTCTCGCCTAGGGTGGGAGGCCGAATTCCCATTTTGTTCCAATAAAGCTTGTTTGATCATGTTTGCAGCTATCGCCCTTTTTCATTCTTCGGATTTGATTTTGTATAGTGCCTTGGCTTGTGCTGTCAGATCCCTACATTTAGAGCTAAGAAATGGGCCAATCACATCTTATTAGGAAGCCAGCATTGGATTGATTAAAAAGAGGTGCAGGGGTGCACAATCACACAGTCCTATGTTTACTGGCCTTCAAAAGCCAGTCCAGAAGAGCACATCTGGCATTGCTTCTGAAGGGAGTAGTGACAGTGAGCTCATGGGGAGGGACTCCTGTCCTTGAGGATTTGCTTCCTCATTGGGCCTGGAGTGGGGGTAAGTTCACCTCATGTGAGCAGCTATGGATTGATGCCTGGGAGGCAGCAGAATTGGAGCCGCAGCAGTCCTGCTGTTTTAGGGTGCTGCAGGTAGCAGTGCTATGAAGTGTGCCTGGCACCCAGTACAGAGATGATAGGACGTGCGTGCAGTGGCACCCAGTACAGAGATGATAGGACGTGCGTGCAGTGGCAGCCCCTGACTCAGAGGCAGGGCTTGGAGTGGCTACTGGGCTTTGATGCCACCCTGTCTGAGCTTGTTCCCAAACTGATCATGTTGAGTGTTGACCCATGGCCCAGGAAAACACGAGGAGAAGACTGGCTACTTCCCAGTGATGGAAGGTGCCCTTTGCCTGCGCAGTTCCAGCAGCAACCGTTACCCTGCATATGCCCGATCTTGTCTGATCTCAGAAGCTAAGCAGGGTCAGGCCTGGTTAGTACTTGGATGGGAGACCACCTGGGAATACCGGGTGCTGTAGGCTTATACCATAGTCTTTCGAGACTGAAGGTTGCCAACCAGGGAGCAAGACAGACTGTGCAGAGGGTGCCTGAGGCTGCAGGATTAGAGCCAAGGGTGGCCTCTGCATAGAGGTGCCAAATCAGTGTTCCAGAACTAGCAGTGGTGGAAGAAGTCAGCCAGTTGTGCAGAATCCTAGAGGCTACCCCTGAGGCCCAAGTTCTCATAGCCTCCTACTAATGAGCTGCTGGTCAAGGGTTGTGCAATGTGCCGAGGAGCTCCAGGCTCTGCTCCAGCAGGGGTTTGTTCTAGCTCTTGCTGCCGGGAATGTCTGTGACCTCTGCAAGGCCAGCAATGGCAGGAATGTGCCAGGGGTGGGGTGGTGCTACTTCTCCAGAGTGTGAGGAAGCCTCAGGAGGAACAGCGTGCAGGTACCCTACACCCTGCGTTCCCCACAACCTTCCCTGGGCCTGGGAGGGGGGCTAATGGGGCTCTTCAAGACTGCTGTCCCTTGAGAGGTGCCTGTTGGACCCACTCGCCTTCTCGGCCCCAGCAGGCTGGAATGGTGGTGGCAGGAGCTTTCCCTCCTCACCAAGCTGGAGCCAGCACAGGTGGAAGTGGGAGAACCTCCAGCCCACTACAGGGATGGGATGGGGAGGTTTTTGTCAATTCAGCCTTGATGGAGGCAAAGGGGTCTGCCTGGTGCATATTTGAAATGCACTGCTGGATGCAGTGGGGCTCTGTGGGCATAAATAAAGCCTCCAGGCTGCCTTGGGCAGCTCCTGCTCTTCTGGGGCAATGGGGACCTCTCTATTACTGTTGCTTCCTCTGCAGGATGCGTACACTTGGGCCTGGTCTGGTCTGGGGAGTGGTGGTCCTGGTGACCAGTGGAGGCTGTGCACCTGTATCCCCCAATGGTAGGTGAGACAGGCCCCAGGACTGGGGAAGCTGTGGCCTTGGGGAAGCTGGGACGATCCTCCTGGCCTGAGGGGAGGGCTTGGATGCTGGTGGCTTTCCCCTTGCAGCAACCCCTGTCCCCCTTTCTCTGCAGCCACCCACCCACCTGGAGGGAGTGCTCAAGGGCATGTTGTACACCTTGCCCCCCATCAATGTGACCCTTATTACCGACTACAGAACCCAAGCAAAGGTGAGGCTGGTCTGGTCCCGGAGGGCGGGGAGAGCACAGCCTGGGCTGATTCTGGGCCCCCTTGATGTCTCTGCTTGTGAGCCACTGGAGACATCCAGCTGGCTGATGTAGGGAGTAGAGCATTGGGCTGTGTGCAGAAGGCCTCCAGGGCAGTTCATGTTCTGGATGAATGGATGACCATTGGCCATCTTTATTGGTGGGGATTCTGGCCTAGAGGAAGAGGGGCTGCCTGTCTCTTCCTGGCCTGAGCTACCTCTCCCCCACCCAGGACTGCACCGTTTTGATCAACAGAAGCAGCTGTGGGTGAATCAGAAAGGTGAGGTGGTGCTTCCCAGCTGCGAGCCAGGTGAGAGGAGGTGTCTGGGAGTTGTGACTTGTAGGGGCTGGGGGCCGAGCTAGAGGCTGGGGAGCCTCTCAAAATGAATGAAAGGCACATAGGCCTGCAGATTTCCCTGCCTTGTGTGCTACCACTGCAGAAAAAGCACATCTATGTGATGTAAGCAACATGAAGGGGCCACATGGTGTCCAGCCACTGGCAGAAGCCTGGCTAACAGCCCTTCATGGCAATATGTCAGTGATTCGCTCCCTTCCCCCACCCCCCATTTATCCCTGGTGTGTGCCAAATCTGAAAAGATTCTTGAGGTGTTTGTGTTTACAAGGGGACAGGTAGCAGCACAGCTCTGCTTGGGTTACAGGCAGCCAGTTGGTGCAGGGGCTGGGGTCACACAAGGCAGGGTTCACAATCTGCTGGGGCTGTCTGTGCCGCAGCCAATCAGGCTTCTGGGTCCCTGTCAACAGAAGGGAGGGTTCTCGGTGTCACTGACAGGACTGGACATACACTCACAGCTGCCTCTTCCCTCCCCCCAGTGTGTGGGAGACCGAAATCACCAGTCAGCCCTGTCCAGCGCATCATTGGGGGCTTCATGGCGGCCCGGAACAGCTTCCCGTGGCAAGTGAAATTGGTGACTAGGCGGAACCGCATTGCAGGCGCCACATTGATCAGCGACCGATGGCTGCTGACCACAAGCAAGAACCTCCAGCTGAACCACACTGCTGAGGCCCCTGCAGAGGAGGTTGCACCCACGCTGCAGCTCTTCCTGGGTGATGGGAGGCCAGCTGGCCCTGTGGACCGGGTCGTTCTGCACCCCGACTTCCCTGGGGAGGTGGACCTGGCCCTGTTGCGGCTCCAGCACAGGGTGCCTATTGGGGAGGCCGTGATGCCCATCTGCCTGCCCAAGAGGGACTATGTCAGGCCGGGGCGTGTGGGCTTCATCGCTGGCTGGGGCCGCAATGTCTTCTTGGCCCACCCAGAGTACCTGCGCTATGTCCAGCTCCCCGTGGCTGACAGTGGGAACTGCACAGCCTACTATGCGGCCCATGACCCCCTTGGCCCTCCTCCCGTGCTGGGCAAGCGCACCTTCTGCGTCGGCATGAGTGAGTTGCAAGAGAACACCTGCTACGGGGATGCAGGGGGTGCCTTCGCCGTGCAGGACCCCAAGGATGAGGCCTGGTATGCAGCTGGCATCCTCAGTTTCGACAAGACTTGTGCCTACTTCAAGTTCTCTGTCTATGTGCGGCTCCTCAGTGTGACTGACTGGATATGGGAGAGCCTGGCTACAGCCTGAGTGGAACTGGGAGGCTTCCCCCTTCTTACTTTGCTATCCTGGACCACATAGCACAGCATCTCCTCCTTGAGTCACTCAGACTCCTGCCTCTCTCCCCCCCCTCCCCCACAGTTTACCTAGCAGGAGTGTGGTTCTCCTGCCTTTTGGGTTACCTGAATCTGGCCAGTCTCTCATTAAATGTCTTTGTAACCAATTTTTGTCTCTCTAACTTGTTACTGACTGACTGATCTCAACCCCAGTCTTGTCTGAAAGGAAAGGTGAGAAGCAGGGCTTGTGGTTGTGTTTTGGATAAGGGCTTGGCCTGGGGAGTGTGGTTAATCCCAGTGTGGCCCACGGCCCAAGGGCAGACTGCTGCCTGGAAGAAAAGCACGACCTCGGCT
This sequence comes from Tiliqua scincoides, assembly GCF_035046505.1. Lineage (NCBI taxonomy): Eukaryota > Metazoa > Chordata > Lepidosauria > Squamata > Scincidae > Tiliqua > Tiliqua scincoides. The sequence goes on from NC_089829.1 coordinate 21,799,360, forward strand.
TGTTACGTGAAAATCCCCTTTTTCCCTTCCAAGTTGTGATTTTTACTAAAAGGCAGGCCTAAAACGTCTCTTTCAGGCCACAAAAGGAGTCAAATCTTAAACTCACTCATTTCTCATGTTGTTTGTCAGTCTGGGGAGACTCATTTCCTCTAGAGACACTGGAAATGTCTTTATTGTTTAAGTCAATCACTGAATATGCAAACACCTTAAAGAAGGAGGACTTTGGCAGCAAAGTCTACCACCTATTGTTAATTAAATCACAACCATTAAAGCCACCTCCAGACTCAAATCCAGTAGCAACAGGAAGTAAGCTACTCCCCCTCCCCCAGAGTCAAGCTTTGCTGATAACTGAGTTCTGGACCCTTCCACCTTTTCATCACATACTCCATGTGTACCATTGTGTGTTACCGAGCATGCCCACAGCTCTGGGATACTTCCGGTCAGTTTAGATTGACTTCCAGGTCAGACAACTCTTATAAGAGAGAACGCAGAGCTCAGGTCTCTCTCTCTCTCTCTGACTGCCCACCTGTTAGAGGGGCCATACACAGGACTCTCTTCATCCAACTGCTCCCCCCCCCACAGGTAAATATATCGTGCGTCTAAACTTCCCCCCCTCTTCTTCCCTACCTATCCCTCCCTTATCCCCCATCTTTAGTCAGCAACTGAGTTTAGCAGATTAAGGAACCCCTAAAATACCTTCCTACACCCTAACCATTTCTGTTTCCTTTTCGGATGCACCCCAAATACATAGCACATGCATCCACCACGAGTTAGGTACACCAGACAAGTATATACTTATCGATTCTCCATGTGTATTATGTTACCTTTGTGTGTTTTTGCAATAAAAATATAATCCTTTGATTGAAAGTTACCTTCCTCCCAGTCTCCTCATTAAGCTAAACAAAGGAATTTCTTTGCTCTACGCTGTCTTGTATCCAGCCTATGGTCCCAAAAGTTTCCAGAAGGCTAATATAAATAATTCCCCTAAACAAAACAGCCTTTTTGGTAACATTATTATTGGTGGAGAAAGCTGGGCAGGCATGTGTTGGTGATGCCAGTGTGACAGAGCTAACACAGGATCAGACAGTAGTTCTGCAAAGATCCTTTTGGAGATGCTAGGAAAAACCTTGCTGAATGTTAAAGGAAAAAGCATAGGGAGTAGGAACATAGATTTGAGAAACGCTAGACTCACAGATTTGTGATTTTTGGAGTTGGGTGCAGTACCTGCATGCAGACCAGGAAAATTTTACACCCATGGCTCTGGTTACAGTCTGCAAGAAACAGTACTCACTTTTTGCTCTTGATCCTGCTAAAAGGAGTCAGCTGTTTGCTCCTTATGAGTAAGCAAGCCTCAATAAAAAATTCCTTCCCAGTGAGCTTTTAACTGAAGCAATTAGCAAGCACAATATATGAGAGGGGAAAAAAAAACAAAACCATGAAAATGAATGAAGCAGAATCTAAAGAAACCCAGAACTTGTACACAAGTTCAGGAGTTAATTGTATAGAGAAATGGTTAGGAAAAAAAGGACAGAATCCATGGAAATTTGGCTGCTTTGAAAGCAATGATATTTGTGGAAAAATAGTCGATCTTTGTGAAGAATTCAAAAAGAAATACAGACCAAGAGGGGCTAAGAAGGATGCAGTTTTTGCTCATGCTTTGTGGAATGGTATTTTGACCTTCCAGAAAAGCATAGAAATAAAAGATGCCCAGATAGCAGACAAAGAGGCTAGGATAACTGATCTGAACAGGCAGTTACAACATTTCACAAATGAACATGAAGAGAATAGTAAACTAAAAGAGGATCTAGAACAAACCAGAAATTTAGTGTTAAAACTCATGACCCAGGCCCAACAAAACAAACAGTCTGTAAGCCACATGAGTTGCCAGAAGGAAATACAGCAAGTAAAAAAGGCTCTAAATTCAGTATACGGGAATGGAGCCAAAGAAATATTGGAATCAGAGCAAACTTTGCCCTCTGATGCAGTACCTGCATCTCCATTTAACCCTCAATGGGAAGGAGGGACACAGTGCCCAGTTGATCCCGTTACCACAAAGGAGATAGTGGCTAATAATAACGTTACCACGGAACTAGTATATGCTCCATGGAAACCTTCAGAACTAGAAGCTGTTGCCAGAGAACTAGGCACTTTATCAAGAAGCAACTGCCTTGACTGGATGTTCAAAGTTCACAGGCGCTATCCCCATTTAACTGGTGTAGACCTCACTCCCCTAGCACAAAAATGTGCACAGGGTCAAGACAGTGTAGCTCTGGACAGTCTTGTGGCTGCTCAGGACCTACATGGTTTAGAAATGCTCCCTTGGATGAGGTTCGTCTGGTACACCTTGGTACCAGACACCTCAATGATAAAAATCTACTGTAACACTGAACAATATAAAAATGAGAGCCCAGCTGCTTTCTTAGAAAGAAAGAAATTAATGGCCCAGCTAGTTGGTGCAGTTCCTCAGGTAGGGGGCCAGTATGACTTCGATAGACCAGATTTCATATCTGGAGTTTATGATGCTTTAAATAAGCAAACTAAAATTCATCTTGGCCTAATCAATACGGCCCATCTGACCTACGCTAGACTGCAACTTAAGCTGGCTCAAGTATCTGAATTAATGAGAGTTACTGGAACGGGGTTTGCAACACATGAACAAGAGGAGATCCAAGAGGAACCAATCCAGGCAGTAGCCTTCTCTAATTACGACCCTTACTCCCCATATGAAAACGATAGTCAAAATTGGGAGAGAAATGGGAACCAGGATTTCAATCCATTTTACAGTCAGAATCAGGGTATAGAAATAGACAACTCCCCTGAAGAAAAGGAAATAGAGGAATATAAAGCTTACCTCAGGGAAATACTAGCAGAGAGTGAAGTCCCTGAAGAGCTTTGGGACAGAGCTACTCTGCAAGAGTTAATAGAATTAGCATCAGAATACAGTCCCAGAGCTCCTGAGCCTGTAGCAATGAGCTATAGCAATGAACCTGTAGCAACAGTTCAACAGGTAGAGCCATCTGCCTCAGAACCAGTTTTCCCCATGATGTTCTTCAGTGCTTGCACTTCCAAGCCCCCTCCTAGTAAAAATCAAGTTTTTTTGACTATTAATGGGAAAAAGATACGGGGACACATAGATTCTGGAGCCAGACTGACCTCAATTCATAGAAACTTAGTGAAAGAATGTCAGATTTTACCTGGAGAAACATATAAGGTAAAGCCTTATGAAAGTCCAGAGATTTTTGTACCTAAAGCAAAAGTGCATTTAGAATTTAAAGGATGGAAAGGTACACGTGTTGTGGCTGTACATTCAGACACGCCCACATCATTTCTTTTAGGACAAGATTTTTCTGATGTTTTGAACAGGCAGAAGTATAATAGGAAAGCTCCAGTAGGCAGAAGTCCATATGGACACATGGCTGCTAAAGCAGGAAGAGAGCAGTCTTCATTCATCTCTTCCATCAGCCAAGAAGAAATAACTTTCAAGCCTAGAATTAGGGAAAAAGGATCAGTTGGGAGTGGAAGATTTCCACTCCAAAGAAGACATTATCGTTGGAGAAAAGAATAAACCATGTGTGTGTAAAATGCATTTTAAAACCTATTAACATTTTTTCTTCTTTGATGCTAAAAGTTTAGATTATAGTGGCCTTTGGAACTCCCTGCCACTGTGCCAGCAACAAAAGTTTTACTAATAACTTTATGTTTCCTTGAAACTTTCTAGATCTTATGTAAGCAATGCAAGAAGCCAATGCATTGTTCCTAATGAAAAGAAAAGCAGGAGGAACCCTCCTAATCCTGTTGCCTCAGGGCATGCACAGAGTGCAAACTAGTAGCAATCTTTTGTTTTAATTGTTTTTTTGTTCCAGCAACTTAATGCAAGAAGCAAACAAAGCAAAACCTCTACTGCCTAATTTAGCAAAGGCTATCTTTTAGTTTTAACCCATTTTTTTTTGCTTCAACAGCAAGTAAGGACAAAGGAAAAGGAACGAGGACATGTCCTCCAAAGGACAAATGTCCTCCAAAGAACAAAAATTTACTTGAATCTCAAATTCCTTCACAGGAGCTAAGCAATGAGCCTATATGCTAATGAAGTGATTTCCTTTTATAGTACAAGTATTCTCAGGACAATTTATGTCGTTTATTTACAAATAACACCTCACTTTGCCTGTTGTATGTCACCCACAACAGACACTTTAACTGATGGACAGTGCAAGACTCAGAATGTTTATCAGCCCTTCTGATTCTCAGTCAAGTCCAGTTTATAGAGAAATTGGCTATCCAATGCTAATCTGGTACGCAGCACAAATTGGGTGATAATAAATTTCAAAATCAGTTTTTTCTTTTCTCTCTCTCTCTCTCTCTTCACAATCTCTATACACCTTATGCATGTAACCTGTATTCATGTAAATGTGATCCCAACAAGTCTACCTCATGTATTCTGTTCCAAGCAAGGCAGCCTGAGATGCAGTGAGCAGAAGGAGAATTTTTTGCATCAAGAAACATTTCTCTATGAACTCTATAGCTAAAACCAACAGATCTCCAAGCAAGAAAGAGTTATGGTTTTTCCTAAAGTTGTTTTTTTTTAATGTGTTTAACTCTTGGTACCCTCAGAAATCATGAATGCTCAGCATTATCTGGTGTACTTGATGTTTATTAGCTAGGCGGGGAAAGAAAAAGACACCTCAAGCATCCATCTGTGGACACAAGTTGAGCCACCTCACATCCCTGGAAACTCTGGCGCAAGACAAGAAACTCCCGTTTTCTGTTGGACTGTACCTCTCTTGGAAGCAGCATGGCTGTCAGAACAATCTGACTTTTCACTTGGCCTGTGGACTCTCTCTCAGTGAGACACCAAGGCAACAAGGTGACTGCACGCCATGGCGATCGCTCCAGATGAATAGGTCCAAGGTATGCAACGGGATCCACAACCTTCTTGAGTTCCAGCTGTGCCAGACGACACCCCTTCGAGGAAGACCACAACTTCGCCACCCTGATGCTGGTGACAAGCTGCTCTGTACCGCCCCACACACAAGGCACCATACTAATGAGCTGTGTTTGTCAGCATACATGATTTCTCAAGTACAAGAGATTTTATTATTGATGTTCACAAGATATGTTGTTGTTGTTGTTGTTGTTGTTTTGCTATAATTTTGTCTCAATGTGTTTTACTTAGTTTGATTTGGTGTGGGGCCATGAGACCACTCACGTGATCTCGGCCCCAAGGCGGGGAATCCTGTTACGTGAAAATCCCCTTTTTCCCTTCCAAGTTGTGATTTTTACTAAAAGGCAGGCCTAAAACGTCTCTTTCAGGCCACAAAAGGAGTCAAATCTTAAACTCACTCATTTCTCATGTTATTTGTCAGTCTGGGGAGACTCATTTCCTCTAGAGACACTGGAAATGTCTTTATTGTTTAAGTCAATCACTGAATATGCAAACACCTTAAAGAAGGAGGACTTTGGCAGCAAAGTCTACCACCTATTGTTAATTAAATCACAACCATTAAAGCCACCTCCAGACTCAAATCCAGTAGCAACAGGAAGTAAGCTACTCCCCCTCCCCCAGAGTCAAGCTTTGCTGATAACTGAGTTCTGGACCCTTCCACCTTTTCATCACATACTCCACGTGTACCATTGTGTGTTACTGAGCATGCCCACAGCTCTGGGATACTTCCGGTCAGTTTAGATTGACTTCCAGGTCAGACAACTCTTATAAGAGAGAACGCAGAGCTCAGGTCTCTCTCTCTCTCTGACTGCCCACCTGCTAGAGGGGCTATACACAGGACTCTCTTCATCCAACTGCTCCCCCCCCACAGGTAAATATATCGTGCGTCTAAACTTCCCCCCCTCTTCTTCCCTACCTATCCCTCCCTTATCCCCCATCTTTAGTCAGCAACTGAGTTTAGCAGATTAAGGAACCCCTAAAATACCTTCCTACACCCTAACCATTTCTGTTTCCTTTTCGGATGCACCCCATATACATAGCACATGCATCCACCACGAGTTAGGTACACCAGACAAGTATATACTTATCGATTCTCCATGTGTATTATGTTACCTTTGTGTGTTTTTGCAATAAAAATATAATCCTTTGATTGAAAGTTACCTTCCTCCCAGTCTCCTCATTAAGCTAAACAAGGGATTTCTTTGCTCTACGCTGTCTTGTATCCAGCCTATGGTCCCAAAAGTTTCCAGAAGGCTAATATAAATAGTTCCCCTAAACAAAACAGCCTTTTTGGTAACAGGTTGTCCCTGGCTGGGGGGTGCCTGCTGCTTCCTGGGCATTCATGGGAAGTGGGCCAGCTACAGCAAAGGACGGTGGGTGTAGAGCTGCCCCTGGTCCCGCCTGATGGAGAAACGGCTGGGGGTGTGTGCACGTGTTTGCATCAAATTGATGTGATCTCTAAGCAAGCAATTCTCATCTTTGCTTAAGACATTTAAAAAGCAGCCTCAGCACAAGGTTTTCAGCCAGCCTGCATGTCCACCTCACAAGGCTCTCACAAGTAAGAGAGTTCTCTCTACCTGTGTTACTATTACTACTACTTTTTTTTTCCATTGCCTTTTTTGTATAGTGAAAGTGGTTTACACAGGCAGGCTGCCCGTAACTGTTCCTTTTTTGAATAGGTTTTTACAGGTGTTGTTCTAGGAGAGAAACTCATAGCATCCTTCATTTCTCAAGCTGTTTCCCTTCATGGTATGATTGCTGCCCTGGCTGCATAGCTCTTGTGCTTCTACAGGCTGTACCCTCCTCTTAGTCAAGTTGCTAAGGGGGGGGGGCAAGAAGGCGGATGCCCCTCACGGGCACCTCCTGCGCATCATAGGTGTGGTGTCTGAAGAGCCAGTCCCTGCATCTACCCAGCCCAAGTGCCAGTGGCCAGAGAAGCACCACCAGGTTGAAGCGAGCAAGGGGCGCGACAGCTGTGCCGCCAAGCCCTGCCAGCCACAAGCAGTGAGCAGTGCAGCAACTGGCACCTCTGCCAATCGCGGACACCAGACGCTCACCCACACAGAGCTGGATGTCGCAGCAACCCCCTTTTCCTTGGGAGCTGCAGTGGTGGCAGTACCAGAGGCACCTGCAAAGTTCTGCTGGGAATCTGCCCAGGCTCCAGTCCCACCAAACGCGTGCAGCGAACGCCTTCCCAAGCACCGCAGGCAGGAGCAGAAGGGAAGACGCTCCCTGGGAGGAGGGCAGCCAAGCAGGCTTCTCTCCACAGTTCAGGCCTGAGTCACTGTGGGGACAGCTGGAAGGACCTACTTGTGGGGGTGGGGGCTGGGGTGATTCACCAGGGGAGCCTCAGCTGCACCATGCGCCGCCAAAGGCTCAAGCTGGGAGCCAGGCGAGGCGGGTGGTTTGGACCCAGGCAAGGCACTGACCGTGTGACCGGCCAGAAACTGATGATAAGAACAGCCCCACTGGATCAGGCCATAGGCCCATCTAGTCCAGCTTCCTGTATCTCACAGAGGCCCACCAAATGCCCCAGGGAGCACACCAGATAACAAGAGACCTCATCCTGGTGCCCTCCCCTACATCTGGCATTCTGACATAACCCATTTCTAAAATCAGGAGGTTGTGTATACACATCATGGCTTGTAACCCATAATGAATTTTTCCTCCAGAAACTTGTCCAATCCCCTTTTAAAGGCATCCAGGCTAGACACCATCACCACATCCTGTGGCAAGGAGTTCCACAGACCAACCACACGCTGAGTAAAGAAATATTTTCTTTTGTCTGTTCTAACTCTCCCAACACTCAATTTTAGTGGATGTCCCCTGGTTCTGGTGTTATGTGAGATGGTGATGTGAGTTATCATGATGGAAGAGGTGCCGGAATCCACAGGCAGGAGCCGGGCAAAGAGCACCTCGTCTGGCATCAGCGCAACTCGGGCTGGGGGCCCCTCGGAATGAGCCCCGCAGAGGCCAACCATCAGGCCGGCCTGTGCCTGTGCAGTGGCCCCCCGCAGGCACGCTGCCTTCTCAACCCCCTGCCGCTGCCCGCCGCCAACGGAAGCTCGCATCCCCCTCGGGCCCCCTGGAGCAGTTACGGGGACCCTGAGAACAGCCCACAGCACAGCTGAGCTCCCTTCCCGCCCTGCCGCCCGCTCAGAGCGCTGACTGAGGGCTCCTTCTCCCCGGCAGGGCTGCAATGGGACTTGCTTCCGAGGAGACGGGCACAGGCTCAGCTCCCAGGCAGCAGCGCCACCGCCGCTGTCCCGGGAGTGACTCCACTCGGCCCTGTGGCAGGCAGTTCCACCGGCAAACACCGTGTCGTCACTTCCTCCAGAAGAGGCAGACGCCGCTCCGTGTCAAGGACGTGCGATTTAGAGAGAGACCCGGGGACAGTCTAGCGCCGCACGTCTATGGCTCTTTCGGCCGTAAGCGGGGAACCGTCCCCCTAGCAGCCGTCAAGACCGCCCATCCGGCCAAGACAGTCCAGTGGAAACCATAGACGCCGGCTAGTCCTAGAAGGACCACTCCGGTGTCCGAGGCGGTACATCCGGTCCGCTTGGCGGCGATACATCCCTCCCTCCCCCCCCCAGGAAAGGGGGATCGGAGTGCCTAGAAGGTGCGCAGGGGGAGCAGGAAACGAGAGGCCGCTTACGTAGCCTGCTGGAAGTCCCGCCTCAGGTTGCATCGGCTTTGCCCTCGATGGTGCGGGCGGGCGGCTAGAGCGGTGGCCCCCTTCGCGGGGCATTGTGGGACGGGTAATGGCTGCGCCCGGCGAGCCGAGGGTCGGGCCTTGAAGCGGGAGCCGCAGCTTCTGCCCGGGTGAGCCGTCCAGGCCCGCGAAACAGACCAGGCCGTGGGGGGGGGGGCTGCCAGACCCCTTCTCCTCCCCCCGGCTGTCATGTGGCAGCGAGCTCTGCAGGCCGGTGGTGCCTGAGCCGGCAGGGAACTTCGCTGGCCTCCCCGCCGCCTCCCCCGGGCCAGCAGGGAGGGCCGCCCTCCCCCCTCCCGGTCTGTGGCCTGGCTCTGCCTCAGTGGCCTTACCGTGGGGTGCCTGCCTGGGCGGGCAGGACCCCTCGTGCCCAGCCCGGGCTCTGGAGGCCTGGCTAAGGCTCCTGCAACTCTCCTCTTCCGCAGGCAGCCGCGATGGGCGAGGCCCTGGAGGAGGCCTCGCTGCACCGCCTGGAGGGGGCGGCCCCGGAGACGCAGGTCGGGGGCCTGATCATCAAGAAGAGGAGCGCAGCGGAGGAGCAGCACGTCTTCAAGATCCCTGCGCCCCGCACCTCCCTGCTGGGCCTCGACCTGCTGGCGCTGCAGAAGCGCCGGGAGCGGGAGGAGAAGGACGGCAGCCCCGAGGACAGGAAGAGGTCCCGGGTCTCCTCCTACAGGGACTGGGCTGAGGGCAGGGACGACGCGGTCGGTGGCGAGGATGAGGATGGAGATGCGGCAGGGCGCGGCAGCCGGAAGGACAGGTGGGGGGTTGCGGCTGGGGGAGCTGGGGCCGTTCAGGTGGGCCGGGTGGGGGTTGAGCAGGGTGGGCTGGTTGGAGAAACACAGTGGAGGCCTTTGTCAGGGGCTCCCTGCACAGCAGCCTCTGTCTGCAGAGAGTGGGGGAGGAGGAGTGGGGCACATGGGGAGGCTCTGAGGAGGGAAGCCAGGAGAGTGTTTGAGCTGCCTTGAGCGTTCTTGCTGTGGCCAAGCCCGTTCCCCTCCCCTCAGGCATTATCGCTCAGCGCGGGTGGAGACGCCGTCCCACACCGGAGGAGTCAGCAAGGAGTTCTGGGAGCGCAGCCGGCAGCGGGAACGGGAGCGCCGGGAGCAGGGGGTCTATGCCTCCTCCAAGGAGGAGAGAGAGCGCAAGAAGGACCACGGGCGGGAGAGGGACCGAGGTGAGTTCCACCCCTGGCTTGATGTGGCTTCTTCTGCCCTGGAATGGAGGTGTGGCTGATGCTTCACTTGTGTTTTCTCTGTCTTGTAGAAGAAGGAGAGAGGAGTCGCCGCAGTAGTCGGTCTGAGCGGGACGGCTCCTCAGAGAGGAGCAGTAGCCGGAGGAATGAACCAGAAAGCCCTCGGCACCGGCCCAAAGGTACCCTCTTCTCCACCTTCCTATGTGGGAAGACAGGAGCGGGTTTGCAGTGCTGCCTGCTCTGCTTACCTAGTCGTTTCTTGTGCAAAAGTAGCTTGTAGTGATTCTTTCATGTTTGAACACTGGTAGTGGTTTTCTGGATATGCTGCTGATCAGGGTGTGATAGGAGGGTCGCCCTGAAGGTCTGTCTCTGCTTTGTGCCCAGATGCAGCGACACCGTCTCGCTCAAGCTGGGAAGAAGAGGATGGTGGTTATAGTAGCTCACGCCGCTCCCAGTGGGAGTCTCCCTCTCCCACTCCTTCCCACCGGGACTCTGAACGAAGTCACCGGGGGTCAGCTCCCCGTGACAGTGATAAGCGGGACCGTGATCGGTAAGGAGATGGTCCTTGGGCATGGGCCAGGCATTTCTGTAACAGATTAAGGGAGTCAGGCAGGCTGAAGTGGGTGTGGTGGTAAAATGGGATTTGAGCAATTGGTGTTGCTGCCACTTGTCGGGGCTTCTGGGAAGTGCTTGCCTATTGCCTTTCTCCTGGCTCCACTTTGCAGATCTGTTAGGAGCAGATATGCAGAGGAGACTCCATTGCCGACTCCTTCGTACAAGTACAACGAGTGGGCTGACAGTCCTAGGCACTCGGGTGCAACACCGTGGCTCTCCAGGGGCAGAGGTAAGAACCTGGGGGGGGAGTTGTGCAATCCGCAGCCAGAGCTGGTGCTTCAAGTGGCTTTCCTTCTCCAGGGAGGCGTGAAGGTGGCGAGGGTGGCATTGCTTTTGATTCGGAGGAGGAGCGGCAGCAGTGGGAGGACGATCAGAGGGTGAGTATGGCTTTCTGCTTGAGGCAGCTAGTTCTGTGAGGCCAGACGGAACCTGCCTCCCCCCCCCCCACGCAACTGCATTGCACACTGTATGGTACAGAGAGTACCACAAGGAAGATAAAGCAACCTTTGGGGGGGTCAGAGTTACCTGAGTGGACAGCACTGGTTTTGCGTCTACCTCTGAGTGACACGGAAGAAGATTTCTCAGGGAGTAACTGCGACTTGGGTTGGCTTGTCTGAATGAATGGTGTTTGCTGGCACTGCCAGGTGAGGCTTTTCAACTCCTTGGAGGCTGCTGGCCTGTGGGACTGCCTCGCGAAATGGGAAGCCATGGGAGACCGTCCTTTGAGGAGGTTGGGTTTCAACCTAGTAGGGCTGTTGTTGCCTGACTAGAGGCGGTCATTCTTGAACCCACCCCAGGGGTCTCATTTGCAAAGGTCCTGGTGGTTGCCCCAGAGCAGACATGAGATACAAATACTCACACAGTCAGCCCATGTCTTACACACACTCTTCTTGTGCAAATTCAAGAATACACCACCACCACTCCCCTCAAAAATAAAAGACTGAAAAAAAACAGTTTGAACAGTGCTGGTGATTCTGCCCCACCCACTTGGCATATGCTCCAGTAAAAGAACAAAGCCCTACAGTTTCAGTTCCTGCTTGTTTTTTTATGCTGTGATTTTATGTATTTGTCTTTATTTTTCACAATTGTATAGCTCTTTTTCTAGGGAGCTCAGAGTGGTCCTCACAACAACTCTGTGAGAGAGAGTGGCTGACCCAAGGTCACCCAGGAAGTTTTGTGGCTGAGCAGGGATTTGAACCTGGATCTTCCAGGTTCAACACCTGAACTACTACACCATCCTGACTTTCATTTAAGTTGTTAAAGGAACAGTATGTATTCTTGGATTCAAGGTAGCTTGGATTACAGTTGTGCCTTGGTATCCACAGTGTTTCTGTTACCAGAACCCCCTGGATAATCAAATTTGTGAGTCAGGGCACGTTAAACTCTCTGAACGTGACTGGAGCTGTGCTGCAGCCTCCACCCGGACCCCATGGGCTTGGAACCTGCAGTTCGGTAAAACCACAGGTTCCAAGTTTGTGGGGAAGGAGGTGCGATCTGTAGATGCAGTTTTGACTTTATGCACTAACTCTTGCATGAGATGTGGGCTGAGTATATTGTGGAGGCTTTGTTTTGATTTCAAAGGGTGTGGTGTTGATTCTGCAAGTGTTGCCAATTAGGGCTTGTGTGAATTGGCCAGTTTTGTCCCCACTCACTTTCCCATCCTCTAGCGCAGCTCGACTTTGAAGGTGGGAGTTCTGCCATGCGGGGATTTCTTTGGTTATCCATCTCCTGTAGACTGTTCTCTCTGGCTTTTTTTAAACTGGTTTTGCTGCCTCCTCTTGAATGCCATCAGTTGGCCAGTCTGATGTTTTTGTCCTCCTTCCTGGGATGGTTTAGTCTTCCTGTTTGACTGGCTGCTTCTCACCACTTTCCGTTCCGTGTCTCTGGTGGGTCTTGGCACCACAATGTTGTGGTCATAGAGCATGTGCAGGGTCTCTACCAAAGAGTTAGGGCCTGCTGGCTGTTCTGGAGCCTGCCTCTGCTCTTGAAGCTGACCCTCGTCTGACTTCAACCATAGCAGTATCTTTGGCTGCTTCAGCCATGCTCTTGGGTATGTGCTAACCTGTGCGCAAGCATGTGCTGCAGCGGTCATCCATCCTCTTTTCAGAATTGGAGACCGAGACACCTGGTAAGATGTGCAGGTGGGCTGGCAAGAGGGAGTTGCTTGCAGGGTGTGGGTCTTCCTGGGACTGGCAGGTTGAGTGACTCCCTGGAGTGGCTACTGCTATCTGTTGTTGCCCTCGCATTTTGGATGCTCTTTCCCAACTTGCCGCTTCCCCCCAGTGGAGATCAGAGTAGATGTGTCCAGCTGGCTCTCTTGGCCTTTCTCCCCAGCAAGCTGACCGGGACTGGTACATGATGGACGAAGGCTACGACGAGTTCCACAACCCACTGGCCTCCTCATCAGAGGAGTATGTCAGGAAGCGGGAGCAGCACCTGCAGAAGCAGAGACAGAAACGCATCTCGGCTCAGCGCAGGCAGATCAATGAGGTGCGTGTGAGGGGAGGGAGTGGCACCATGGACACAGGTCTAGGGGGAAATGCAGGCGCCAGCCTGGGGGTTGGGAGGCTGGTGTGCTGCTCGGCTCCTATGGCCACAGGAGCTCCTGGGTTGGTTGGCCTCAGCAGCATGCCCTTGCCCGATCTTCTGCTTGGCAGGACAACGAGCGCTGGGAGACGAACCGCATGCTGACGAGTGGTGTGGTGCACCGGCTGGAGGTGGATGAAGACTTTGAGGAGGACAGTGCTGCCAGAGTGCACCTCCTGGTCCACAACTTGGTGCCCCCCTTCCTGGATGGGCGCATTGTCTTCACTAAGCAGGTGAGTGGTGCTCTCAGAGTACCTCTGGGACTGTTTCCCCTCATATATAATCCTGCACCTCTCCTACAATCAGACAGGGCCTGCTGAGGATACCGCTGCCATCAGAAGCTGGGGGTGGTTTCTGGAGGAGTGTACAAACATACCTATCTTGCTTGGCATTTGAGGGGGGAGGGAACTCTTAGGGACCCCTTTTTAAACTAATACCTATGGGTCTTTGTTGCTGTTTTATGTGTTGTTTTTACATTTTTGGTCATGTCTGTATTATTATTATTATTATTATTTATTAACAGGTACTTAAGGACCAGCTTTCTGGCCATTAGATTGCTCTTTTAGCTTTATTCAACACAGTTTACATGGGCAGGCTTTCTCTAAACCCCCAAAGGGGTGTTTACAATGAACAGAGAAGTTCTGTCTTTTAAGAACTGACTACATTCCAGGTGGATCTTCTCACAGTCTGGTCACATTCTGGCTGCCATCTCCTCCCACACAGATAAAGAGCTTCTGAGCTGGTTTCTTTGGCTCTCACCCAAAAGAGCTCTGCTCAGCTTGTCAGGGTCTTGCCACTTCCGGGGCTTCTGCTGATCTTGAACAGACAACCTTTAGATGATATTTTGGAGCATAATGGCAGCTCTATAGACCAGACCTCCTGCCTTTACCAATAATAAACAGTTATTGTTTTAATTGCTTTAAATGTTTTTACTTAAATGTTTTGTTGTGTTTTGTTGTATTTTGTTATGTGTTGGGAAATGTGTTGAGTGCTGGAAAAGTGGTATAGAGGCAAGAGTAGGCTGAGGGTCAGTCTTTCTCCTTTCCCTCCAGCCAGAGCCTGTCATCCCTGTCAAGGATGCCACTTCAGACTTGGCCCTCATTGCCCGCAAAGGTAGCCAGCTGGTCCGGAAGCACCGGGAGCAGAAGGAGCGCAAGAAGGTGTGTGTGTGGGGGGGGGGGGGCGCTTTTCAGTGCAGGCTGTTGCAGGCCTGAGGGTTGGCCTGTCAGGTCTGCGAATGGGGAGCAACCACCTTGCACTGCTGGGTAGCAAGAGGCCAGCCTGGTTAGGGGCTCAGCTTGGAAAGATGGGCTCATGTAGGGGGTGGAGCAGCCTGTCTCCCTCCCTCCAGTGACTGACTCATGGGCACCTGTGTGTGGCTCCTTCTCTGCTAGGCCCAGCACAAGCACTGGGAGTTGGCAGGTACCAAACTGGGGAACATCATGGGCATCAAGAAGGAAGAGGAGGAGGACGGGCCTCACCAAGTCTTGGCAGAGGATGGGACCGTGGATTACAGGTAGGGGCTGGGCTGGTGCCTGAGTGGGACCCCTGAGGGGCCCTGCTAGGAAGGTGGTGCCTGAATTCTTCACCTCCTCTCAGGACAGAGCAGAAGTTTGCTGATCACATGAAGGAGAAGAGCGAGGCCAGCAGTGAGTTTGCCAAGAAGAAGTCCATTGTGGAGCAAAGGCAATACCTGCCTATCTTTGCTGTGCAGCAGGATCTCCTGACTGTCATCAGGTACCTGCCCAATTAAATCTCCTTTCTGCCTAGCCTCAGCCCTGACCCCTGACTCTACCCTGAGGGGCTGAGGCAGGCCATGGGAGTGACGGGCACTGCCTTCCCCCAGGGACAACAGTATCGTGATTGTGGTGGGGGAGACAGGCAGTGGCAAGACCACACAGCTGACGCAGTACCTGCATGAGGACAGCTACACAGACTACGGAATGATTGGCTGCACGCAACCACGCCGAGTGGCAGCCATGTCGGTGGCCAAGCGGGTCAGCGAGGAGATGGGTGTGAGCCTCGGCGAGGAGGTGAGGGCAGCGAAAGGCGTGGGGAGGGTCCTTGTGTGGAGGCAGGGGTACTGTCTTGCCACAATTGGGTGACACAAGGCTGGTCTCCTTGGAGGCTGCTCTGATTAATGTCCTGCCTCTGCATATGCTGGCGGCCCATTCCGAGGTGCCAGCTGCAGGTCTTGTTGGTGAGGAGACCTGTGCTGGAAGAGGGGCAGGAATGCCTTTTGGTGTTCTTTCCAGCTCCTTTTTCCTGAGTCTCTGTCCCTGTGGGGGCCCAGTATCTGCCCTCCTTTACTTTTCAGGCTGGGAAGCCTACCACAAGCAATGGGTAGCATATGTTGGGTGGAGGGGGAAGTACAGGTTTTGAGTAGAAATGGGCTGCACTAGGCTGAGCTTGGCTGTGACATGCTTGTGGGACATCCAGCCCCCCTCTTCTAGGGCAGCGCCAAGCACCGGCTCCTCAAAGGCTTCCATGGATGCAGCTGCAGGGGCTCGGACCCCCTGAGCTGGGATGCAGACAGACAGCCAGGCCTGGATTGCTGCATGCTCTACCCTGCATGCTGTGTGTGTTTTGTGATGCTAGCTGTCTGCTGCTGAGCTCCTCTGTCTGCCTATCTTGATCTTCCTCTGTCCCCTCCTAGGTGGGCTATGCAATCCGCTTTGAGGACTGCACTTCGGAGAACACGGTGATCAAGTACATGACGGATGGTATCTTGCTGCGTGAGTCCCTGCGCGAGGCTGACCTTGACCACTACAGTGCCATCATCATGGACGAGGCGCATGAGCGCTCCCTCAACACCGACGTCCTCTTTGGCCTCCTGCGGGAGGTCAGTGCTGGTGTGGCAGACCCTACTGTGGGCGGCTTCCCTTGTGTACTGCTTGCTGGTGGCAGGGATGGTGGCGGGGTTGGGCTGGACTACTTCCAACTCTGCAGGGGTGTGAAAAGCCCCACTAGTGCTTTGCCTCTGAAAAGGTGTCCCTGTACTCTGCAGTACTCTGTCTGCCCCCCTGGGCACAAAGGACAGTCCTGGTGCTGAGCTGGGGGGGCCCTGCCACCCATTTTTGCTGCCCCAGAAGACCAGCTGAGCCTCCTGCTTGGCTGACAAAGAGTTTGCCCCCCAAAATTTTAAAACTGACAAAAGACAGGTGTGTGTGTGGGGGGGGGGGATTCTCTTAGTAGACAGCCCAAATGAAGATCCCCCAGGTTGCTCCGGTCTCTGATGCTTCAGCTTTCTGTGGAATTGGTGTGGCTGGAGTTGCCTCTTCTCCTGGGCTCTGCTGTTGCTGTGGTTCCTCTCAGGATGCTGGCGTGACTCATGGAGGCCGGAGGGGAATTGGCAGCTCCATTAGCTAGCAAGGCGCTGACAGGGGATTGAGTACCCGCAGGCTGCACGTAGGTTGGTGGTCTCAGCTGTGTCCCCTGACCAGTGTGGTACCCACTGAAGCGGCTCCTTGGAGGAATGGCCCGAAAGGGGCTCCTGCCAGCCTTCTCCTCTCCGCACAACTTCGGTTAGGCAAGCTGGGCGGAATACTCTGAGTTGTGTCCCGTCCCGGTATCTTGTGCTTGGAGGCTGCATCTTGCTCAGACCGATGAGAAATACCTGGATGCTCAATGACCCACTGTGGGGCTTCCAAGAAATCTTATCCTGTACCCAGTGTGAGGAGTCCTGTTCTTTTGGGTCTGTGAGGGCAAGTGGTCCAAGGGAGAAGGGGCACTAGCCTGTCACTTTCCTGGCTTCTGTGCAGCCACGTGGCCAACACTTGTGGCAGTGGCTGGAAACAGGACTCCAGTGTGCTGCACTATGCAACAGGAAGGGGGATTTGTGGGGGGCCTCTGCATGGACAAGGGGAGAGCTTTGAAATGGGCACCCGTGTGAGAACCCAGAAGTTGCAATGTGTGGGGACCAACCAGAATGATGCAGCAAGTGATCTGTCCAGAATCCTTTGCCAGGCTGCATGTGGGGGGGGGGGGAGGGGGAGGGAGAAGATGGCTGGGCATGCTGCAGTAGCCCCTGCCCCCAAGCCTGTGGTTCTTGTGGTCTTTAGGTGGATGATGGAAGAAACAAGGCAGAACTGTTTGGGTCAACCTCACAGGGTGTCGGCAGGCTCTCGGTTTGCACCCAGTAGCACTAGGGACTGTGGTACTTTGTTCAGGGTCTCTTCTTCCCTTTGAGGGGAGTGTGTGGAGCCATGTGGGGGCTGGCGGGGCTGGAGTTCCAGCTGCATGACCGCAAAGTGTTGAGGGGACACTGACTATGTCTAGCTGCGCCCACCCACCTCCTTTTGCTTTGCACCAGGCTTTTGTCCAGCTTGGAGAGTTCAAATACTCCTCTTAGCTTCCGGGTCTTTTTGGTTCATTCTAAGAAAAGGCATGTCTTCCAGACGGGGCAATTCTGTGGTCCTGTCCTGTGCCTCTGAGGAGTCATGTGAGTTTCCCGCCTGCTTCTGTGGCAGTCACTGTGCTCTCACTTTGCTCCCAGGTGGTCGCCCGTCGCTCAGACCTGAAGCTGATTGTGACTTCGGCCACCATGGATGCCGAAAAGTTTGCTGCTTTCTTTGGGAATGTGCCCATTTTCCACATCCCAGGACGCACCTTCCCTGTTGATGTCCTCTTCAGTAAGGTACAGGGAGGGGTATCTCCTGGTAGCCTTGGGCTTGGTGGAGGGGTTGCTTGGTGTTTAGGAGGGTGACCGGAGCCCCTTCTTCCTCCTAGACCCCGCAGGAGGATTATGTGGAGGCAGCTGTGAAGCAGGCCCTGCAGGTGCACCTCTCCAGTGCCCCAGGAGACATCCTCATCTTCATGCCTGGCCAAGAAGACATTGAGGTAAGACCTTTGGAGGGAGCCCCAACCCTCCCACCTTGCTCCTCCGCATGCTTTCACAACTCCCTTGTGCCTCTTGTTGCAGGTCACCTCAGAGCAGATTGTGGAGCACTTGGAGGAGCTGGAGAATGCGCCTGCCCTGGCTGTGCTGCCCATCTACTCTCAGTTGCCCTCTGACCTGCAGGCCAAGATCTTCCAGAAGGTGCAGAGTGTGTGCGTGCGTGTGTGTGTGTGTGAGGGAGGCCGCCTGAGCTGCTATTCCAGCCTGCAGCAGGTCCAGCAGGTAACTGGATATCTCTATCCAGTTACTACTAAGGAGCAAGCAGGAAGGAGGTGGGGGGGAGGGTCGCCCACTGCCCCTGCTGCTTATTGAGACGTTGGGCTTCTACACTGAAGCAGCATGAGGGAGGCTTGGGTAGGAGTCGTGGCTGTTTGCATTCTGACAGGGCTACCAGTTGGTTCCTAGCTGTGAAGGAGTGTTGGAGCTAGGAGGGAGGGCTCTTGGGTCTGTGAGGTGTCACCCCTTCCCCTGGTGGCTGTATTCCTTCCCTCGCTCAGCCAGTTGTCAGTCCCAACTCTTTGGTCTGGGTTGGATGCATGTTGGACCAGGCCCGAGGGAGCACAGAGCAGGAGCACCACTGTTCCCCAAGCCTTATCCTTCCAGGAAATCATGGGGGGGGGGAGGGTGTACTGGAGCAGGCTGTGAAGGTGGGCAGAATTGTGATGGGAGCCTGGCAGGCAGAAGGCGTTGGGAACCTGAGTTTTGTTGGTGGATGAGGAAGAAGGGCTGCAACGTGGCTTTAGGCTGGTGTTGGGGGGGGAAGGAGTGGAGACTTGGGCCTGGAGGGTGCTGCCTGGGTGGGGGACATCAGCAGTCCATGTGGTTGGGCTGAAGTGAGGGAGGCCAAACTGTTGGGGCCTGCAACATCTGTCTCCTAGCACTCTCTGGGGTGGAGGTGTGGGGATGTCCCTAGCTGGGTGGTTGTGTCCTGAAAGCCCAAATGGGATTCAGGTTGTGGGAGCAACCCCCTGAGCCCTTCATTCGTTGCAGGCCCCGGACGGTGTAAGGAAGTGCATTGTAGCTACGAACATTGCGGAGACCTCACTTACTGTTGATGGGATCATGTTTGTGATTGATTCGGGCTACTGTAAGCTGAAGGTAAGGGGAAGTAACATGCAGAGGGTCTGGGGGGCAGCTGGCCTAGTGGTGAGGCCGGCTCTGGCTGATGCCATTTCTCCTGCATGCCAGGTCTTCAGTCCACGAATTGGCATGGATGCCTTGCAGATCTATCCCATCAGCCAGGCCAACGCCAACCAGCGGTCGGGCCGAGCTGGGAGGACAGGCCCAGGTCAGTGTTTCAGGTAGGATAAGAGTCAATGTGATCCTTCCGGGGGGGGGGGGGAGGAGCTGAGTGAGGGCATTTTGTGGGCGGAGGGGGGGCTTGAGGCAGCAGCACCAGGGAGGCGACCACCTGCCCGTGTGCTGCTGCTGCTGCCCTGTTTCTCCTGGCTGCTGCAGAAAAGGTGTCTGTAGCATCTTTCTTTCCCTCTTTCGGCCTTGGGGGCAGGCTGTATACCCAGAGCGCGTACAAGAACGAACTGCTCACCACCACTGTGCCAGAGATCCAGCGGACTAATCTGGCCAACGTGGTGCTTCTGCTCAAGTCGTTGGGTGTGCAGGACCTCCTGCAGTTCCACTTCATGGATCCCCCTCCGGAGGACAATATGCTCAACTCCATGTACCAGCTGTGGATCCTGGGGGCCCTGGACAATACAGGTAGTGGGATGCCACTGCCTGGTGGGGTGGGAGACAGCAGTATCTGGCTGGGAGTCCTGATGATGCTGCCCCACTCTGCAGGGGGCTTGACATCCACAGGGCGCCTGATGGTAGAATTCCCCCTTGACCCGGCCCTCTCCAAGATGCTGATTGTCTCCTGTGACATGGGCTGCAGCTCAGAAATCCTGCTCATCGTCTCCATGCTCTCGGTCCCAGCCATCTTCTACCGGCCCAAGGTATAGCAAGCTCCACAGTGGGAGGGGTGGGGCTCGCGCTGGGCTATGCCCCTTCACTCCCCCTTCCTGCATCCCACAGGGCCGGGAGGAGGAGAGCGACCAGGTGCGGGAGAAGTTTGCTGTCCCAGAGAGCGATCACCTTACCTACCTGAATGTCTACCTGCAGTGGAACAACAACAGCTACTCCACACTGTGGTGCAATGAACATTTCATCCATGCCAAGGCCATGAGAAAGGTGCCTGCCTGGGGCTGCTATAGGATCTGGCCAGAGTGGGAGGGGTGCCTGGGCCCCCCAGCCTGGCAGCTGCTCCTGTTGTTTCCGCTCCTTTCCAGGTGCGGGAGGTGCGGGCCCAGCTGAAGGACATCATGGTGCAGCAGCGTATGAGTCTGGCATCCTGTGGCACTGACTGGGATGTGGTCCGCAAGTGTATTTGTGCCGCCTACTTCCATCAGGCTGCCAAACTGAAGGTGAGGGAGAGCTGCAGGCGGGAAGGATTTTGGAACACTCTCTAAGGCCAGGGATGGAAAGAGGGGGGGTCTTTTCCATATTGGCAAGCGCAGTTCCCTTCTGACCTCTGTCATGCTCCAGTCCCAATCCCTGTGCAGGAGTGGAACCCTGGCCTCAAGATACATTGCTCAGCCCAGGCCGCAAAATGTAGGATTCCCCTTCCCTGGAGTTGGCTGCTGCAAGAAGCAACCCTGGAACTGCAGGCCCACCTCCTGCCAAGGGCTTCAGGCTTATTCTCCCACTCTGTTCCAGCCTGCAGCCCACCACTTGAGTCCTGCAGCAGTCCTCCAGGAAGCTGCTGAGCCACTGGGGCCTGGCTTCTGCCTCACAGAGATAGCAAGAACCCCCTTTCCTGCTTTGGGAACTTGGAACATCCTTCAGTACCTGTTGCTCACCTGGGCTTTCCTGGCCTTGCTGTCTGCTGGGCTACTGTCTCCTCAACCCCGTCCTGGCTAGTGTGGTGTGTGCACAGATGTGTGGGCTCTCCCTTGTTCACCTTTGCCAAGCATGCTGGGCAGCACTAATTTCCCCTTCTCCTGCAGGGCATTGGAGAGTATGTCAACATCCGCACGGGGATGCCCTGCCACCTCCATCCCACTAGCTCACTTTTTGGCATGGGCTACACGCCTGATTACATTGTCTACCACGAGCTTGTCATGACCACCAAGGTGAGTGGGGAGAGGGTGCCTGTGGGTCTCTGGGGAGGGATTCCTGCAACCCCACGTGCTGACAGCCCTGCCTTCTCTTGCTTCTGCTTTTAGGAGTACATGCAGTGTGTCACTGCAGTGGATGGTGAATGGCTCGCTGAGTTGGGGCCCATGTTCTACAGCATCAAACATGCTGGCAAGTCTCGTCAGGTAAGGGGAGGCGAGTATCTGGATAGATTGACCAGTCTCCTGTGAGATGATGGCAGGTAAAAGAGTGATGTGTGGCCTTGGTGCTATATTGTTAGGGGACCTGGTGGAGGAACCGTTCCCGGTGAGTGCTCTTAAATGGCTACACGTTGGCCTGGAGGGGACTTGTGGAGTGCCCCTACAGGGTCTGGTCCACATTTTTATGAATGACCACATTTTTATGGATGAGGGTTTAGAAGGGATGTTTATCAAATCAGCAGATGACATGAAGCTGGGGGTGGGGTTTGCTCGCACCCTGTGTAAGAATATCAGAAGAGCCCTGCTGAGTCATGCCAGAGGCCCATCCAGTCCAGCTTCCTGTGTCTCAGCAGCCCACCAGATGCCATCGAGAGCGTCTCAAGACAACATCTCTGCATCTTGTTTCCATGCACCTGCAACAACCCAGTTTAGATTCGGAATAACCTTGATGGGCTCTATCAGTGGGCCCAATGTAAAGTCCTGCACACAGGAACAAAAAATCAGAAGCACAAAGATGTGGGGAGGGATCTGGATGGTAGGAGCCTGTGTGGGGGAAAAAAGGTGTCTCAGTGGTTCACCCTTGTCATGTTGTGGCTGCAAGGAAAGTGAACATGCTGCCAAGGGGTATTTGTGCATGCACAGCACCAGGGGGGCAAGAAGTGCTGGCTCCTTCCTGCTCCACAGTTGCCAGGCCTCACAGGGAATATGGCATACTATGTTAAACTGGAGCAGGTTCAAAGGAGAGTGGCTAAGGGCACAATCCTAATGCGCCCTTGGGTTGGTGCAAGTTCCTTTTGCTGACCCAGGAGGGTCGCAAACATGCCATAGGGCATGTTTGTGCTGTGCCTCCTTGAGAGTCGACTGCGCCAGCGCAGGGATGTGCACCAGCCCATGGAGGCTGAATCCAGCCTCCGAAGCAACTTGGGGGGGGATGCCTTGTGTTGGCTGAGCTCAGCTGATGCAAAGCTCTAGGATGGGTGGGAAGGAGGTGTTCTGGAGCAGGGGGAGGATGGGCAGGAAGCGGGAGGCAGGGCTGGGACCTGGCAGTTATGCTGGATCCCAAGCCCCATTCCCAACTAGCGCAGAGCGACTTCAAGCTGCTCCGCACTCCTCGGACTTATGCCAAGTACCCAAAAGCCTGCCCTGCAAAAGTTTGCTGTCAGTGGCTCTGGAGGGGGGCAGGCAGCTATAGGGCCATGCTGTTGGGCTAGACGCAAGGAAGAACAGCCCAACTGTCTGGGCTGGCTGACACTGGGCCTGCCTGCCTTGTGTGGTGGTGGGTTTTCCCTCCATTGGAGACTGAGAAAGCTGGCTATCAGAGATGCTGTGGTCACCTGGGGGGGGGGTAGGGGTTGGGGAAGGTCCTTTCTCAGATCCTAGGGAGGTGTAGGTGGGGTTTTCCCTGCTGAGACTAGGGGCCACAGAACAGCTTTGTCCTGCCTGCTATGGGGGGATCGTGGTCTAACAGTGACCAGCTTCCAGCATGCCCCCGCCACTCTGGCTCTTCTCCAGTTAGACTGAAGTGCCCGATTGGTGGGCCTGACCAGAGCTTTCCTCTGGAGGGCCAGGGTGCTGATTCCAACCCCCCTTGCAGGAGAGCCGCCGGCGGGCCAAAGAGGAAGCTTCTGCCATGGAGGAGGAGATGGCATTGGCTGAGGAACAGCTCCGTGCACGGCGGGAGGAACAAGAGCGCCGCAACCCCATGGGCAGTGTCAGGTATGCCCTTTGGCAGCAGAAGGGGAACTCTGGGCTGGTCTGGCAGTTCTTGGGCCTCACGTCTCCCTCTTTCCTGCAGGTCCACCAAAATCTACACACCTGGGCGCAAAGAGCAGGGCCACCCTGCCACGCCCCGCCACACACCAGCTCGCTTTGGGCTGTAGCTGCTGCTGCTGCCACCTGACATTTGTAAAGAGGACCCTGTTGTGCTCGCGGGGGCTGGGCCCACTCTGGGCTGGACAATGGGAAATAATTTTATTGTTTATATATAAATGTTGCTGCTGCTGTTGCCGCCACCTGTCTCCCACATGAGCTGTTGCCTTGGTGCGGGCAGACTTGGGCTGAGGAAGGAGCAGAGCGAGCCTCTCCACTTGTGGACAGCAAGATTCTGTAGCTGATGCCTCAGATGTTTGCACCACATCTTCGGGTGGTGCCCCACTGCACTTGCCCCCTGCAAGAGGCCTATGTCCTCCCCCCCCACGCAATGCTGTGATTTCTTAGGAGAAGCGGGCGAGCACCTTCCCCTTTATTGGCGTAGAATCAGCACAGGTTTTTTTTTCTCTGAGAAGTGGCATGATTTCTGGTGCACTGCAGGCCCCTGCCCACGTGCCTTCTGGAGCGAGGCATGATAGCCGCCAGTATGTGCCCCATCTATGGCCAGCGCTCAGGCCCAAGGGGGAGAAGGACGGCTTGCCAGTGGCCAGGCATAGGCTAGGAAAGGTTCCACTTTGCATCCAGCACTTTGCTTCGTCTCCGTGTGGAGTAATGAGAGCTACAAATAACAAGGAGAGGGTTGGAATTATTCTCCCAGCCCCAGGGCCTTTCACAGAGGGCAGCACAAGGGAACTGATCCCCAGCAGGTGCCCACAGACCAAGCTGTGCCCTTCGTCCAGCTGTCCCTCCTCCCACTGGACTGATAGTGACCCAAGAGCGGCCCTTGCGCAAGCAAATGCACAAGGGAGCCTGCCTCTGCAGAAAAAGCCACCCCCTAGGGAGCCTAGAGGAATTTCTGCCCTGCCCTCTACCAGCAGCCTTAGGCCAGTGCCTTCAGCCCTCAGCATAGGTGTGAGCCAGTTGACCTGTGTGTGGAAATGCTAGATCCAGGCAGGCAGCCCAGACAGGCTCAGACCCAGCAGCTTCTGCTATCTGCATTTGTGGTTGTTGAGTCTTGCCCAGGGGGCAGGGGTGAGAGCACTTACTCTTCCTCAGGGAGCGTGGGCCAAGGCCGTTGCAGGATAGCACCTGGGTTCCAGAAGTCACTGCCGTGGAGAGCCTGCAGTGGGGGGGGAGTGGGTTTGCATATGGCCCAGGCACCAGGGCAGCAAGCTACTTGGTCGCTGCAGCAGCATAGCCAGTGAGCCACCGTGGGCCCCCTGCTCAAAGCCTTGCCTGCCTCCACTGTTTCCTGGTGCCCTCCTTTAAATCTGCTGCTGTTGACTACGCAGTTTGTGCACATTGCACTTTGTCATGTTTGCAGCCAACTAAAATGCAAGACCTGCCCACACCCAGCCTCTTTTGATATTGCCTGGCGCAGCTGCTGGTGGCCGTGAGCCCTTCAAGACAGGCGCTGATGCAAGGGTCATTTTCTGTGTCACTAAAATGCATCCTTTTGTGTTTTGCATGTGCATCTGTGTCACCAGGCCTCTCTGCTCTGCCCACCTTGAATTGCTTGCACTCAATTTGGAGCTCATCCACTGACACAAGGCACATGCGTCTGTCCATCAACACAGCCCCTCTTCTGTACCCCCCTGCCTATTAGTACAAACAGAGGTTGCTACATGCCCTAGGCAGGCTGGAAACTGTCCCCATGGAAGAACCATGGCTTCCAGTCCTGGCCAGTTGCTGGGGCATGCCTTGCTCAGGGACTGTGGTCAAGCAGCAGGAGGGTGGCCTGCAGCCAATGGGATTGTGCAGCCCTGAATACCACACTTCTGCCCTGCCTACCTTGAGGCGCTCGCACTCAATCCGCAGCTCATCCACCTCGTTTCTCAAGCACTTATTCTCTTGCTGGAGCCTCTCCTGGAGTCCATGGAGGTGTCTGTAGAGAGAAGCTGCCTGAAGAGGGAGGGGGGGCAGAGAGGACAGTGCCTCCCAGGGTAGTGCTCTGAGAAGTTTTTCTGGCCCCACTGGGGGGGTATCTTCCCAGCAGCCGCCTCACTTAGGAAGGCCAATGGGTGTACTCACTGAGCCTCAAAGCATGGGCATGAGAAATGGGAGACAGGCCTGGTGCGTGACCCCAACAGTGCATGTGTCCAAGTGCTAGTGAGGGAGGGGCAACTGGGTTCTGAATCTATGCACCCAGGGGAGTGTTTACTCTGCACTCCTTTTCATAGTGGAGGTGAGCTCCTGGGCATGGCTGCTCTGCCACTTGGCTCTGGGTGGGCAGGGTCAAGCAGACTGCCCAGTTTCCCAATGGGCTGGGGAGGAGGCCTTGTGCTACAGACCAAGCCTTTGCAGGGATGTTTTCTGGCCTGCCATGGCATGGTCTGACTGCCTTTCCTCCTTACAAGCCAAGGGCCCAGATACTGCTTCCCCTCTTCACCCCAGGCCAGCCTCCTAGCTGCCCCAGGAAGGAGGGGCAGAAGAGGTTTGGAGAAGTTGATGGGGCAGGGTGGTGGCGGCAGCACAGAGAAAGGGTACATGCAAGAGACTGGGTGGGCCAGCCAGGTAGAAGATGGAGCACAGACTTCTCTATGAAGGGGTCTCTCTCCCCCCCCCCACGTCAGACTGCCCCACTTACTCCCTCTCGCCTGTCAGCTGAGCGATTTGCTTGATCTGATCACGGATTTTGTGGCCCAACTTTTCGTTCACCTGCCTACAAAAGAGGGGTGGTACTAGTTGGGCAGCGACCTCTGCAATGTGCCCTCACCCCCCAGTTCCAAGCAGTTTCCAGGAACAAGAGGGGTGGACAAGGGCAGCACCACACACTCACTTCTGCTCCTTCACCCACTGGCTGACATTAGCCACCACCCCTTCGCTCTCATGGTGCAGGCGATGGCTGTCTAGTCGAGCTGCCTCCAGGGAGCACTGCAGAGACTCCACCTGTCAGAGAAGCAACAGAGGTGGGCTGTCTTCCTGAACCCCCTATTCAGGTACAACCTTGGTGTGGAGAGGGAAGCAGCCTCACTCCACTCCTTCCCCCTCTGGGCCAGGAAGGACCCCAACAACGCAGTCATTTGATGCAGAGCAGCCCTTGGGCAGCTGGCCTGGTGCCAGCTTGGGGGGGGGGGCACTGGCCCTTGCTGCCCATAGTGGCCATGCAGGCATTTCCCAGGGAACCCACAAACCTTGCTGAAGCTCCAGCCGCTCACTATTCAATTGGCAGAGGTGGCTTGTGTCTGCTGTGTGTGTGGGGAGGGGGGGGCTGTTGCTGACATGGTTTACAGGGAGCCTCTCCTCCTCCATGCCTGACAGTGGGCTCACTCCTCAGGCTACAGCCCTCATCACTTGGAGGCAGCAGATGCTGCATGACAGTACTGCGCTGCTGGAGGACTGCTCTCACCTGGGCAGGGTCGTCAAGGCAGCTACAATATCATGGCCTGTGTCAGGCTGTAGCTGTGGCCTGTGACTGTCCAATGAGCACCAGAGGGGAGAGACTGCAGAGGTGTTGAGCCTGGTGCAAAGCTGAGCAGCCAGGAGGGCCCAAGGTCAGGAGGAAGGAAACCATGCAGAAAGCCCAGCAGGCTGAAAGGACAAGCAAGGCTGAAAGCTGGTGGGTGAACAACTGGCATGCTTGGAACTGCAGGGTGGAGGAGAATGGAAGGCCCCTTTGTGGCCAGCAGAGCGGTAACTGGCTTCTTGAGTTACCACTATGCTTGCAGGAGGCCCCTCGAGCACCCCGTGCTTGACTGCACAGAAAAACTGTCTACTTCCTACCAGTGGTGTACTGAAGGTGAGACGGGGGGGGGGTTATGCAGAGTCCTAGGTACCAGCCTTGAGGGGGTGTCAGGCAGGGGGCACTTGGAGCAGTTGTACTCAGCCAGAGAGTAGTCAATCCAGCGTTGCAGCCTGGCTGGTGTGCTATGGCTGCTGTGCTGTGGCTGCAGAATGACCCTCTGGGTGGGCGAGCTCAGTGCTGCTGGGAAGCCACACTTACCTCCCGGCTGGTGAGCACAAACTTCTGCCGCAGGAGGTTGACTTCACTCTGCAGTCCTTCTCTCTGCCAGCCACATCCCGGAAGAGGGAAAGGAAGAGCATCAGCCTGAGGCACCAGTGAGGCTCTCTGCCCCCCCAGAGGCTGGCCGCCCCCCCCATGACACACTGTTCACTTCGTGGGAGGGGTCTGTGCTGATGTGCACCATCCTGGGTAGTGCAAGATGGCTGCAAAGTAGGCAGGGTCCACTACTTGCTGCCTTTGGAAGTCTTCTCACCTCCTCGGTGGCGCTGTGCACCTTCTCCTCCAGCGAGGCCACCTCCACCTTGGCCACCACCAGCTCCTCCTCCCTCTCAGCCAGGGCCCGTGCGGCTGCCCAGTGCTGCTCCTGCCAGTGCTGCACTTGCCTACCCAAGTCATTCAGCCTCTCCTGAGAGGTACAGGCCTGCAGAAAAAGGGGCCTCTTGAGTGGGAGCAAAGCTTCATGCAGGCTGGGAGGGGGGGACCCTCCCTGGACTCAATGCTCACCTCCTCGTCCTGCACCCTCTGCAGGGCCTTCAGCTGGCTCCGCAGCTGTGCGGTCAGTTCTTGGCCATCCGCGAGTGCCTTCTCCAGGCGGGCTGCCTTGTGCTGGGTGAACTGGAGCTCTGTCTGGAGGCAGGATGCCTGCTGCATGCTCTCTTTCAGCTGCCAAGGGAAGAGGGAGACTGAGTGAGCCAGGTGGCTCTTCATCAGCTCACTCAGGACCCCAGTGATGCCCAGTTGGGTCTTGCCTTACCCGCTCCTCTGCCTCTCTCTGGCTGGCCTGGCAGGAGGTGGCCTGCAGCTTGAGGTCGTGGGCAAGGCTTGTAGCGGCTCCCAGGGCGTGGCTACTCTGTTGCTCCCGCTCCTGTGATGCATGCAGCTCTGTGTGCAGCTGGGCCAGGGCTGCCTCCTGCCGCAGCAGCTATGGAAGGGACCACAAGTTCAGTCAGCAGGCAGCGCAACTGCATGGGCCCAGGAAAGCAGCCTCTGCCAGAGTCTCACCTCTGCTGTCTGCTGCTGGAGCTGCAGCTGGGCCTGCTCGAGGCTGTGGAGGGTCCCCTCCAGTTGCGTGGTATGCTGCTGCAGCCGCTCCTGCAGGGCCCGCTTCTCTGCCTCCTGCTGCACCCTGCTGGCCTGCAGGCTTCGGCCTTTGTGCTCCTCCTCCTGCAGCTGGAGGAGCACAGAGCTGTCAGCCCCTGTGCCTTCCAGGCTCCCCTCTTTGCTGCTCCCTGTCTGCCTGGCAGCTCACCTGCAGCTCAGCGCTCTGGAGCCGGTGGTGCAGGTCCTGGTGCTCCTGGGCCAGCTGCTGCTCCCTCTCCATGGCCCTCCGAAGCTGTCGCTGCAGGTCCTCCTCTTGGCACTTTTGCTGGCTGAGCTCTGCACGCAGCATCTCTAGCACTGCACCCTGCCCCTGGGCCTGGAGAGGCACACAAGGTCACCAGGAGTAGTGTCTTCCTCAGAGGGGGCTGTCCCTGCCTTCTCTGACCTCCCATGGGCCCTACCTGCTGCTGCAGGCCTTTCAGCGTCTCCTGGCTGCTTTCCAGCTTCAGTGTCAGCTCGGCCTCTGCCTGCAGGTGCTGCTGGGCCTCCTGGGCAGCTGCCTGGCTCTGTTGCTTGGCCTGGTGCAGCTCCTTGGCCAGCTGCTCCAACAGGTCTCTGGGAAAGGCAGGAGCAGTAAGAAGGCGCCAGGAGCCAAGCCAGCCAGAAGTGGGGAAGGGCTCTGGATGGACCTCTGCTGTTCACCCAGCCCTGCATGGGCACTGGGTGGTGTCCCTGGCCCCTCACTGGCAGAGTGGGCTCACCAGGGCAACTGGTCAACCTTAGAGGGAGAAAGGGAGGTCACCCACACCCCACACTCAAGCACCTCTTCTGTTCCAGGTCTGCTCCTGCTCTGGTCAGCTGGTCATTGAGAGCTTGGAGCTCTGCCTCCAGTTGCTGCCTGGCCTGCACGTGGTGCAAGACCGCTGCTGCCTGCTCGCTCAGTTGCTCCTGTACGCTGCGGAGGCTGCTCTGGGCTAGCAGCACCTGCTCCTCCTGCTGTGCGAGTTGCTGTGCTGGAGGCAGATGGAGGAGGAGGGCTGAGAAGACCCTGCCTGGCCTGTGGCTTCAGGGCTGAAGCCGATGCTTCCCAGGCTGCAGCGCTGGGGAGAGGGGAGCAGGCAACAAAGCTGGCTTCATACACAGAAGGCAGTGCCCAGCATACGCATCAGCCATCCTTGGCAGTTCCAACGAATAAGGCTGGAGAAAGCCAGATTCAGATGCCAGAACAGGGGCAGGTAGCAGAAGGTGCGCAGCAGCGCCCCGCCGGGATGCCTCCCACTGCACAGCAAATATCCCCATGCAGGCCCTAGGGTAGGAGCATGTGGCAGACCGGCCAGCACTCATGCCTTCCAACGCCTTGTGTGCACGTGACACATACACAATCGCTCTGCAGCCGCTTGGTGCTGCAAATAAACAGTTGTTCAAGGCCTGGCACAACCCTGGATATCCTGTTGCTGTGCAGGTCACAGCCTTGGGGAAGGCTCAGTGGGCTGCGCCAGAGGTCATGCTTGCTGCTACCCAGAGGGGCCCAGCTTGCCCCCCCACTCACCCGCGTGCTGGTGCTGCTCCTGGCTCTCATGCAGGTCCTGCCGCAGGTCCTGCACCTCCCCCTTCAGAGAGGTGCACTCCAGCCTGGCATGCTCCAACTCATGCTGGACCTCTTGCACGCTGGTCTCCAGGGTCCGGGCCATGGCCCGCTGCTGCTCGACCTCCTGTCCCTTCTCCTGTAGGGCATTGCGGGCACGCACCATCTCTGCGCGGGACTTGCGCAGGAGCTCATCCCGCTTCTGCACAGCCTGAGGAAGGGGAGAGTGCAGGGATGTGCCCAGGTGGCTGGATGAACACACACACCCATCACCCTCCCACCCACTCCTGGAGGTCTGGCAGAGGCACCTACCTGCTCCTTCAGAATGCAAAGCTGGCGGCTCTGCCTGAGCTCCTCTTCCAGATGCTGGAGTCGCTGTTGCCGCTCGGCCAGGTCCCGCTGCTGGAGCTCCCGCTGGGCCACTGCCTCCTGCCGCAGACACTGCACGGTCCGCTCCAGTTGGGCAAGGTCTGAAACAAGGCCCGCTCAGCACCAGTTTGGGGGGGTGAGAGCGAGGGAGGGTGTGGGCCTGCCCCTGTGTCTGCGTCTGCAGGCTTTGCAAAGCTCCCTGACGGAGCAGGGGTGGTGTGAATGCGGCCCTTGCTCTGGCCTAGGCCTGGGGAGAGCCTGGGCTGCTGCCTCGAGCCCATACCTTTCAGAGTGCTGCTTTTCTGCTCAGCTAGCCTCCCCAGCTCCAGCTTCAAGTCCTGCACCAGGCACCGGTACTCTTCTGCCCGCTGCTCATGCTGAGCACTCTCTGCTTCTGCTTGCAGGAGCTTCTAGGGAAATTGAACAGAACCCTGACTGTGAGCCCAGGCCTCGCTCACTAGGCAGTGGCATGGGGGACACGGACACGGCCTACCTGCCTGAGGGCCTCTGCACTGACAAGCTGTGCTTCGTATGTGCTGTTGGAGCAGCTGTGAGTCGCCTTGTAGGAAGCAAAGTCCCTGTGCAGGACAGCCAGGCCCTTCTCATGGTCCAGGAGCTGCGGAGCACAAAGCCGTCAGTTCATCCATCTGTCTGCTGCTCTCCACTCAGCAGGGGCGGGGAGGGCTCAGTATTTGTTCCTGCAGTGCCTGTGGCTTCTAGCTCACCTTGATGCGTGCAGCCACCAGCTGCTCCTGCAGCTCCTGGATGGTCTCCTCGCGCTGGTGGCTGAGCTGCCTGCCCTGGGCTAATTCTGCCCGGGTATCCTGCAGGTTCTGTGCCAGCTGGTTGAGGGAGTCCTCTGCTTGGCTCACTTGGCAGCACTTGTCCTGCAGCTCCTCCTGCAGGACCAGCTGCTCGGCCTGCAGTTGGAAGAGGGCGTCGTCCCTCTCTGTGGCCTGTGGTGGGGTAGGGGTAGCTAAGATCCAGGAAGGAGGTGGGATGCTGCTGCTGCTGACTCCGCCCCCTGTCAAGCACCACACACCCACCTGGCTGGCAGCCTCCACCTGCAGCCTTTGTAATTGGCTTTCCAGCTCCCCGGCTCTGCATAGCGAGGCCTGGAACTTCTGCCGGTAGAGATCCAAGCTGTTCTCGGCCTGGACTAGCTGCTCCTGCAGGTGCACCTTCTGCTCATGCTGCTGGGAGAGTGCCAGCTCCTGCTTCTGGGTCACCTCCTCATAGTAGAAGAGCTGCAAGGGGTGAGAAAGAGGGAACATAGAGGGGTCAGCTGGAGAAAGAGGAGCCCTGTGGCTTCCCCGGGGCCCAAGAAGCCAGCAGGCCTACCTGGTCCTTGAGGAGCTGGCATTGCTGCAGCAGCAGCTCAAGGTCTAGGCTCTGCTCATCTGGGGTGCCCTCGCAGGCCTGCAGCTGGCTGAGGCTGTCCTGGTGGTGCCCCCTGCACACCTCCAGCTCCTGCTGCAAGCACTGGAGCCGGCCTTGCAGCTGCTCCATCTGGGCCTGGTGGGCTTGCTGACTGCAGCTGAGCTCTGCCTGTAGCTGCTCCAGCAGAGCAGCTCTGGTCCGATTCTGCAAGCAGTAGAGCCAGGTATCAAAATAGGGTGAGCCTCAAGGCACCTCCTGTATGCTCCAAGCAACACCATGTGCCTGGAGAGGTGCAGCCCACCATACTGCTGGCCAGGCACTGAGGGTGCAAAGGACTCCCCTCCCCCAGAGGTTTCATGCCCCCTCAACACAAGCAGACTGCACTGGGGAAAGGAAAGCAGAAGCTTTGCGAGGTGGGGAGGGGGATGCAGTGGGCAGGCAGAGGCAGTTGCTTTGATCTGCCCCCCAGGGGTGCTCTGACCTGGCCGAGGGAGGCCTCCTTTTCCTGTCGGAGCTGATAGACGAGGCGCGTCTGCTCCACCATGGTCTTCTCTTGCTTGCGAGTGGGCTCTGGTAGGCCCTTCTGCTCTCCCTGAAGGCTGCTCACCTTGGCCTCGTTCCCAACAAGCTGTGGGGAGCAGCAGGGAAAGATGGTGTCTTTGTGGAGGCAGGAACACACCCAGCCCTTTGTGCTTTCTTCCCTGCACTGGGAGGGGCCTCCAGGATATGCTCCAAGCAGATTTGAGACTGGATGGGCCCAAGAGTCCCACTAGCTTTTCTCCCCCCTCCGCCAAGCCAGCTCGATGGGGAAGAAGTGAGAGAGCAGCTGAGGAGGGAAACGTGGACAGTCACTTCATGGAGAAGCCTCCGGGGCCCAAGCAAAAGCCAGGCGGGTTGGGGAGTGACACCTGATGGCTCTGTCCCTGAGCTCTGCACTCCAGAGGAGGCCCACCTGGTGACCAGCAGTATCCAAGAGCCACAAGGCAGGAAAAGCCCTGGCTGGTGGTAAAAGGCCCCCCTCTGCAAGAGCTCTTCAGGTGGATGCCTGGCACCCGCCAGTCACCTCATCACGCACTTGCTCCTCCTCTCCACAGCCTCCAGACGTCCCTGGAGTTCCGCAACAGTCCCATCACAGGCGTCCTGCCTGAATAGTGGTCTGGCATCAGTAGGGATTCCAGAGATAATGCCTGGAACTTGGAACCCCCCTGGCCCCTACATTCTCTCACTGGCAGCCCCTCCAGGCTGCCTCTGTTCTCCTGGGAGCCCATGGACAGCCTACCTCCCACTGGAGGGACCCCTGCTTCTCCCACTGCTGATGCTCAGTGCAGGCTTCCAACAGCTCTTTCCAACCCTAGCAGGGCCCACCACTGTGCCACAGCTGCATCCACAAGAGACAAGCGTGAGAGACTGTAGAAGGAGGTAGGTGAAGATGGAAGGGAAGGAGGCAGCCCTTGTGTCACAGAAAGGGAGAATGGGGGGACGGGACCCTGGAGGCCTGCTAGACAAACTGCTGCAGGGGAACCCAATGCCAGGCTCTGGGGTGAGGGCACTGCAGAAAATGCTTGGTGCTCAGGACTGAGTAGGCCTCTCTGGTGCTGCCCAGGCTCCTCCACGGATGCTCCCCATGTGGACATGCAGAGGGTTCCCCCCTTGTCCTGAGTGCAGTTTCTCCCCCAACAGGGGCAGCTTCCACCCACACCTTGCCACAGGAGATGCTTCTGCCTCTGCAGCTCTTGGCTCTCCCTTCCTCTGTGCGGGTGTGTGTGTGTGGGGGGGGAAGCTGGCTGTGCTCAGCAGCTTCCTAGAAGAGCTGGGGCACTGCCAGGGCCTCCTGGGGTGTGCATCCTCACACTTGCTGGGGCAGAACTATTCTCCAAGGAGCTCCAGGCCGCCAGAGTTGCCCAGGGAAGAGGCTCTCCTGCACTGGCTTCCTCAGGACTGGGGGGGGGGGGCGGAAACCTCCCTTTGTCCATCAGTAGCATTCAGTGAGGGCCAAGCAGAGCCTGCTGCTCAGCTGCCTGGAGGACAGGTTCTGCTTCCTGCTGCCTTTGGAGCCTCCCCGGAGGAAGAACCAGGAGGCAGCCTTGCTCAAAGGGCTGGGCCTCAGGGAGTCCTCAAGGGTTCTGCAGCAGCCCAGGGTGACACCCAAAGGGGAATCTTTCATGTGCATAAGGGTGGAGGATCACTCCTCTTTGCCCTTGTCACCCAGGGCAGCCTGGTCCTCCAAGGGCCTCTCCTGCTGCCCACTGCTCACCTGTGCCAGGCCTGCCTCTGCCTCCAGCTGGGCTCCTTCAGCTTCCAAATCCTGCAGAACCTGGCTATGGTCTGTCACCCAGGACAAGAAGCACTGGCTCAGTCAAAGGGCCAGCATAGCAAGGGTCAGCCAGTGGGGGTGGGGTGAGGTGAGTTGGAGAACAGCTCATGGCACCTGCCCTTGAAACAGCCACTGCCCCACTCTGGGATTCCCATTGCCCCATCCTGCCACGCCCCTGACCCCTCTGCTAGCCAGGAACAGCACTGGAGGTACCATGACTCTGAGCCCTGTCTCCTTCCACACCTGCTCCTGTGCTCTCTGCAGACCCAGCTGTTCCTGTGTATGGCACTCCAGCTGGCAGGGGAGGTTGTCCTGCTCCACCACTTTCTGCTGCAGGAAGTCATAGCTCTCCCAGAATCCATGCAGCACCTTGGGCTACCCCTCAGCCTGGAAGGCAACACGGCAGCATGAAGGCCTCCAGGAGGCCTGTCCAAGTCCCAGCATGACTGTAGGCTCTCTTGCCCAGTCTAACGCCTCTCCTCACCCCACCCCACCCCCCAGACAAACGGAACACAGTGAGAAGCTGCACCGGCCAGCATTGCAAACACAAAACCACCTCGCCCTCCTCTTGCCCAGCATGTGCCCCTAGGGGTGTGAGGCTTGGTTCAGACCAAGAGCCAAATGCCATGGAGCAGCTTCACAGCAGCTCACTGATGGCTAGGAGGGGCACACATGCTGGCTGTAAAAACCAAGCCTGGAAGTGCTTCGCCTGGGGTCCCATCAAGTACCACTGAGTCCACCACGCTTCTTCCCAGCTGACATGCCCCCTCCAATGCTAGGTCACTTCTCATGACCTTGTCCCATCCAGATGTTTCCTCTGGGACAGGAACAGCTCAGGTTTGTGCCAAGATGCACACACAGAAGACAGCTGTGACTGGGGGAGCCGCACTGCCTGCTGGCCCAGGACACACTTCAGCCCCAAGCATGGGGGGGAGGGACTGAGGGAAGTGAGGAGCCCCATGCTGCCCACTGCACACAATCCAACCCCAGAACTGAGGCAGTATCACTAGGAAGCCCTGCCAGCTTGGGACTTGCGAGGAGCCCCGGCATAAGCAGGGAGGCTGGCTGGCCTGTATCTATTCCCTGCTGCCTGAGCTTGTCGTCATCTGGGCGCAAGGCATTCAGCAAGCTGAGAGTGGTCCTGGTGACAGTGCATGCTGCGCCAAGTAGGCAGCACATCTTCAGCAGCAGGCTCAGGGAACCAGAGCACACAGGGGGTGGATGGGAGAAGGACAAGGGTGACAGCCACCTGCACAGAGGCTGGGAATCCCTTCTTCGAACGTAAGCAATGGAGCCAGTCTGCTTCAGCACCACTGGGTAGTACCAGGCAGCCTATGAGGAAGGTGACTGAAAGCAAGGCCAGGAAAAGGCAAGGAAGAAAGCCTCTCTGGGTGGCAGTCCAAGGTCCTCTGAGGCAACCACCACTACCAGGCTCAGGAAGACAAAGCTGCTCTGCCTGGGTCAAGTGATCAGTTCTGGACCTTGCGCTTTCGCCCACCTGCCCACTTCCACAGAACAAGTTGTCACCGGCAAGGTTTCCATCCCTCCCTCCTTGCCAATGGCAGGCTAGCCTAGTGATGGATCAATAGTGCTTAGATGACCAAGGAGATCCCTTTCCCTTCCGTAGCGCTGATCGATCAATAGTAATGCCACCCTCTCTCCGTGTGAGGAAGTGTACAGCCAGAGAGCCAGGAGGCCTGCAAGAAAGCAGAAGGAGATGGCACTAATGGCCATGCAGTCAGGTACTCCTGACCCCCAACCACGAAGTGACTTGGCTCCCCCTTATCAGGCACCATGAAGAAGCAGCAAGGACGAACCCCCCAACCTCCCTCCCCACGGCTCGTTCCAAGGCTGTGCTAATTGAAATTAAGCAGCTGCCACATCCCAGGTGGGACAAAGGCTGTTCCTCCCCTGCTCTTGATGACCCAGTGAAGACAAGAGGCCCTTCCACTGCCATCTGCCCCAACAAAACTATGCAACATCTGTGGCATCCTGCAAGCACCCTGGGGCAGGGACTCTGCTGCCTTCAGTTTGGCACAGCTCCTGGCACTAGACTGGCAGCCAAGAAGGTGAAGGGTGGTGGTGCACTGCAGTTGGTGCCAGCTTGACCTGCCTGGCCACAAACCCATGCCTCACCCTGCCCGCTCTCCTGAAGGCCTTCAGGCACAGCTCTGCTGGCCCCCTTGCTTTGCAGGGCCTGCCTGGGGGCCTCACAGAAGTCCAGCTGATTTGCTGGTTCCTCCCACAAGAAGCAATGAGGTTGGGCAGTCCATCCAAGCAAGAGGTAGGCTACTTCCCTGTTGGGGGGGGGAGCCTGCTGCCTTGCCCATCAAGCTTCCCAGCTGCTTGGATCAGGCCAAGTGCAGCCTGTGAACCTGGAGGTGGAGTGGGTCCCCACCTTGTGGTTCACCATGTGTACCAGGGCTTTCAGCCTTGCCGCTTCGCCACTCAGGGCTGGTGCAGATGCCTGCCAGACAGAAAGAGACCATGCTGCCTGCAGAGGGGCTTCTGGGGACCCCACCAGCCATCCCTCAGAGCCGTGCTGGTTTGCATTGAGGAAAGGCAGTTGGTTGGCCTGGGTCAGCACAAGGGGTCCCATCAGTCAGAGGCCTGGAGACTCGTCCTGCCAAGAGGCAAGACTCAGCTCTTGACAGCCTGCAAGGGGCGAGACACAGCTCAGCTGCTGGGCCTCTGCTGCCTTGTCTCTCCCAACAGCCTTTGCTTCAGCATCAGCTGGGAGGGAAGGGAGAGGAGCCTTGCTTCAGGAGATGGTGCTTCTCCCCCCCATCACTCTGCAAATGGGACCCCATTGCCAAGCAGAGGCTGTGCATGTGATGCTCTTCAGCACTTGAAAACATGCAAAGTGAGGCAGGAGCGCAGACCTCATTAACACCCACCTCCAACATCATTAAGATGTTTCCAAGAAAATTAATTGAGAGACTCATTAAAAATAAATTAAGAAAAATGTGTTGCAGAGCGCTTGCTCTGAGCTCGTAAATCACAGCACCAAGCTCCAGGCCACTGTGGAGACAATTAACGCCGGCCAATTTGTTTTATCCTGACTGTGAAAATTAGAAAGCAGACGTGGAGATTAGATTAGGGGCGTCTGTCGAGTGGAACTCGGAGTGCATATTTTAAGACACAAAATGGAAATTAGGACAACAAAGGCCAAGGAGATTTCAGTGGGGGGGGGCTGCAAGAGAGGAGCCTCAGCCATTGGAACCCCCCACTCAGGCAAGAGTTGCAGCTCCTCCAGAGCTGGAGGGGGTCTGTACTTGGGCCTGAGCACAGAGCTGCCCGCAGTGGTCTACTGCAGGGGAAAGCAGGTCCTTGGGTCCAGGGGGGCAGCACTCCTGGGCCCCAGCACCTGTCTCACCAGTCTGCCCTCCAACAGCACTGGCCTTGAGGTGCAGAGCTCTCCCCCCACAACTCCCCCCCCCCCCGGCCAGTACATTATGTGCAGATCTGGGAATAGTCTCAAGGGCCTCCCTCAGCTGCCTCTGGACCTTCTCTCTGTGAGTCCTAAACCAAAGGACTCCGACAGAGAAGCAGCAGCCACTGCTGTCCTGGCAGGCCTGCCAAGGAGCACCTGGTGGCAATGGCCTTTCCCAACACATGTCCCCAGCTACCTGGCTCAAAGATGCAGACAGCACCTGGAGAAGGGGCAAGCACTGCCTCCTGCTCTGGAGCAGGCCTTGGCATCACCACCAAGGGGCTCCAGCAGGGTCCCAAAGCCAAGGGCTCAGAAGGAAGCAGCCTGGGAGCCCCAAGTGCAGCACCACAAGGAAGGAAGGAAGGACACCACTGTAGGCTGGTTTGTCTACTTCCAGGCCCCCCTACCCCACCCCGAGCAGATATAGCTTAGCATTAAGGACAGCAGGAACAGCCTTTCTCCAAGTAGCAGCCATTTCTGAGCACCCAGACAGGACCTATAAGTGTCCAAGCCCTTAGCAAAGGGCAAGGCTCCTTGTCCAGTGGCTGCCTCTGAAGACCAGGAGCTGGTGCAGGAAAGGGGCTTCCTGGAGGCCCCTGTGGGAAACAGGTGGCTGGGCCAGGCAGGTGGGCCCTGAACCTGATCCAGCAGCTACTGGGCTCCCCTTGGATTCTTACACACAAAGAGAAAAAGAGAGAGATATCACAAAAGTGCTTCACCCCATCATAAGCTAGCCAGACAGCTCCAGCACATTTGAGGAGAGAGGGGCAAAAAGAGGGCTGGCTGTGGATGCCAAGAGGGAAGGAGAAGCCCGAGCCGGTTTTGGGGGGGAGCACCTGGAGAACTGCCGCAAAGGGGGTATCCACAGAGGAAGATGAGTGAGGGGTCAATTAAAACAACATAAGTCAGGCCGAAAGATCAGAAAGGCCAGAAACACCAGAAGGCGGCCAAGAGTTGTACCACCGTTTTCCGAAACCAAAGAAGAATGTGTTGGAGAAAAGGTTCTGTACCTGCCACCTGTCCCAGATACACAGGGAGAGTCAGGTTGGGGAGGTGGCCTTCTTTGTGAAGGCTCTGCGAAGCTCCTGTTCTCCCTTCCTTTAGGGCAGTGGGGCACCGCGATGGACAAGGAGAGGTGGAAGACTGCAGCAGAGCAAAACCTCCCTCCAGTGTTCTCAGGGCTGCAGCTGTAAAGTGACCCAGTGCCAGTTCTGGGCCCAACCAGCGGCTCAGCACCACCAAGTCCAAATGCAGCAAAACAGGCTTGGGCTGTGAGAGACTCCAGCCACAGAGTGGGTGAGTGGCAGAAGCTTTCAAGACTGTGAGCCCAGAGAAGCCACCACACATGAGAAGGCCCTGGCCTGAATCACTCTTGCAGGGTACAGCTGCAGCCAAGACTGAGTGCCTGGGGTGAGCTGCAGGTCAAACTGGCCCCAACCACCCCCCCCCCTTTTGCTGGCAGAAGATGCAGGGCACTGGTCCTGCCTTCCCTACTAGCTGAGATATGGTGCATGTTGCACATGCAGCACAATGGCTTCGACCACCCAGGGAAGCAGCCGCTGCATCACAATTTCTCTCCATCCTCTGGAGCTTCGGCAGTGCGTGCTCTGGCCTGCAATTCCAGCAAAAGGCAGCAGGGGTCTCCCTCAGCCTTTGCCAAGTGCTCTTGCCCCCCCCCCCAACCTACTGCATAATTCCAAAATGGCAGCTTTTTGAAAATTCGCCTTGATTATCAGACATTAGAAGTGACTCATCCTGCAGTGACTGTCTGGCAGAGGGAAGGAATCAGACAGCAGACAATGAGGGATGGGATGCAGGCACAGCACCTTTTACCGGGCCCTCCAAAATGCCTTTGTTCTGCCAGCCTGCCATGTGCTAGTTGGGGTCCTCTGAAAGGAGGAAATGAGACACATGTGCACACCCAGGGCAATTCTGGATCTCCCCCCCCTTGTGGAAAACAGGCTCTACCATCAATACCCCAGGTGCTTTGGATTGGGAGGCCCCCCATCCATTCAGCAGCCAGAAGCAGCAGTGGCAGATCTGTTCCCAGTTGCTCTCACATCCAGGTGCGGCCTCCCAATCCAAAAAAAGTGCCCCTGGCAGCCCGCAGAGCCTCTGCCCAGGAGCACCACCTCCTAGATGGGCATCTTGGCTCACATCACAATTGGGGTTGGCACTGGGCTCAGGCTGCCTCTCCATGCCAGACCTTGAAGGACAGTTCCCAAGAAAGCCAAGCCTCCCCCCTTCTAGGCTGGCTGTGCCCATGTGCTCCGGAGAGGACAAGGCTGCCACTCCACGAAGATGCAGCAGCCTTTGAGGCCTGGAAAAGGGAAGGGAGCCCCTGGGTATCCCAAAGACCTGGGAGACCACTGCTGCCCTCTGCAAGTTCTGAAAGGCAGGGACAGCAGGAGCCCCGCAGAGCTGTCCCCAAAATGCCCAACTCACAACACCAAGATACCCACAATGCCTGGCTTCAAAGATCAGGCCTCTCTGGTTTAGGCCCTTCTCTGCCCTCTGCTCAGGAATGCTGCTACTCAGCACCAACCATCCTCCTCAGAAAGATCTGGCCAAACCAGATAAGCTGATATGGGCCTCCAAGGAAGGACAGGTGTGAAAGGGTGTGAGGCAGGACAGTTAGGATAAGGGGGGTGTATTTGATTACCCAACCCTCGATAATGGATATCTTGTATGTGGACACCCTGTCCATACACCTTGCACTGTGCTTTCTACAGAACGTTCCAAACTGATAAGGATGCTGACCATGCTCTGCCTGACTAGTTAGTAATTTTCCAAGGATGTTTACCCCTCTTTCTCTGTGCTCTTTTGTGCCCCTCCTCTATTCAGAATGCTCTATAAAACCTGCATCATTGTAACCCGTTGGGGTCCATCACCTCTTTGTGGTGGTCCCATTTTGCAAAACGAATAAAAGCTTTTCAGAAGTCCTTTGAATCCTCCGGTCCTGCTGTTTGCCTCTCCGCCCATTCGGGAACTGTTTTTGGTGCTGTGACTCAGATTGGAAGGTAAGGCTCTGTGAGAACCGAGACGAAGGCACTGCAGGGGACAGCACATCGCCAGAAGGTAAAGCAGGCCAGCTCCCACACCCTTTGTTGTGTCCTGGTGATGGGTTGTCCCTGGATCTGACTGTCTCCTTCTGCGCCAA
Source organism: Tiliqua scincoides (assembly GCF_035046505.1). Taxonomy (NCBI): domain Eukaryota; kingdom Metazoa; phylum Chordata; class Lepidosauria; order Squamata; family Scincidae; genus Tiliqua; species Tiliqua scincoides. The sequence continues at coordinate 21,839,751 of NC_089829.1, forward strand.
AGGAGCCCAGGAGGACGGGGCATCACACGCAGGAAGTATAGCATGCTTAAGGTGAGAATTCTCAACAGGGTCCTAGTGTGGGGCCCTGAGTGAAGGGAGGTCCTAGTGTGGGGGGTGATTGTGTGTACATAGTGTTGTGCACATTGTTGTGTTGTGTGTGAGTGTGCCCATCTCCGTGGTTTCAGAGCAAGGCCACGTGGGTCTCTGCCTGAGTGTTGTGTGACTAAGACACAAATGAGAACACGAGTGTGTGTGTGTTAAGGCAGCAAACCCCTAGGTTTTGAAGCACTGGCTGTGAGTGAGTCACTGTTTTGGGTCTGGTGAGACCAGACTCCCAGGCAGGAGAGGAGCATGTGACAATTAAGATGGAACAAGCTGAGTCTAAGGTTTCAAAGAAACCCTTTGAAGTGTATTTTGGACAACTTTGTGGATTTGGGAGGGGGAAACCCCACCACTAAGAAGGGTCTGATTAGGAGGTGTGTTTCTGAATGGGCACATTACCCATTCAGAATTTCAATGGCCGGGAAGGTACTCTTAATTTCCATATGTTGTTAATCCTGTCTCAGTGGTTCCAGGAAGCGGGGAAGGCATTGGACATTGAATATTTGCAATTGTTTTTTTCCCTAAGAAATAGACCTGAGCTCTTAAGGAAATGTAAGATTGAATGTTTAGATGTAGAACCTGTAAGCCCTGTGCAGACTTTGGTGGCTGAGGCTCCAACCGCACCCCCTCATACCTATCCTGCATCCCCCTTCCCTTCAACAAGGCACCCTTCCTTCCCTCCTCCAATGTACTCAGTGTTCTACTTGCCCACCCCTTCCCATCAGTGTCCCTGCCATCCATCCCTTCTATCTGCTTGGCAATTTTATATGATGTGTTATGCCTTCCCTTGTCTGGGAGACAAGATACAATTTGTCATATGCTATCTTATTTATGTGTGCTCAGGATCAGGCTCATTTGAACTTAGTGTTTTTTAAATGCATTTACTTAAGAGCAAACTACACTGCTTGTTTTCTTAGAAACACAGCCTGCAAGACAATGTATGTGCCCATTACATAGATCAGCAAAACTGAGTCAGTGAAGCCCTAGAGGCCAGAATACAAGCTAAAACGCTTAGGATTATTTAAGAGGACCCTAAAGTATCCAGTCTCCAGCTACAGTAATGACCATGATTTACTTCCTACCTATTTAGGTAACTAGGAAAAGAATAATTGCAGCTACAAACAACCTAGATAATTGTCAAAAGTATGTTTCTCTTTAAATACAGCCTTTAATCATTCTTAATAACTTTTGGATTTCACAGGTATGCAATGCAGGAAGTCTGTGTGTGTCCCCCAAGAGAAAGAAAGGAGAAACCCTCCTAACCTTTTTGCCTCAAGGCATGCACAGAGTGCAAAATAGTAGCAAACAAAGAAAAGCCTCTAATGCCTAACTTGGCTATGGCTATCTTTTGATTTTGTTTCAGCAACAAGTAAAGACAAAGAAAAAAGCATTTGCCCTCCAGAGGACAAATTTACTTAATCTCATTTCCTTTACAGGAGCTAAGTCAAGACCCTCTAACTGTATACATTTTAGTTTGTTTTAATAATAATGAAGTATTTCTTTTTATAATGGAAGGATTGTCATGACAAATTTATTTAGTTTTATCTATGTTCTTTGCTTGTATACATATAAATACTACAATGCTCTATATGTTTGTTCTATGTGTGTGTAAGAAAGAAGCGCTGTCTTTGTTCTTGTTTGTTTTTGACTTATAGTGAAGTCTATACCAAGCTAACTAAAGCCCACATGGTTGTAGACTTTCTTTTTGTGACAGGCCTGATATTTGTTGCAACATTTTTTTAATTATTATTTTTGTATATTGAGCTCATTATCATTTTTGGTACCATGGTTCTTTATTTCCTGTTTTTAAATATGTAAGAGTACTCTTATCCAATGTGTTTTCTTTTCACACACACACACACACCCATCACCAAAGATGGAGGGAACATGAAGAATAACCCTAAGGTAACTGGACAAAACTTTTTGTTCCATCAATGATGGATATTTTCAAAGGTTACAGTCCCTCAGCAAATAATCTTTTAATGTTAGAATTTCACCCCATTGTAATAACTATTGTGGTGCAATTAATATTTTGCATTCTCTTAATTCTACTTACATGTTAGGAAAAAAGAATGAGCTGTACGAGTATTAGCAGGACCAACTTGTGTCCTCCTTGAAGGAAAAACCCAGGTTCTCTCCCACTCCCAGGGAATCAAAAGAGTTGTGAATAAGAAAAGAAACAGAAGCAAAAGTTGAAGCAAGAAAAAAAAAATCAGGTTTGGCTGACTGTAGTGTGTAAAGGGGGAATCAAAAGAGTTATGAATAAGAAAAGAAACAGAAGCAAAAGTTGAAGCAAGAAAAAAAACTGGTTTGGTTGACTGTAGTGTGTAAAGTTCATGATTTGTTCTGGTTTTCTTCTGCCTTTATTGTAAGAAATTGCACTCAATCAGAGTTAGCTCTGCACAACCTGTTTACTTTCTCTGTGAAGAATGTTTTAAAACACCTAATCTTTTGTGCTCAATAAGAATGTAAGCAAAGCCAGCACAGTGTCTTTCTGCTACTGTATTAAATGTTATTGCCTCTTCTCTAATTGTTACAGCAAACCAACTGACAAGCAAGCCATGTACAGAGTTCTGTAACAACACCAGCCCTTTAAGGTTGGACAGTCCAAGAAAAAGAGAGAGGGAGAGAGAGAAAATGGAATTAAGAGCCACATGGCCTGACCAAAGGAACTTTGAGCTAAGAGGAACTGACTGACTAAGAGTACCAGATATGGCCAAGCAAGTGGCATATCTCTCTCAAAACCATTGTATTTTCTAAAAATCTAAAGAGGACTCCTACAGTAATATGCTATGAGACAAAGCTTGGCCTGTTACCTTCTCAAGAAGAACGATACATATACAGAGTGTCTTCATAAAGTTTTGGCAGAAGTCACACATAAAAAGCAATCAATTTTACTTCTACCCTTTAGGTAGAGTTAGAACTTTTAGAATAGTTAGGGAGAATGGGAACAGCAAGGTCTTGAGAAATAGTGGGAGGGACCAAATCGCGCACAGCAACTGTATTTCAAGGAGGTAAGATAAGAATACAGGAAGACCCCTACCCCTAAAATATGTATTATTGTTGTTTATTGTCTGTTGAAAATCAGTGTCTGCGTGCAAGTTTAAAGCCAGCAAATTGCCTCCATTCCAATATTGCACTCCTTGAATTGCTATTCTTACAATGTTTTAAATTTCCTATATTTAGTAAATTGTTACATCTTATCTTTATTCGAAACCAAAGCAGCTAAAGAGTCTGAAGTATATGCAGTATCTGAACATTTGATAACAACAGAAGTGTCTTGTTGATTACCGTCTAAGTGAGACAAAGGAGGGTGAGAAAACAAGGAAAGGACCTGAACATCTCTAAGATCAAGTTAAGTTTTGGTAACAAGAATTAAAAATAACTTTAACCTTTAATTTATTCCAAGTGCTAATGGCTATGCTGTTTGTGTTTAACTGTTTGAATGTAGGGGCACAATCTAAGAAACACAACTAAATAAGCCTGTCACTAATCTGTACTACATTCCAACAAAATGTCCAGCATTGTGTCTGTGTCCACTAAAGGTAAAAAAAAAAAAAAAAAGGACAAATGAATTAACAGAAGTTATACCTTTGCAGCTGTGCAGTTTGTGTTTCCAAACTACAGGATAAGTGTACACCTCGGTTCCAAAGTAATGAGTGAGAAGTGCCATACTGGAAAATTTTTGCTCAGCAATGTATGCTAAGAGAAGATCCTCCTGAACAACCCCGCAAAGATGTTGATCTATAAAGAATCAAGATATGGCTAACCATGAGAAACAGCCCCAAGATAAAAAGTTGTTCAGACAACAACTGCACTTCCTGTGCCAGTGAAACCACCAGTATCAGATGTGACCTGAAGGACTATGACCATAACAAAGGAGGAGTATCAGCAGGAATATTCTATAAGAAGCTGTATGATGAACACTAATTCTGGCAGCCGTAATTGGTGATACGCTTCCCTTGTGTAGTTTGGCTTCATGGGGTTGTCGTTGCCTAAAGCCCTCTCTCCAGACTTGTGCTCCTGCTTGCATTCTGAAGAATGATTGTGCCAGCAAGCTTCACTCATCTGCCTGGTTGTGCTAATGCAACTTGTGCTGTCACCTCTTTTGAAAAACAATTGCTATTGCTGGATGAACATGTTCAAAAATGAAGTGACTGGTGCATAATGCCAGTTTAGCACTGAAATATGCTTGCTTGAATGTGCTCACTAAAAACAAACAAACAAGCAAACAAAGACTGAGACTGACTGACCTCCCCTCCCCAACAGAGCACTCTGGCTTCATCTTTTGTGCTGGCATGTAGCCCCAGTGGCTAGAAACCCTTGGATAAGCCCCCCCCCCAAGAGTGGGAGACCCAGGACTAACATTTAAAGTTTGTTTGCCTCTCTAAGACCATCTGGACATTGCTCAGTTCCTTGTTCTGCAAGAAAAATGTATAGAAAGTGAACTGAAACTCCACCACCATGATATACCTCAAAAGTGGTCCTGATTTATGATTCCTACCAAAGTAGGGTGTGTGTTAATGTATTTTTTATTCAGCCCAATAGAAAATAGACTCAGTAATCAAACATGTCACCCATAGTGTTTCTCCCAACTGGCTAGACTGGCTTGTTGATTTTGGTTGGCTTAAATCTCTTTTCGTATTAATTGGAGCTATTGTTATTTTAATACAGCAACAAGACAAAAGTATTTACTTGGTTCCATTGTATTTTCAATATGTTAGAAACCAGTCTCCTCTCCGCCCATTCGGGAACAGAGCCTTCTTCACAAGGAAGGAAACCCCCCCCCCCCCCAGCCCTGTGGATAGTTTGAGACACCCTCAAAGTTCAGAGATGAGGCTTCTATTGCAGTGTGTGTGCATCATCTGCTGGTTAACTCAGAGCATTTGTGATGCAAGGGGATATTCTGCAGAAGACTGGCTGGCTCCTACTGAGTGAGACTGGCTCTTCTGTGCACATGATCCGGCCTCCTCCACTTCTGACCTCTTCCTCAGGAGCTAGCAAGTGGCTGAGAGGCCTGTGTGCTCCTGGGTCCTTTCTGCTTTTTTTAATGGTGTGGCCTTGGCTACCATCCAGGCCTCTGGTGAGGAAACTGGTTTTAATGGGAAATTGCATAGCCTGTGTGCTTCCAAATATCAGATCACCCCTGCTGGTGGTCTAGCTGAGGAGAGCCCTCCAGTGGCTCCAGTGGAGAAGTCCCCAGGCAGAAGAGGAAGGCACTTCCGCCCTCCCACTGTGAATGTTCAAGCCATCCAAGCTCGTGGCCATCACACATCTTGTGGCCATAGGTTCCACAGGCCAGTGAAGTGTCACCTTCCTCTCACTTTAGTCTCCCACCCCCCACCATGCTCCAGGCAGTTTCCTGGGATGACCCAGCCTGGTTCTAGTCATTGGAAGGCAGGAGAAGAACTTCTCTGTCTGAGAAATGTTCTGTGGTCTTGCCAGCTTCTTTGAGGCTCACCATGCCAGGCATGGTTTTCTAGGTCTCAGTCATGGCCCTGCACTTCTTGCTTCTTTCTCAAGCTAAATAGCCCCAAATGCTGTAACTTTTCCTCCAGAGAGGGTTCCAGCCTTGCAGTCTTCTCCTGAGGTATGGTGACCAGAAATGGACACGCCCATATGGGGCCGCAGTACAGATTTGTGTATAGGCAATGTGAGGTGAGTGGCTTTCTGTTCAGGTCCTTTCCTGATGACCTTAGCTTGGACTTTAGAACGTAAGAAGAGCCCGGCTGGATCTGGCCCAGGGCCCACCTAGTCTAGTTTCCTGTATCCCACAGTGACCCACCAGATGAGTCAGGGAGCACACAAGACAACAAGAGACCTATATCCTGTTGCAACTTCCTGGCATTGGGCATTCAGAGGCAGCCTGCTTCTCATGGCTTGTAACTTTGATGGACTTTTCCTCCAGAAATCTGTCCAATTTCCTTTTAAAGGCATCTAGGCCAGATGCCAACACCATATCCCGCAGCAAGTTCTACAGATTAATCGCATGGTGGGTAAAGAAATACCTTTTTCTTTGCTCTCTTCACAGCCTGCCACACGACAGGTCAACACTGTCTTGGAGTAGTTACCCCCATGACCCCAAAGTCTCTTTCCTGGTGTGTCACCAACCGCCCAGACCTCCCCCCACCAGTGACATGTGAAGTTGGACATTTTGCCCCAGTGTGATTCCTCCCTGCGCTTGCTGACCCCAAACTGCACTTGCCAGGCAAGAGACCCTCTGGAACTCTTCACCACTTACTTTGGTTCTAATGGCCCTGAATAGTTGGTGTCCTATGCAGTTGTGGCCACCTCACCGGTTTACCCCTAACTCTGTGAACAGGTGAAAAATCATCAGCCCCAAGACAGCTCCTCAGAGCTTTCCACACCTTCCTTCCCTGCACTGGGAGAATCACATGTGGATTCCTGCTCCTAAGAGACCAAGCATTGTGCCATACTCCCAGCTCCTCAAGGATCCAGTCCTGCTGCCGGCTCTATGCTTCCCCACTTCCCTTCAGCCTCTGAGTCACCCGCCCTCTGACTGCAGTTGTGACCGGAGGGGGTCCAGAGTCCCACAGCCACATGGTGGGCCAGATTCTCAATGGTGCACAAAAAGCAAAAACAGACCCTCTGTGTAATAGGCCCGGGGCACAGAAGGGCAGGCCAGATTCCTGCTCGGTTTGCAGGAAGTGTTTCCAGATAGGGGAGCCACACAAGACCCAATGCCAGACAGAGAACAGGAGAGGCATTTTGCTTCATCACCCTGGCCCACAGGTAGCCCTGCGGTGAGTGTGGAGGTGTTCCTGTGCCTGAGTGTCACATGCAGAATCTGGTGGGGAGGCCTCAGCGTATCCTGGCAGGGCACCAACTCTTTTGTAGCCACCCTCACTGCTCCAGTGCTGCAGCTGGGAGCAGAACCCTTGCCCCAAACTCCCTCAGCCCCCCCCATCACCTGCACACACAGAAGGCATGTGGAACTGACCACACCTCCCACTGAGTTCAATGGAGGCAGGCGGAGCTCGGCAGTGGGGTCAGCCATGAGGTGACCAAGTTCTTCCTGCCATGGCAGCACTTTCAGGAACCAGGCAGACCCTTGTATTTCACCCACCCCCAAGAGGAGAGGCCCAGGCCCCACTCCCCACCGGCTGTCTCTCAAGCAGTGCTTTTGTCTGCACTGACAAGGGAACCACCAGCCCTGAACATTGGCTCCTGCAGAGGGAGGAAGGCACAGTGGTGGCAGTGGCAGCTGCAGTAGTGCCCAGAGGCTTTGCCTGCTCCCTCCCAGTCTGGTTTGCAGGAGAAACATGGCTGGTGCAAGGTCTGCACAAGGAAGCTGTGCTGCATGTTGGCCCCCTCCCCCACCGCCTGCGTCGCTGGAGGAGACGTGCTCAGCCTCAAGCTCTTTGTTCAGAGAGCAGCGCAGCCCTGGCACCTTCTCCCAGAATAGCCTTTCATTGTGTCCAGTTCCCTCCTGGTTGATTGTTTGGGCTGCCTGCCGAAGCGCTTATCAAGCCTCTCAATTTTCAGCTGAGCTTCTTCTTGGAGAAGAGAAAGCCCTTGACCTGTGAGCAGAGCAAGTGCTCAAAGCATGGTTAGGAGGGGGGTGGAGAAGATACGGCAGTCACCAAGGAGCAGCGGCGTCTGGGGCCTGCAGCTGCCAGGCTGAACACAGAGAGTGGCCCTACCTTCCTGCTGCTGGGACTCCCAGGGGCCACAAACAACCAGGGCTCACCTGGTTTGCATGGGAGGGGGCAGGGTCAGGTCCACCTTGCTCTCCCAGATGGGCAGGGGCCCAACAGGACCTCCTGACCCAACCCAACCTGTCTTCCAGCACTGAAGGGGTTTGGGCTGCTTGAGAGATCTCCCAGTACCCTGGCCAGACTGCTGAGAAGCCACCAATGCCTGCAGTCAGGACTGGCTGAGGTGCCATGCCTCCTTGGGTCAGAACAACAGACAAGGGCTGCCAAGTAGGGACAAGTCTCTCAGAAGCTGGCTCTGGGCTGCAGCCTAAACCACAGAGACTGCATCAGCCGGTGAGCAGGGGGCAGCTCTAAAACAGTCTTCAGGCGGGTGTGAGCAGGCCAGGCTCAGGGGAGGCCATGGGTGGCCCTGCAGGCAGGCTTGGGAAGTACTTTGCCCACTGCAGAAGCGTTGTCCCCCAGAGGAGAGGCAGAGCAGCTGGTGAGGTTGCCACCCAGGGAGGAGGCAGCAGCCCCCAGTGAGCACCACCCTGGTCCTGGGCAGCTGAAATGGTGCAGGACAGCAAGGCCGCCTGAAGTGTCCTGGCCTGTCATGAATAAGTATATGTTAGGCCTAGGTTGGCATGTGAAGCCTGAACCAAACTAAGATAGTGTAACTGAGAAGTTGCTAGTAGTTCCCAGCTGTAGGAACGTGAGTAAATAAAAGGATTTGTTGTCGCTCCTTCTCACCTGTCCTTCAAGGACAGATAACAAGAATTACAACCAATTGGAATGTTTAGCACCTTAGCAGACAGAGAAGCACCTTATCAAGGGTGATTAAGTGCAGCTGTGGATCTTCAGTTGGGAGGGGTAAGAACTATGAGGGGTTAGCAACCAGGCCAACTTCTGTTCCTCAAGGGTTCTGATTGGACAGTCTAATAAGTATGAAGTCACCTCAGTACTATTAGCATAAGGAGTATAATAATGAGTGCCCAGGGGGTGTGTGGGGCATCCTTCTTGAACAGAGTTTTGGGTGCAAGATCCTGCACACATGTGAGCTCCATTGTCCATCATGGACACCTGGCCTCATAGGTAGCCCTGGAACTAAGAGATCTACCAGAGTAACTGACCCAGGTGAGAGAAAGGTATTAACAGAGATAGCCAGCTAGCTTTATTATTTTATTGCTGATATGTTTCCTAGATGTTTATGCCTCTAGCATTTGCTGCCTTATTGTAGTGTGTAACCTTATGTACTTAATAAACTAAAATATCTTTTACTAGGTTGTTTCATTGTCTGTTGGGGACAAAGTTCCGGAATCCCGCCTAGCCATTCAGCAAGCTACCAAGTGCTCATTGAGGTCTAGTAACTTGAGGACTGAGGCTTTAATTGGAGAAAGAGCTCAGTGCCTGCAAGGGATAGAATTAAGCCTAGAGGGTCTCAGTGTCCCTGGACTGAGGCACTGGCACGTACAGGGTAGTGGCAGTACTACTGGGCAAGAGGCCTTGAGGGCTTTAGGGTTCGAGAACCAAGAACCTTAAGCACCCAAACCCCCCTTTGTATACAACATGGCCTTCCTTGGAATGACAGTGATTGGGAGAGCCCAGAATGGGGCTCGCTGCATCAGGGCATGGGGCAGAAATTAGGCCACAGGGTGCACCCCTAGGGCACACCTCTGCCAGCACGAACCAGTCCTGTGGCACCCTGCAGCAGGAGCCAGGCACATCGCCAGGCCCTGCACAGGCCACCGGCAGCCCCATGCCCTCCACGGAAAGGGACTGTCACCCTCCCCTTTGAGATATCAAAGCCAGATAACTTGAAAGAAAAGCCAGACTGCTTTTCATGCCCCTCTCCCCACTAGTAATGAATTGGCAAGCAGGCCTCACTGTGGGTGGGAGACTACTTCTTTTTGAATCCTCAGCAGCCCTCCGCGTCCTCCCCAGAGCCAGGATGCTCTTCTTTGCTCAGTGGCACCGACTGTTCTGCAGCCTGCCAAACCAGCTGTCTGGCTCTTACATATGAGCTGCAGGCAGAAAAAGTGTCCCCTCCAAAGGTCCAGCGGCATACGCTGCACTCAGTGGCAAGAGAAGTGTTCCCTGCACAGGCAGCCAAGGGAAGAGGGCTAGAGCGCTGCCTGCTCATTTCTGTGCACAATTCAAGGTTCACAATTCAAAGCCCTTTAGGACTTAGGACATCCCTAGGAGGTCTCCCTTTGTGTGCCGCCCTTGACAGAGGAAAGGGAGGCAAGGGGAGGACAAGGGGGCAGGGGCTTTCTCTATAGTGGCACCTTCCACTTTTTCTATGAAGCACCTTCCAAAGAGTGGGGGACAGGTTTCAGGTAGCTTCTCCATTGGAGTGAAAAAGCTCCATTGGAGTGAAGGTGGGTGGGTGTTCCTGTTTTTTCTTGCTTCAGATGGAGTTTGCTTCAAATGGAGTTTAGTGGGGGAGGGGTTTTCTGTGGAGGGCTTGATGGTGATTTTTACATGGTTCCTCTTACTGCGTTGGGGAACCGACTTCAGCTTATCCCGTTTCTTAATTTGATCACTTGTGTTGCTAAATTTGTTTTTGCAATTTATAAATTATATAGATTGAATTTGTAAATTTGTATCTTTTCTATGACAGTCATAGGATTTTATTGCATTTATTATTGTTTTGCTATTATTGTAACCTGCCTTGGTCACTCCACTGTGGGGCAAACATCTATTCAGTAACTAGAGGCAGTCTAAAATTTTTTTTTCTCTTGAATGGTGGTGTTATCCTTTAAAAATAAAAAAAATAAAAAGGGCTGAAAGTGGTATTATGAGTTTTTATTCCAAATTAGTATTTTAATCAATTTTAAAGCATTTATCAAGTGTAATCATGGTCATATAGGTGGAATATAGGTGCTTTATGCCTGTGGCTATCAGCAGACATAGCCACAGGAATAAAACAGACACAAAACACATCACTCACACAGAACTAAATAGTTAACTACTTGAATTAAACTTACAGGAGCCATTTAAGATTTATGGGGGGGGGCAAGAATGAGATATACAAAATTATGCAGGGAATGGATAGAGAAATGCTCTTTTCCCTCTCATATAACACCAGAATCAGGGGATATTCACTAAAATTGAGTGTTGGGAGAGTTTGAACAGACAAAAGAAAATATTTCTAGTGTGTAATTAGTCTGTGGAACTCCTTGCCATAGCAAGTGGTGATGGCATCTCACCAAGATGCCTTTAAGAGGGGATTGGACAAATTTCTGAAAGAAAAGTCCAACACGGGTTATGTGCAGCCTCCTAATTTTAGGTTACCTCAGAATGCCAGATCCAGGGCAGGGCACCAGGACGTAGGTTGTGTCTGTTGTCTTGTGTGCTCCCTGAAGCCCTTGGTGGGCCACTGTGAGATACAGGAAGCTGGACTAGATTGGCCTGATCCAGTGGGGTTCTTCTTATGTTGTGCTGCTTGCATGAACAACTACAGTGAACTTAATGCTGCCAAACACAAACAAATTGCTATGGAAACAAACTGGTATTAAAGTGCAGGGAAAAAAACACACCAACATAGCAAGGAACTATTAAATATTTGCTTACGCATGAGTAAACACAAACGTGTAGCTCAGTTTTGTTTTCCATAGGTTTCAAAACATTTAGCAGCCTGGAGGGAGGAACTTCCTTCTCAAGTGTTCATCAGATTGGGAAAATTCTGATGACATTGGATTCCTCTTGGCCTGCCCTTTCTAATGGACCAAAGCACAGTTGCTGACTCATGAGTAAACACACTCTGCAGCTGAGTTTCACTACCCATAGGGCTCCATGCATTTTCCTTGGCAGCTTCTGAGTATGCTCAGAAGACTCTACAGTCAGTTAAAGCAACAGAGCTCTGAGGGAGTTAGGGACTTAGCAGCACAGTCAAGCACTTGGGACAATCCATAGATGCTCTGCAGCCACTTTAATAGATACATGTTGGTGTTATTTTGTTAATTGAGCAGAATATAATGTATTATCATTTTATAAACCCAATTTCACGCTATAGCAGTGTTATTTTGTTTTTACCATTTTAGACTGCCCCTTTAACTAACACCCAATAAATACTGGCAAATCAATTCCTGACACGACAGGGACAACAGACTCCACTCCCCCAAAACACGCTCAGACTGGAATGGCGGCCAAGTGCACCTCTCTCAGTGGTGCCTGAGCTCAGTGCTGGGGCTGGCAAGATCGAGGCCTTTGTTGGTCTTTCTCAGACCCCACTGGCCAGCCAGCCTGGCCAATAGGCCTGGAGTTCTCAAGGGGGTGCTGCTGCCTGGGTCTTCGAAGGGGGCATCCCCTCCCGTCAGGTCCATCTCCCCACCCTGCAGCCAAGCCTTGCCCCTGCCCTCAGCAGCAGGAGGGCCTGCCCTCACCTCCTGGTGCTACTTGTGCTCGGCCAGCCAGGCACTGAGAGGCCTTGCAGCAGGGCCCTTCCTGAGCGATAGCAAGGCCAACCGTGACTCCCTGCGCCTTGAGTAAGCCCCTTTGCATTGCCTGCAAACTCTATAGTGGCAGCATCACGGTTGACCTGCTGCTCTGGGTGGTGCTTGCCCTGCACCCCCATGGTTGGCAGAGTGTAGAAGACATGGAATTGCTCTTGGTTGCTGCAATGCATGCCTGGTGCCCATCAGACACTGAGCCATCAAACGGCCAGCAAAGGGAGGGAGTGACTCCAGGCTGGGAGAACCACAACTGCTAGCCTGCATGACAGGCCATGGGTTCTGAGGTCTTGCAAGGAGACAAGCCATTTCTTGTTGCAGCCAGACACTCCCTTGCCCCTTCTTGATGCCAACTTGCAGGCTAATAACCAGGAAAACTGCTGCCGGAGTGGGGGGGGGGAGAGGCAGGGCCAGGCTCATTAGCCAGAAGGGTGCTGCACAACACAGGACAATCATGCAAAATTCAGAGTCCTCTGTTGTTTCAGCAATGAGAAAGGCTAGACATGGAAGGAGACCAGTCTGCCCAAAAGAGGCTCCGCCAAACCAAGGCACTTCTGCAGCTTCAAGCATTTTCCCAGAGGTGGGCCAGAGGGCACTGGGAAGAAAAGCAGATGCACATTGCAGTCAGTGGCATAGCTAAGGGAGTGCAGGGGGTAGCACTTGCACCAGATATCAAGCTTTAGGGGGGCAACAAGCTGAGCTTGGCACTAGTGACCAAAATTGTGAAAATCCTGATATGTATGAATAATACCATCAATACTTGATGGACTACCCCCACCCTGCTGAACAAAAGGCAGGCTGTTTGAGTAGCTCAAGCCCTGCCTCTAAACATCTGGGTAGGATGCAAACAGGCTTGGATGCTGACAGCACAATCCTATGCACATCAACTCAGATACCATTGCGTTCAGCAAGGCTTACTCCCAGGAAAGTGTGCCCAGGATTGCAGCCTTAGTCTTGGAGAAGATGGGCAAGAGAGCTCCCAGCACACAGTACATTCTCCTTCCTCCAAGGAATGACAGACCACACACCAGCTGCAGAGCAATGTGAGCAGAGCTGGCAGACAAGGCCTCTCTGCCAAAGGAAGCAGCATATCCTGGGGCAGGAGCACTGGAGTGAAGGAAGGTGCTGCTTCACCCACACCTCATGCACACGCACAAACACGCCAAGCAGAAAGCCCTCAGGCCACCCCCAAGGCAAGTATTAACCTACTTATCACACCCGTAGGCAGTGTGTAGGGCTAGGAAGGGCTACATCTGGGGGAGGGTGAGCAGCGCTCAGCCCCCCCCCCCCACATTATCCTGCAAGCACCTGAGGGAGACCAGCCTGGCAACTGAAGCCAGCAGGCCAGCCAGGTTGCCTTTCTGAGTGGCCCTGCTCAAGTGCACACTTGATCCTTCCAGAACAGCAACTCTTCTCACTCTCTCTCTCTCTCTCTGCAAGCAACCACAAGAGAGAAGCTGGCAGGTCAGAAAGGGGTGGGAGCCAACTAGCGGGAGGAGATTTAGGGAGCCTGAATGTGAACCCTCCCCATGCAAAAGACTTCTGTACACTTCGGCACCAGTACACCTACTGGTACTCAGTCAGATGTTAGGAGTCTGTTTCTGTCGGGGGGGGGGGGGCAGAGGTAGCTGATGGTGGGGATCCCAGAGACTCCAGCCAGCCAACAAGGGGGGGTGACAACAAACCCCAGTCTTGCCAGGGGCACATTGGTCTTGTCAGAGTACGTGTCAATGTGACACCAGTGAACCTATACCAGCAAAGGGTAAGGGTAAGGCAAGGGAGACACTGGCGGGGAACAAGGCACTGTATTCTCCCTCCTCTCTTCTAGCCTCAGGTGACCAACTCTTTGGTTATCCAGAGTGCAATTCCAGGACTTACTTCCTTCTTGTGCCCATCCTCTGAAGAGCTTCCCACCTCTTGGTACTTTATCTCTGCCAACAGGTCTGACAGGTGAGACTGAATAGGAGCCCCGTCCACTCCTCAGGCAGCCCTTTGAGGCTAGACCCCTGCCTTGCATGAGGAAAAACTCTGCAGCCAAAGGATCATAGTGGGTTAAAGAACGAGCAATGTTGAAATTCACAACTGGAAGCACTGTTCTATCTGTCCTCATAAGAGGGCACTAGCAGCCCCCCCCACCTTAGAGATAAGGGCCTAGGGGGGCTGAAAGGTTTGCCAGCGTGTCTACACATGGGAAGGTGCAGCTGAAGGCAGCCACACACAGTTCATGAGTCACTGGATGAAGGAATTCCCCTTCTCCAACTTGGGGGAGGGGGGCTCTGGATCAAGGAATCCTCTGCACTGGGACTGTGGGCGAGAATTAGGTTTCAGAAGTGGTTGACAGCATAAGAAGGCAGTAAGCTCTGAGGACTGGCGTTGTTGCAAAGCAAACCACTGTGGAGGGAAGGAAGGGTTGATGGTGAAAGACCTGGCCAGGAAGGAAGAGGGGCTGTGTGGTAGCTCAGGAAGGTTAGGCTGACTGGGAAGTGTGAAGGGGGGCCTGAGTTGGTTATGTGCCATGAAGCCACCAGAGCAGAACCCAGTGATTCTGCTGCTACCTCCCAAGAAGCCCCACTTCCGACCGAAGAGGTCTCCCCACCCCAAGAGGCCAGAATCCAGTGCGCTGGGGCAGAGAGAAGTTCCATGCCTCCCAGTCCTTTGAGCCCCTCCCTCATGGCCTCTGTCCACTCCTGTGCACGCTCACAGCCCTTGCAAACACTACATCACACATCCCAAAGGCCTGTTCAAACTCAGCCATCCATTGAATGCTGAGTGGAGATACTAGGAGCCTCTGTGCAGCATAAGTACGTTTCTCCCCATCACATGGATGAGCAGTGTCTTGGAGTGCTTTCATGTCCCTCTGCTTTGACAGACAAAAAGTAGGTGTCCCTCCCAGTCCTCTCTAATCCCAGCTCTGTCACGAGACATGGCCTCTGTTCTGGGCTTTGTTCACAGGGCTCCTAGCCAGAGCTCCACAGAAGCTCCCTGCTGGACACGAGGACTCCCTGAGTGGGCCCCCTCAGCTCCTCCAAGGCCTCCAACACTGCCTCCTCATAGTCTTTGGCTCCAGGCAAGGACCTGCTTGTCACCTCAGAACTGCTCAGTCCATCACCAGTGTTCGAAGACTGGGCTGCCTCACATTGGACTCTGAGGCAGCAACAGCAAGTCCTGCTGTTTTGAAGATATTTGCAGCTGCAAGACACAGATGCAGACCTCAATAAATGCACACTAGAGACACACACGCAAAAGTCTTTGCCAGCCACAATGGCAGCCTCTGCACAATCGCAGGCAAAGCATGCCAGAGGCTGGCTTGTGTGACGGGCCCTGCTGGCCTCATATCCTCAAGGCTTCCTGGCCCTGCCAATGCAGAGGTGACCATGGGCTCTTGCTGCTCTCACCACAAGCCCATCTGCTCCAGGGGCTTCTCAGGTCTTGGACACCTGCCAGCCTGCCATCAGTGCTGCTGCCCCAGGACGCCTGTCTGGATTGGAGGTGCCCAGCCCCCTCTTCGAGGCACACGGAGGGGGGCTCACCTATTTAGCAGGGAATAAAGCTGTCACACATGCTGCTTGCCAAGGGCAATCAGCAGCTGTGTAGAGCCAAGGGGCCATCTTCTGGGCCACAGAGACTGCTGCTTTGCCGGGTTGTGTGTGTCTGAGTGCCCTGGAGCCTCCCACTCGGCCGAGCACTGCTTGGTCAGCCCTTCTTGCTCAGAGCCTTCTGGAACAAGCAGCTGGAAACCAAGTAGGAGGAGGGTGCTCCCATTCAGAGGATAGCAGGACCAGACTCAACAGACAGAACATGGTAAACTGAAAGTACAAACCTGGCCTTGAACCTGCTTTAGCCTCTGCGTGGTAAGTTTTCAGAAACAGCTACGGGGCAACATCTGATGCTGCACTCTGCCAAAGAGACTCCCTCTCCTGCACTGCCCTGTTCTTTGTGCCAGAGAGATGCCCTGGAAGCCAGGGAGTGGGTGGGTGGGCAGCCCCTCTCTCACTTAAGGACACCCGGAGTGAACTCCCCCCCATAGGCAATTCTGCAAGCCCTGTCGACAGGAGTACCCCATACTGGGCTGGGAAGAGCACACTGGACTGGGAGAAGTGGGGGGGCGCACCTTTGCTCAGCCCTTCTTCCCCTAGTGTTTGTGGAGGGAGCTGCTGCACAGGACACATTCACAGGCAGACACTGGCACTCATAAATTATACAGCTCGTTTGCATATTCTAGTCAGGAGGCATTATGCAAATATCCCTTGATTTGCATAATGGATTCTATTCCTCACTTCAGTCACTTTGTATTTTTTAAGAAACAAGAATGAAATGCAGCAAAGACAAGGAAGGAGAGGGTGCACCCCAGCTGGCGACTTCTGCCCCCTGCCTGCCAGGAAGGCCAGTCGGGGGAGCAGCCACCCTGGGCCCTGGCATGGAAACACCCACCGAGCCCTAGAACCCCACAGACCTGGTGGAGATGCTCTGTCACAAGCAACACATTTGAGCCAATTAGCGAGAAAGACACAGGGATGTGAGACCAACCCAGGAGGGAGGGGCAGAAATGCCGCAGCCCCCCTCCCCGGCATTCCTAGTGTGGCTGAGGGTGGGAGATTCCTCCGTTCCTCATTAAATGCAGCAGAGAAACTGGTAATTTTTTGGAGGGGTTGATAATAAGCCAAGTTGGAGGTGGGAAAGTGGGAAACCCGCTTCTCGCCTCTCGGATGCTCAGTGCAGCTCGCCTTGGCAGCAGGGGTGACTCTGATTATTTATAACCAAACGTAACAGCAACGTATTGCTGGGGAGCACAAGGCGGGAGGACGTCGCTCTCCAGCAGCCGCTGCCACCAGGGCTTCTCCTGCAGGGGTTGGCTTGGCTCTGCTGTGGGTGCCTCCCTGCTTCCCCATGAAAGGCAGAAGAGTGCCAGGAGGCTGGCGTCTGTGCCCTGTGGGAAAAGTTGACTGCAATGCTTCAGCCTTTAAAATCAATTAATCCGCGTGTTAATTAACGTCAAGCCGACAGAAGGAGGAGGGGAGAGTAAGTGAGAAAGGGTGGGAGGGAAGGAGGCTGGGTGGGAGGGAAGAAAGGAAAAAAGCTGCAAGGGCGGCTGGCAGACTCCTTGGCACAGTGCCATCCATTCAGTGGCAACGCCACTGTTTCGTGTGCTTACAGCAGCGGGTAGATGTTCGGGGGGTCCTGTACGTGGGCCAGACGGCACAGAAGAGCGAAGGGAGCTTAGCCGCAGCCCAGGAGAAAGAAGACAGGCAGGCAGGGAGAGCAGAGGGCATGGGTGCCAGGAAAACAGGAGGGCTCCAGGGCTCTCCCCCACAGGCAAGGCACCAACTGGACCCCCAAAGTGGTCCTGCCAGTTCAGCGCTATTCTACTGCAGCGAAGCAAGTGCAAGAGAAGACAAAGGCCGCCATCTCCTCCGCCATGATGCCACTCCCAAGCCCAGGCTGGCACTCCAGAGCCTCCAGAGAGGGAGGAGGAGGAGGAAGAGGTGCCCAGAACAAGAACAACCGCACGCAACACCCCGCTCACTTTCTGTGCCAGGGGCAACTGGGCATCTGTCGCAGCAGAAGGCACACCCACGGGCTCCCCCCCCCACAGCTGCTGGCTTGTTTGCCATTCAGTCTCATTTAGAGATAGCGCCAAATACAGAAAGGAAGAAAAGAAGATTCCAGCCCAGACCACAATGCACAGCCGGGGACGGTAGCTGACAACATCGAGGAAGAGATGCTCCAAGAAGGTGCCCCAATGCAGGAAAATCTGGCTGGTGCCCATTGCAGACCAAAGGAGTGATGCCACGCCTGCAATGAGAGCACGCAAGTGAGAGGCGCAAGCCAGGTCTCCCGCTAAACCTCTGCAGGCTGGCAGAAAGGGTGCTCTGAATATTTGGAGCTAGCTGGGGAGGGAACATCACCAGAGGATTCCTTGTGGAAGTGCAACGTGCGAGGGCAGCATGCTGGCACCCCCAGAGACGGGTATGTACGAGGAGTGTATGCTGCATACCCACTCAGGTGGGAGGCATGGATGCTATCCTGTGTGTGCATGCCTGCACATGCGTGTGGATACATAAGACCAAGAGCATGCATACGTGCACACCAAAAGGGCAGCACAGGAGTGCCAGCAAGAGTAAACAAGCAAGAATGCCTGTGCAGGCTCCCCTGCCACTTCTGGCCCAGGAGGGAATGGAAAAGCCTCGGTAGCAGGGCTGCCTCCACGCGCTGCCATCATCAGGGAGACTGGATGGGGCACAACGAGAAACCCTTTGCCAGAGAGACAGAATGCGTGGTGGGGGGAAGGGGAGATGGCACGCAGCCCTGCACCCACTTGCAGGCACAGCAAGCTGCTGCAAGAGGCTACTCATGACACCCACCCAGGGGGCATGCCAGAGAGGCCAGCCAGGAGGGGTGGTTCCAGGGCCCCACTTGCACACGCACTTGCTTGCTTGGTGGCGCTGGAAGCTTTCTGGGTCTTCTTTGCAGAGAAACATGGCTGCGGACTCACACGGTCTGGGCTGCTGCAGATTCTGAAAGGCGTGCAGATGGCATTAGGCACCAAGCCAAGGATGGGTGCTGGAGACAAAAGGCAGACCAAACATAGAGTCTTACCATGGGAATATTAATTGGCTTCTTGCTTAATGGGAATTTACAAAGCATGCACACTGGTACGCGTGTTTTCCTGCTTCATCCTAAAAACCCACAGAAGAAAACTGCGGGGATTGGCGCATGTCTCTTTCGTGTGGAAAATACTGACACGGGATTTATTGCCAAGCAGCAGAACAGAGGATTAACGGCATGGGCATCTTTTGGGCATTTTTTTTCCTAATGAATCTGCTTTCACTACTAATGAGGAATAATCGCTTCACTAATGAGCTTGGAAACATTAAGAGAAAAGCGGGGTGTTCTGTTAATTGCCTGGGTGCTGCCGAGTGGCTGGATTACAAAGGACAACAGCAGGAGAAACGCAGGACAAAAGCGGGGCGGGCAAGTGCAGTGCTGAGCTGGGTTCCCTGCCTTGCCAGAGCCTCCTGCCAACCTCTGGGGATTTCCAAACTCCGTAGTCCAAGTGGATGTTCAGGGAAGACAACCACTGTTAGAGAGCCTGGCGTGGCTGTGCTTAAGCACCCTCCAGTGGAATGATTTTGTGCTTCTTGCATTTGCATGCCATTAAGCTGTGCTTCTGAAAGCCAAGAGAAGTGTAACACTGCAGGGGGGCTGGAGGTAGCACTGTGCCTGCCTTGCCCCCTCCCTGCACAAGCCAGACCTCTGCAGCAGGAGACCGCCTTGGACACCTCCAGCTCTAGCCATGCCGGAAGGAGGCTGGCTGGGGCCAAGCCAGAGCAGCACTTGGAATGGCACAGGGGACTGGTTCCTGGGGGAGCACCCTGGCACAGCTGCTTCCTGCACCCCACCCCTACAGGTACCACCATGAGCCCTCAGGACTCACAGCTACAACAGCAGGCACCCGCAAGCCAAGGGACAGGAGCTAGCAAAGACACAGGGACAGGCAGGCAGGCAAGCAGGCACTCTCACCCACCCCTCCCCTTCTTGCACAACAGCCAACAGCTGTTGGTTTGCCCTCATTGACCTCCCAATGGTCACCTGGTTTTTCTCATAGTAGTTCTTCTCCCACTGTTTGTCAGCTGAGACCTTTCCTCCTTGGCACACTGACCAGGAAAGAAAGGTGGCAGGTGCAACTGGTGCAGAGCAGGGGGGAAGGGGTCTTAGGTATGCCCTACATCTTACACTACCGTGGTAGCCCAAGGCAGTAGCTGCTGGTTTGCCCTCTTCTGCTCCCCAAACTGTGTTCAGAGCCCTCCCAGAGGGGGTGTTTTGTGCAGCAGTTGCTCTCCTTGCCCCTCCCTTCCGCAGGAGATCTTGGGTGACTGGGAATATGCAGATGAGCTGGTGTGTTCAGTGAGGGCGGCCAGGGTGGCAGTGGCAGCGAAGATGCCACCCTTCTCCGGGAAGCGTTTGCTGTTTCCCCCTCCGCATGTCTGTGGCGCTGCAGCACATGCAGATGTCGCTGTTGTACTTTACAAAGCACTGACAATATGAAGAGCCTAAAGACTGCATTGGAGCACAAACCAGCAAGAAAATAATAGTCTTAAGAAAGAGGGAATCTCAGGGAGCGTTGCTGGCAGCCGCACAGGATGAAACAATGTCCAGGGCCAGGGGAGGAGGCAGGCCACATGGCAAGAGGCAAAGGGAGGCACCCCCCACGGTATTCCAAGGTGCCAGGAAGGGGGGCTGAAGCCCAGCAGGGAGCAAAGAGTGATGCTGGACATGTCATGGCAAGGGAGGATGATGACTGAGGGTGAAGGTCAAGTGTGCAGAGCCACAAGATTCAGGCCCTTCAGGACCAGTGAAGTCACGTCACCTGTCAGCAAGGGTGCCAGCAAGTCCCATGGGAGGGATGCCAGGGAGGTGAGCAGAGGCTGGGTAAGTGGCAGGGCCACTTTGTTTGAGGGTGGTGGGGCTGGGAGAGGAGTAAGGCAGGTCCCTGCACTCCCATGGCATCTGGGCAGGACAGGGTGGCTGAGAGGCACATGCACAGTCTGCTATCCTAGCAAGAATGGTCCTTCCTGAGGGGGCCATCTGCACCAAGGGGGTGAGAGTGAATGGGAGTAGTGTCCCAAGTTGCAGCTGAGGCTGAGAAGGAATGGCTCACCTGAGGCCACTGGCAAGAATCCACAGCACAGGCAGAAGTCAAGCCAGGAAAGACCCAATTTGCAGCTCAATCTCAACACCGTTATGTCACCTTACTATTATTATTTTTTTAATCAAGACTGAGATCCTCTAGGACACGGGTGTCCAAAGTTTTTGGCAGGGCCACATCATCTCTCTGACACTGTGTCGGGGGCTGGGGAAAAAAAGAATTAATTTACATTTAAAATTTGAATAAATTTACATGTTTATATATATGAATATATTAAAGATGAACTTATATGAATGAATGAAGTTCTTGCAATAGCTCAAGGCCTATAAAAGGCTATGCATATAGCAAGGTTGGCCTTTCCTTTAATGCTGCTACTGCATCACAGATGTGAAACAGCAAGCAGTGGAGGGGAGCCCTCATCCCACAGCTCACGCAAGTGGTCAAACAGTTGCTCTCATGCTGAGAGCAGTTGCGTTGGGCCAGTGTGGGCTCCAACAAATCTCTGGAGGGCCAGAGACTCATTGGAGACTGGGGACTCCCTGAGGGCTGCATTAAGAGGCCTCGAGGGCCGCAAGTGGCCCCAGGGCCAGGGTTTGGGCACCCCTGCTCTAGGATGGTGAAACTACTGCATATTTTTCTGGTGCTTCTAGAGAGTGCAAAGCACCTCACATGTCCTTACTACAACCCTGCAAGATGACTGTTATCCCCATATTGCAGCTGAGAAGGAGAGGCTTGGCCGAGGCCAACTCATGACTTGGTGGCAGGGAGGAGAGCGGAGCCCAGGGAGGCTCCACCAGCAGTGTTTCAGCCACCACATGACCAGCATGACCACATGAGAAATCGGCCCTTGATGGCCCAGGAGGCAGTACAGGCATGCAAGCAGGGGTTCTGGCATAGAGCTGCACCCTACATGGATGGGGAAGACGGGGTCAAAGTCTGGTGCCTTTGAAGGCTTAGAACAGTGGTTCTCACACATTTAGCATCGAGACCCACTTTTTAGAAAGAGAATCTGTCAGGACCCACGGGAAGTGATGTCAGGACCGGAACTGACATCATCAAGCAGGAAAATTATTAACAATCCTAGGCTGCAATCCTACCCACACTTATCCAGGAGTAAGTCCCATTGACTGTCATTGTCAAAAGAATATACATAGTAGCCTGTTAAAAGTACAGATCTGTAACATTTCCCCAAATGCACATATCACATACCATGGGAGCATGAAGTCTAATATTTTAAAAATAAAATACTGAAATGAATGGGGACCCACCTGAAATAGGCTCGCAACCCACCAAGTGGGTCCCGACCCACAGTTTGAGAAACATTGGCTTAGAAGAACTATTGGGTGTATGCTGTCCCCAAGCAGAGCAACTCAAGAGAAGTCCTAAGGCTGCCCTCAGTGGATCAGAACATCCCGCCCACTGTTCAGTATCCAAAAGTCACCCTCGGAAGCTCACCCCTTTGTGCTCAAGCAGATTCCACTAATCCAACCACAGTGCCCAGCAGCCTTTCACAGATCCCCCCACCCTAATTTGTCTAATTCCCTTTGTCAAGGCACCAAAGCTACACAACTCCCAGCCTAAACTAATTATGTGCGACATTAGGAAATGTTCCCTCCCCTCCTCCTTGCTGAGTGATGAGGAGTTCAAACTGTTCATACCACGAGTAATTCTAACATCCCAATTCCCTCACTCCATCACCATGCTTTCTCCACAGGCATTTTGGCCTGTGCTCACTGGAAGGCACAAAGGTGCCTGGTGGCTGCAGCTATCTGTCTGACACCTCTTCTGGTTCAGCAGCCTCCTGGGTGAGGTTCGGAGACCACACCTGTCCCCCAAAGGCAGTGGCCACACCAGAGAGATCATTGGGGGTCATTGCTGCAGAAGGGGATGGGTGCCCTGGGGAGGCATGCATAGCCCCAGCAAGGGGAAGGAAGCAATTCTTCAGGTTTGGAGCTGAAGGGGCGGCTGGTGCAGGGCCTGCTACTCTGCCCGTGGTCAGCTGGGGAGGGAACCTGAGAAAGGCCAGAGTGGGCACTGCTTCCTTCAGTCCCTAAGACAGGCATGCTCAACCCAGGAAGCTTCCCAGGGAGACAGACAGACAGACCACTGGTGATACTCTTCCTCCCAACCTGCCTGATAGGTGTGGTGACCCCCGCTGGGGTTCCAAGGGAAGGGCAGCCACAAAGGAGGCACTGGAGAAGACACACCAGGGCAGTGGCACAGCCAGGGTTAAAGGAGGGCATGGCTCATCCCCACGAAAGAACAGAGTAGGCAGTGGAGACCCTCCCTCAGCAGCCAAGCACTGCCCCCCCCCCCAGAAGTACAGCACACACTTCTGGAGCGGCCCAAGTGGCTCCAAGGCCACCTGACTGGAGGCTTCTATGACGGAGCCACACAATTCAGCTGCTCTGCCAAAAGAGAGCTAAATAGCTCCACAAACAGACACGCTACAGAGGAGAGGACAGGTGCGCAGCAGTCGTGTGGCATTACATGCAAGATGTTTATCCAGAAATTTAATATTTATAGCCTATAAAGCCAGTAAGGTGATGGGAGGCAAATGATGAGCTGAGAGGGGTACTTGAGAAGAGTGAGGCTGTTGGGGATTGATCAAGTTTGGAGAACACAAACTTGTGTTTGTGGCAGCAAGAGCAAGAAAGCCACCCACACTTCTGTGAGTTCCCTTTGCTGGAAGGGGGGGCTGGAGAGGAGGCTGGCTGCTCAGCCCTTGGTAGTACCTCAGGCTGGCACAGGGTCTTCTCCATGGGGTACCTCCACACTAGCTTCTCGGCTGAGCCTCACCAGCCAGCAAGGGTACCAAAGTCCAGAGAAGACTCCATTTGGCAGTTGTGGCATAGAGGCACAGGGACCCCTAAGCACAGCTCTCGGGGTTGCTTGCTGGGTGCAAACGCCCTGCCTGCAGCATTGTCACTAAGCACCCAATCCTGTCCAACTTTTCAGCACTGATGCAGCCATGCCAATGGAGCATGCGCTGCACCTACAGTGAGGGGGCAGGCACAGAGGCCTCCTCAAGGTATGTTTGTTCCCTTGCCTTGAGGCCGCACTGTGGCTGCATCAGTGCTGGAAAGTTTGGCAGGCTTGGGCCTTAAAAGTGGCTGAACCAGACTGCTCCTCTGGCACCCACTCTTCCCTCAACAGCCAAGCAGCTCTGTTCCGTCTGGGACTCAGTTTGGTGGGGCCAAGGCTTAGCTGGCAAGCTTGCCTGCCCACCCCACCCTTCTCGCCACATTCACCAAAAGCCTACTTGATATGTCTCCCAGGGCCCCTCTCCTCCTGCCACACTTTTCACACCTCAAATCACGGGGGGGGGGGCTGTGCTCAGGGTCCCATTTGCTCCATGCTAGAATTGGGGGCTCTCGAAAGTGACTCTTGTCCTCACTCAAAGCTACCCGCTAGGCCTAACTTGAAACGTCAGTTCTTTGGGACAGGATCTTCTCTGTTCCAAGACCCTCCTTTCCACCTTTCCTGATGGCCCTCCTCCACCTCCACTCATCTGGCTTCAGGCTGCCTCTGCCATTCCTGCCCCTATCTTGAGTTAGGAGTGTTTTAATTTACAAGGGTTTGTAAAGGATTTGATTTTAATGAGAGCCGGGCCAGGAGTAGAAACACTGTATTTCTTGTCCCTGAGTGATGAAGGTAACACTCAGACTCAGCATATTGATTTCTCATCTGCCATTCCACTCCCCAAGGGAAGCAGGGGGGGGGGGGGCAGTGGCCCTGCAAGCAAGACTCAGAAGGCTGGGGAGGGTGGAGCAGAGAAGCCCCAATGCAGCTCCTCTTGCAAGGAGCCCCCCCCCCCCATGCAGCAAGGCTATCCTTGTTTGCTTGCTCACAGCTGGTTCTAACTCAGTGTGCTTCACCTTGTAGGAAGACACTGCAGGAGCACAGGGTGCCTCACAGGGCCAGGGCACCACTAGGAAGAGTTGCCTGCAGGACCAAAACGGGCCTGGAGACCTTGCCTGTGCCAGCTGGTTGGCCAAGGAGTGGTTGGGGACCTCTCCGATCTCTTGACAGGTTTGCAAGGCTGCCTTAAGGCTGCAGGGACACACTGAGCCAAGTTACACTCATGCAACAGTATTCTTATATTAATCAACTGGCACCAGCTGAAATCTGAGAGCAGCACCCACCAAAGACAGGGGCAACAGCACCCCTGAAGGGGCAGCTCTTGCCCCTCTACCCATGCAGCCAAATTCCTTGCCACAAGGCCTTCAGGAGTGTTGCCATGATCTCCTCTCCTTGCTGGGGAAGGCCCTTGCCCACTTCCTGCTCTCCCCTGCCCTAAAAGCTGCAAAGGAGGGCAAACACATGGCAGGACCTCACTACTCATGGCCCCCTCATGGCTAGATAACACCCTCTGACAAAAACTTTGTTCAGGCACTTCAGTTGAGTTGATGTCTCAGACCATCTATTGCCGGCAGCTGATGGTTCTGGTTGTTTGCAGTGTCTCGCTTCATTCCTGATTCTTTACTTTTATACTGGTGTTTTTTCATGTTGTGGTTCACCCCCATGAGGATCCCTTCAAGAGCAGAAATGAAGGGTATAGGCGCCGAAACAGTCCTATATGCACTAGAGAGCCCTGTCCCTTGCTGACCCTGCTAAAGGAGCCCCTGGCCAGCAGGCTGAGGTGGGAGGCACCTCCCCCTTGAGTAGTAAGGAGCTGTTTACTCCCCCACCATTCTGCTTCAGAGCTGGTTTAGCATTTTTATTGGAATGTGAAAGCTCTTAAAAGGAAAGGAAGAAAAAAATCTAATCAGGCAGAAGAGATAGAAAACTTGCTGAATTTTTGCTCTCCCCCCCATGGGTGCCCCCACCCGCAATCCTATCAAAATCACATCTTCCATTCATTGCTTCCCGATGTCATTATGACAAGCGGCTACAAATCAATAGCAAGGGGAAGGCGGGGCACCCACACCAGCCAGCGATAAAGACTTGCGCTCAGCCCCACTCGGCTAATAGCACATAATAGCAGCCATTGGTGCCCTGCATTAAATCATACATTTCACTCAGCGTTTATTATGGGATTTTTAAAACTCCTCACCAAATTGGATTTTCTCGATGGTCTCTAATTTCCACATTTATCATTTAAAATTAAACTCCTCTGTGGGGATGGAGAATGGGGGGGGGGGGAGAGAGGCAGAGGAATGGGGGGAAGTTTGGCATTTTTTCCTCCTTTTAAAATGAAACCCCATTAATAATGCCCAAATGCCATCATTACCACCAGCCCCAGCACACGTATGGACCTGAACATTGGAAGGTGGGCTGGACTAACACTGGGGACCTGGCTGGGGTCAAGTTCTGGAGTAGTCTGAAGGAGAGATAAATGCCTGTGGGCAGAACCTAAGCAGCAGGTTCAGCTTCGTGCGGACTTGGCTGCACCTGGAAGGCTCAGGGGCAAGTCAACTCTCCCACCCCACCCACCGCTTCACAATGATTCAGGAAGGGCCTGTTCAAAGCAAACCACCAAGACAGTCACTTTGATTTAGTTTGTCTCTCCTATTCCCCCAAACCAAGCCACTTCCAATCTTAATGTGACATTGCCCTAGAGACAACATCTTTCGAGGCCAAGCGTAGTGAACAGCAGGAGCAGGAGCTCCCATATCTATTGTGCACCTTCTAAATCTCAATAGACTTTCAAGTGACCATCAGACAGCTACCCCCTCCTTCCAGGCAGGGCTTCCATATGCCAGCCATTGTGAGCCCCTCCTCTTAGGTGACAAAGGTGCTCCAGATTCGCACTCTCAAACCCTTTGCTGTGTTTCCACAGTCATAAGGAACCGCAAGGTGCACAGCCAAACAAGATCTGGGTAGTTTGGGCTTTGAGAGTTAAGGAGGGAGAAGCCTCCTTCCCAACCTGGCTAGACACTGCTCAAGGGGTGGGGCCTAGACAGCTGCTGTGGCATGCTACACACCCCAGCAACAGTAGCAAAACCAGAGCTTGACCCACACATTGCACCTATGACAGGTGCAGCACTTTTTGCACTCCATGGAAGTCTCCTTCTGGCGATTCAGAGCCCTCCCCCATCGAATGCATGAGGAGCCTTCCCCAGTGGAGGGCCTTGCCTTGGGGGAAGCCACCCCAGAAAAGCTCCACCATTCTCTGTAACACTTGAGGAAACAGGGGGCTGAGCTGGAGCAAAGAGGAGGATGCAGAAGGTGCTGGGTCAGAGCAACACCCCCTACCCCACCCTACCCCTGCAGCCTAGCTGAGTCACAGTACAGGGACTGCACAAGAGGGGCCCTTTGTTCCACTGATCCCCAGGGTTTGGCTCCTTGGGGGTCTCCCCACTTGTGCAGAGGACATGCTATGGCACCTGAAGATCCAAGAGGGGCTCAGCTCATTCCCAGCCCTCCCTTGGCTCTCCTTAGGCAGCTGAGCTCAGCTTCCAGCCCATGATGGCTTTTCAGCACCTTTCTTCAATGGCAAGGCCCCAACCACGACCTGCCACGCCCAGCAGAGCCAGGTGATCACAGTGATGGTTGGCTCAGCCAAGGAGAAAGGAAGAGGTCTCTTTCGAAACAAACTGCAGGTCTGTGAACAAGAAGTGCCTACTATGCTCAGACTCCCTTCCAATGCAGCCGGGTAGAGTGGAAGGGTCTGCCAACAGCAATTCTATTAGCTCCTTCCCAATAAGTGAAGCCCTTGACATGCCAGGGCTAAGCAGCAGAGACACCACAGCACATTGGCATACTGTGGGGGATGGCACCGCGACCCTTCCCCTGCTGCCATTTTTCTTCTTCGAAACAGGCCCATTTTGAGGCCTTAGAAGGTCTTTTAACCTATTTTTGCCCGGCCCACAGGTGTACACATTTGGTACCTGTTGCGTAGATGTAAATGTTGGACAGAAATAGCTTAAGGGCCAGAGAGGCTGCCCGTGGCCTCCCTGTCCCCCAGAACAACTTCAAAATGCCAAAAAACAGCACTTCTGGTTTTCATAGAAAACCAAAAGTGCAGTTTTTCAGGTGGGGGCAACATTTTGCAGTCTTATGTCCTCGGATGGCACTGCAGTCAGCTCCTCAATTGCCGCAGCAGCCCTCTGGCCAGCTCCAGGCACCTCGGTTTTTCACAGGGCACAAGTAAGACAGCTCCCCAGGGGATGGCAGAAAGGGCAGCCCCCCTTTCCGGCAGGACAGTAGGGTCTGTTACAAGGAGCGCTCTGGCAGAAAGGGGGCTGTCCTTTGTACAGCTTGGGGCCTCCTGCTCCTCCCAATGGGGATGCCCCTTTCCCCCTCCCAGGTACCCTTATTCCTGGTCCCCCCAACTGGTGTCTGGTTCTTCCCTGCCCTGGGTCAAAGGGAAGGGGACCGGCAGGTGGACAGCTAGCCCTTACCAGGAGGGTCACTGCAGAAAAGATGGGCTTCAACCAGCCTCTGCCCTTCTCAGCAGCCACCACGGCCTGTCCTCAGGCCTAAGTGAAAGGAAGGAGGAAAGGGGCCCTCCTTCTCCTTCCCAGGCAACAGTGAAATCAGCACACCACACCGGAGAATCTCTGCCTCCAGGAGCAGCAAGGGGCGGTTCTGCTGTGCACATCTCGTCACCCTAGCAACACACTCCTGTACAATAAAGATTATTTGGCTGCTGAGTGAACATGGCATCAGTGGCTGCCAAATTCCTTATCAGAGAAATTCAATTCGAGCCCAACCATCACCCCCCAATCGGGATACAGGCTCCACAGCTGTCACAGCAACTGCCTCATGATCAATCCTTTCGAGTTGTGCCCTCCCCAGACAGCCTGCCCTCACATATGGAAGGAGGCCCAGCTCCCCCATCAGGTGGCTTCAGCAGAGAGGATCCCACAATAGCCTCTCCTGGCTGCGATTGCAGGATGGGGTCCAGGGGGAGAGAGGGAGAGAATGCAGAGTCTTGGCTTCCTTCCAGCACCATACAGAGGGCCATGGAGGGGAGGCACCCGTGCCCACACCCATGCCTTCCAGAGCCACC
Source organism: Tiliqua scincoides (assembly GCF_035046505.1). Taxonomy (NCBI): domain Eukaryota; kingdom Metazoa; phylum Chordata; class Lepidosauria; order Squamata; family Scincidae; genus Tiliqua; species Tiliqua scincoides. The sequence goes on from NC_089829.1 coordinate 21,868,566, forward strand.
ATAGCTGCCATCAGCCCCCGAGAACTGCAGGCAACCAGGTATCCCTGCAAGGTCATTCCTCCACCCTACCCCTTCTCCACAATGCAGGCCAAAAGGCTCAGGCCCGACATGACCCTACTGCTCGTAAGACCCACAGCTTCCTCAGGAGTCCAAGGGACAGAGCAGTTAACTCATGGCCTGGCTGCCAGGTAAGGCCTGCTGCTTCCTGGACTTTGTCCAGGAGAAAAAAGGCTCCCACCTTATACAGCAGGCATTTGCTGGGAAGGGCAGGGCCAGCCAGGAACCCAGGAATCGCAGAGCTCTAGCGGCCTGCCACCACTGCTAGCAGCGCCCAGCAGGGGTCTCCACAGTTCCACCAGCTGTGGGAATCTAGGAAGCGAACCAATTAAAACTCCTACACTGGGCAAAGGGAAGGAGGGGCCACATTCTAGGCACATAGCAGCAGGGGAGGGTGAGGATGGAAGGAATGGCTGATGCTGGGGAGAAGGAGGGGGCAAAAGACTGCCAGGTTCACCTCCAAGCAGACACACCAAGGGGGCACCAGGATCCATGGTGCAGCCACCCAAGTGCCAAAAGGAGTGAGTCAACCCCAGAGCCAGGGCCAGAAGAACAGAGGTTGAAGGCAATTTCCACACACAGACTGGGTCGGCGCAGCCTGTCCCCTGCCCAACACAGTAACTTTTAATTGCCCCAGCAGGGTCAATAGGGAACAAACAATTTAAAGGTGGGGAAAGGCCCTTGCCTGACATGATAGCAGCTTCTACTGAGCCCCCCAGACAGGACTCAAAGGAGATGATGACCCATCCAGCCCCACTAGGATTCACCAAGCAGTGGATATTCTGCTGTGCTGGTCCAAATGAGAAATGAGCCTGGCTCTGAGTAAACCAAGTGGTGGCGTTTAGACATGTGCAGGGCTCTCTCTTAAGTCTAGGGGACTCACCTGTGGACACGGGAAGGAAAAGGCTCAGCTGCGAAGAGACTCGCATGCAGCGGGTGAAGGTGCACCACGAGGACACCCCACAAGTCACTTCAAGCGGCCAAGATGGGGGCATGTAGGGGAAGCAGGCAGTTCTCAGGCACAGGCATTGGGCTATGGAACCGGCTTGTTCCTGGCTCCCCTGGTCACTCCCCTTCTGTTAAAATTAGGGTCACACTGGCAAGCTCAGGGACAGGGCAGTGGCCTTCTGGCAGAATGATGCCATTTCAAGAGAGTGCCCCATGGCCAAGGGGCAACAGATTCCTGTGATCGTATCAAGTCAGAGGGGGTTGAGAGAGAGAGAGGAGTTCAGACGCGGCCCTTCAGGGTTTCCTGAGGTCCACACAGTGTTGTAGCCCACTGAGGTAATGAAAAGTGTCCCATCCTCCCGAGTCTCCACCCAAGCACCCAGACACGTGTGCCCCTCCTTACCTGCAGTTCTACCTCCGCAACCATGGTGGTGCCATCGGACTTCTCCAGGACTTTCCAGCTCTTCCTTCTGGTTGCTGAGATCTATGTCTCGAAGGCTTGAAGAAGCCTCGCCTTCATCTACAAAAGAATGGACAGCCTCAGCTGGCCTGCCTGCAGCAGACACCCCTGACTAGCACTATCAAGCTTCTAGCCAGAGGACACCCCGCAAAGCAGTTCAGCTTAGAAAGCAGCTGAGCCCACAAGCAGGGAAGAGATACAGCAGCTCAGGGAAGCAGGCCACATGGAGCTGGGGTTGGCACTTCAACCAGTATTTGCCCACACTGAGCACAGGGGCCAATTCTAAAAGGGGGGGGAAGCAGGCCTGAAGTGCCGCTCTGTTCACAGACACCAAAAGCCTCTTGTCATCAAGGGCAGCCCGCCCCCCTCTCCTTTTCCAGATGCAGTGGGGGTTTCTCTTGGGTGCACAGCACTTGGCCTGTCTTGAACTCAGCCATCCCAGGGAGCCAACCAATCAATGGCTGACACACTTGTGTCTCTGGGATAGGATGAGGGTCTCACTTTCCATTTGAAGAAGTAGGGTGGAGGGTCTCATCAACATGAACTGGTTCTTTCAGAGACTTGCATGGAGCACCAGGGTTACAAAAAAGAGCTCAACCCACAAAGCACAGAGGAGCCAGGCACATTTTTTGTGGCTGGCATGGGGCTCCAGCTGCCTGGGGAATAGGCCAGTCCAAGGACAGCTGAGAATGTTGCTATGGGACATGGCTGGTGATTCTGCCCCAGTGTAGGTAGAAGCTACAAGCCTGCCACCTCTGATGGAGGTGGCTACACTGGGGTAGAACCACCAGTCTGCGGCTCATAGCAACACTCTCAGTTACCAGCCATTGGCTAGTCCCCCCACTCCCAACAGGCTTCAGTGGCCCAGACTTACTGGAGGTGCTCCACGGAAGGAGGAAGGTGATGTGCCAGCAGGGGGAAGAGGAAGTGGCAGGACTGGGTGTCAGAAGCAACCCCTGCCCTCAAAAGCACAAGCAGCACCTCCACCTCTGCTTTTTGTAGTGTGTCTTACTTTACAACAGCACCTCTGCAGAACAGTGGTTCTTTACACCAGTGGTTCTCAAACTTTTAGCACTGGGACCTACTTTTTAGAACGACAATCTGTCCAGGACCTACAGAAAGTGATGTCATGGCCGGAAGTGACATCGTAAAGCAAGTTAAAATAATTATAAATAATTAAAGTAAAACAAATAAATAAGGGGAAGCCAGCCCTGTTTCACCAAGTGAATTCTCTGTCGTCTACCTGCAATAACACTTTCCCCCCCCCACACACAAACAAATCAGTATATTTTCAGTCCTATCAAGTTAAGTCCCAGTTCAAGTTAAGTTCTTTATTTAAATCAGATCACTATTAGGACCCAACTAGCTTTACAAGTCTAAAAAAGATAAAAATCCACCTTACCAGCTCAAGCCTCTGTTTCATTCTTTTTATGGAGGGGGGGCTGCCTTCTGGAGCATTTGTTGAGCTCCACTTTCATCAGATTGGGACCATTCTGATGGTCTTGCATTCCTCTTTGCCTGCCCCGACCACGAGCCAAGGCATGTTTGCTTACTTGCAACTAAACGTGACCATATAGCTTAGTTTAGTTTTCCATAGGGCTCAATACGTTTGTCAGCTTGGAGGGAGGGCCTTCCTTCTTGGATGTATTTTGGGGCTGCATTTATTGGATCGGGACAATTCTGATGTCATTTGATTCCTCTCAGCCTGCCCTTTCCAATGGACTAAGGCAAGTTTGCCTACCTGCAAGTAAACAAGCGATATGGCTCAGTTTGCCTTTCCATGGGGTTCCATGCATTTCCCTTCTCAACTATCAGCTAAAGCTTCATGACCCACCAATAGTCAGGTCGTGCCCCACCAAGAGGGTCACAGCCCACAGCTTGAGAAATCCTGCTTTACACAAATGAATGAATGAGTTCACGGGAAGGAGACAGGTCTGCAGATTAAGGGCTCCATTCAACTTGATCTGCAGCCCTGATCCCTTCCTATACATACTATTCTTGTGGGGCTGCACACATTTCCCCTTGTTAGCCAATGAGCCATCACAGCAGTTTGCACAATCCTCCATCCTCCTTTGGGAGAAGAGGGGTTTAGTTCCACCTTCTCTCTGTCATGAGACAATAATTCACCGCCCTCTTTGAGCAGTAACCTGACAAATTAGCAATAGGCAGAAAAGGGGCTGGGGGAAAAGAAATGCCCTGCTGGCTTCTTCTCCCTTCCTCACAGGCAGTTCTAGGGTCTTGGCGGGGTGGAGTGCAGAAAACAAGGGGCTCTGTTCAGGCTGAAATGCACCAGTGGAGGGAGGGGCAATGATGGCACTTTATCTCATGGTATCCTCCTCACTGTGCAGCTGGAGCAGGGGGCTATCATAAACCACAGGATCACACTATCTTCCTGGCCAGGAGCCCAGAGAGGCATCTTTGGGAATGGCTGGCAGACCTTTCACCAGTCCTGTGTCAAAGTGAGGTGAGTTTGTGGCTGCTGGTTTTCTGCCCTGAAGCCTTTGCTCCCAGCTCCCCATTGACATTCCAGGCCTCACCCCAACTCTCTTGCCTTTGTCCTGGCCACACCCACTCCTGCTCAGCTCTTCAGCACAGATCTTCCTCAAAGCTGCATCTCAGTGCAAACCACTGTGGGAGATGAGTCCCAGCAGCAGCACCTCTGTGCTAAGGAAATGCAATATTTTGGATGTACCATGCAAGGACAAAGAGCCAAGTGATATTTTAAAAAGAGACTATTCCTTCCTGAAACTCTGCCGCAGCAGTCCTGGGTGCCACCTGGGATTTGTTTTCTGGAATCTGTTGGCTGGGCAAAGGCCAACTCCATTCATCTCCACCAGAGAATGGTCACAGCTAGGCTCTGGAGTTTCCACTCCTCCCACCTTTCTCTCATGTCTCCCCCACAACCACCCCTTCTCCACATTGCATTTGGCTGGATGTTACATCCAGCCTGAACTTTGAAGAACCCAAAAGTCACAATTTTGTGACATTTGCCACTCCTACGCAAGACATTGCCCTGCAGCGGCTTTTGGATTTTTGCTAATGGATCAACATGGTCTTCACATTTCAGGCCACAAATATCTGCCAACAAACGGCAGCAAATCCTAGATCATCCCTATGAGCCATTGCTTGTGACAGAAACCTCTCTTTTATACCTGCAAGGGGCATAAAAGCCAAAGGGGAGTGTACAAAGCAGCCAAACAATGAAGAGCATGCAGGCTTGTTTTTTTTCCCAGGAATGTGGGACAGTGGGGCTTAAGACAAAACTCACATCAAACTTGTGCTAAAGGTATGACATGCCCAGGGAGCAGGACAGTAGGCTGTCTGCTTCCTAGTCTCACATGCCCTTTTGCCATTATTTTAACTTTGTGTGGCAGAAAGCCTCTCCAACTATGGTCAAAACACAGCAGGCCAGGTCAGATTTTATATATTTTCAGATATATATATATATCAGATATACCGCAGATACTTGCCTATACGCCGATCTCACAGATAAGATGAGGGCAGGTTTTGAGCCCAAAATCATGGAATTTGCTATGACCCTCAGATAAGTCAGGGGTTTAATTTAGGGTGGTGTCTGACTATAATTTTGTCTGATTTTATCCGAGGCCAGATCCTGAAAAATAACCTCCCAGTAATTGTTACCTAAGAACTGTACAGTCATTAATTTATTAAAAACAGTGTATATACATAGTATACATAATATAGTATACATAGTATAGCAAAAACAGTATTAAAAATAGTCTCTAATTTATTAAAAACTGTGATCTCTCATAGATCATAAGATACATTTTTATTCACTAATTTTTTTAATTGTTCTCTCAACAACCATTTGTAAACACTATCAGAGTAAGGCCACAATCCACACTTTCCTGGGAGTAAGCCTCATTGACTTTAATGGGACTTACTTCTGAGTAGACAAGCCTAGGATTGGGCTCTAAGTACACTGGAAACAGCATACCAGTAGAACCATTAATGAAATCCTCCTTTAAAGTGCCTGGTGCCTTAAGCCAAAGGCTCTCTGTAGAACACACAACTGGGAGTGTGCAATTCCGTTCACAGTAGAGAGACAAGCAACAAGGAGTGACTGAGCAAGTGCAGCTGCACATAGTTGCACCTGATTTACTTGGAAGTAGACCCTCTGTGGAGGAAGGGCAGCGGCGCCTCCGGGCCTCCTGTGGAGGTCCTGGCAGGGGGATACTGCAGAGGCAAGCATGCTCTCCTAAAAGCTTACTACATAAGCAGCTGTTGCAAGTGCTTCCTAGCTCCTGCCAGCATGCAGCTAAGATCTCTGGCTAAAATACCTGTTGCTGCAGAATAATTCTACTTTAAATTCTACTCTCTGCTTTTCCTGTGTTTTGCATCTTTGCAAGGTCTCCAGGACTCTTCCAGTGAAAAGGATACACACACACAGGGAGATTGCTTCTCTCTTTCTCACAAATGCTCCCCCCCCCCCATACACAAATGCAGGGACTTTTCCCCTCCAGTCCAACTTTATTGGTGAGGATAGGGGGAAATGAGGTTAGCAAGGAGGTTTGCAAAACGTTTTGCAAAGGAGAGACTGAAATGTGACTGTATACAGTAAGGGGAGAGGTGGAGAGGAAAGCAAGAGGAGGGAATAGACTGGGAACCCAATCCTAGGCATGCCTACTCAGAAGCAACTCCCTTAATAGTTAGCGGGTTACTCCCATGAAAGTGAGGCTAGGATTGTAGCCTTAACTGTTTTAAGTGCTCTCTCTCTCTCACACACACACACAAACTTTTCCTTTTATAAAAGTTAACTCTTCCTCTCCCCCTCAGTACAACTTCATCAGTGGTGAATGATTATGGGGAGAGGGGCTAGCAAGCCTCAGCTTCGCAACAGAGTTTAAAGCTTGGATTCAATAAGGGGGAGGGGGCAAAAACAAGAAGGAAAGAGGAGATGGGCTTAACCCTTTCAATGGCTTGAGAAACAAAGGTACAGCCTTCTGCAGGCTGCCTCTCTCTCTCTCTCTCTCTCTCTCTCTCTCTCTCTCTCTTTAAAAAGATCACTCTCCCCCCCTTCCCCACCCTGTCCAACTTCATCTGTGGGGAGATGGGAAGGGAGTTAGCAAGTTGGGCTTTCCAATGGAGTGCTTGAAGTTTAAATACAGTAGGAAGGGGGAACAAGAAGGAAAGAGGAGATGGACTCAGCTGTTTCAAATGACTGCTTCTCCCTTGCTCAGATGCCCCTTCCCACACAGCTCATTGTCTCCTGCTCTGTCCTGGGTGCCCCTCCAGAGATGCCTCCATGGGTGCTGGTGCTGAGCGAGGGGGGCTGCTGATGGCTGCGGTGGCAATTGCCCTGCCCTGCGCTTGGAGCTTCTGCAGCTGGGCAACAGCCTGAAGGAGCATGTGGAGCACACACGCACCGCAAACGCTAAGCAGCAACCCCAGCCTGCACAGCCTCCTCTCAGAAGATCACTTGCTTCCTCGCTCTCTCCCTCCCTCCCACAATAGTGATTGGCTGGCTCACTCGCCTCCCCCCAACCCTCGCTGCTTGCCTGCCCCAGAGATAAGGCAGGGCAATGATTCAGGCTGCTTTTCTGGGAAGAAATTTTTTGCCTTATAGGCGAGTATCTACAGTATATATTATCTGATATATCAGATTTTATATATGGTCAAAGCACAGCAGGCCAGATTATATATATATATATCACAAGATCCAACTAATTATTCCTGCAAAGTAAAGCTACTCTTGGTGCCCACAGCAGCTGACACCATCAAGGTGATGCCAGCAAGGCTGAGGTAGAGAGGCTCCAGCTCAAAGGATGAGCCAGGAGTGGCATGCTGGCTCCCAGAGGCTGCTTTCCAAGGTGGGCTTTGTGCTGCCACCAGCTCTAGAGCTGGGAGGGTGAGAAGAGTCCAATTGTTCAAAAGCTGTGGAGCTACTGGAAAATTGTGGATGAAAACCTTGACAGTGAACAGCAGCAGTGTTCCCTGGAAACACCTGGAAAGCCAACAGGCTGCCTGTGCCAAAATAGGGCCCCTTCACCCCAGCACTTGCTTCCTCACTAGAACAGCTCCTGCCAACCCAACAAGGTGCACATGGGCCCCCTCCTCACGCTTGAACCATTGCTGTGAGAAAATTGATGGCCCTGAGGAAGGGAGAATGCCAAGGAGAATCCCAACTGAGCTTCCACAGCACTGCATATTCCCCAGGAATGCAGAGTGCCCCCTCCTACATAACTGAACAGCATGAGCCAATATGTTCAACACACTAACCAGAAAGATGCAACTGAAGCCAGCGGTGCTGGAGCACCAGGAAGCACCTGAAAGCCAAAGCAAAGCAGCCATTCTGAGAACGACTGACTGGGGTCTTCAAACAGCAGCCACCCTGCAAATCCAAGCCTCTGATGCCACAAGAAGCGACCACAACTCCATCCCTCCAGGAAGCCCAAAGAAACAGCTGGGTAACTTGCCCTCCTTACCACTATGGCACCTTAGTGCCCTAGAGGAAAAAGGCTTTCTCTCATTGCTCAAAGCGGAGAGACCCTGCAGGCAGAGGGGCTAACTTTCCTGGAGTTTGTGCAAGTGGTTTCTGTGATTTGGTGCACCAGTTGCATCCCCTCTCAGAAAGTGATGACCTTACTATAGTCATCTTATCTGTTGGTGACATTGAAACTTGACTTGTCAGGCGCTTGGCACCTGACCACCTCCGACAAGCATTCAGAACCCTCAAATGTTGCAGGTTATGGCAGAAGCTGGGACTCATCAGGGGAAGAAGAGAAACACAATTCTCCCAGTGGCTTCCCATACCCACCAGGGGCTTACCAGGCTCAAGCTGCTTTCCATCCCTTTTGCCCAAACTGCCAACTGCAGTTGGGCTGGATGCCCTTTAACATTCCTTTCGCTTCCATTTCCACTGTGATTATTTTATTTGTTTTAGGGTATGAATATTTTGTGATGGTGTTTTTGTTGCTCTTGTGAACTGCCTCATAGGGTATTATAGCAGGAATGCGGCACCCACCTTTCTCAAGACTCAGGTGTTACCTGTGGGGAATAGGCCACAGCCTGCAAGTGCCAGGAGAGCTATGAGTCAACACCCAGCCATTCAAACCAGCAAGAAAGAAAAGACGGCACTCAGCAGGTCTGCGGTTCCTCAGATTGGGGAAAAAACTCACCAACAGACCCCAGCACAGCTGCTGCGATATACAAGGCAGCAGCCCCAGGCCCTCTAAAGAGACAAATTCCATGCTTGCTCACTCTCACTCTCCAAAAGCAACATTTTCCAACCGTGCATCTGCAGCTCATTAGGCCCGCCATAGACCGTGACAGCTGCTTGTCAATAGTGTTGAAAAATGAGGATGGCTTATTTCAAGGAGCTTCTGATGACAGCACTGGAACAGGACAGACCATCACTGCGGCTGGGGTCAGTCATGCAAGTTCCAGATGGGGACCCGAGGCAGGCTGGGCCGACGTGCAAGAGCACCAGTGTTTCCCTTCAGAACCCAAGTGACTGGCGTGGTGGAAGGTGAGTGAACCCACCTAACAAGGGCTGGCTAGTCCACATTGCGCACTTGCAGCATAGCATCACCTGCCTGGCAGGTGTGTCTTCTGACTCAGCCAGATCATCGCTCCAACTGCATAGTTTCCTGGTTATCATCACAGCTAAGTGCACCAACACTGATTTCAACTACTCCCCCAAAGTGGTTTGTTATGTCGACTGCTATTTCCCCCACCACACATGGATGCTCTGCCCACCTCCACTGGCACAGCAGTGGAAAAAGGTTGACCAGAAACCATGCAAGCGAGGCCAGCAACTGGACTGCTGATGCCTATCACAATGTTCCTCTTCTGAAGGCGGCACTGTCTGCCATGATCCTTAGCAGACCAATGAGACAGAACAGCCCCTTCCCATTTCATAAAACTAATCAGCAGCATTGCTTTTAGATGACACACCTGGCAAAGTTGATGGTCTCCAAGCATCATCAATCCACTCTCTTCTGATGCCTGCAGCCTCTTCTCACATTCTACCCATATACAACATTTAGGACAAACTTGGACAGGGAGTCAGGCTGTGGCCGCTGCCTCCCCTCCCATGTGTTCGGCAGATGGCACACCACACTAGCCAAAAGTGCAGGTGGAGCACTGAGGGAAGAGACTTATCTCTGGGAAAGTCTCAGTGCAGAGCTCTATGGGTATGGCAAAAGAGTTGTATTGCTTAACATACTATCATCTATGCATGCAAGGCTTAAAGAGGCATACATGCTCTCGGCCCCGGCCCAGAGAGCTTACAGGTTGGAAACAGAGGCAATAGGGAAGGAAAGGAGGGCAGAGTAAATGGGGGAAGAACAGAGATTATTCCATTTGTGCATATTTGTTATTAAGCCATTTATACCCAATGCTGCGTATATGCAACAGAGATCAAATGTGCACACCTGTGGGCTGGGCAGAAATGAGTTAAGAATATTTATATACCGCTGTTCAACAAAAGTTCACTAAGCTGTTTACAGACACAAGGTTCAATCCTATCCAGTTTTCCAGTGCTGGTGCAGCTCCGAGGCCTCGTGAGGAGGAGGCCTCAGTGACTGATCCCCACCACCACAGGATGCAGCACACAACCCATTGGCATGCCTGCATCAGTGCTGGAAAGTTGGATTGGGTCCCAAAATCAATTAATTTAGTTGCAGAAGGGGATAGGAACTAGCTCTCAGGACTCTCAGTTTTTCTTTAGAATGCAAACGATGAAAGGGTAGCAAATATGATTGGAATGATCATGTCTTAAAATACAATAGAACCTCCAAAGTTGACCACTTCTCTATAACGACCACCTCCTCAAGTTGACCTAATTTTCACAGTACAGACACTGCATATATACTATGGGAGACCAAGCTCTCTATACTGACCACCTCCGTAAATTGTATCTTGACCACTTCGACCATTGCAAAGAGTATTAATTTACCCTCCGTAAGTTGCCCACTGAACGCGATACTGTGGGCCTGTGTTTTGTCTGGTTTGTCCCATCTTGGAAAAGCAAGAAGCCATGCGACAATCCCTCCCCTAAGCCTGCTGGCGCATGTGCGAAAGGATTTTTATAGGTGGGCACACTGCACATAGCTGACAGACCTGCACCGGCTGCCGATTGTACCTGGACATGTACCAAGTTGTGAGGGACATGAGTTTGCTTGTGCATAGTGAAGCCACTGTCCTTTCACTTTGGTTCCCTTCACCAGTACTTTACACTTATATTGAAACACAACTGCTATTTTGCTGCCTATTCTCCCGGTTTGGGGAGATCCTCCTGGAGCACTTCACAATCCCTTCTGGCCTTCACCACTCAGAAAAATTTAGTGTCATCTACAAACTTGTCCACCTCCCTGCTTATCCCTGTTTCCAGGTCATTTATGAAGATGTTGAAAAGCACTAGTCCCAGGACAGATCCTTGAGGCACTCCACTTTCCAACTCTCTACTTTTTCTGGTCAATTGCCCATTGACACCCACTCTCTGTTTCCTGGTCTTCAACCAGTTCCCAATCCATGAGAGGACCTGTTCTCTTATCCCCTGACTGTGGAGTTTTCTCAACAGCTTTTAGTGAGGGACCGTATCAAACACCTTCTGGCATTTAGCGAATCTGAGGAGACCCAGTGGAGGCCAGGCAGCCCAAGTAAAAAAGTGTTATTTTTTTTTTAGCTGTTGGGGCTATGTAACATGCTACATGCTATGGGCTGGCAAGGGATAGCATTGGTCTGCCTGTCTGCTATGAAACCAAATAATTTTTTTTAACTTACAATTTTTTTTAAGCTTATGAATTTTCAGGGGTTTTTTTAAACACTGATTATGGGCTGTTTATTCTCTGTCTCTTGATATAGATATAGATGATATAATTGAGCTATATTCCAGAGAAAATGTAGTCACCGAAGAAGCGCTGAACAACACTGAGTGCCTGCCTGTGCTGGAGGAGCTTGACAGTGAACCAACCCTAGAAGAACTTCACGTGGCCATGGACTCCCTTGCCTTTGGCAAGGCACCTGGAAAAGACAGCATCCCTGCTGAAGTCCTAAAGTGCTGCAAATAGATCATCGTCACTGAGCTGCATGAAATCCTCTGTCTCTGCTGGAGAGAAGATGGAGTACCTCAAGACATGAGGGATGCAAACATCATCACGCTGTACAAGAACAAAGGTGACAGGGGTGACTGCAACAACTACCATGGCATCTCTCTCCTTAGCGTTGTAGGAAAGCTGTTTGCCCAAGTTGCACTAAAGAGGCTCCAGGTACTTGCAGAGAGCGTTTATCCAGAATCGCAGTGCAGATTCCGAGCAAACAGGTCCACCACTGATATGGTATTCTCCCTTAGACAACTGCAGGAGAAATGCAGGGAACAACAACAGCCACTCTTTATAGCCTTCATAGATCTCACGAAGGCTTTCCACCTGGTCAGCAGGGACGGCCTCTTCAAGATTCTCCCCAAGATCAGATGTCCACCCAGGCTCCTCAGCATCATCAGATCTTTCCACAAGGACATGAAGGGCACTGTTGTCTTTGATGGCTCCACATCAGACCCCTTTGACATCCGAAGCGGTGTGAAGCAGGGCTGTGTTCTTGCGCCAACCTTGTTTGGGATTTTCTTCGCTGTCCTGCTGAAGCATGCCTTTGGAACTGCAACAGAAGGCATCTATCTCTGGACCAGATCAGGCAGAAAGCTCTTCAACCTCTGCAGACTGAGAGCAAAGTCCAAAGTCCAGCTGAAATGTCTGCGTGACTTCCTCTTTGCCAACGATGCAGCTGTCACTACCCACTGTGCCAAAGATCTCCAGCAGCTCATGGATAGTTTTAGCAAGGCCTGCCAAGATTTTGGACTGACGATCAGCCTGAAGAAAACACAGGTCATGGTTCAGGATGTGGACTCACCTCCCTGCATTACAATCTCTGCACATGAACTGGAGGTTGTCCATGACTCTGTGTACCTTGGCTCAACGATCTCTGACACTCTTTCTCTCGATACTGAGCTAAACAAACGCATCGGTAAAGCAGCTACCACGTTTTCCAGACTCACAAAGAGAGTCTGGTCCAACAAGAAGCTGACGGAACATACCAAGATCCAGGTCTACAGAGCTTGCGTCCTGAGTACACTTCTGTACTGCAGCGAGTCATGGACTCTTCGCTCACAACAGGAGAGGAAACTGAACGCTTTCCACATGCGATGCCTCCGACGCATCCTTGGCATCACCTGGCAGGACAAAGTTCCAAACAACACAGTCCTGGAACGTGCTGAAATCCCTAGCATGTATGCACTGCTGAAACAGAGATGCCTGCGTTGGCTCGGCCATGTCGTGAGAATGGATGATGGCCGGATCCCAAAGGATCTTCTCTATGGAGAACTCGTGCAAGGAAAGCGCCCTACAGGTAGACCACAGCTGCGATACAAGGACATCTGCAAGAGGGATCTGAAGGCCTTAGGAGTGGACCTCAACAGGTGGGAAACTTTGGCCTCTGAGCTGCCCGCTTGGAGGCAGGCTGTGCAGCATGGCCTTTCCCAGTGTGAAGAGACACTTGGCCAACAGACTGAGGCAAAGAGGCAAAGAAGGAAGGCCCATAGCCAGGGAGACAGCCCAGGGACAGACTGCACTTGCTCCCAGTGTGGAAGGGATTGTCACTCCCGAATCGGCCTTTTCAGCCACACTAGACGCTGCTCCAGAACTACCATTCAGAGCGTGATACCATAGTCTTTCGAGACTGAAGGTTGCCAACACACAGATGATATAAATAGTAAGCATCACAAGAGGATCAATTTTCATTGATATTTGCAATAAAACTTTAAAAAAAAATCCAATCTAAATAATAACTTGGCCTTGCATTTGTTGTCCTGGGTGCTAAACATGATAATATTTAAATGCCTTTTTCTCCCATATGTTGACCAATTTCCTCCAGTCCCTTGGGCGGTCAACTTAAAGAGGTTCTACTGTATGTACAAGTTTTCCAATAAAAATGGAAAGTGAACTTGGAGTTCTACCTGAATGTCACATTGTTTACAGTGCAGTCCCGGGCACATTCATGCAGAAGTGAGCCCTATCAAATTCAGGGGGGCTCACGCCAGGTACGAGTGTGCAGCATTGCAGCCCAAGTTGCTTTATCATCTTTCACTTCTAATTGATATACGAGTTCAAAAACTTTTGTTATAGAAAACACTATGAAATATTTATCTATCAAGTCGAATCAAGGTGACTGTGTGTTTCAGAACCAAGCTAAAGAACCACCCCACGTCAGATCCCATGCCTCTTCTGAGCATTGAGCACAAGGTCTGTGGACAGCCATATAGTAAGAACGGGGTCATTCCAGCCAGCCTCCAGTCCTCCAACCCCTTCAGTCAGACATGCAGGACTGTGACCGAGGCCCTGGAGGCCCAGCCCCAGGAGCACAGAGGCTGCGCCTCCTGCAATCACTTCAGCTGGGCTCCGTCTTCAGGTTCCCCCAGGTCAGAACTCAAGCCCTCTGATAAGTGTCCCTGAAGTCCTTATGCTGCACCTTCCAATGCTGAGAATGTGCAAGTGAAGCTGGTGGTCATTCTTCCAAACTGCGAGCTGGCCAGCAGCACTTCCATTCCAATAAAGGCGTCTTTTCAGACCACAGTGGACACAGGGCAGACTCGGCCTTCCCATTCATGTAGGAGGTCCAGACAAGCAGGGAGTATAAAGGCAGTGGTGCACAGGAGAAAGACGCTGTCCCAGCAGAGGAGATTGCCACAAACCAGATCACACCAAAAAAACACGGAGAAACACACTATGTCACTGCTTGATAATGATGACTCCGAACGGGAAAGGCCACCTTTGGGGTTAGCAGAACTAACAGTTAGCAGAGAGGGTGGGGGCGCCTCCATGAACAGGTCAACACACACTTCTAAGAACACTCAAACAACTACTAGGACCCCATTGCAGAACACCTTCTGGTCACCCAAAGCAATTGCAGCCAAGTGCCAGCAAGCAAACTCCCCTGCCTCCACAGGCCAGCATGCCCAGGGAGTGGGTTTGAGAGGGTTTGATAGTGCAATGCAGGCTTGAAAGGAAAAAGCCCAAGTTGCCTTTGTGGGAAGGAGAGTTCTCCTCAGGCTCCCAGGAAAGTCCCAGAACTGGCCCAGCAGCCTTCTGTGAGGAGGCCACACACAGCAGCATGTGGTAGTCAAGACTTTGCAATGATGGGGAGCTACTTTCCTCACATCAGTTACTGCCATAGGTTTTTGGAGAGGAGGGTAAGGGCTGCCTGAGACAGGGATAGCCACCACAGCAAGTCAATTTTGCGACCCAAAGGGAAAATAGGCAGGGATGTGTGACACGGGGAGGCAGAGCCTCCCCACTACAGTCCTTTGAAAAGCGCCATCAACATGTAAGGTGCCCAAGCACCCACAACCCACACACTCGGTGCTCTCCTCATTCTGTGCTTCGGGTGTGGGTGCTTGGGCACCCCACAAGGCAGCGCTTTTTGAAGGAAAATGGGAGGGAGGCTCTGCCTCACTTGCCTACCCATCCACTGCACATTCTTGGCACTAGAGGCTGGGAGTGGCAGGCAAATGTCAGTTCATCAGTCCCCACACAAGGACTGGAGGGGGAAGGAGTGGCAGAGCAGCTGCTCTGCCCAAAGGTGGCCCAGATTTGATGCCTGGCAGGACCCCCAAGGAGGGCTGGGAAAGGCCCTCTTTGGCAGAATAAAATCCCTGTTGAACTGCTGCCAGTCTACAGAGACTAAGGGCCCAAACCTATGCATGTCTACTCAGAAGTCAGTCCCATTATAGTCAACGAGGCTTACTCCCAGGTAAGTGTGGATAGGACTGCAGCCTGAGAGCCCCATCCTATGCATGTCTACTCAGAAGAAAGTCTCATTATAGTCCACGGGATTTACTCCCAGGAAAGTGTTGATAGGACTGCAGCCCAAGTACCACCCCCCTTTGGAAGGAGGCCCGGCGGGGTGTGCACCGGGGGTCGGTCCTCAGGCCTGGGAGCGCCAAGCACGCAGCGGGAATACCCCCCGGGGGTCCAGCTGGAGGGACCCACCGAAGCGGACCGCGGGACGAGCCGGCGCCTCCTTCTACCGCGGAGGCCGGGCTTCCCCGACAGCCTCCGCCTAGCCGGCACGGGAGCGCGTGGTCGCCTGAAGGAGAGATGGGAGCAGCCTGGCACTCTGCAGGGGTGGAGGCGCCCCGCGTCCACGAGCCCGCCCGGCGCCGCTCACCTCGTTCTGCCGCAGCTGTCCTCTCACGGTTCAAACGAGGCCGCCACCAGCCGCCCGCCCCGCCTCCTGCGTGAGCGACGCGCTTCTCGTCCAACCCGGAGGGCCCTCGCGTCCCAGCGCCCGCCCCCTCCCAATCTGCTCAGAGAGCCGGCCCAACGGCAGCACACGCGCGGCCTCTCCATCGAACATGCTAGTGCCTGGGGAGGTGGGCAGGACCGCGATGAGCTTCTGGCCGATTGGTCAGGCGGCGCTCCCACGCGGCTCCGGCGCCCAATCAGGAGGCGAGGCGCCCCGCGTCACACTACCTTGGTCGAGGACGCCTCGGTCTCCATGGCGACCGCATCAGCCGGGGGCCTGTAGGCCTCCTTTGGCCATGGAGGCTCCATTTGGGCCGCAGCCGGGGGGGAGGCTGTGCCTCCTGCCCCCTCCTGGGCGGGTAGGGGCGCTCCAGCTGCAGGGCCCCCCCTTCAGGAGGCCTCTGAAGCAGCAGCAGCGCCACAGGCCTGCTCCGCCCAGAGGGGCAAGGAAGCGCCCAGGGTTGGAGTAGGCGCACCTCCGCCTGCTGTCCACAGGGGGCGGCATTCTCTGTTCAAGTTCCCTCTGTAGCTTATGGGGGCGTGGCCATGTTTTCCCGCCTTTTCTCCTCAGACCAGAGTCCTGACAGCATTGGCAAGCCAAGGCCTCAGCTATCCTGGCCACAGGATGGTACAGCCCTTGTGGCAAAACATCACTCGTGCCATGGGCGCAAGTGCAGGTGCTCCCATCACTTCCGCACAGGGGAAGTGA
This sequence comes from Tiliqua scincoides, assembly GCF_035046505.1. Lineage (NCBI taxonomy): Eukaryota > Metazoa > Chordata > Lepidosauria > Squamata > Scincidae > Tiliqua > Tiliqua scincoides. Next base: position 21,884,998 of record NC_089829.1, read on the forward strand.
TCGGAGTGCATGTGCCGTCTCAGCAACTGACGCAGCCGCATGACTTCACTGGGGCACATGCGTTCTAATGTGCATGTGCTCGCGCCCACTCTCCAGTTCGCACCCATGGCACGAGCTACGTTTTGCTGCATGGGTGGTACACCCCTCCCTGGCTGTATGTATGTGATGGGGATGGCTGAGGCACCTGAGGCCCCAGCTTACCAATCCTGGCGTGCAAACTGGAGGTTAAGGCGCAAGTGCATGCGCTCCAACTGCTTCCCCAGTGGGGAAGCAGCTGGAGCGCATGTGTTTGTGCCTGTGCTCCAGTTCACACACATGGCATGAGCTACGTTTTGCCGCATGGGCGGTATGCATCTGGCTGTATGTGATCAGGATGGATAAGGCCCCAGTTTGTCAATCCTGGGTCCAAACTGGAGATTGGGCTCAAGAGCATGCGCTCCAACTATTTCCTGACTGGGGAAGCAGTTGGAGCGCATATGCCCTAAGGACATCATGACATTGTGGTGTTGACATGGACGGCAGAAGCCCTTGGTACGCCTCTGCATACAGCCTGTAGAGTGAACCAGCTCTAGGGGCTTACCATCAAATCAAGTTTAGATGAACCTCTCATAATCAGAAGCTGTACATAAAATGAAACTTTAAATAAATTCTGTTGAAATGCTTGAGAAGTCTCTGCCTCATGTCTGTTCTTTTCAGTTTGGGGTGAAGGAGTTTCCTTGAGGTAAAATCACATACAAAGGGGGATCCGCTGCAACCATTCTTTGCTAACCCTTTTACCTCAGATATAGGCATTATCCCAGCAAAGCACCCACACAGGGCTCTGGAAGGCCAAGAGAAGGAAGGTGCAAAGCCACTAGGACCCCCAAAGGGGGCGAGTGCCACCCTCCAATTTGGAAGAGATGGATGCACTCCAAGGTGGCACTGGCGGGAGCTGCCCAGCTTCCCCCGCCTCGTCTCCATCATTTGGGAGCAGCACTGCACAGCCTGTGAGGGGCAGAGCTGCAGGGCGGCTGGGCTGGGCAGGACAAGCCCAGGAGGGTCTGGCGGCAGCAGCAGCGAGGGGAAGCGTCCATTGCTCAGCCCTCACCCCTGCAGCCAAAGAAATGGGACCTCCCCCCCTCCCACGGAGGGGGGCCAAGGGAGCATTATCCATCGCCCCCCCCTCCACCAGCCTAAGGGTCCAATCCTATCCAACTCTCCAGTGCTGGTGTGTCATGAATATGTGCAGTTTAGGCCTAGTAGCATTGCAAAGCCTGAACCAAAGTAACCCAGTAACATAGAAGTGGCTTGCATCCTAGCAGCAAGGAATTTACAACTCCATGAAAGGTGATAATGTAGCACCTCAGCAGACCGAGAGGCGCCCAAGAATCCCCAGTGGGGAGGGGGAGAACTAAGAGGGCTAGCATCCAGCCCCACTTCGAGAAGATTCTGTCCCCAAGAGTTCTGACTGGTCAGTTCAAAAAAGTACAGAGTCACATCATCCTGTAGCATGAGAAGGAGAAGAAAAGCCCAAAAGGGTGTCTGGTATCTTTTGTCTTTTGCCTCTTGGTGGGAAAGGTGGTGGGTGCACATCCTGCCCTGCCAGGACCATGTGGCCCCATAGGTAACTGGGGCTAAAGATCCACAACAGAAGCTGACCCAGGTGAGAGTTAGAGAATAATAGAGATAGCCAGTTAGCTTTGTTATTTTATGCTGATATGTTTCCTAAAAGTTTTTATGCCTCAAGCATTTGCTGCCTTTTGTAACCCTATGTACTTAATAAAGTAAAAATCCTTTTACCATGTTGGTTCATTGTCTGATGGGGACAAAGGTTCAGAATCCTGCCTAGCCGTTCAGCAAGCTACCAAATCCTCATTGTGGACTAGTAACTTGAGGACTGAGACTTTAAGTAAAGAAAGTGCTCAGTGCCTATAAGGGATATAGTTAAGCCTAGAGGGTCTCAGTGTCCCTGGACTGACACACTGGCACACACAGGGTGGTGGCAGTACTACTGAACAGGGGACCTTGAAGGCTCTGGGTTCGAGAACCAAGAACTCTGAGCACCCAAAACCCTGGGGGTGTGCGACAAGTATTCGATACTAGCCATGATGAAGCCCTGAGGAAAGAGAACATGCATTCCCTTACCTCAGTTGTTCCCAATTTGTGAGCCGTGGCTCCCCAGGGAGCCATAGAAACCAGCCGGGGAGCTGTAGAATTCTTGCAAAAAAAACCACTGCCCCATACAATGCATGGGATTGTAGCCCTAATGGGGAACTGCAGCCAGTGGCCCAGTAGGTTAAGGGAGCCACCAGTAGAAAAAGGTTGGGAACCACTACCTTGCCTGGAGGCCTCCATGACTGCCCCCCCTCCATAGGATGCAGTGCATGCCCTATTGTCACTGATGCGCCAGTGCTGGAAATTTGGATAGGATTGGGCCCTCCCACAATCCTGCCAGAAGGGGATTCAGCCTGATTTCCTCTTGTCTCCAGAAGTACTTCAAGGGGGCAACTCATATAGCCACCAATGCCTGCTGGGACCTCTCATCTGCTGCCCCTCCCCCACATTGCTCCACAGCACTCAGAAAGCTGGAGAGAGCAGGCAGCAGAGTCCAGAGCACCCTGAGGTTGCAGTGGGGGGACCTGGGGCTGTGCCAACCCTGGGGGGAGGGAGGCAAGCCTGGAGTGTCACCGCCTGAGGCCCAGCCTGGTGTGGGCTCTTGCCAGCAGTATTGCTAGGAAGGCAGCAGTAACAGTGGCCTTGGCAAGAGGGCTATGCCACAGGAGTTTGGCAGAGGCCTTGTCAGGTAACTGGTAAACTATGTGCAGGGCAAGATAAAGGAGCCAGGCAAGCGCACTCTGCACCCCCTCCCCCTGGAAAGAAAGGGTGACACTGACCCAGCCCCAGGCAAATTCAAACTCTGCAGTGCTGCTGCAGAGTTCAAGGGTCAATGGAGCTGACTGCAAGAAGGGGATGGGTTAGCCTGGGCTCAGCATTTTATCATAATAACCCAGGTGTGGATGAGACGCCAAGTTGCAGCACATAAATCTATTCTAGTGAACTGTCACCATCCCCCAGTGTGGGGCAATTTGTTAATTCAGAGGTAGGTCTCTTTTTTCAGCAGACCTTGTAAACTCTCTTCTGAAACATCAATAAACCATCTGCTTTGACTAGTTAATCAAACGACTTCATTCAGTCCAAAGCCATTTTTTTCCTAATAAAAACAGAGTATTTATCTCCATGGCTATAAAAGAGGATTGTTTTCAACTGTTCACTTATAGTTAAGAAGCGCATTTAGTTTGGATTGATTTCCAATGCCTTGGTCATATCCTGTCACTTTCCATTTTTTGCACACAGCATCTCACTTTAACCACTTAGCCAAGGAAGAAACACAGTCCAACTTGGATTGAGCACAGAGGCCAAAAGTTTTGGGCAGGGGCCTGAAAGCTGCAAGCAGCCTGTGGGCTGGCACCCCCAGTGCCTGCTTCCGTTCTCCCACGGTCACAGCATGTTCCCACAGTGGCACCCCCACTCTGAGGGCTGGCTGGGCCCCAGAAAGGCCCTGAATCTCCAGAGTCTGCTGCAAAGGCCACTTCACCCTCCCTGCTGTGCCAGGCCTTTGAGCCCACTACCAAACAGGACAAGCATCTCCCGAGATTCCTACAGGGAAGGGATGCACTGGTGGGCCAACCTCAGAAAGGCAAAGGCCACAGCAGAACTCCAGCAGACCAAGTCAGGATCAGGGAAGCCATTCAGGCAGAGCCCTGCTTGCTTCCCTGAGGCTGAAAACCCCCATTTCTCTGTGGATGGTATCTAACTGTCCTGGGACTTACACATGACGGTCAGCAACATAACCCACTCTGGGACAACATGGAAGGGAGAGGTGGAAGAAAGTCACTGGACCTCACCACCCTGACAGAGTATGACAGTGGGACTTACCTACACTATCCTGAGAAGCCCATGGGTCTTGGCCTTCAGAAAGGCTACACTGAGGGGGGTGCAAGTGAGGCAGGGTGACCAGATGTCATAACTGCAAAAGAAGACAAGGCACCCCAAAATGTAGGACATCCAAGGAAAGTGTAGGACATAACAAAATAAAAGCTAAAAACACTCGTATATTGATTGAATGTGGTTAATTTAACACTATATTATGTATTTATTAAATTAAAACTATTTTACATATAATTTATTAATTACAAGAAGACTCTGCGCTGCCTGCAGGGGCTGCTCACAGGGAAAAGGAGGACATTTAAATTCGTTTCCAGGCTATGAGGCTAAAAAAGAGGACATCTGGTCACTCTGGAGTGAGGCCATGCATTGTCCTCAGGTCTCTAGCAGGGACTTGGGTCCTCTGTTCACCTGTGACATTTAGAGAACAGAGAGAAAACTGCCAAGAATTTTCTAACCCTGCCACTTCTAATCCCAGCACCATCTGGAAGGGGAAAGATGACAACTGCTTGGCCTTTGTATTTATTTATTTATTTTAAAAATTATATCCCACCCTTCCCCCACGGCGGCTTACAGAGATAAAAGTAGTACCACCATTGGATGTGTGAGATACACTGTGCCTCCCACTTTCATTCAAACCATTTCTACCCAATGTTGCATATATGCAACAGGGACCAAAGTGTATACCTGTGGGCCAGGCAGAAATGGGTTAATTCATGGCATGCCCCCCCACCCTGCCTGCCACCTTGTTCAAGCCAATCAATCCTCATAACCAGCCCCTCCCCCCCAAACCAAACATCATTCCTGACAGGTGGCTGCTTCCAGTTTCCATGACATTTCTGTGCATTTTCAAATGCTGCTTTAAAAGGAAACTGCTCATGTTAGAAAGACATGCACAAAAATGCTTGAGTGGCAACACAAACCCAGAAAGAGGCTATTGTGGGAGGGAGAGAATCTGAAGCCGCAACCCCTCCCAGGCTTAAATATACCCAGAGATTCTGCTGCAATCCTTCAACAGCCTCCAAAGTCTGTCCTCCGAGTTAACCATTTCTCTGCTTCTCCTGAGACGGGAGCCAGCTAGGCCAGTTTGCCTGCAGCCAGCCAGCTCAAAAGTCCTGGTCTGCTGTTCAGTTCAGCTTCTGCAGCCTTTCCAGTGGGAATCAGGGAGTGCACTTCCCAGCCAGAGGGACCTCAGGTTGGGTGCTGGTTTTTGAAAGCACCAGAGCCACTGGATGGAATCTTCTCCTACTACCTGGAAGACTGGCCAAGTCTGGGCCTACCAGGACCTTCTGAGGTTAAGTATCTTGATTTTATTTGCAGCTCCCACACAGATGCATATGTGTATAAACACACATTTGAACTGAATTGAATTGAGGACAGCTTCCTCATTATTAACTTTCCAGTGGGGCCTGAAGACTTTTTATTATTTAGGAAAGCCTTAGAGACCTTGTAAGGGCTGCTTTTACAAATGAATCTTTTTAACTCTGCATTTTCCTGTTGACTGCTGTGTATTTTATCTTGTTTTTAATTGTTTTTATTTTTAATGTTTATCTGTATTTTATTCTGTATTTTAATGTATTGATTGTTAGCTGCCTTGCGTGCCCTTCGAGGAGAAAGGCGGAATATAAATCTAATAAATAAATATTATAAGCACACTGCATCCTGCTATTTTCATATATTTCCTCTTACTTGACATGGTTTGATATGGCTGCAGGACTACTGACGTCATAAGATCATGATCAGTAAGTAACACACGGGTTTGGAATAAGAGAAAATCTGGGACCCCTTTTGTAAAATATTCCCCATCCTGAAGGACTCACAAAAATTCAACCAGCTGTCAATGTGCAAGTCATCCAGCCTTTTCTTTTCCAAAAGGCAATGGTCAAAGAGCCACTTACCTTTGTGTTTCTCGTTTGAGAAGGAAGCATGCCAGCGCCACCCTTTGAACAGTCTTCTACATCTCGGAGTGATCTGCAGTCATTGCTCAGGCATTTGGCACCTTCAGATTTTCAAATGTTCCATTTTTTGCCAACACATCTCAAAGGCAACACAAATTGAGACAACACCCCCCTCCCCAGCTGAGCACTGAAGCTCTCTGCAGAGAACACCCTGATCAGCTTTCCTGGGAGGACACCAAGACGCTGAAGTCTGAGGACACCCACATCACACCAGAGGTACACATCAGTGCTCCCCCTAGCAATCAGTGGCTTTGCTGTGGCAGGCAGACATGTGCTGTCCTCTATAGGTGCTCCATGGGTGCCACACTCACACCTGCTCACACACACCTGGGGACAGCAGAGACAAGAGCTTTTGCTCATTTTTTTAATGTATCACAATGAGCAGGAAACATACTGGATGAAATATTTTCAAAGGAGTATATTCAATTACCATCTACAATCAACTTAACTATGACAACAAAGTGTTTTTGTGACAAATCTTTTTTTTTTTAAGTTCCGTGTGGTTTCTGTTTTTGTCAGTCTCCATGTATTTTGGTACAGTTCGAGATCAGCATTGTTACAGTAACAAAAAAGCTAACAAGACTACATTATAGAAAAACACCAAGAACATCATTTTTGGTTTCACTTGCTCTATTTTTTGTACATTGCAAAGGCTGTTCATATACCTCTTCACCTCATTTATGCTCTCTGTTTTATTCAAACATGTGCCCCCCTCCCAAATTAAACAAACAAAAAATAGTCAAAACGTTTTGTGTTTCACAGTGGGCAGGATTTTCAGTGCCAAACCAACCACATACCCCAAATTCTGCTTCTGCTTAAGACAGCTCCAAGCCACCGTCCATTGCGTTGGCTGGGGTGGTGCCTTTCTGGTGCTCTGCAATCTCCCACCTGCCTGATGCTCTCAATCCCATGGACAACACTGTGCTCATTAATGCCATTTAAAATCTCTTCTGGTCTCTTGCTCGGCTTTCAGCATCCAAGGAGAACTGCTCAAACAAAAACCGCACCTCCATGCATAGGTGGAGGCTCAGGCAGATGGCTAGTGAGGAGCGGGGAACAGCTGGGAAGACTCTGAAGCCCAGGGGGCAGCAGCAGGAGGTGCAGGACACAGAGACAGAGCCCCACTGCAATGCTTAGAGCTGTGTCTGTAGCCACCAGCCCTCTCCCAAGTTTCTCTGGTGCCCAGCTGCTGAACTGAGAGGTCTAGCTTAGCAGATCAGGGCCAGAGACTGGCTTGAGAGCACATCCTCATGAGCTCAACAAACGGGATGGGTGGGAAGGGGATACTTCTGACCTGCCACTGCTCCTGCAGCACCACCCTTCTGGGGCCAAAGCAGATCTTTGGGACAGAAGGGACAGAAGGAAGTGCACTGGAATGTGGCCTGGAGGCATGGAACTGGGGGGGGGAGCAGAGAAGAAAGACTGCACCCTGTGATCAGCAACAGGGGGGCACAAAGACACAAGCAGACCTGGCAGGTAAAGCTAGTGTTCAACTGGCAACTTATACCACACAGAGAACCAAAAACAAACAAAAACCCTTCTGCAGGGTACAGAGTAATATACAACAGTTAAATGGCAAATATCTATATCTATACAATCTGCATATAGATATATATATTCACTGAATTACAAATAAGATAAAATAAATTGAAACAAACTGTACAACTTTAAAATTTAAAAAATGTTCATCTCAAGCACAGGGAAAAATACAAGGACTTTGGTTTGGGGAGGGGCGGAACAGCCACACGTGGCCTGCTTGCATCTGCTTTGGACATTATGCTACAGCCAAGTCCTGGCAGGATAGCCAGTGGTGCTCTTTCTAGGACTGCCTACAAGACAGCAAAAAAACCCCAAAAAACTAAGCCTGCCTTGTGCATCCATCTAGCTAGAATTATGTACAGCCATTTGAGATGGAGTCTTCCATTAAACTAAAGACAAAAAGGCATTCCTAGAACAGGGAGGGAGGCAGGCCAGAGGGGGACCACCAGTCCGCCACTCCTCCCTCACCACACACACTAGCCTCTTCCAAAGTCAGAGGTGGCTTCTGCCTTCTCAGGGGTGGGGGCAGAAGATGAGAGAAGCACCACCTGCATTCACAGTCTGTGCTCACTTTGGAAACACCAGAGGCTGTGGTGAGGAGGGAGGGGGGATCACTGACATTTGGCTTGTGAGCCACAGCACAACCCCTGCCCATCTCCAAGCATGACTCCAGCTTACCACAGCAGCACAACGTTTTCCTTTCAACACCTGGACCAGAGAAGATGCCACAACAGGGGGTCGGGGCAGAGAGATCCACCACACACACCCTGCCCTGCTTCCTGCATGGGGGGGGGGGTGCCACACAGCACAAGACATGCCTGTGAGACGTGGAAACGCATCTTTGGGTTTGTGGAGTCAGCAGGACAGAGAGCTGCTCCTCTGCTGGCAGAAGAAGCACAGAGAACCACCTACATGCTTGTTTTGTTTTATGAGTTCCTTTATTTAAACTGAGTCTTGTGGCTGAGATCAGAAAGAAAAGCTTCCAGTCAAAAGAATCCTTTTTGCTCATTCTGCACCAGTGGTGAAAAGGTTTGTCTTTGGGCTTTGTTTAAAGCATGAATTTTTTTTTTTGAGGAAAGAAAAACAAGAAACAAACAGGAAAAAACCAAACAAACCCACACACACGCAACAAAAAGAGTCATTGGAAAAGGAACACGTGTGCCCCAGTTACACACACATGCATGTGCACGCATGCACGTACACACGCACACACATACACACAGAAACAAAGGCCGACAGGTCCAAAACTTTGGAGTAATTGAAGCATTTACAAAATGAGGAAAGAGAGCCAAAAGAAGAAGGAAAAAGAAGAAGAAAACAGAGTTAAGTGCACGAGGGTAACAGACATGTATACACCTTAAAAAGTTTCAAACCCCCAACAAAAATATTCTGCAAGGGATCCTACTGACCCCCTTTGAAACCCTTTTGAATTTTCTCTTTCGTTTTTATAAAATAATTCTGTGACTGCCCTCGAAGAAATGAAGGCAGCAACCGTAAGTGGAAGATTACAGGATGGAGACAGGAGTCAAGGTACAAAGGGGGAGAAGCTTCGGCAAATCGATGGGTCGGAATCTATCTGGCTAGGAATGAACAAGACAACATCAAATGAGAAGCCGTCAGCTGGACCATACAAAAGCTAAATGTACACAAAAGGGTTTTTTTTCTTAAATCTACCGCACTGCTTCAGTTCATTTCCAATGCAACAATCTACTCAACACCAAAAATGGTCATATCTATCATAAATACAGAAAGTCAGTTGTTTTAAAACTTATTTTTAAGCTCCAAGTCCTTAACACTCTTGGCGTCTTGTTGGGTGTTTTTATTTTCGTTTTTGTTTTTCTGAAAAGTGGGAATGCTGAACTTTTCCCCTTGAAATTGGCTTCAGCAGAAACGCTACCCTTAAAATCCCCAGAAAGCTAACTCAGTTCACATTGTTTGTCTCTTGAATACTTTCTGCCCATTTTTAAATTAACAAAAAATTCCTTTTCTTGGAAAAAAATCAAACCCAAAAAAAGAAATTATATATATATTTATATAAAACAATGATTCTGAAAACCGAACAAAGTGTGAGCAATTGACCTGAGAATAAAAAGACGTACATTTCTTTTTTTCTTTTAGCAAGCCATTGGTATCTGAATGCTAAGACAGCAAGGAATTTAAAACTGTGACCAGGCGGCTGCTTTCCCAGGCGGCTATGCCGGCCCCTGCCGGGAACTGGAGGGGGGGGCCTCTGGACCACACAGCTGTGCTGCCAGGTCAAGGGGGTGCCAGTGAGCTGCCAGCATATCGGGACCTGGGAAAACAGCCCACGTGTTTCTCTTCTTTTTTTCCTTTTTCTTTTTTGGTTAGAAGCTTTGGAATTGCAGTTAGTCTATTTTTGAAATTGGTTTGTTACTCTTTTTTTCAAAATCCATCTTTTCCCACTGTTCCTCTTCAAAGCTTACAATCTAAAGGTGTCCACTTTCACACTAGCAAGACCACTGTCCTGGGGGCAGCTGGGCGCCTCGGGCCCCTCCCCTGGGCTCGCTGGCCCACTGGACTTTTGGCTGAGGTCCGAGTCAGACTCCTCCAAACAGTCCTCTGTTGGCATCGAGGGCTGAACCCCTGAGGTGCTGCAGGAACTTGAGGTAACCGTTGAAGATGAGGAGAGAGGAGGCGGCGGCAGCGGCGGTGGCTTCCCCAGGGGAGCCCGAGGGGCCACAGGAGGCCAAGACTTTCTGGAAGTGTGGGGGGAGGCTGAGGAAGAGGGGGCCGAGGGACTGTCGCTGGAGGGCGCGGCGGGCTGCGAGGTAGATGCGGTGCTCGGGTCGGGGAGGCAGGCAGAGTGAGGTAATAGACTGGGGTGCTCTTTGGCGTTTCTTGCTGCTCGTGAGATTGTTCGGTGTTTGTGCGGGGCAGACTCGAGATGCTGCCGGAGGGCCTCGTCCCCGTACACCGTGCTCTCGCATGCCACGCACTGGTACGAGCTGCTGCCCTTGCCACCGCCACTGCCAGTGGGCACGTGAAGCACCATCTCTTGCAGATTCACCACAGGTTGGCCGAAGAAGCAGAGGGACTTCAGGTGGTCGCTGGCTGCCTCCTGGCTGCTGAAGCCCGCCTGGCACTTCCGACAGACCAACCTGTACTGCACCTTTGGAACAATGAAGGGGTCGCAGAGGGGGTCCACTGCGCTGCTGCTCTCTGCTCTGGGCTCTTCTTGGGGGGTAGGCGGGTGGGGGGGCACCTCATGAGGTGCATTTTTCTGCTCTTCTTGCTGGGGGGATTCTTTGGCAGGGTCTTTTTCTGGGCTAGCAGCCCCCGAGGGGACTGGGGTTTGGCTTCCTTTGGACTGCTGCTGGAGCAGTTTTTGCTGCTGTTGCCGCTGCTGCTGCAGCAACGCTTCCTGCAAGCTCTGCTGGTATTGCTGGTACTGCTGCAGCAGGGAGCTGGGAGACAAGCCAAGCAGGGCTTGTGACAGAGCGGGGCTGTATGGGAACAGCCCTTCCATGCCATACATGGGCTGCAGGTACCCGCTCTGCAGAGCCCCTGGGATCTGAGGGGCATAATAGGGGGAGAAGCCAGGGACAAAGTAGGGGAGGAACTGGCTCGTCAGCAAGGCCGTGGGGTCTGCACTCAGGGCTGCCTGCAGAGCCTGGAGCTGCGCTGGCTCCATGGAGCACTCCAGGGTAGGCAGGGGGGTCGGCAGGGCTGGGGCCGGTGTGTCCGCTTTGTCCTTCTTGGGGGCCAGCAGGGCCGCCTCCCCCTTCCCCTTGGGGACCTTGTCCTTCTCCTTCATCTTCTCGCTGTCCTTCCGAGGTGCAGGTTGGGGGACGGCTGCTGTGGCTTGTGCTGGGGTGGGAGAGTTCAGGGAGGCCGAGGGCTGCTTATTTGGTAATCCAGAGGTGGGGAGGCCGGGCGAGGGGACGCTTGCGCCAGGGAGACCCATCAGGCTGGGCTTTGGAGAAGTTAAAGCTGGAAAACAAAGGCGGAAAAACGGTGAGTTATACTCTGGGTCTGGTGGACTCTTGGCCTGGCACAGCACAGCCCAGTTTCCGGTCTCCGGCAGAGAGGAGGCAGGGGCAGCACAGCCCCCTTCCCTCTGGAGAGCTGCGCTCGGCTTTGCACTCTCTTCTAATTAAAACCAGCGTGAGGGTCTTTATTGGTTTTTCATTCATTCCCCACCTTTCACCTGAAGGTCTCAAGGCAGCTCACAAAAAACATAAAAGCAGTGAAAGGACAAGGCAATGAAACAACCGTGTCAAAACCAGAGCAGTCAGGCAGTGAAATCTCCTGGAGAGTCAGCAGATGGACCTTCACTCAGTGCCCCACCCCCGACAAAACCTGGGTAACAGGAATGGCTATTTAGAACTAGGACAGTAGGGGCACCATGATCACCCCCAGCCTCCAGAAGGATTGGTAAAGCCAGAGGCCACCACAGATGAGACCCTTTCCGGTACACTTGCCGGCATGCACCTGGACCTCAGCCCACAGCAGCAGGTGGAGCAGAGCTTCCTGCAAGGACACTGTCCTTTTCAATAAGGATTCTAGAGTTATATGCCCACCTGGCTGACCAACATGTAACATAGTCCAGAATACAATAGCCATGCCCTGCCCAGCCTGTGCAGCGCACTCCTCACACAACAAGTGCTGGAGGGCAGTGGGGCAGGAAGTTGCCTCATGGAGAAGGGGCACTCTTTTCAGATGGGGAGAGATGGCTCCCAGAGGCTCCCAGTTCAGCCAGGGCGAAGCAGCAGCAGGGAGGGTGAAACGCATCCCCCAACAGGCTGGCTTGGAGTCATCACTGTTGGAAGAGTTGCAGGCAATGGTGGTGGGAAGAACAGGATGCCCTCCATGGGCAAGACCGAGGGAGGGAGGGGGAGGTCAGCCACAGGCTGCCCCCAGAAGGAGCCCTTTCCATGACCAGCCCCCCAAAAGTCACCCACACCGCTTCTTGGATGCTCAGAGGTGATTCCCAGTCCAGACCTGCTCTCCAAAGCAGGGGGGGGGGAACAGCCAAATAGCCCTGCTCTGGCTCTGCATGCCTATAGACTCTGCTGTACCCTCCAGAAGCACCTGGCACTGAGAAGCCCTCAGGTGAGTGGGTGGGACAGAACCCCAGAGACGGCCCTGAGCTGGGTAGACCAGCAGCCTGGCCTGGCTTAAGGGAATGTTATTAGATCCACATGCTGCGAAGCTGCAGTTGAGCAGGCTTCTCCCTCCCTCCCACCACACTTGCTTGCACAGACAGAGCAGACAGAGCACCAGCAATGTGCTTTCAAGGGCTCTTCAAGGGGCGGCTTGCACGCCACCACACCTTGGCACAATCCTGCCCTGGAACCCCAGAAGAAGTCAGTTGGCGAGCAAAAGGTAGGCAGGCTGGCTGGGCATCCTAGGACATGGAGTTGACTGGTGGCACACCCTCCCCCCAGCCCCCCAGGCAACTTGCAGAAGGCCAGTTAGGCAACAAAGGCTTCCCAGCCAGGAGGCTGCCAGAAACTAGCACCAATGCTGGGCAAAGGAAGTCGATGAGGTGACGTCCATGGCATGGGAGGAATGGTCAGGCTCAGACTCTGAACCCCCATCCCCTGGGACGACTGCCTGCAATGCAGGGAGCAGGGGGAGGGAGCAGGAGGCCAGGGAATGCCTGTTCCTTGAAGCCTGGAACTGCCCCAGTGACTGCAGTCTCTGCTCCACGTGGGGGCCCACGAGGCAGGCAGCAAGAGCAGCTCACCTGTGTTTGAAGGGGTGAAGCTGGGCAGGGACGGGCTATTGAGGCCTGGCAACAAGACGGGAGGGATGCCCTGCAGGGTGGCTGGGTAGGTGGCAGGAAGGTTGAGCGCCTGCAGGGGGGGGCTGTCGAACACACTTGGCGGTTGCTGCTGTGCCGTGAGGCCCAGGACCTCGTTGGCCTTCTTGATCCGGTCCAGCTCCTGCTGCGCCATCAGCTGGCGGACAGTCGCAGGGTCGAAGTACTCCTTCTCCTTGTCCAGCTGGCTGCCGATAGTGTCCTTCACTTTGGAGATGTGCTGCTGTGAGAAGATGTGGTCACGCACAGACAGGCGGGCACTGTACTTGATGCCACACAAGGCGCACTCTGTTTTGGGCCCCTCGTAGCTTGCCTGGCTGATGCCAAAATGTTTGGCCATGCTCAGCTTGGACTTCTTCTCCTTGGCCCGAGCATTCTGGAACCAGACCTGGACAACCCTCTTGGGTAGCCCAATGTCGTTGCCCAGGACCTCGCACTCCAGCATGGTCGGGGTCCGGTAGTCGTTGAAGCAGGACTTCAGGACCTTCAGCTGGAGGTTTGTCATCTGGGTGCGGAAACGCTTCTGACCTGGCCGATCGCTGTCTCCGGACTTGCCTGCTGAGCCACTTGTGCCTGGGCTGGGTGAGCAAGGGTCTGCCAGGCTGGAGGTCTCGCTGTAGTCCACCGTGCCCTCATTGTCGTACTCCCTGCTGTAGAAGCTGGGAGCTGGGCTGACCAGGCCAGAAGACAGCCTGTCCTCATATTCTGACATTGCCATCATGGCTGCTTTGGTCAGCCCCTCGCCTGGCCCTGATGTGGACTTGCCATCGGTGGCAATCCCCGTGGCACTGTCGTTGTCTGCATTGCCCTCATCACCCGTGGTCGTGTCTGTGATGGCCGTGTTGACAGAGGAGCAGTCGTCATTGTCCAGCTTGGCCTGGTCAAAGCTGAGACTGACAGAGGCCATCGAGGGGCCCTCAAAGTCCTCGATTCCCTCGACTTTGATGGAGGACGGGCTCAGCAGTGTCCGAGGAGAGAGCTCCAGAGACTTGCTCACAGGGGAGAGGGGGAGGCATTGGCTGTCACTGCTGGTGGGGGGCAAATGGGCAAAGCTGGATCCATCAAAGAGGTCCCCCTTCACCGGGAGCCCCCCGTCACACTCCAGCAGCATAGCTGATAAGGTTAGGTTGTAGCCTGCACGCTTAGCCTCGTGCCAGTGCCGGGAGCGGATGTGGGCCTCCAGGGCTGTCTTGGCTTTGAAGAGAGCCCGGCAGAAGGGGCACCGCCGGTGGGCCTGGGCAGGCCCCACTGCCCGGAACTGCCCCTTCCGCTCCCGGGCCCGTGTGTTCTGGAACCACACCTGCACCACTCGCTTCTTCAGGCCCACCTCATGCGCAATGTGATCCAGCATCTTGCGGGTGGGATTGGAGTCCAGCAGGTACTTCTGGTACAGGACCTCCAGCTGCTCCGGCGTGATGGTTGTCCGGAGCCGCTTGTCCCGCTGGGGCTCCTCCCCACCCGTGCCACTGTCATTCTCCCCAGGACTAACACTGGCCTTCTCCTCCAACTTCCTCTTCAGTGTGCTCATGGCAGAGGAGGCTGGGGCGGAGGGTGAGGTGGCTGTGCTCACTGGCAGCTGAGGGAGGGTCCCCGACAGCAGCTGACTGGCCAGCAGTGGGTTGCTGGGGTCAAAGAGCATGAAGGGCACATCTAGCGTCCGGTCCAGGAACTGAGGGTGGAGAAACTGGTTCTGGGCGCTCAGGAAGTGAAGTTGCTGGTGCTCCTGCCAATGCTCAAAGGAGGGGAAGGCCAGTTTGCACTGGTCGCACTGGTAGGGAATTAGCTGAGGCGGCAGGCTGGCCAGTGGCTGGGGAGTGGAGGTGTGAAGGGGCTTGAGGGGCAAGTGGGGGAGCTGGGAGGGACCAGGGCTCGACTGGGGCAGGACACACTGCAGAGGTGGGGCTGGCTGCAGCTGCAGGGTGGGTGGGGAAGCCTTTGGGGGTGCTGAGCTGGTCTTCTGCTCTCCAGGCTCTTGCTGCTGTGGTGGCTGCACCACCTCCTGCTTTGGATGCATCTGCTTCTCGGGAGTTTGGTTCTGCTGCTGTGTGCTTGGAGGCTCAGGTTGCTGCTTTGGTTTATCGTCTGGCGTTTCTACTTTAGAAGGATAGGTGATGGTGGTGGCAGAGTCGTCGTCGTCGACAGCATCGGTGGCGACCTGTGGCAGAAAAGCTGAAGAGGTGGTGGCAGAAGGTGCGGGGGTGCTGTAGGCCTGGTGAGGCATGGGGGTGCTGCAGGAGGAGCTGGTCGGGGTCAGGAGCTCTGCAGCATCCATGGAGTCCTCGTTCTGGCTGTCATCCTGCCCATCCTCATCCTCATCCTTGTAGCACAGCTTCTTCTGGTGCTTGATCAGGTCAAAGATGCGCTGGAAGACGAGACTGCATTTCTTGCACTGGTAGTTCAGGTTGCTTGTGCGGATGTACCGGTCATTAGTCAGCTCACGCCGCTCACCGCCTTCCTTGCCTTCCCCCTGATTCTCGTAGTTCTTGCGTGCCTTCTGGCGGGCGTTCTGAAACCATACCACTATCACGCGAGTGGGGAGGCTGAGCAGGGTGGAGAGCTGCTCAAACTCGTCGTCCTTGGGGTAGGCGTTGGCATCAAAGAAGTCCTGCAGCACCCGCAGCTGGTAATCTGTGAAGCGCGTCCGAGAGGACCTCTTGCTCCCCCAGTACTCCTGCTTCTGAGGCTCTGGGGAAGGGGGCCGTGAGTCCACTTTCAGGTCCTCCAGGCTGGTGATCGGAGGGTTGCTGAAATTGTACGGCGAGTCTTTGTTGCGCTGGCGCTCCTTGAAGAGCGTGTTGCGGAACCAGTGCTTGATCACCTTCTGCGGCAGGCCTGACTTGTCTGCCATCTCCTTGATTTGCTCCTCACTTGGAGAGTTGTTGATGTCGAAGTACTGCCTCAGGACACGGAGCTGGTCATCAGTGATCCTCGTGCGCGGCCTCTTGTTCTGCTGCTGCTGCTGCTGCAGGAGGCCTGGGGTGAGCTGGTGCTGGTACAGCTGAGCCAGGTCTGAAGGCAAAGGGTCGACGGGCCCCAGCTGGGGCGGCAGCTGCGCGGGCAGGCTCTGCAGGGGCATGCTCTGCATCATGAGGGGGGAGAAGAGAGGCAGCTCCATGGGCATGGACAGCTGGGTAAGGGGCAGGGCTGGCTGGGTAGGCACCAGGGTAGGTGAAGCGATGGGGGGTGCCGGAGTAGGGACGACAGCAGGGGTGGAAGGCTGCTGAGGTGGGGCCACAGGGGGTGGCGGTGGGGGTGGTGGAGGGGGTGGTGGCTCTGGCGTCTGAGGCCGCAGGGGGTACAGCTTGTCATAGTGCTCGCGGTACTGTTTGGCAAACCTTTCCAGCCGCTGGAAGGGGAAATACTGCTGGTGGACGTGCTCCTGGTGACTCTTCAGGATGAGGACGTTGGAGAAGAATTTGCCGCACGTGTCACATTCCAGTTTCTCTGGATCATCCCCCTGCTCAGCAGTCTTCCCGGCCCGTTTCTGCCCCTTCTGCTTGTTCTCATTGTACTGAATGACCAGCTCAAACCCAAAGTTCTCCAGCAGGGCTTTGGTGGCATTCCCCCGGGCATCTGATGCGATGCGGGGAGGAGGAAGGGAAGGTTCTGCTGCCGCCCCTACGAGGTCCTGCTTCTCTTTGGACTTCAGGCTGTCAGGCAGGGCCTCTTTTGAGGTGAAGTTGCCATCCCTCTCCTTCTCCAGGTTCTCATGCTCTCTCTGCATGTCCCTCTCCTTCTCCTTGGCCAAGCACTTGGTCTTCTTGTCTGGATGCTGGCTCTGCTGGAGGAGGACGCAGGGAGGCTGGGGCAACTGGCCTGGGGGCTGCTGCTGCTGGATCTGCGAGTGGCTGGGTGGAGGGAGCTGTGCCTTCAGGTCGTCCAAGAGGCCAGGTCCGGTGCCTGTCAAGGTCAGGGTGCCACTGGTCACAGGAAGGCTCACTTCGGAGTTCAGCTGGAACTCGGCACTGGGGATGTAGAAGGGGAAGAGAAGGTGCTGTTGCTGCTGCTGCTGCTGCTGCAGCTGCAGAATGGTCTCTGTTGTCATTGGGAAGTGTGGTAGGAGGGTGGGGCTGAAGAGCTGTGACTGCAGGAGAGCAGCTTGCTGCTGTAGCTCCTGTTGCAGCTGGGCCTGCAGCTGGGCCTGGGCCAAGCTGTGTGCCGCCTGCTGTTGCTGTTGCTGCTGCTGCCGGGAGGCAATCATGTCAGCCAGCTTCTTTCGGTTGACCTCTTTGGGCTCCGAAGGGCTCGAGGCAGCTGCGGAGGTGGCACAGGTGCTGACATTGGTGCCCAGAGAAGGAAGCCCTGCACTCTCACAGGGGGCCTGGCCAAGCAGGCCAGGGACTGGGGCCGTGCTGGCAGTGCTCGTGTTGGTCATGGTGGCACTGGGGGTACTGCTGCTGCTAACTGGGCTGGGGGTGGAGGAGCTGAGGGGGACCCCACTGCCACCTGCAGCCTCCAGCTTGGCTGCTCGTGCTTTTGTCTGGTGCAGGACGGAGCGCATGTGGATCTCCAGGGTGGAACTCTGGCTGTAGGCCACGCTGCAGGTGCCACACTTGAAGGGCTTGCTATCAGGACTGCTGGTGGGCTCCGGCTGCCCCGTGGAGGACTCCTGCAGGGCCCGCTTCAGCTTGTGCAGGTGTGAGACGGAGTTGTAGTGCACCAAGAGGATGTTTTTCTGCGTGAAGGACTCTTTGCAGACGGTGCACTTGTAGGGGCGGGATGGGTCCAGGAACTTCTCCATGGTGAAGTTGGGGCCCTTCCGGAAGGGGAGTGCCCGCTTCGGTTCTGTGCCCGAGTCCTCCTGCACAGAGCCAGAGTCGCTCCCACTGGGGCTCTGCTTTTCCTCCAGGTCGCTGTCCTCCTCCTTGTCCTCCTCGACCAGGATGGTGTGGTCTTCTGCTAGTGAAGGATCGCCCAGTGCCAAGAAGTCTCCGTTGGCCAGCAGTCCCCCGTACAGCTGCTGGATATCAGCCTCACTCAGCTCCAGGTGGCTACTCTCCAGGTGCTTCTTCAGGGCCTGGAACGTGCGGAAGCTGCGCTGACAAAGGCAGCACATGGTAGCTGCACGGATGACGTGGTACTGAGAATGCAGCTGGAGCTTCTCAATGGTCTTGAAGGCCAAACTACACTGGTTGCAGCGGTATTTGTAGACATGCCGGTCAGACACAGGCAGCTGGGGCCGCTTGGAGTGCACCTCACTGAAGTGCGCCTGGAGGGCACTGGAGCTCTTGAACACCTGGCTGCAGCCTTTCTTCCAGCAGAGAAATCCAGCATCGTCACGAGCAGAGGCTGGGTCAGGTGGAACAGGCTTCGGTTCTCCACCCCGCTCCGTGTTCTCAGCAGGCAGCAGGCTTTTGCTCAAGCCCTCTGAGGCTTCTGTGGGGAGAGAACCAGAGAGGAGAGAGTGAGGCCCTCTGTCAGTCAGTCCATGGTTTCTGGACTGAGGAGTGAAGCATCTCCTTGCCAGTTAACTCAAAACATTCACACCCTGCATCTCCCTTGCTGAGGCAAATGCCTAAGGCGGCTGACAAAGGCTTTCATGCAAACAAATGTAAAACAGTAATATTTGAACTTGGCACTCCAAGCTGCACTGGACTCTTGCCGTCTCTGGCCCCACACAGGCTCCAACTGAATGCCGAGAAGCTGGCATCCCAAGAGCAGGGAAGACACTCTCCACAGTGCTTGCTTCCTCTTCAGTCCCGACTCCCACCTGCACCTCTTCTCCTACTAGAAGTGCAGGCCTCTGACTTCAAAGGCCTTCGGGGACATGCTGTGCCCTCCAAGCTATGGGTCCTTGACTCTGGAATGGAGTCTTTGCTCCTAATTTTCCCTGACCACTTTTGGAGCTTTTTGGCTCTCAGGGTCCCCACACAAAGACTGAATTAGAGCCCTGAAATGCCTGTCTTGCTCCCTCACCCTCACCTCAATGGCACAAGTGGTACAGAGGCCTGCAAGAAGCCCTCTACTGCTTGATGTGGTTCCCATGGGGTGCTGCCAGAGGAGCCCGGGTGGGCTGTTGGAGCTTCCACATGAGCTCTGCGGTACACCAACCTGTGGGATAGCTGCCCTGCCCTGCTGCAACGAGGTAATGAGTAGATACAACTCTTGGCCTGCCCTTCCCCCATCCTGGTTCAAGCCCACACGTCCTACAACTGCTGAGCAGCTCCCTTCAGAGCCCCAAGGAGAGCAATGGGTGGCACCCAATGCCCTCAGACCACCCCCAGCCCAGTGGCATGAAGCAGATTCTGGGGTTCCCTGGGCAACCGCTGGACACTGGTCCAAGCAAACACAGGCAAAGGCTGTTGCTAGCTTATTTTCTTCTCCATTCCCATCTGGAGACTTTTGAGGAGTGGTGCAATAGCCCAGGTAGGCCAAGGCTCCCTTCTCAAGAAACCCAAGGATGGCCAAACGCCTGCCCCCAAACCAGACCTAGGAGAGACTGACCCGGCTGCCTGGCTGGCTCGTCGCTGCTGGCAGTCCCATCCCGGTCTGGTGTCGCAGCTGGGAGGAACATGCTGCTGGGCATCATCACCTCTGGCGTCGTCACCTGCAGGTGTCCAAGAGAGAAAAGGGGGGAGGCACTCGTCAAGGCTTCCACCAGGGAGCAGGCTGCATCAGCCTCAGCAGAGTGCAGGGGTGCCCCTCTTCACCCCTGCTGAGTACTGGCAATTTGCAGGCAAAGTTCCAGTTGGCCAAGAATGTTTCTGCTGTCGCATCTGGGGCACGGTTAGGTGCGCACTCTCAGATAGTAAGAGCATCAGCATTTTCCTCTATGCTCAGATCTGCCTTCAGACATCAACCACATCAATCACACCAACAGGCAAGAAAACATTCCTCCCCTCCCCCCACTGGGGTTCTGCCCACCTTCTGATAGGAGGCAGTCCAGGTCAGAGTTCAATGTTGACCCACACCCAGGAGAGCAAAGATTGCCAACTGCTCTGGAAACAGCTGGCCTTAGAAGGAGTCAGCAGAGTCCAGGGCAAGCCCAGGGAGGCCCTCCCCCCCTTCCTCTGAGGGATAAGCTGCAGCATGGGGGGCCAGTGGTGCCAGGAGAGGGCCACCTTCCCCTCCTGAATGGGAGGCAGTGGCTGATGGCCACTATGGGCAGCAGGGGGCTGCTGCGCAGGGCAGGCCTCCTGGGGCTTTCAGATGCTTCTAGATTCCCAGCCATGAGACACAAAGAGGTGCAGCAGTTCCCAGGCAAAAACCTGGACCCCATGCTGCCCCACCTCTTTATAAAGGACCTGGATGAGGGGACAGGTTAGGCAAGGCTGTGGAGGACAGCCAACACCCTGGAAGCCTGAGGCAGGATTCTGCCAGACTCCACCAATGGGCCCACCCAACACCACCACATTCAGCAGCAGCAGCAACAAACGCCACATTCTGCACACAGGGAGAAAAAGCCAGCAGCACCAAGTTCAGGAAGGGGAAGGCCTGGCTGGTACATACCAGAACGAACCACAACAGGTGGAGCATGAGTCACCAGCATGGGACTGCATTAGGAGAGGCAGAACAAGAGCCCCCTCCTCAGTCCACACCTGGAATGCAGCACCTCACTCTGAGCACCACAGGGTGACTGTGCCTGGGGTCAGAGGAGAATTACAAAGGTTGTGAGGAGCTGGAAACCAAAAAGGCCTGGGGGGAAGACTGTTTAAAAGGAGCCAGGCGTGATTACCCTAGAGAAAAGAGGACCACAGGGAGAGATGACGGCTCCCTTTCAGTCCCTGAAGGGCTGCTGCCCAGAAGCAGGGCAGAGGGGGCTTGTTCTTGGGCACTCCCACCTGAGGGCAGGCCCAGAAGTCACATACTGAAACCACAGGGAAGCAGATGGAGGCGACACCTGAGGAAGCACTTCCAGGGTGTATGATTGGCCTGGCACCGGCACCCTGCTGCTCCAAGATCAACACAACCACTTTCAGTCCTCCCCCTCTGCATTTTCCTGTTCCACAGGAAGACCTTGCAAGGGAAGGAGGGGCAGGCGCTCTCTCCCTAGTTTCTGCCCAAAGGGGCTTACTGGCCAAAGGCATTGAAGGGTAGCCTGGCCAACTCCCAAGGAGGTGCCAGAGGGCCTTAAAAGTCACAGGATTTCCACAATGTGGCTTTGGTTGCACACAGTGCAGAGGCCATTCAGGAACGAGAAAATCCAGTCTCTGGGCGGAGTTGCAATAAGGGGGCCTCCTTAGCCCCCTCTAGGCTGCTTCTGTTGTGGGGGGGGGGCCTCGGGTGAGGAGGTGAAGGACACTGGATGCAGAAGACGACAGAGGAGCCGAGAAGCACCATTCCTGGCCCCATTGCGACAGGATGAGCACTTCCTCTACCTCTGCAGCCATTCTGGACACAAGTCACAAGAATGCTGGGAAAGACCAGAGAACATGATGGAGTAGGGGGTGAGAGTATGGTGGCCCCAAGCTATATGTCCCCTGCAGCACTCAGTTCCTTTCCAGAAACCCCACAAGGAGGCCACCCCCCAACAGAGTCCAGATGAGGGATCTGTAATTGTTTTCATACACTTTAATTAGAAAAACTCAGATGGCTGAGAATAATAATGAAGAGAGTGGTTTCTGCACTTGAAAGGTTGGAGTCAATCAAGTGTGAATGACGGCAAAGCTATCGCGAGGGACCCCGGCACTTTGCCAGGCGCCTGTTGTCTTGCTGCGCCTCTCATCATAATTCCTGATTGGGATTCCAGGCAGCAGGAAGCCGCGATGCTTTGTCTGTCCTCACCTTCTGTCAATTAACTCACCCCGAAATATAATCATCACCCTCACGTGCTTCTCTGCATATCAATCCACTTCTGCGCCAAAGTGCCCCTCTCTGCCTTCCCTGGATGTGTGTGACTCCCTTCCTCACTCTCCTCACACTTCCAGGCAGGAGACAGAGGAGGCCGGAGACCATGGAGTCCTCTCCCGGAGCTAGCAGACTGCTCTTTGCAGGGCCCTGCTCTTCTGATAGGTCAAGAAGCGTGTTCCAGGAAGGGACCCAAATCAGCAGCCCTTTTTGTTCCCTTAGGGACCTGCCAGCCAGTCAGCCAGCCAGCCGCAGCTGTAGGGAACGCCAGGTTGGGCATGGAAGGGCCGCCTACGCGGACATCAGTCAGAGACCGCCCCCCCTCCCGCCCTCAGCACTCTGGCAGGGTGTCCCTTGTACTCTCTCTGAAAGAGCTGCTGCACCCAGGCTGAAATTCAGCCCCCCTCAGCAAGTCCATTCTGCCACCTTTCTGCCCCAGGCCCTCTCTGTCAGACATTCACTGCCCCCCCCCCACCAGATGGCCAAGACCTCATTGGTCCAAAACAAAATCTCCAGCAAGAGCCTGAACAGGAGGCGCATGGACCCTCCCTGGTCTGTGCAAGGGGGGGGGGAAAGGAGGCATCCACCCAAGCTGACAACAAGGAGGCTCCCATGCCAGACAAAGGAGGCCATTTCCATGACAAAGGAGCGGAAGGAGGGGGCAGAAGCCTGCCTGCCTGCACCTGGGCGCATGCGCCAATGTGGAAGGAGGCCCCACAATGGCAGCCCACCAAGGTCACTTCAAATTTAGACTATCTAATTGGCAAACAGGGCTCCAAATGGCCATCATCTCACAGGGCTCAGAATTAATGAAGGCCGATTATTTTCATTACCTTCATCTGAGATGAGGAATAAGATAGGGGTGGGGGTGAGGAGAAGAATGGCTGAAAGGCAGTGGGCAGGGGAGGGGATGATGCAAGGGGGGTGCAGGGAGGGGGGCTGGGCACTGGGGCCAGAAGGTAGCTGAGAATGCTGCAGCCAGGAACCCATGAGAGCGCAACAGTGGGCGGGGTTCGGTCAACAGTGCCCCACCTGCTGCTCAGCTGGTGCAGATGTACAGAGCGCAAGAGCTGCAGCAGGAGGGGTTGGACCTCCCACCCAAGGGCAAAACCCTCTTCCTTCTTTTCCCAGCCTGTCCTGGTCTACCATGCAGCTTGCAGGCAGCACCCCAAGACTGCAGCTCTCACAGGGAGTGTGGGGAGGCCAGCACTAGGAGGGCGCCCTGGGAAGGTCCACGACAGGCAAGGCTGTGACCATGGCAACAGGCCTATTTCCAAAAGGCACAGACGAACCCAGCACCCAGACACTCCATCAGAACGGCCCCTTGCTGTCTCTAAAGAGCAGGCCCTCCAAGGCCAGCTGGCACATTCTCTGCTCAGCAGCGGCGGCCAAAGACCGGAAGGTGGTCTCAAGCAGTCCTGCAGAAAATGTAGGAATAGAGCAGTCACGAAAACAGAGAATCTATGAAGCACAGGATGGCACTGACTTCAAGCCTCTGCTGAGAAGTATGATGACTCACTGAGCCTTTTGCACCACCCCCATTTATTTAAGTGTAGTCATCATGATGCTTTACACAGCGCCAGGAGAAGAAAGGTAGGCCCTTGCCCAGAGAAGCCTACAAGTGAGATTTTAAATTGGGGGGGGGGGGGAGGAAAAAGCAAAGGGAACAGGGAGAGATGGGATCAGGGTGAAGACTTTTCAGGAGAGATGGGGGGGAGGGGGAAGAGGGTGGAGAAAGGAGATGCCTCTCCATCTCTCTTCTGGGAAGGAATTCCAGCCCTGAGGGGTGTGGGGGGGGGGGTTAGTGCAAGCACCAAAACCAGGGACACTAGTGGGCAGAGCAAAGCTCTGCAGTAAGAGGGTGCCTATGGAGCAGCTCATCTGCAGCAGGTTAACAGGGGACCAAAGACAGAGCTTCTTGCAACATGTCATCCCCCAAGGAGAGAAGAGGGTGCCACTAGCCAGATGCTTTTAGGCAAGAGCAGGGAAAGGGGGCCAATGACCTGTACAAGCCATGACAACAAAGCAAAACGTGCATGTCCAGAGGGAGAAGCATTGGGGGGGCCAGGTCTGGGGCTGCCTCAGGAAGGCTACCACCTTCGCCGCCTAGCTGGACACCTGGAGCCCAACTGGCCAGTGCCTGAGATGATGAAAGAGGGGACTTCTGGTTATCCACCACAGCAGTCTTCCTGGCCCCAAGAGTAGTGCTCCCGGGGCTGCCTCCACCTCCATTCACTGCTTACCCTGAGAGGGCTCCCATGGTTGGAAGACCCCCTCTTGCTTGCTCTGGCAAGAGCTGCGGCCTCTATGGAGGGAGCCCACCTGCTCTGAGGGACGACGGCTCAGATGCTGCAGGCATGGTTGCTGAGATACGCCCCCACTCCTCCCTCCACATCCCACCAAGGAACTCACTGTCAAGACCAGCTTCTCGACACAGTCAGGGGACACGCTGTGCAGGTGGGTGAGGTGTAGCTGCAGGTGAATCTTGTTGCTGAGCATGTCCTGGCAGAGGGGGCATCGCAGCATGGGCTGGACCGAGTGCTGGGTCATGGCATGAACCCGCAGGCGGTTGACATCCACGTTGCTGTACTTGCAATAGGGGCACTGGTACACCTGTGCAGGCAAGAAAAGGTCAGACACTGCGGCTGCTGTGGAGAGTTCCCCACCTGGGCCAGACATTGGAAGAGGCTCTTTCCACCGCCACCCCCAGCTCAGCCTGCCCCTCCTGGAATGCGACTCAGTCTTCAGGAAGCAGCACCACCTGGGGCTGCCTTGAGGAAGCCCCAGGAAGCAGGAGAGGGTGTTGCAGCCAGTACAGGTCAAAGCGCACCTCAATGCCACAGCCCCATACCTGCTCCAGCTTGGTCTCATCTGACGTTTTTGGCCATTTAGGAATGGGCGACTCTGAGCGGCTGGGAAAGGACGTGCGTTTGGAGGACGGTGGGGACTCGGCCAGCTCCTTCTCAGCCTGGGTAGCTTGTGCTGCAAAGAGAGAGAAAGGGGCAACTGCATGAACAAGCAAGCAAAGCCCACTCCTGAGAGGCTTGGGGGCAGGAGGGGGCCTCTCTGGCACCACGCCATGCCGGACTAAGGTGACTTCACCACTACCATAGCCATGCACAAACACACATGGAACCCTTGTGCACAATAAGCTGTGGGTTCTCTTTCAGGGGTGTCAGCCAAATCTGACTGGCCCTGTGACATAATCGTTTGTGGGTGATGGGCCATGGTCAGAAACGGATGCTGGAGCTGCAGCTGGCCAGGGATGCAAAGGAGGAGGAGGATGGGGTGCTACTTCCTGTGAACAACAAGTGCCCTGCGACCTAAAGGGAAGGGGGGCAGTGATATAAAACGACCTCTCCCCTCACAATTTCAGCCCAGTCCTCCAATGAATGCACCCAGCCTTTGGACAAATGAGCACATGTTTCATTGGGGCCAACCTAGAAGAGTCTCCATCTAGCTCATTCAAATAAGCCCTCTCTGGGTCTGAGATCCAGCAGTGATTCTCAAATTACCCGTGAGGGAGCACAAAGGGGGTACATGGCAGAAATGGAAGTTGGACCTAGCTCTCTAGTTCTGTGTGCCCCCTTGCACCTGTGTCCCACCCTGGGAACTGTACCTAGGCACACTGGCACCTGGAGTGAACCACCATGGGGCCCACATGGAGGTGACCCTGTCTTGGGAATGGCTGTGTGGTGGGCAGCAGGCTCTGTTTGGAGGACATCACAGTTACTGCACAGCTGCCCGGGAGCAGCAAGCACAGCCTGAAGACACACTGAAGGCCAATAAGGGAAAGAATGTAGTGGGTTCCTTCTTGCAACTGGGAGGCTTTGAGCTTTCCGGCCACCAACTCCCTCCCACAGCTGTCCAGCCAACTCAGACTGCATCATATGTCCACCCGCAGTGGAGAGGTAAGGGTGCTGCTTGCAGCAATCAGGGTGCACTCTAATCCCACAGACAGACACCTATCCCACCAACCAAGCCAGGAAGCCCCACACAGGCTGGACTGCCTGCAGAGGACCTGCCAGGAAGCGGATGTGCTCTTCCCAGAACACCTCCCCCCCACAGTGCGACCTCTCAACTCTGTGCTCTCCAACACTCATATTTGCAGGGCATCTATTATTTAGAAACGACAAGGACAAGCATATTATGCACAGCCCCCCCCCCCACCAAGCGCACATATTCAGAACAGTCCCTTAATCTGTCTCCAATCGACTTCAAACCCATTTTATCCTTAATGGGAGTTATTCATTTTCACTTGAAAGGTAATATATGACAGCTGGATATTTAACATGATGGATTGGCTGCCGATTAACTAGGCGGTTTAACGGTCCCAGCTTGCTCCCCACCCCCCTCCGAGATACATCGAGGGGACAGGCAGGCAGAGGAGTCTGCTCAAAAGTGGGAAGAGGGCCCTGTGCCCAGCCGGAAAGCAGAGTGCTTCAGGCGGAGGCCCAAGCTGGGCTATTGCAGCCACCACCTTGCCCTTCTTCAAGGCAGGCGATCTACGGCTTGCCCTCTGCTGCCGTGGCACTCTGCCTTCATGGACAGCCTACCTGCTTCACAAAAGACCACACTCTCCCACACAACAGAAGCAAAAGGTCCCTGGCCCAAAGACCTGACATATGTGGAGGCCACGCAGGGAGGGGAGGGCAAAGGCAGCCAGACGGAAGGAGGGAAGAAGCTGAACTCCCTGTTCAGGCAGGGGAGGAGGACCGGGGGGCTGCATTACAGGGAAAAGGAGGAGAAGGATATGCAGCAGCACCCCAGGGGTGGGGGCAAGTTTCAAGAGGCAGCAAGTGAGACAGGGCAGGGTAAGCTGAAGTGAGAGGAGACCTCCAGGTGGTGGGGACAGGAGCCAAATGTGATAAGACGGTCAAAGACAGGACAGTGGACCTGAAGGCAGCCCCTGCTGGGGTGGCAGCCTTTTGGGCCAGAAGCAAACAGCAGGCCAGGGAGGCTTCCAGCAAGAGGAAGAGGTGCATTAACACAACATTGTGCAATAAGAAGCAACAATGTTTGGCAATGGAACCCCATCCAGGAAGCAAAGCAAGGGGAAGAGTCAAAAGCAATGACCTTGAAGCTTCACGCCTAATCAAAGGGGCAGGCAGTGACACTGTTGAGGAATATGACAAGTGCATGCAGAGAGGAGGGCTCGGGATGAAGTAGGAGATGTTTGGCCCTGGACATGCCACATCCGATGTGGCAGCAGAGCAGTTCCAGGAATCCAGGACGGTTGACCATTGCAGGCACAGAGGTGGTCCTGAAAGTGGCAGGATTTGAGGAGGTGGTGCAAGGATGGTGTGAGTGAGGACAGCAGAGGGCCAAGCACAGACCCCTGAGGAAAACAGAGAGTGAGCCACTCCTCATGTAAATGTTGAGTGACCAGGCACATGAGCAACAAGGGTGGAATCACAGGCACCAAGGGCAGATATAAAGGGATTGCAAGAGCCATTGGCCATATCACAGGCAGCTGAGAGGATTGGGACAGTGGACCTCTTTGGACTTGCTAGGGAAATGGTGGGGATTCTGGGAAGGGGAGCTCTAGTGGCAGGAAGGTGCCAGGAAGGGGCTGGAGGAGGGAGAGTCCAGGTAGTGAAACATGAGGCAGGCTTCTGGAGCTGGGTGACTGAGGTCAGGAGGGCAAGTAGGAAGCAGCCGGAGAGACTGCCAGATGGGGGGGGGGCATTGCAGCAGGGCTGCATGCAGTGGGGACAGAGCTGGGAAAGAAAAAATTAAAGAATCAGAGACCTGAATGGGGGGAGCAAGGAGGAACATGGCGAGCGTCAGGTGCACAGAAGAGAGGGCCTGGCCTGATGTGGGCTCCCAGAAGCAGGGTAGGCCAGCCTAGCAGTAGTGCTTAGCCAGAAGGGAAGTGGTAGTGGTGGGCAATGAGAATGCAAATCTATAGCAGACACGAGCGGCGAAGGTCCCTGGGCCCTTGACCATCCTCCCCTAACTCTTGGGTGCTTCTCACCCATTCCCCCCCCCCCGGGCTTCTGTGACTTCTTGGCATCCTAAAAATGTGGCTGTGATGCTCTGCTGCAGAAGCCTTCATCAAAGGAGGATTGTTCCCCAGTACAAGGCATGGGGCCTGCTCTGCCCTCAGCCCATGCACCCCACACAAATCAGCCAATGTCTTTGGTCTGCACAGGTATTCAGACACACAAGCACAGAAGTGAGCAACTGGCTGGGAGAGCGGGGCATTTGGGTCATGAGCGGAGGCCAGGTGTAAACTGCAAAGTCTGAAGACTGGGCAGAAGAAAGGGGGCACATTTAGGAGAAAGCTGCACAAGCAAGGCGCACAAGCAAGGCACAGAAACAAGAGATGGCACACCGACAAGTGGGTGTAGCAAAAGGGAGGCTAAGATCTGGGAGGAAGAACTGCACCGATGTGCTGCTAAAGTCCCCCTCAACAAGTCCATGGTGTATGAAGCAGCTCACACAAGGTTGCAAATGAAACTTTTGTCAAACTGATACCACAAGCAGGAAGGTAACTCGCTGAAGAAACCCTTGAGTCTCCTGGAACAAGTGGCCAGGGAGACAGGCAGTTATCTGACACCAGAAGTGCCTCTCTGCCCAACAGAATGGCCTCCAGGGGTCCCGCCAACCTCTGTTCTCATGCAAAAATCAGCTCCTCAGCACCTAGAAGAGGATGGAGTAGCCGTTGCTATGGCTGCTCGGACATGTATGGCATCCCCTAGGTTGCACAATGCGCCGCTTTCAAGAAAAAGCGGCAATGCTGGCCTATGACACACACATGCTGCAGACTCAGGTGGGCACATGGAGAAAGCTGCAGCCTGACCAAACATACCGGGTGTCTCTGTGCAAGCGATGCACACCTGTTCGTCCAGGCAATCCTAGCTGGGGCTTGCCATTCTGCTGCCCTGATGACCCCCACCAGTCAAGGCCCACAGTGGCACTACAGCAGGGTGAGGAGGAGATGGATTTTTCATAACACTGAACAGCAGCTTTCTTCTGACCAGGCTTTCCTGGCACCTCTGCAGACCAACCACTGGCACACATAGATAGGGAAAAGTCATTGTGTGCCATTCCTGTCAGGGAATGCTCCATGGGCCCAGAAAACACAAGAGCTGGATGATTACTCGGAAGACCCCAGTGCAGGGCCAATCACTGGGAAAGAGCAGCTGCTTTCCCTGGGAAAAAAGGACCTCCCTCCCAAAAAGACAAATAGCCCTGAAAGTGGTTCCTGGCTTCTGGGTACGCCAGCCCCATGCCTACATGGGCTACTACGAAACTGGGAACTTCTTTTCGGGGGGCCTCTCACAGGAGATAGTTCACCTCAGCACTCTGTCCACTGCACACCTCGCCTACCTGCTTGCTGCAGAAGGAGGTGCATGGTTCAACCTTGGAGGAAAAGCAGCCTCCTCTCAGCCAGAGACCAAGGCTTTCCCCCCCAGCCATCCGCTGCCCTTCACTAAAGCACCATTGACAGCCCCTTCATCCTCCCCCCCAACCCAACAACATAATGGAGGAGCCAATTACGTGATTATTAATTCATGCCACTTTCCGTAAGCCAGGGGTTCTCCTCCTGCCGCATTCCGCAAACCAACTTGCCACCTGCCCCAGAAATGTACAAGAGGGCCCCCCAAAGTTTGCTTTCTCCACCAATCCCCTAACAGTAGCACAGCTGACCAGGACTTCAGCAACTCTGGAATGGCAGGCAGTGCTGCACTCCTGGTTCTTTGTTGGGGGAGGGTAAGAGGAGCTCTTACATAAGAACAGCCCCACTGGATCAGGCCATAGGCCCATCTAGTCCAGCTTCCTGTATCTCATAGTGGCCCACCAAATGCCCCAGGGAGCACACCATATAACAAGAGACCTCATCCTGCTGCCCTCCCTTGCATCTGGCATTCTGACATAGCCCATTTCTAAAATCAGGAGGTTGCACATACACATCATGGCTTGTAACCCATAATGGATTTTTCCTCCAGAAACTTGTCTAATCCCCTTTTAAAGGCGCCCAGGCCAGACGCCATCACCACACCCTGTGGCAAGGAGTTCCACAGACCAACCACACGCTGAGTAAAGAAACATTTTCTTTTGTCTGTTCTAACTCTCCCAACACTCTATTTTAGTGGACGTCCCCTGGTTCTGGTGTTATGTGATAGTGTAAACAGCATCTCCCTATCCACTCTGTCCATCCCCTGCATAATTTTGTATGTCTCAATCATGTCCCCCCTGAGGTGCCTCTTTTCTAGGCTGAAGAGGCCCAAATGCCGCAGCCTTTCCTCATAAGGAAGGTGACCCAGCCCCGTAATCATCTTAGTCGCTCTCTTTTGCACCTTTTCCGCTATATCCTTTCTGAGATGTGGCGACCAGAACTGGACACAATACTCCAGGTGTGGCCTTACCATAGATTTGTACAACAACATTATAATATTAGCCATTTTGTTCTCAATACCTTTTCTAATTATCCCAAGCATAGAATTGGCCTTCTTTACTGCCACTGCACATTGGATCGACACTTTCATCGACCTGTCCACCACCACTCCAAGATCTCTCTCCTGATCTGTCACAGACAGCTCAGAACCCATCAGCCTATATGTGAAGTTTTGATTTTTTGCCTTACACTTACTTACATTGAAACGCATCTGCCATTTTGCTGCTCATTCTGCCAGTCTGGAAAGATCCTTCCGGAGCTCCTCACAATCACTTCTGGTCTTCACCACTTGGAAAAGTTTGGTGTTGTCTGCAAACTTAGCCACCTGACTGCTCACCCCTGTCTCCAGGTCATTTATGAAGAGGTTGAAAAGTACTGGTCCCAGGACAGATCCTTGGTGCACACCGCTTTTCACCTGTCTGCATTGTGAAAACCACCCATTGCCCATTAACACCCACTCTCTGTTTCCTGGTCTTCAACCAGTTCTCAATCCATGAGAGGACCTGTCTTCTAATTCCCTGTGGAGATTTTTCAATAGCCTTTGGTGAGGGACCGTGTCGAATGCCTTCTGAAAGTCCAGATATATAATGTCTATGGGTTCTCCCGCATCCACATGCCTGTTGACCTTTTCAAAGAATTCTAAAAGGTTTGTGAGGCAAGACTTACCCTTACAGAAGCCATGCTGATTCTCCCTCAGCAAGGCCTTTTCATCTATGTGTTTTGAGATTTTATCTTTGATGAGGCATTCCATCATCTTACCCGGTATAGATGTTAGGCTGACCGATCTATAGTTTCCCGGGTCCCCTCTCTTTCCCTTTTTAAAGATTGGTATGGCATTTGCTATCCTCCAATCTTCTGGCACCATGGCCGTTTTGAGGGACAAGTTGCATATTTTAGTCAAGAGATCTGCAACTTCATTCTTCAATTCCTTAATAACTCTTGGGTGCATGCCATCAGGGCCCGGTGACTTATTGATCTTTAATTTATCAATGAGGTCTGAAACATCTTCTCTTTTAACCTCTATCTGACTTAATTCCTTGGTCAGGAGGGGCCGTTCGGGCAGCGGTATTTGCCCGAGGTCTTCTGCCGTGAAGACAGATGCAAAGAACTCATTTAATTTCTCTGCCATCTCTAAGTCTCCTTTTATCTCCCCTTTCCCTCCCTCACTGTCCAGAGGGCCAACCGCTTCTCTGGCGGGTTTCCTGCTTCTAACATATTTGAAGAAGCTTTTATTATTCCCCTTAATGTTGCTGGCCATGCGTTCCTCAAAGTCTTGCTTGGCCTCCAGTATCACCTTCATACATTTCTTTTGCCACAGTTTATGTTCCTTTTTATTCTCCTCATTAGGGCAAGACTTCCATTTACGGAAGGAAGCTTCCTTGCCCTTCACAGCCTCTCTAACTTGGCTGGTTAGCCATGCGGGCACCTCATGGTGCCCTCCTCTCCTAGATTTAGTGGAGCCCTTCTTTCTTTGCGGTATACACCTCTGCTGGGCCTCTATTACTGTTGTTTTAAGCAGCCTCCAGGCACTCTGGAGAGATTGGACTCTTTTTACCTTCCCTTTCAACCTCCTTCTAACCAGCCTCCTCATTTGAGGGAAGTCCGCCCGTCGGAAGTCAAGGGTTTTTGTGAGAGATTTGCCCTGTATTCTTCCCCCGATGTGCATGTCGAAACAGATCGCAGCATGATCACTGTTCCCCAACAGCTCCGTAACACTGATATCTCTAACCAGTTCCTGAGTACCACACAATATTAAATCCAGAGTCACCTGTCCTCTGGTGGGCTCCAAGACTAGCTACTCTAAGGCACAGTCATTTAGCATGTCAAGGAATCCAGTCTCCTTTTCGTGACCAGAACACAAATTGACCCAGTCAATATAAGTCCCCCATGATTACAACCCTGTCCCTCCTTGTCACCTCCCTGATCTGTTTCCTCATTTCAAGGTCCCCTTCCGATTTCTGGTCTGGAGGACAATAGTACGCCCCCAGTATTACATCGCTCCTGAGGCCTGGTAATTGAACCCACAGAGATTCTACGGTGGAGTCGGACCCACCTTCAATGTCTACTTTGCTGGATTCTATCCCTTCCTTAACATAAACGGCCACCCCACCTCCAACACGCCCCTCTCTGTCCTTCCTGTAAAGTTTATAGCCGGGATTGCGGTATCCCACTGATTCTCCACATTCCACCAGGTTTCCGTTGTGCCCACTATGTCAATGTTTTCCCTTGTGTCCAGACATTCCAGTTATCCCATCTTTGCTCGGAGACTTCGGGCATTTGCATAAAAGCATTTGTACATGGAATGCCCCAGGATGGGCTGCTTATTAGCTCCTTTGTCTCTGCATCCTCTCACTGTGCCAAACCGTCTATCACATCCCATCACGCTACCATTCCCAATTTCTTCTCCTATTCTGCCTTTGTCTTGTTGTTCTCTAACCTCCCCATCCTCGTCCCATAGGGATGAGGAGTCCCGAACCGGATGCCCCTCGGCTCCTGTCAGCCTTCCCCCAGGGATCAGTTTAAAAGCTGCTCTACCATCTTTTTAATATTATGCGCCAGCAGTCTGGTTCCATTCTGGTTCAAGTGAAGCCCGTCCCTCTTGTACAGGCCCCGCTTGTCCCAAAACGTTCCCCAGTGCCTAACGAATCTAAACCCCTCCTCCCTACACACCGTCTCATCAACGCATTGAGACCCCTGATCTCCGCCTGTCTAGCTGGCCCTGCGCATGGAACACATAGCACTTCAGAGAACGCTACCTTTGAGGTCCTGGCTTTCAGTTTCCTACCTAATAGCCTAAATTTGGCCTCCAGGACCTCCCGGCTACACTTGCCCATGTTGTTGGTGCCGACATGCACCACAACCACTACCTCCTCCCCAGCACTGCCTACCAGCCTGTCTAGACGAGAAGTGATGTCCGCAACCTTCGTACCAGGCAGGCAAGTCGCCATGCGGTCCTCACATCCATCGCAAACCCCCCTCTCTATGTTTCTAATAATCGAATCCCCCACTACAAGAAGCCCCTGACCCTCCTCCCGCCGAGGAGTATCCTGAGTGCATTCAGATACGGGCCCGTCCCCTGGAGAAGGGGTCCCCCCCTAGGGGATTGTTTCCCTCCTCTCTAGGATGACATCCTCCAGCCCTGAGACCTGTGGGGCTGGACTTGTGGGGCCTCCTGGAGAGACCCTCCTGCAGAGGAGGCCAGAGAGTCACGAGATGCTCAGGTGCAGTATTTGGTCACTCTGCTCAGAAACCTTGTAATGAACAGTGAGGGTGAAAGTCACCTCAGAGCAGTGGACCTCCAAGGTCCTTTGCATTGAACTGATCAATACCCTTGCACGTGTGGGGCAAGATGGGCCCACAAAGATCATGGCTGAAAGCAGATCAGGGCAGCTGATCAAAAGAGGCTGACCCAAAGGGCACACACACAACACGGCCTCAGGAGAGCAAGAGTGAGCAGGCAGCAACCAAGATAATCTGTTGCTCCTGGGCATGTTTGTGAGAGTCAGGAGTGGCCATGTCACATTTGAGAGACTATCAGCTGCTCTGTGGACCAATCCAGGTGGAAGAGGCCAGATCAAGATGACTTTATCCCACAAAGGAACAGGACAGTCCCCAACACAGACAAAGAGTCAGCCAGGAGGGGTAGAGGCAGGCTGCTTTTGGGTTTTGTGCCCAGAGAGCAAAAAAAGAGGGGGGAAAATGGCTCTAAGAGAATTACCACTGCATTTGCCTGCTGCCCAGATTTTTTACAGAGAAGAAGAGCCAGCTCAGAAGTGAGTTCTAGTGGGACAGAGGACTGCATACGGCACTGCTTGGCATCTGCATCACTGACGCAGAATGCAACGTTTCAGAGAACAGGCTGGACATTCGGGTGATCTTGATCAGCTTGCACTGGACAATTTGAAGCCACTGCATTTTTAGCAATGACAAAGACACGCCTGCAGGAATGTCCCATCGAAGCCTGGATGAAGCAGAACCGGAGCAAACCACATAAGGAAGGGCCACAAGGGTGCTGGGAATGTGTCGGCAGCAGAAAGAGGCTGTAAGAAGGCTCCCACTTTTCAAGCATCTGGACAGATGCCAGAAAAGGTGCCCTGGATGCCTCTTGCTTACAGGGCTGGGCAACCTGGCCTCATGCTTGGGGGCTGGACTAGCACCACAGCCACTGTCCTTCCTCCTCTGAGTCAAGAGGACACTATAGCAAAGGTGGTAGCCAAAAATATTGGCAGGCTGAAGCCCTGGCAAGAGTAAGTTGCAATATTTGAGACTTTTTAAACTTAGGAAAAAGGCAACTAAAGGGTGGGGGGCGGGATACGCTTGACACGTATACCACCGTCACGCATGGCATGGAGAAGACAGACAAGAGAGAACCTCATTTCCTTTGACACAACACTGGCACTTGAGGCTGGTCAATGCAAGTGATGGACAGAAGAGTTGGGGTAGGAAAGGGGGAAACCTTCACACAGTGCATCATTTTAATGTATAATAATGCACGCAAAGGGCAGTGATGGCCACTACCCAAGATGGCTTTACGAAGGTAGATGCCAGGTAAACCAAATCCACAACTCTCTCCCTAGTCAAGACTGCCTGACTCAATACACCAATTGCTAGGAAGCAACAGTGGGCAGTGGCAATGGGCTGACAGTCCCTCTTCTGGATTACCCTGAAACCAGACTAAATGGGCCTTGAGCCTCATTCAGACAGCCACTGTCTGGTGCTTGAGGAGTCTCACAAAGGTCACAGGGTATCCTAAGGGGAAAGAGGATGTTTCTTTAAAGCACGAATAGGCTGTGCAGAGTCCACCAGTCTTTCCAAGACACCAGATCAGAAAAGGGGGTCACGGTGGATGAGTCAGGATCCTGCACCTTGGGCACCAAGGAAGATGTGAACTCCTGAAAAGCCCCAGGTCTCACACCCAATGGTCTCTCTGGTAGAATCCTGTCCGCTGTTCCCCAGCACCAGTTTCCAGCATTACGGCCTCTAAAGTAGATGGTGAGGGGCCTGACTGGATTTCCCCCTCTCTCCTCCCCCCCCCCATTTTTGTCATTAGAAAGGCAGTGGGGGCCTGTAGGAATTATTCATCAATGGAGAAGCAGTGCAGTAGCCATTTATGTTAAACACGTCAAACCCAATTGCAATCATGCCTGCCAGCTCTGCACTCCATAAATACATTTTTCCGCCACAATTTCCCAGCCCTCGGCAGCCCATTAATACCTCCCTTAATAGCAGTCTGCCACGGGTGCAAATTACGGATGCTCTGATTGCTCCAAGAGGTGAGCTCTGCGGATCTTTCAAAATGGGGAGTGCTCCAAAGCTCGCTGGGCTCGTCTGCGGCAACTGCAGCTTCTTCAGTTGCAAGGGCTCAGGGCATGGTCCAAGCTGCTCAAGGACCACAACACATTGTGCAACAAGAGTGCTGGATAGACACACCACACACACACACACCTCTCACACAATCGTCCACCCCCCCCCCCCAGAAAATCAAGCTGAGATTCATTCTCCTAATGGGGGGGATCACTTGGGCAGGAGGTCTAGAGGGTAGAGCCTCCGTTAGCCCGAAGATAACATCAGAAGGTCACCAGTTCCTTGAACGGCTGAGAATGGCGAGACCTTGAAGCAGCTGACAAGCCGAGCTGAGTGATTCCACCTGCTCTTGGTGTGAGCAAGAAGTGTCTTGGCTGCCCTCCATGTGAGAGATGGAGCTGCTTGTCAGCCTGCGTGGGAGAACTGGAGGCCAGAAGGGAGACCAAACCAGGAAGATCCATTCTGAAATCTTGTTGGTTCTTGAAAGAGAGAACCTCTATGATTGTAAAAATCCCCTTGTGGGATTTAGAAATGCCTGCCTACGTAAATGCCTTGAATAAAGACAGAGGAGTAATCCGATGCCCAGAAAGGCGGTATACAAATACCTAGTTGTTGTTGTTAATAATAATAATAATAATAATAATAATAATAATAATAATAATATCACCACCACCACCACCACCATGCAAGCTTCTTATTCATGTGTGTGTGTTTGTGATACAGACTTTGTTAAGCAAGTAACAGCCTAATCCTAACTGGTGCTGGAGCAGACAGGCCAGTGGGCCTGCGCTACAACCAGCACAAGTTTGGGACCAAAAGCAGTGCAGCCCAAGGCAAGGGGCAACGTTTCCCTTTACCTGTGTCGTACTGAAGCAGCCCCAATGGGTCTACTCAGATCTGCACCACCTGAGAAGGTGGTGCAAATCTGAGCAGCCTGAGACTACCCTGGGCTGCCTGGGAATAGGGTCAGGTTTTGGCATAACTGCCAGGTCCTGCCCCACCTCATAAGAACATAACAACACCTCCTGCTCCCTGCCCACCCTGAATTGCCTCCCTCCTGCCTCCTCCCTGCCTTCCCCATGCCCCCTCCAGACTCCTGTGTCAGCTGAGCTCGGCCGACACAACTCACCCTCTCCTCAGGGCCCGTGGTGGGTTATCTCCCCGACGAGTGACCCAGAAGTGCTTTAGCAACACTCCTAGGTTGGCCCAAGTGAGGGTCAGAATTGCACCCTAAGTCTCATTCCAAGGTCAATCCAAAAACAGTGGCCAGGACTCTGCATACAGACGGACTCCAAACAATTTCTGGGTGTCAGCAACATCCAGACCTCAGCTGGTAAACCATTTCACTTCCTGGTCTTGGCTAGAGGCAAAGTCTAAATGTGGGAGCCACCCTCACTCCACGCTCCCTAAAGATGCAGTCGCCGCAGTGCTGCTTCCACTCCACAGCTGCAACACACAGAGCTGCCACCAAACCTCAGCACGTGACATTTCAAAATTCCCCCCCTCCCCCGGCTCTGCACCCTTTCACATTGGGCCAGTCACTCCATTTCTAATACAGTGGTCATTTGCTTTATATGCCACCAGCTTCCCAACAGAAATTTTCATTACTGGGCCCAAAATTGCACCTGATGAGGAAAGAGGGGGCAGACGAGCCCCCCTGGACCAAGGCAACAAGCATGGTGCTTCAAGGACAGTCTCCAAACTCCTTAAGGAAAAGTTTTAACAAAGCAACTTACATGCACTGGGGCTGTGGGGGGGACGGACCTCCTTCCACTCACCAGTCCATTTGCTCCTATCCTTCTCTGCTGCACTCTCAGGGTCTTTGGGAGAGTCTTCAGGGTCAGCAGCTGCTTCACTGGGTCCTTCTGAGTCTTCAACCAGCTCCTCTGAAAATTATTATTAACAACTCTTATATACTGCTTTTCAACCAAAATAGTTCACAAACATGGTTAAAAGAAAATCAAATACCTGAATGGCTCCCTGTCCCAAAAGGGCTTATGACCCAAAAAGATACAGAAGGAACACTAGCTGCAGCCACCTGATAACACTGTGCTTAGGACAGTCCAAAAAGAGCACTGCTTAGGACCTCAAACACTGCCTGAGATCTGCTCTTGGACCATGGACCTGAGGCTCTCTGGACATCCTTGGGAGGAGAAAAGATGTGCTACTCAGGTCTCCAGTTGCCAGCACAGCTGAGTTGCCAGAAGAGAGTCCAAAGGTAGCTCTGGTGCCGTGGGAGATGCATGGCACCCAGTTGATGTGACCACAGGAGGGGGGCACATGACCCACCCGCAGGACTGGAATCTGTCGAGGTCATTCTGCAGTGTGGTTGGGTCACTAAGAATCCGTCTGTGCACTCACCAGTTGGACACCATGGACAGATGAAGCCCATTTGCCTGGGGGTGGGTGCAGCCACTCCAGACAACAGCAAACCCAGCCCACTGACAGGTCGCAAGATGCCCAGAAATGGGCTTGTCACTACAGGCAATAGATCGCCTTGAGAGGCCGACCCTCCTCTTATTCCAACACATTATCAGCATATAAGACCAAGGCACAGCACACATAATACCCAATAGAAACATGGGGCAGGGGACACGTGATTCCCCTTCCAGGAACTACCACAACAGATCTGGGTTTATTGCAACTAGTTTTACAGTGGATAGAAAAGGAGTAAAATGGCCAAGGCTTGGAGGACAAACTGGAGCCCGAGATCAGGAGGCATGGAGCCCAGAGCCGAGCCAATTCCAGCAACCCAGCCCTAGTTCATGATGGGGGGCCACTGGCATACCTGGGTGGGTAAGCAGGTGCAAGTGCTCTCGGATGGCAGCACTGTCCCCCTAGCTGTGCCACCTGGTTCCAAGCCACTCTGAGGGAAATGCTGCCCCCACCACTGGTCCTGTCCAGAGGTCTTCTGAGGGTTGGAGGTCCTCTGAGGGCTGGAAAGGCCATATACCGCCCCCAGAAAACCTTAGAGAGATACAGTAGAACCTCTTTAAGTTGACTACCCAAGGGACTGGAGGAATTGGTCAACATAGGGAGGTGGTCAACATACGGAAAAATATGTAATACTGTACTTATAATATTATTAGAGACTTTATTACAGATATCGTACCTAAATATATACAGTGAAGATATAGAAAAAATGCATTCAGAATTACATACATACAGTACATATACTGTATGTTAATTATTATTCTTTTTTAAAAAAAGAGTCAATCCTGGTTTGCTGCTTCTTTTTTGTGTAAAGATAAGAAGAGAATGCACTATCAATGCTGGCTATCCCATTCAACATGCCTGGACATTTATTCACGGCATATGACTTCAACTGTTTTATCAGATGCCCAACATCCTCTTCCTTTGGAAACACTGCGTCCGTGTTGTCTTCACTTTCTTCTTCCCTGGGTGCGTCCTTCACTTCTCTGCTGGGCTGTACTTCGGACAATATTGCTTGGATATTGTTTCCGAATCAGGTTCGTTGCAGGTTCCGCTCTTACATTTGACATCTTTCATGATGAGGCTTCTAGCAGGCATTGCTTTGAAAAAAGAGTCTGCACTCATCAGCATTAAAAAGGTCATCATCTTTGAAGCCTCTTGCAAAGTCCGGGAACTTAGTAATGAATTCTTCAACAGCTTCTGCCAGAACTTCATTTGACTCACCACACAAGACTTTCTGGGAGATCTCGTGTCGCAGTTTAAATTTTTTGAGCCAACCACTTGACGCTTGGAAATCTTCTACCCCAAATTCCTGCGCAAACTTCTTAGCAATTTCTTGAATCATTGACCCTGAGATTCTGGCATTCACTGCCCTCATTTGTTTGAACCAGCATAAAGTAGCTTCATTTACTTCATCAAGCGAAGTTTTCTTTCTTTTCCGCTATAGGTCTCCGTTTTCCTTACTGTATCTATCAAAGTACTCATCTTTACGTTTTTTGATGTTGCTAACTATGGTCTTGCTTCCTTGTTACTGTTCAGTGGGCAAATTATGGAGGGTAAATTAATACTCTGTGCAATGGTCGAAGTAGTCAAGATACAACTTACGGAGGTGGTCAATATAGAGAGGTTGGTCTTCCATAGTGTATATGCAGTGTCTGTCCATACTG
Organism: Tiliqua scincoides; assembly: GCF_035046505.1. Lineage (NCBI taxonomy): Eukaryota > Metazoa > Chordata > Lepidosauria > Squamata > Scincidae > Tiliqua > Tiliqua scincoides. The sequence continues at coordinate 21,924,799 of NC_089829.1, forward strand.
TGAAAATTAGGTCAACTTAAGGAGGTGGTAAATATAGAGAGGTGGTCAACTTTGGAGGTTCTACTGTACTTCCGATTCCCCCCCCCCCAAAAGAAGTAGCTTTCGAGAGCTGGAGAGACTGTGCATGGCCTTTCCAGCCCTCAAAAGTCCTCTGGATGTGATTGATTAGGGGGGTGGCACTTCCAGGCTACCCTGGGGCAGCACAGGGGCCAGGACAGCCACTGTGGGGGGAGCTCTGTCCTTCCTCCTCCATGCTTCTAATACAGCCCCACCGAGTACACAATGTGTAAAGAGAGGAATGTCACTACACAAACCTGCCTTGAGATCACACACAAACCCCACCAATGGATCATGACAGGGTGTCGCAACCTGGAATGCAACCTGATGCTGCCGCCGCCACCCCTCCACTTGCTACCATGCCCCTTGCGCAGTTTCTTCAAATGTGAAAGTAGAGAACTCCTTCACCTACTGATGGCCCCTGACAACAAAACCAGAAGCCCCCCCCCCCGCCCTGTTCCATATCTGGAGAGGCTGCACAGGGGGGAATATGATCAGTTTCCTGCTCACTTTTTAAGTGGGTGCAAAGCGGATCAACGAGCCTCAGATCTAGGGTGGGCTGGAAGGAAGGGGCGACAGACTTGGGGCGAAGGGCCCTCTGGATCCGCCTCTGATACAACCCGTGTTGCCTCGCATCCTGGATGGGTCCACTGCTGGATCCAGGACTCAGGAATTCTGCTTGAGCACAGGGAGAGAATGATGCTGCACGTGCACATGGAGCAAGAAAGGAAGGCCCACATTCCTTGGTGCGAGGCAGCCACCAGAGAGATCCCTCCTCCTGGGGACATGCCGCCCATACAGCACAGCCAGCTGGGGACCAGGCAGTGATGAACCAATAGAGTAGCCCTTGTGGGAGTGGGGAAAAACTGTCAGAACCCATTCCTGTCTTCCCACCCACCCACCCACCTCCTGGCATAAGCAGCTAAGCTTCTCATCTGTCAAGGGGAAGGAGAGGCAGTGGCTCTTCTCACTTGATGCCACTTATTGCCAGGATCCTGAGACTTGTGGCAGTTTAGCAGGACTAGAAATGGCCAGGCAGAGAGCATGGTGTGCTGCTGCTCAAAATGCTGCAGTGGGCCCTAGAAGCTGGGACTCTGCAGTCCTGGTCCCACACTCAGGACAGAACACAACAGTGACCTACTGATGTCTATGCAAACAGGATGGGCTCAATTTGAACCAAAATGGACACAGGCTGCTGGCATTGGACCCCAGAAAGGTGGAATAGCAGCTTACGCACAGAGCTCAGCAGGCAAGCCAGCAAGAACTGGGCAATGTTCAGCTTGGGCCTCATCAGCCCTCAAGCAGAATGTGTGGAGATGGAGCCAGGGTCCTACAGAAAGAGAAGGGGCATGACTTGAAAATAAGCACACAGCAGGATGGGTTGGCTGGTCAAAAAGAGCAAAAGGCTGCAGGGGGAAGGCTGGAAAGAGGACACAGTGTGCAAGTGCCAGCAACCTCCAAGCCGAGGAGGCAGAGGAAAACCTGAGACGTGGGGGGCAGAGTGGAATTCCACCTGCTGGAATGGAGAGAACCAGGGTGGGAGGGAGGGAATGTACTTATACAGGCTCTTGGGAAACAACAGGGAGGAGCATGCTGGGGTGGTATGGTTCTGTCTGTCGGCGAAGAGGATAGTGTCCAACAAATGAGAAGCTGCAGAATTCCCTCCACGGAATTAGAGTGTAAATTCCAGCCCCAAACAAAAATGTACTGCTAGAGACCTGCCACTGCCTTTCTGCCCAAAATACCCAGGAACAAGACTTGGTACAAGACACCTAAACAGGAGGCATCTAAACACAGAACGGATGGCTGTCACAGGCGGTTCTGATTACCCACCCACAGAGCAGGACGCATTCCAGTTCAAGCCAAGACAATGGCCGAAAATGCCCAGAAACACTCAACAACCCTACCCTAGTAAGAGCTGGGACTGGAACTACCCTGGACTTAACCAGCACAGTACTTGGGATCTACAGCGAGAGAAAAGAATTGACCAGACAGGGAACAGCGAGCACAACACAGTATTGTCCCTTCACTGGAAAGTTGCCAAGGACACATTTGCCTGCAAAAGGAAAGACTTCTAAAAACTGAGGGTCCTTGAGAAAAGGGAGCCGAATGGGACCAACAGGAGGCTCGGCTCTCTCCAGAGTGCACAGAGCGCACTTAAGACCACAACTGCGGAAGCCCAACCAGAATGGGTCCCACAAAGCAGGCCAGGCAACGTGAGGTGCAGATGGAGGCTGGCACAGCTCATGAATGGAGCCCAGAAAGCCACTGCAAGCAACGAGTACTCCTTCGGAGAACCTGCAAGTCCTTCCCAAATGAGGAAAGAGGAATACACTCACACGCACCAAAGAAACATAGGTAGGCAAAGAGGGAGGTGAAACAGGGAAGAATGTTAGGAGCATGGTGCTACAGACACCCAGGGAGACAACAAAACTGCTTCCAGGACATCCAAAAGAGGAAACCTGTCAGGAGGTGGCTGGACCGTTGGATAGCAAGGGAGCAAAATGAACCTTGGCGCTGCAGAGCAGTGGCAGGAATTCATTGCATCCCTCTGCTAAAGACAATGGAGGGCAGATACCCAAAACAGGGACTGACCTCAGGGAGGAAGATTGAAAATCTGAGTCAAATCGATGGAACAAGAGACAAGGTTTTAGAGCATGTTTACTGCTTAAAGGTACTTCACCGAGTCCAGATGGCACCTCAGTTTGCTGACCTTCTAACAAAGGTCCCCCGAAGTGGGATGCGCATGGGGACCTTTCTGGCTGGTTCATCACTGATCTGGAGCTAACCAGTTGGCAAATCAGGGAGGTGGTCAAGTCTGCATATAAGACCAACCTGCTCAGTGCAGTTAAGTGAGGGACTTCAAAAGGACCTTTCTACATTGGGTAACCAAATGACAAAGGCAGGTAACGTACATATGTGTGAAATGATGCACACAGTGGGGTACAGAATCCCAAAGGACATACGGAGGGGGACTGAGCTACTGGGGACGGACCAAGAAAGACCATGGGGGAGAGCTTAAGGAAGCTGTCGACTCAATGTCTGGCAGTGATGAAGTCAGAACACTCCATGTTAGGGGTCATGAGGAAAGGGATTGTGAGTAAGGCTGCCAAGATTATTGAGTCTTACACAGATCCACGGTGTGATCAAAACTGCAATTCTGGTCGCCACACCTCAAGAAGGATGCTGTAGAGCTGGGCACAGAGCATAATCTAGTTTCCTAGTATCTAGTTACTAGTATCTCTAGTCTTTCAGGTCTTTTCCTTCCTTGTGAGGAAAAGCGACAATGTTGACAACTTTTAGCCTGCAAAAAAGGCAGTGAAGAGGGACATGACTGAGATATGCAGAAGCAGTGGCCGGAGGAGAGGTCTGCCTTCCTCTCTGACTTGTGGGCTTCCCAGAGGCAGGCAGTGGACCAGCGTGGAAACAGGACTAGGTGGGCCCCCTTGGACCTGATCCAGCAGGGCATGTATTCGTATGGAGGATACTCACCCCCAAGAGCTTCCTCTCCCCTTTGGAGGTTGCTGAACATGATTCAGTGGTGGGGCTTGAAGGGAGCAGGTCTACTGTGGTGAGGCCTCCATTGAGCAGCTTCGCTGCCACTTTGCCCACAAGATGTCCCATGCAGGAAAATATTTTTAAACAAAACAAGTTTGCAAATTGAGAAAGAGGGGCATTTGGAACAGCTCAAAATGGTTGGAAAAGCCATGTTACATGGACAAAGGGCATGGGGAAGGAGAAGACACACAAACTCAAGGTGATGCGGTGGGGGGGGGATGACACTAGCAAAACTCTTCTTGGGCTCCCTGCAGTGCCAGCAGCCGCCTAAAGGTGTCACTCTCTGCATGGCAAGCAAGTGCCTTGCTGGCTGCCAAGCGCAAGTGGACCGTCTGGGCTCCGCTCCGAAGCATGTGGAAGCAATATATGTCTCCCAGCAAACTGTCTGGTTCATAGGAAATAAAATAGGACATTCATAAGCAGTTACACCATCTGTCTTTATACCATCATCATCAACAACAGGGGGAAAAATAGCTCTTTAAAATGGATGAAAGCCCAGGCTGACAGTAACCAGGAAAATGTGAGCTACGAATACCAATAAAGGTAGAAAAATGATTTAAAAACAAGGATGCATACTGCTCACTTCACTCCTCAGCTCTGCAGCCTGGTTTTCCTGGAGAGCTGTGACATCTCTCAGGAATAAAGCCCACTGCATACAGGCAGTCTGAGGGCCCAGGGGCCAAAAGGACCCCATCTTGGAAAGGCAGAACAGCCTTGGCTCTAGGGCTTACCCCCTCTCTGCACACATGGGTGCAAAGAGCAAAAGAGATGCCCTTTCTCCAAGTAAAGGCTCCACTGCCGTTTCTTCAGAAAAATCACCCAGGGGGGAGCTTTGCTGCTGCCGCCGCCGCCACCTTTTGAGCAGACAGCAATGGCCCCCTAGGTTCGGGACTTCTTTTGCTGGCACTGTGCAGGTTGGGGCATGCCAGACAGACCTACACATGGCTAGAAGCATGCCTGAGCATCCAGGGCGCCCATGTCACTGTGGGTGACCCAGCACCAACACAGGTATCAAAGTCACCATTCTGGCATGCTGCTGAAGGAAGCTCCCAACACCATCCAGAAAGTCTGCTTGTATCTCCACGAGTAGGCTGCGGCACACTGTGCACCTGAGCCCTCTACCCCTTCAGCTTCAATAGTTCAATAGCTGCTGCCTGCCCTCAAATCCTCTGCCACTGGCTACTCCACATTGTGCAAAGCTTTGTGACATTTTGCAGAGGGGCCAATTTGGGCTGAGCTCTGCTGACGCCTGCACCAAAGGCCTGAGCCCCCACTTTGCAACTCCAAGGACAAACAGCGCTTGGTGCTGTGGACAGGCCAGTAGAGGCTGTGACTCACCCAGGAGAGCTGAGGCCAGAACAGCCTCTTCCAAAGCCCTGCTCCTCTCAGCACCCCCCTTGCAACTGCTGGTCACCCATAGCCTTGGGCACTCCTCAGCTACGTGAAAGACAGGCAGCCTCATGCTTAACTCACTGCAGGCAAAGTCGCCAGAGACAGAGAGCACTGCAGCAGCCCTGATGAACCAAGCATAAGAACATAAGAACAGCCCCGCTGGATCAGGCCATAGGCCCATCTAGTCCAGCTTCCTGTATCTCACAGCGGCCCACCAAATGCCCCAGGGAGCACACCTGATAACAAGAGACCTGCATCCTGGTGCCCTCCCTTGCATCTGACATAGCCCATTTCTAAAATTAGGAGGTTGCACATACACATCATGGCTTGTAACCCGTAATGGATTTTTCCTCCAGAAACTTGTCCAATCCCAGGCATGCCCCACATCCCGAGGCCACACCCCCCAGCCCTCAGTGACACTCATGGCACTTCCAAATCAAAGCCTGGCTCAGCAAGCGGGCCCCTACATCATGAGACAAAAGACCCCACACACCCAGACAGGCAGCCGTTAAGCCTGCATGCACAAGGTGGCCCCACCCGCTGGAAAAACAGCCAGGCAAGGCCTCCCCTCCGCCACTGCCGTTCCTTAAACTGACAACACTTGTCCAAAGATGAGGAGGGTTTGCAAGGGCTGGGGGTGAGGAGACCAGGAGAAAGGAGGGAGGCAAGCACGGCAGCCTCCCCCACCCCCACGAGGCTCGGAAGCCGAGAAGCATTAGCTGTCACGAACCACAATCAAATTGGGTTTGAAATATTTAGCAGTGGCTTGGAAAATGCGATGGTGCAGCTCTGACAGGCGAGATGGGCACAGACACCCATTTTCCATTATAATGGAAATATCCAGCCTGTTCTGAATATGTATAACCCAGAAAAATGTATTGATTTTTCATTCGGCATTAAAAACACTGAAATACCCTGCAGCTGTCAAAAGCCTTTTGTTAAAAGCTCATCTTCCTGGAATGAGGTTTACCAGAAACAAGTTTTAATTGCACACAGCACTGCTTCTTTGGAGCACAAAGGGATCCCCCCATCCCCAAAGAGCCAGACAAGACCCTGAGAAGCAGCCCTCCCAAGACCACTGCCTTCAGTGGGAAGCCTCGCAACCAAGCAGGCCACGGGTCTGAGGGAGAGCCAGCAGCAAGCACACCTGCTCCCAAATGCCAGTGGGAGGCTGTGAGCACACCACAATACTATGCAGTGGGCTGTGGCTAGCACAGAGGCCCGGCTCAGCTGGCCACCCCTGAATTCCCAAAACCAGTGAGGAGGCTTTTGCACCCGTTGGTGGACCACACACAGAGGCTGAGCTGTGGCCACCCTGTGCCCTGCCTGGATAACCAGTTGTCCCTGAGCAACGTCCTACCACAGAACCCCATCAGGGGGGGCAGTCCCCAGTCTACAGCTTGTTGCAAGAAAGAGGGTGGCGGTCAGCTCAGTATGTGGCCAACTGATAGCTCCCTCTGAAAACAGCCACCTGGTGCTCTTGAAAAGGGCCAGGGCAGAACTGGGGCCACAGAGGATGGTGCTCTCCCAAGTTGGGTTCCTCCACCCCCCCTGCACACACTCTGCCAAGGCAGATGCGACTCGCACCTTCTCTGTGAATGCTGGCAGCGGAGACAAGCATGCTAGTTTGACAGGCTGCCTGCTCTACCACCTCCTAAATTGACAGCAGGGTGCCAGGTGCTGGACCAGCAGCGCTGAAAACAACCCCCTGAGTCAGAGAGAGGAGGAGGAAGGGCGCTGGTGATTCCTGGCACAAGCGGTACCACCTCACTCCTCAAGCTACACAGGAAGTCAGGAAGCATAAGGCAAAATATCAGTGAGACTCCCTGCTTCCTAGTGGGATCTCCCACAGGCATGTTGCTTCCAAGTGGGGTTTTTTTCCACGTTCACGACAACATCTATGCCAGGTACACCAGTTAGTCTTGATGCGTCACAAGATCTCCATGGGCATGCAAGACCCATTAGAGCCCAGCCCTGCCCAGCTGCTGCACACCTGGACTCCCCCCCCCCCAATGCAGAGCGGTATATCAAGGCTCCGGCATGCAATGCCCAAGGACAGTCCTGATTTGGTTTTCAAAAAAAAAAAAAAAAAGGTTGAGCAAGAGGACTGCGAAGGCAGTTCCTTGCCCCAAGGGAACTCCCCATCCAAAAAGAGACACTAGGAAGGCCCCACCACCAAAGGGGGCAGTCGCTCTCCCCTACTCAGCACCAGGAAAACACCTTTGTTGTGGGGACCCCTCTGCTTTTCACTTGCCCCACTCACATGACCCTCCTCCAGTCATGCCCCACAAAGGTGAAGGCAGCTCTGCCACTGCTGCTGCTGAAGCTCCGAAGCTCACCCTTGTGTGTCCCAGGTTGCAACATGGAGCAGGCATGCGGCAGAAGGACAGCACCCCTGGGGCCCACCAGGACTTGCTGCTGGCTGGAGGACATGACTGGCTGGAGGGCTTGGACCAAGCTCAGAATGTCAGCACAAAGGGAGGGAAGCAGCTACTGCAGAAAGTAGCATCTGTAGCCAATCCATGCAGGACCCCAAGGAGGGAATCCTGAACAGCCAGCATGGAGCTAAAGTCAGCTGTGAAGGCAGGATGCCACACAAGGCCCCCATTCCTCTGAGGTGGCCTCCACACCAGCCCATGGAAAGAGCCAATAACAAGGTCCTGTAGTGCAAGGGGGTGAGGTGCACAAGGTCCCCCCATAGCAGACTGCCCCAGCAGCGGCCTGGAAGCATTTACTGCACGGGACCACACAAGGTTGGGCCGCTGCTTGGGCCACTGTGAGATACAGGAAACTGGACTAGATGGGCTTTTGGCCTGATCCAGCTGGGCTTTTCTTATGCTTGGGATGGCAGCAGGTCCTTATGCAGAAAGCCACTCTGGCCTTTTCACTGAGGGCAAGGAGCATGGCTTCTTCTCACTTGTGGCCAGAAGAGGCCAAACCCCTGACCCCTTGTGAGGCCCCACACAAAACAGGTCTGCTCACAGCTAAAAATGCATGCCCTCCCCTCACCACAGAGACTCAACAAGGGTAATCACCTTATAAAAACTGAAGACTAACCACTGAATCAGAAACACATTGAAAATATATAAACTCTGAGAGATAATGGAAAACAGACCAACCAAATCCTCCACCCTTCATGCTGATGGCCAAGGGACTTCCTGCATCTCTCAATAAGATTCTGGCAGCCACAAGCGGGAACTGGGCAGCCCTCGATTGGAGAAAATAAGGGTACAGCTGGCCACCTGCTTTGGGAGGGAAAGGGCTGAAGCTTCGCAGAAGCCAGAGCTTCAGGAGCTTGACTCAGCAGTTACAAAGAACAGCCCAGTGAAGGCCTGCAACTCTCCAAACAGGGCATTTAATGCACTTCCTGTAGGTATGCATGAGGCCCACAAAAGTGACTGCTGAAACAAATCTGTCACAAGACTTGGGCATTTTTGCAGCCACTGCCCAGCACAGCTGCCCCTCTGGAAGCTGAATCAAACTGCCACTCGTATGTCCTGCCTCACCCCCCTGGCATATCACAAACAGCAAGGAAGAGGGAGCCAGCAAAGACCTCGGGCCGCCAGGCAAACATTGCAAGGGAGGCAGCCTTCCCACACCCCTTTGGAATCCTGCCACACCAGGGCAGCTGCCTGAGAGGTCCAAACCAGCCACATCCATTGCTCAAGTAGTTCCCAGCCATCAGGGGTACAAAGCAGACAGAGTGTGGGGGCAGCACCTGAGGCAAGGGGGCTGGAAGCTCTTCTAGAGGCCAGAAGTCCCTCCTACTCTTCCGACCCTTAGAGCAGTGGTTCTCAAACATTTTAGCACCGGGACTCACTTTTTAGAATGACAATCTATTGGGACCCACCAGACGTTATGTCATTAACCTGGAAGCAATGTCATTGCTGGAAGTGACATCATCAAGCAGGAAATTTTTAATATCCTACATAAGACAAAATCAAATCATGTAAGCAAACTGAAAGTTTACAATAAGTACAAGTTTTAAAATTTATTTAAAATAAAGAAGAACCCTCCTAACCCTTCTATGCCAGTTGCTGATCTGTTTGGACCTGCTCTGAGCAAGATGAACTCTCTGTCTTGACTCACACCTTGAAGCAGGCAGTTCCCAAGTGGTTTGGTGGCTGCACCATGCAGGGCACTGAAGGTGCTGACAAAGCCAGGTGGGGGCGGGGCCTTACTGGACAGACCAAAAGAAGATACTCTGGAAGCCCATAGTGCACAGATTCCAAGCCATGCTCCTTGTTGTCTCTTCTCAAGATCCTTTGCCGCATACACCAAGTTATCATCTAGAAGTCCCAGGAGAACTGGGTTGACGAAGCTGCCCAGGTCTTCTGAGAGTGTACACCTTCACGAAAACCCAGGTGAGAAGGAAACTTGCCCTTTACTTCCCGCTGCTTTCCCCCAGGAAATGTAAGGAGCAGATCCCCTGGGCAAAATGTGGGAAACAATCATACACCCTCATTCTAAGCCCTTGTTCTATCTACTTCAAAGAAGCCATGAGAGGAGGAGCTTCCGCATCAGGAAGGAAACACAGCATGCTCTTTGGTGGGGGGCGACAAGGACTGCTTTTCCATGGACACCAAAGGCAACCCAGACCCCTCCCAGTCAGCCAGCCAGTTAAGTGGGCACTACAAACACATTTGGCTGGGCTCCTTTCTCATTCTTCTCTTCAACATAATTTGCACAGTTCCACTTTGTTCCAAACTGGATCTTGCTGGAAATAAACACATGCCCAACAAGGGAGGAGTGCGGGAAATCAAAACAAGGATAAGAGGCAGCACTAGCAGGGGAGGGGAACTCTGTAGGGGCCAGCAGGGACAGGCCGGCCTGTGCTCTGGCCGAAGCCTCTGTGGAAGGGGCAAAGGTGAGGTGTCAGGGAGACTGTCAGTGGCCCAGTACTGCACCAAGTCACCCCAGCAGGGATCCAGTTGCTTGCAGGAGCCAGGACACCCTCAGTGTGCACAAGCCCCTATGCACCCAGCTGCTCGTGCTTCCCTATGCATAGGCAGGCCGCACTGCCCCCTTCTCCTTTGCCATGGAGGTAGCTACCCAAAGCCCCCAACAGGCAATCCCAGCAGAAACACTTGTTCCCCCACCACCACCACCACGAGGGGACATGGAAGGAGCAGGCGGGGTCACCAGCAGAGGGACAAGCAGCTCATCCCCCATCTATCAACAGGCCTAGCTTTGGCAGAAGCAGAATTCAGTTTCCAGAAGACTTTGTCAGATTCCAAAGCAACCTGCAGGAGCAAGTCCAGGCCCAACTTCCCCACAGGGAGAGACTTCTCTTCCTTCCCCGTGAAGCAAAAAGCAATTGTACAGGGGGCCCCAACAGATTGGTGGGCAGGAAAGCCAGAAAGCTTACTCCCAGGAAAGAAGATAGTAGCTGTGAAGAAAGCCAGGCCCATGGCTTCTCCTGGCCCTAACCCAGGCTTCTTACTTCGTCAAAACAGCCCTGGGAGCCTTCCAAAGCCCCCAAGAACCAGCGCAGAAAAGCGGAGCCCCAGCTCTTCTTTGACCCCTATTGTGGCACTGAGTGTGCTGCACAGCTGCCCCAACTGCCCAACTAGCCATGGGCTCTAGGAGGACCTGTAAGACAAATCCCAGACTCTCAATTATTAGGTCTTGCAGCTGCTGCAGTTCATCAGCACATCCCAGCCCACTTCATGAAACGCCCTTTAATGAGGCACTTGGATGCACAGGGGATTGTGGGGGGGGGGGCGCAGGTGGTGCTGGGTACCTTCTGCAGAGACTAGGTCTGTGTAAAGGCCTCTGCTGTTCTTTTCAGCTACAAGAGGACCCCAAGGCTTGCCGGACATGGCTCCTGGCCAGAAGCCAGGGTGAGGAAGACCTCTGGAACTCCTCAAGCCTGGAGTAGCTCAGCTCCCCTTCTGGGCTTGCCAGGGCAGCCAAGCCTGGAGCTGCTGCAGGTCTTGCTGCCACCCCCCCCCCACATCATGTCCAGCTGGCTCCCCAGCCCCCCACACTTATGGACCTTCCCCAATCATTAACTGTGCACGGAGCGCAGACTAAGATGACGGGAGGCACTTCCGCAGCAGCCTGCAGAGAGCCCTATTGATCTGACACACACTTGATGCCTTCAAAGTTGTTTATGATCAATATGCAAATTGCTCATGGCATTGATCCAGTATTAATTTTCAATTAGGGAATCCACAAGGGGTCTCCCAGGGTCAATACCCAACAATGCAAAGGACAGGCTGCAGGGAGGCGGCAGGCCCGGCGTTCCGAGACCCCTTGGGGGCTTGCCGCACAGCCTCTTCCAGCTCTATCCATCATCCTGGGGCTCCAGACACACACACCTCCTACCAAGCAGCTGTGGCAAAGGCTCCCTTCCACAATGTGGATTGGGTACCCCATGAAGAGTTGCTGGTTCCTTATTTGGGAAGTTGCCCACAGCTGCCGCCCCTTCTCTGGGCACCAGAAATGCCTCCTGCTACGCTGCTTTCCAGAACAGCTTCATTCCAGTATTCTCTGCCCCCAGAGAGGAAAAGGTCAAACTCCACCACACTGCTGCCCACACTCTGCAGAAGCTTCCACCCAGTGGAAGTTGGAAGCCTTTTTGTCAAGTGCTGGCAACTGCTACAGCAAGAACAGCAGGACTAGTGGTTGGCTACTGGGCAATGCTTCAGGAGAGGAAAAGGCAAGCCAGGCTGTGGATCCCACCTGGTTCTATCATCTTCCACCACTGGCATGGAAAAGGAAGAGTGCTGGCAGAGGCAATCAGCTGCACATCGGGTTCTGCCTGGTGCACTGTGAAGGATGGCAGCACACGCTACATCACCACATAGCCATCATAGCCTTCTATCATGCTGCTCTATGCAGCACCCGGTTTTCCAGGAACACAGCCCCAGTGTAGGAGGTGGCATTAATAAGGAACCTCTTCTCCTTCCTTATTCCAGAGAACCCCTAGTGGATGGTATAAGCCTGCGCAGCCCAGAGCACATGGCCTGCATAGCCTGAATCAATTGTGGGGCCACTGCTGGAAAGGCCCTGCTCATTTCCAGCAAGAGCAGCAGATTCACGTTCAGTGTGACCTCAAGACTGCCCAATCCAATCATATGGTAGTCTGGAGTTCAGTATCAGCAGCACACCAGGGGTACTTTGCTCCTTGTCAGTTCTGGGGGATCTCTGAGGTCAGAAAGTGGATGAGATAAATGAAATGAAGCGGCCACATAAGTCTGGTATGCCAGGGGGCAAGGGGAAGGTGATCCCCCCTGGGACTCTCACGTTCACAGTCTTGAAGCGCTCCTTGAAGGCACCACAGCTGAACCTGGAAGCCCAAGAAATGGCAGGAGCCTAAACAGGATTGGGTGACAGCAACCCAGGCCTTCCAAGTACCAAGGTTAGACTACTGCCATGTGCTTGATTCCTTGAAGGCTATCCAGAAGCTTCAAGCAGGTGCAGAAGCTAGGTATCTCCCTCGTTGTGGGAGATGCTCTTTCGTGCTGCGATAATAACAGTAACAACAAGTATTTATATATCCCCCTTCTTAGTCATTGGACTGCTCCTTTGACTTTAATCCAAGGTGGTTCACAAAGACAGGCTCTGTCTAAACCCCCTCCCCGGGGGGGGGGGGTTTACAATAACAAAAAAGTTCTGTCTTTCAAGAATAAACAACATTCCAAATGGATCTTTTCACAGTCTGGTAACCATTCTGGCCTCAGTTGCCTCCCACATGACAGATAGCTCCTTCCCTTTCACAGAAGGACAGCAGAGCTGGCTTCTTTGTCTCTCACCCAACAGCAGCTCAGGTCAGCCTGTCAGTCCTTCTCAAGGTCTCACGGCTCAGGGAAGCTTCCAGTGATCTTGAACTGGTGGCCGTCAGATGTTATCTTTGGGCTTAACGACGGCTATACCTCTAGACCAGTGATGGCGAACCTTTTAGAGACCGAGTGCCCAAACTGCAACCCAAAACCCACTTATTTATCGCAAAGTGCCAACCCGGCAATTTAACCTGAATACTGAGATTTTAGTTTTAAAAAAAAACAACTCATACATTAACATCTTTTACCTACTATTACTTGTAACTTGTAATGAACTTTTCCTCTAGAACAGGGGTGCCCAAACCCCAGTCCTGGGGCCACCTGCGGCCCTCAAGGACTCCCAATACGGCCCGCAGGGGCCCCCCAGTCTCCAATAAGCCTCTGACCCTCCAGAGACTTGCTGGAGCCCACACTGGCCTGACACAACTGCTCTCAGCATGATGGCCAACTGTTCAGCCTCTTATGTGAGCTGTGGGACGAGGGCTCCCTCCACTACTTGCTGTTTATGCCTGTGATGCAGCAGCGGCAGAGAAGGAAAGGCCAGTCTTGCTTTGTGCAAGGCCTTTTACAGGCCTTGAGTTATTGCAAGACCTTCATTCATTCATATAAGTTCCACCCCTAATATATTCATTTATGTAAATTTATTCAAATTTGAAATGTAAATTAATTATTCCCCCCCCCCGGGCCCCTGACACAGTGTCAGAGAGATGATGTGGCCCTTTTGCCAAAATGGTTGAGGCTGCAGGAGGGCACTCACGATTGGCTGGTGGTCAGCCAGTGAACTGCCTTGAGCCATTCGGGAGCAAAACACGGACCTTAGCCGAGCAGAGTGGGCAAAATTCAAAAGGAAAAGAAAACATGGAGCAGGTGGGGCGGCAATGGAGCAACGGGAGAGGAGGGCAGTGAGCTCAGCGGGCAGAGGGAAGCAGCCTGCCCTCCCCAACACATGGAGGCTCGGAAAAAACTCTCCATTTTATTTAAAGTGATGCGCTGGGAGGGATTGCAGCTTCAGCGCCCCTCTCCAGGCTGCCTGGCTCAGCGCCTGGGGCTTTTGACCCATCTGCCCCATGCCCAGGTCCACCAGTGGCCGCGCGTGCCCATAGAGAGGGCTCTGAGTGCCCACTCTGGCACGCATGCCATAGGTTTGCCACCACTGCTCTAGACCAAAACCTCCTGTGCAACACTGTGCAATGGCTCCCCAAGTGGATGGGCTCCAAACACAGCCTTCCTGTTGCTGCAGCTCCCCTGTGGCTTTTGCAGGCCACCTCAGTAGCTGCATGAGGGGAGTAGCATCCCCCCCAGACACCCACTCAAGCTGGATCCTGACCAGGGCTCCAAAAATATCCAATGCTGCTTTTCATGATGGGCAACCCATTTTTATGTGGCAGGCAGAAAAAGAAGGAAGCGCAAAGCCCTCCACAGAAAGTGGGCATCTCTGGAATGCAGGGCACTGCCTGATCTGGCCACACTGGGTCCATCTCGCTCAGCATCAGCTGTGCAGCTCTCCAGGCTGCTGACACAGGAAGTTTCTCACCCCTTCCCAGAGAAGCTGCCAGAGACTGATCCCAGGACTTTCCACATGCCACACTGGGGGGGGGCATTTCTCCACACTCTCCCAAAGCTCCCTTTCCCCACTTTGAAGAAGACAGCCCTTCATGGGAACAGGTCTGGCCCGAAGGCCTGTCAAGCGTTGCCTCACCCCTGCAGCAGACACCCCCCTCCTCTCCACATGGGCCACAATCTGCCACTCATTGCCCTCACCAGCACATTAGCTACCCAAGCTAATTGGTTTATAGATAACATTAATTACCATGTTGCTCATTAATGGATGAAATCTTTATTGGTTGCATTGATCAGCAGGACTTGTTAGCTAGCCTAACCAATGGCAGATGTAACAAGCTCTCTTATTGGCATATCAATTAATGCAATCAATGTCTGGCCAGCGGCTGCCATTCTCTTCCCTGCTTGTCAGAAGGTGGGAACCGAGAGTCATGGCAAAGGGACGTTTATTGGGAGGGTTTCTCATGCTTCTTGAGACAGTTTGCTGACCAGCCCTCTTCTGTCCCGGGCCAGGCTGCTGGTCCAAAAGCCCGTCTTCCCTACCTCTGCCACCACAGAATGAACCAGCCTGTGAAGACATTTATCAGTTCTGCCATGGCTTGAAAACTCCCAGAAGAGTGTGCCTGGGCATGCGCACCTCTCAGGCTGCTGGGGACCACCTTAGACTCCCTTGCTGGGGCAACCTACTGATGACGTGTCAGGCAGCCCACAAGTAGCACTGATGGAGATAGCCATGACCAGAGGCAGAAAGAGGGCGAGCACACAGCAAGCCAAGCCAACAGGAGCTAGGATTTCTCAGGGAGGGATCCCAGGGGAGAGGACCAAGCCCAGAACACCCAAGGCACCCTACTAGCTAGGTCACAGAAGCTTCTTTCAAAGGGGTCACTCAGGCCAGTTGCTGGCACCTCGGGAGCTTTCCAATGCCACCTTTGGGACAAGGAACTCACTTCTCTTCTTTATGAAAGTGTCACAAATCAATTAAAACTCAATCCTTAGGACTCCAGTTTGTCTTGCCTGCAGTACAGTCTTGCACAGAGTCTTTAAGTGGCTCCGGACTCCTCCAGTACCCTGGTGGGAGTCGCCTTTGGCTTATGCACCTGGGAGCCCACACTTGCAGCAAGACTGCCAGACTCTCTCTGCAGTGGCACACATAGCTGGGGAAGGAAGAGGACAAGTCAAACTTGGGCTTCCACCATCACTCCCTTGCACAGAAGAGGGCTTTGGGCCGCCTTGGAACACGTCACCCTTTCCATTCAGAAGAAGCAGCGCAAGATAGCAAAATGGGCCGCATCATAGTCAGCTGCCTGCACCTCTGGCACCTGGGCTACTAAAAGCCTCCACTCATTTGGATCTACCAACCCCACCATCCCCAGTCCACGCGGAGGGCCTCTGCAGTGGAGCCCTCCAGCACAAGGGACGAACCAGACCATCTTGAAGGACCCTGCTGAATTCTACCAGCAGCCCATGTTGCCTGTGTCTGCTCTGCTTACGTCTGGTGGGCAAATCCCAGGAGGGGCCATTTTTGCTGCTTGTATTCTATAGGGCAGAACTCTCTGGAGTGATCCTCTGGAATACTACCTGCCTGCCCTCCAGGTGTCTGTGGCTACTGGGACTTCATCTGGAGTGGACATTCCACCCCCCACAGAGAAGTTCCTACAGCCTAAGCCTTTCATTTTCTTCTGAAAGCCTGCAAAAATTTCTCTTTTGGAAGTCCTTCAGCAGAGAGTTTTAATAAATAGGGCTCTTTATGGTATGTGGGGAGGGTTTCTGACACATTATTTGATGTCAGTGTGCTTTGCTTTATCTAGTGATCACCTTCCTCGGTTCCACCATTCTACATTTTGGGGAATGACAGGCAACACACATACGTTGCAGCCCCACAGAGTCCTCCAGCCTGGGCAGTCCATGCATTTCTTGCATACATTTGGGGTCCTGCTCTTTGCAAAAGCTCATGAGCAAGGACAGCATGCGGTGGGTGATGCAAGTTTGCCATTCAACATGGCTGACTAGCCGGCTGGCATGCAGATAGCCAAGGGCCCACTCAGCTTCGAGGTCTTGACACAGAGGCCAATGCCCCCAGCACTCTTCTGCTTTCCTCACACTGGCCACATCCTCAAGGAAAGGGTGTGTCCCACTTTGCAGTGAACAGGGCTTGGAAAGTGTTTGGTCTGCATCCCCCCCCCCAACAGGCCACCAGTTCTACTAGCTCCCCCTCTCCTCCTCTCTACCTTGCTCAACACATGCTCAGTTTCCTGGCTGTACACTGGCCTGGGTGAGGTTCAGCACAACCAGGCTCTACTGCCCTCAAATCGAACAATAAATCAAACCTTATCTGGGCCACACCATAAATCTGGGAAGGCTCCAATCATTTCCAGTCCATGGAATAACATCACAAAAGTACTTTTTAAACTAATTACCCAGATTCCAAATGGCTGTTCTTAATGAGTCTTCTTGCTGCCCAGAACTTATGAGAAAAAAAGGCTACCTTTGGAGCACAGTAATTACCGCTTTCCCTTTCAAACTTCTAACTGGAGATCAATGCTGCATTTTAAGACTCATTGATTTACAATTAGCCTGACTTTCCTGCTAAAGTGTTTTCAAGCAGAGTTTACTTTTATTTTATTCGGAAATCTCAGAGATCTGGTTCTTGGATTTCACATCCTCATGAGACACGTGCTGGAAACTCAAAAAGGAAGAGACACATCCAAGGGAGGGGGTGGAAAGAGGGACGTGGGCCATGTTGAGACTGGGAGGGGAAAAAAATAATGCAGTAGCGCTGAAAACAGCTACAAGAGAGAAGGAGAGGCAGTCGAGACAACCAGAGCAGATGCAAATACCTGGCAGGAGTAGGAGCTGCAGTCGAAGTCCAGTTAAGAAACTCTGCAAGTTTCTCCTGCCCGCCTGCTCTTTAGCAGCATATGGACAAGGATGCTCCCCACATCTTTGCAAAACAAAACATTGGTTAAAAATAGCATAGAGGGCAGGGACACGCAGGCCAGCAGTTCCTGCATTTGCACAATCCATCCCACAAGCGGAACAGAAGCAAGCAAAGCAATTAAGGATTCCATGCTGATTGCTCCAAGCATTTTTGTCTCTGCCATAAAAGTAAGAGCATCAAGACTGCAGCCTCTCCTGCCTGTCTACTCCACCGGGAATCCTCCTGCTCTTCATCTGGACAGGAAGTAGCAGAGCTGTGCCCCTTGCTCCAGCTCCCCCTGGCATTAGTCAGCACTCTGAGAAGCCTTTGGCAAGCAGTTCTTCACAAAGCAACAGTACAAGGTGGCACCAGACATGCTGCACCCAAGAAAAGCCTGCAACTTCCCCACAGGTACCCCAGCATGCGGAGAGTCTTGGTTTCCCCACAAAAGGAGGCTCAGCTCTTCAAATCTAAGGGTTCTGGAAAGGTTTCAGAGCACAGGCCAGGCATGGTCAGTAAGTGAAATGCCTCTGTCCCTGCCTGCTCTCCTTCAAAAGCACAGGCCCTTCCCTGCCTCCCTTTCATCTGCTGCTGTGCTCTTGCACAGAGCAGTAGGTAAGGCCCAGCAGCACCCACTGCACTGACTTGCTTTATGCTGGACACAGAACCAGAATCTTCCTCGGCAGAAAGTATTCTGTTCTGGTGCCAAAGTCCAAATGTGGCAGTGCTACCGACTCCAACCAGGCGAGGCTACACACAAGTGTACCTATAACAATCCTTGCCTCCCAAGTGCAGCATTTTGCCCTGCAGCAGTAATCCGTGAAAGATAGACTCTTTGCAAAGTTCAAAAGATACACAATCAGAAATGCTGCAGAAAAGTGGCATAATGAGCCCTCAATTTGACACATGCACCCATACAACACAGGCCACTTCCACCAAGTGTCCTTTCCGACATTGCTCTGGTGCTCAGCCCTGGGCAGCAGTGTCCACCAATGGGCAGGGAGGAAAAGGCCACACTGTTCTGATGAGCCAGAAGAGCTGCACAGTTCCAGCTGAAAGACAAACAGCAAAGAAGGGCCACACAAGCCCAGGAACCACCAAAGGAAGCTGCATGCAGGACAGTACACTCTGATGTGTACTGATGTGAAAGAGCTCCTCCTGCTTTAAAACCCTCTCCACACTTCGCTGGGCCCTTCTCAGGAGCAAGGACAACTCCCAACATACCCGCAAAGTGAGGGGGGAAAGAAAGCAACATCCCAAATTGTGGAGATTCCAGTGGAAGTGAGCTCAGCCCTGCCTCACCAACGGGAAAATGAGGCATAGGACAAGGCGGAAGCAATGCCCTGTCGGCCGGCCTCAGCCTCCTCTCTCCCACATTCACCCATGCCAGTGCTTCCATGTTGGGCTCCACACACATCCACACCCCACTCTCAAGGAGAATGGCTGCCACATCAGCTATAAGCTACCAAGGATGACAAAATTTCCTGCCCACCAATTTGCAGTACTGCACCTCAGGTGCCATGAGCAGAGTCAAGCCAGTTGTTCAAATCTGAGGAGGCTTTGGTGCAGAACCCTGGAGCTAGGAGGAACAGAGTCTGTCTGCTATTGAGAAGGGGAGGATGGTAGGACAATGAAGACATTTTGTTAGAGCAGGCAAATTCCTAACTATTCTGCAGACAGGAGGACAAGAAAATGTCTGTATCACCCAATAACCTGAGAAAGGCCATGGAGCCAACAGAGATCCAGTACGTTTTCAAATAGGTCCACAGTGGCTTTTGGCAGCCATGGAAACATCCAGCTCTTTCTGAAGCAGAAGATCTCGAGAAAACAGAAAGCGTTTCAGGCACATCTTTGGTTTGCACTGCTCGCAAGCCCAACCTTATAGAAGTCAATGGAAAAGTGACCTAGTTGCCCCTTCTGCCCACCACTGGTCACCCTATGTGGGAAAACTGGCAAATCAGCAGGACACCTTAAGGGATTCATGATCTTTGCCCCACAAAGCTAGACAAAGTGGGAAATGCAGCTGAGACACAGACAGACACATTGCATGGCCAGGTAGACGTTGAGCTTCAATATGGAGGGGTGGCAGATATTGCCACGACCAGAAACACTCCCAGAAAGCTGCAGGCTCCGGTGCCTCACCCAGGGAAGCATCCTGCCCAGCAAGAGAAGCCTCTGCCAAGGAGAAGGGAAGCTTGGCAGAGGAGGAGCCCTGTCCTGTTGGAGTCAGGCACATGGAAAGGGTTTGCCAGCAGGGAGCTCCGTCTGGCCCAGGGCTCACCAGCAATTCTGGACCCTCAGTGGCTCTTGAAAGCCCCTGGGGAGTCCCTGCCCTCTTCAACTACCATCAAGCCCCCATGGGAAAACTGGGAGACAGCAGCACATTGCAAAAAGAAACCAGTCATTCACGACAATACCCTCTTTGGAAAGCAAAACGTCACAAGGCACTGGGAGGGCTCAGGAAAAAAAGAATCATGTCCTTCAACAGGGAGTTCCAGAGAGCACCCCAAACTCTGCAGTGAGAAAGGAAGCAAAGCAATCAGGAGGTAAGAATTTGGTGTAGGGCATGGTAGATGAAGGGCAACACTAGTGGAGAGAACCCCTTTTTGCAGCACACAGGCAGCTCTCCAGAACTCATGGTGTGTCTTAGTTCAGCTCGGATCACGAGAAGGGGGCATGCCAGACCTACTCCTTTGCAAGGGCCATTCAAGCGACACTGATGTGGATCAATGTTCCTTTTGGGAATGCATTACTTGGCAGAAACTGGCTTTTTGAAGCCTCCTCAAACAAAGCCTGCAAAACAAAAAAAGGGGGGGAATGTCCTTCAAACAAAAGGATGAGGTGAAAATAAAGAGACTCGCCTGCACTTTACAGAAGCAAATGCATTTGGTGCTTTTTATACATTAATCAATCAATATCACTGACTGTACATCAGCAGTGCAGCCAAGTTATGAACGACCTTTCTGGCAGAGAGGACACTTTCAATGCTCAGAGCCGTGCAACTTTCTGAATTTATGCCTGCATGATTACCCTGCAGAGGCAGGTGCCAGATAGCAGCACACTGAAGAGGACAAGATTAGAACTTGCCCACATGCACAGATTGGGGCATGGCACAGTTGGACTCACACCTGGCTGTTCACTGGCTTGTGGACGCTGGCTGCCAGACTCCAAGGCGGACCTCTGGTCCCACTGACCAGGCGGACACTCAGAAGGAAGCAGCCGAGCTCCATCTGACCCATCAGCCACTGCTTAGTAGGGGCTACGAGAGATCTGGCGAAGGGTTTCCCAAATCAGGCAACTTGAGCAATACACCATTCGACACAAAAAGCTCTCATCTTCAGCCTGTACTGAGCCAAATTCTGTTTGGAGTCCTCCATTAGAAGCTGGTCTACACTGAAGTCTATCCCACCACAAAAGTACACCATACTGCCCCTGCATATGGGCAGTCTGTGTTCAAACATGTGTTCAATTCAAATCAGCAGAAAAGATTGCACATGGCTCCAAGAGACCGCTGCCAGAGTCGACTCCACACCGAATAGAAAAAAAGAGGAAAGTCCACATAAATGCAGTACGAGGGATGGGGCTATTTCATTTTATTAGGGACACTGCTTGCTGTGCTTCACTGCTGATTTCATGCTGCTACCTAACATCTTTTCAATGATTTGACAGTGAATTTTATTCAGCTGCTTGTGATATACTGATGCTACTTTTACAATTGGTTTTATTTGCCCTTGTTTTTTCTGGAGATTTTTTGCATAGTATTAGTCTATTTTTATATTATAATTGTGTTGTTAGCCGTCTTGGGTGCCCCATGAGGGGGAAAGCAGGGTGTAAATGTCTTAAATAATAAATAAGGTAAACACTACACCATTAGATTTGATAAAAGAAAACAGTTTGGAAACATCTCCCATGATTTTAAAGAAACCATTTCTCACACATTTTTGTTTTTTTGTAAAAATACAGCACAAGGGAATGATGTTTCCAACATCATTTTATGATTCCCCATTGCTGAGTGCCAATACAGCCAGGAGGGACTGGCTGGGGGAGGGAGGGTCTCACTTCATTTTATTAACTGAAATGTTTTGAGGTCCGCATTCAAAACAGTGACACAACAAAGAACACACAACTACATTTAACTATCCCACTCACTGTGAACCAGAACAAAGCTGACTTGCAGCAGAGCAGCTAAAAAGCAGAACCAGCTGATGGGAGCGACCGGAATGCCTCTGGCAAAGAAAGCGGCCTGCCTCTTGTGCCAGAATGACATTACCACACCATCTCTGTTGCCATGCCCTGGACAGCTCTCTGTCGCCTCCCTTTAGGTGGTGGGGAGCCTGAAGGAGGATTCCCCCAGACAGCTCTGCCCCTCTCCAAAAGTGGCCACAGCAACCTCTTAGCCCACCATCAAGGATCACTACATACAGGCTGCTCCGGTCAGCTCTGGTAACCACATCCGGGGCAAGCTCAGCTACCAGGGAAGCAGGTTCTGTGTCTCTGTGACCAGTGAAGGCCAGAACTGCTCAGCAGCTGATTCTCTCTCCAGAGCCCCCCCTCCCCCAAATGTCCTCCACTCCTGTGTGGCCTCACATCCAGACTCGCACATGAGAGGCTACCAGGAACCCCCTGCAGTCTCACCAAACTGCCCACGTGAGAGGCATGGCAAAGCTTTGAGCACTCCTCAGGGATGCTGGCCTCCAACAGTTCAGTGCCTAGGCATGACCGAGCCACAGCTGGAGGCTGCAAGCAAAGGGGGAGCTCAGAGGTGGCCACCACACCTGGCCCTCCTAGTGCAGCTACTGTCACGCAACTTCAGGACACAGCACTCCTGTCCCCATGGAGCAAGGCAGCGAGCCCTCTATCTCAACCACAGCACACCCTTCCCCAGAGTTTCCCCCACCTCTCTTGCAGGACAGCTCCACTCCCTTCATTCCAAGACAACAAAGAAGACCCCACCCCTTGCTCCTAGGCACCCACAGATCACTCTGGGAGCCCAAGGGTCCATGCCAGCTTTTGTGGACTAACAAACCTCCTCCTTTCTAGATGGGATACCTGAACACTAACTTTTCCCCTTCCCCAGAGTTCTTGGGCCAGTGGAGGGGGCCTGTGAGACAGCCGCACCAGTGAAGTGGAACAGACAAGCTCTGCCTTCTCACATAGACTGGAATCAATGCCATTGTCCTGCCACAAAGGCAGTAGCAAAGGACACTGTCCTCACAGCCAGCCAGGCAGTTAGCCAAGCAGAGTACCAAGAAACCAGAGCTGGCTCTCCCAGGCAGGGGTGTTCTGACTACATCACTGCAGAAGGCACTGCCCCCCATCCGGAAGTGCAGGAGGTAGCCAGACACACTTCCCCTGCTCTCTGGTTGCTGCCAGAAGGCTTCTGGCCTGATGCCACCTGGAAGGGTGACCGTCATGCGCACACCAGCGGCAGGAGCAGGAGGCGACCAGAAGTGCAGGCCAGGCCCCGGTGGGGGTTGTCTGTTGTGCCTGAGCAGGCCAAAAGGGTCAGTGTAACAGAGCAGGGGACTGGCCTAGCACCAGGAAGCGGTTCAGTGTTTGGGATGCTGGCAAGAAGCATGCCTCACACTGCAAGAAGCACACCCCATACCTCTCTGATACCCTGGCAGAACTTGCAGCCCTGACCTTGGTCCCCTGAGGCAACGTTGAGGTCACCTCACCTGAGGTCCAGTCCTGCCAGGTCACTGAGCACAAAGGAGCCCATGGAACTCACTGCTGCTGCCCCAACTTCCTGCAACCAAGAGGAAAGCCGGAGAGGATGATGGAAGCCATGTAAAGCTTGCTGGACACTGTGCTCAGAGGTGCCTCTCATGGCTCCTGCCAGGCTAGCTGACCTTTCTGGCAGCTCTGTGGGCCAGTCAGTCATGGGGAGGCGGGGAGAAGGCAAGCTTTCTGGAGGACAGGAAGGGCTTCACCTCTCTTCCTCATGGGGCTCACAGTCGAGAGAAAGGGGGCACCAGGGACCCAGCTGGCCGCAGCAGCAGCTCAGTGGGGAAAGCTGACCACCAGGGCTAGGCCTCAGAGTCCACCTGGCCAGCAGCAGCAGCAGCAGCTTCCATACAGAGAACCAGCCAGCAGAGGGACCCCCAGTCCCTGCCAAGCCTCCCACTCTGCAGTCTGGCAGCTGGCTGATCTTCGTGGGTTTGGGATGCAGCTGAACAAGGAAAACATTCTGGAACGAGTCAGCAGCCGGAGCTTCCTCTCTTGCTGCCTAATGAAAGCCATGAGCGCCGATGACAAGTGTCTGCTGGAGCATGAGCCAGCCAGGCTGCGGAGGCGCCTGCCACGTCTCAGAGAGGCTTCAGCCAGCCCCTATTTGGCCTGCCCTGGTCTTCACAGCCCTCCTTCTCACCCCCCTTCTCACCTTCTCCTCCTGCGCAGGAGTGGGTCAGGGTGCTTATGACATGTCCTCCTTGCTTTTCCTGGAGGAGACCTCAGGATAAGGAAAATGCTCCAGTCCTTAAGCCACCCAAACTCCCCCCCCCATGCCCTGCAAAGATGCCTCTGGCAGGTGGTTCCTGCAGGAAAAATGTGGGCCCCAAGTGTCCTCCCTTGTCCCAGGCTCTTCAGAACCCAGGACTCGGAAAAGACTGGCAGTTCTGCAGCCATCAGACTTGTGGCATTCCTCCCTGGGGGGACTCCCATGTGCCTGCCGCCACCCTTCAGGTGCAGTGGTCCACAAGGGTCTGTACAGACCAGCATGGGGAAGGGCCCAAGCACAACAGCCAAGTGTAGGCTCTACACCTGCAGGCAGGGCTGGTGAGGACAGCCCTGTGCTTGATGGGCCAAGTGTCTGACTGACTGTAGGGTTGCTTCAGAACATGACAGGCTCTTGGGAAAAGGACAGAGCCTGAATTTAGGCCCTTTTCAATTGGGGGGGGGGGATGCACTGCACCAGGTGGCAGACAAAAAGGGGTGGTCTCCCAGTCCCTTTAGTGGGTGAACTGGTTGCTGGACTCCTTGAGGCTGGCTTTCAGCCAGTAAGCCTGACCACTTGCCCACCTCATTCCCTCGAAACAGCCCGGCTAAACATCGCATGGCAGCAGCACACTTCTCCTACCCCTCTTAAGGGCTAATGGGAACTGCAGCCAAGCAAGAGCCCCCTGCCCACACTGGCTGCAGGACATTCCTCTCCAGGACAAAGCATACTGAGCTGAGTGCAGGCACTTGGAGCCTACTTGGAACACACTCAGCTTTCATGTAGGCTAGCATTGCTACTGAAAGGCCACCTCCACGCAAGGGACCAGGTCTTAGCAGCAATATGTAGGGGTGAACAAGTAGGGGGTGAAGCCCTCCCTCCAAGGGGGGAGACTGCCCACACTGGTGAGGACACAGAAAGGGACCTTCCAAACACAGAAGCACATTACATAGAACATCAACTGAGAAGGGTAGTTTGGGAGTCACTGTTATGGGGTTCCCCCTGTCAGAGCTCGAACTCCTTTCCTCTCCTGTGAAATCATTCCTTCCACTGCCCAAGCACACCAATTGCCTCCAGGGAAATCTTCAGGCCAATCAAGGAGCAAAATAAAGGAAAACACCCCTATAAATACAAGGAAACAGCGGAGGCCTGGATGGTGCACAGCAAGTTATTCAGGTTTGATTCTAGCCAGCGGTGCCCTGAACCCTGCCCCCAAGGACATTCCCCACAGCCACTTGGACAGCTCTCTTGCCCCTCAGTTGGACTGAGCTCCTTAAAAGCTTCCATTTGAGAATTCCTCTTGTGCAAGAGGGGGTCAAAATAATTGAAGACATCACGTCTGGTTTGGGCAATGATCAAGAAGGGGTCATGGCCTCTGGGCTGCATGCAGACTCTGCCCAAGAAGCCATAAGGAGGGCCTACCTAGCAGTTTTTGCAGCAGTGCAGGGCTCCACTCCGATTCATGTCTTGCACCGAAGCCCCTGCCTGGCTTCCACACAAAACCAGGGCGTGGGGTTCTTAAGTGCAGGGGGGTGAGACTGGACCCAGAACATCGTCTTCACCCGCCCCCCCGCCCCCCCGCCCCCCACTCCAGTAGAGGCCCAGCACAGAACCGCCACCATCTTTTCCAGGTGAGATGCCCCAACTTCTGTCCTTCCGACAGGATGGTGGGGGGGGGGGAGATGGCCAAAGCTTGCCTCCAGCACAGAAGGGGAGGTCTGCCCAATGCTTGCCAACCATACACCTCTGCTCCATAAAGCCCAGGCTATCATGGGGCCCACAAAGTTGCCTCCTGCCAGCGTGGCTGGGTGGTCTGCGTGCAGCATCAGCAACTGGAGACACTTCCACTGCACAATGCTCCCAAAAGCTGGATAGCGGCACCACGCATAGGCAGTGGGTGAGGGAGCCCCCCCTGTTGTGCCTCTCACTCTCCCATAACCTTGAGGACCCCCTCCCCAACCCGAACTGGACCAGACCAGACCAGCCTGCGTTCCAAGGGAGAAGCACTACTCACCAGCATCGGGCACTGGGCACTTCTGAATGGTGAAGATCTGGCCCAGGTCCTCCTCTTCCTCAGGGAGGCCCTTCTGCAGACGCTGCAGCTTGCGCAGGCTCTCACTCCGCTGGTGCTTCATGGATCTGACATGCTGGATCAGGTTCAGCTTGGCTTTGGTGGAGTAGCTGCAAAGGACGCAGTGGTAGTAGCAGCTCTCTCCCTCCACGCCGCTCTCGTGGTGCTGAAGGTGC
This sequence comes from Tiliqua scincoides, assembly GCF_035046505.1. Classification (NCBI taxonomy): domain Eukaryota; kingdom Metazoa; phylum Chordata; class Lepidosauria; order Squamata; family Scincidae; genus Tiliqua; species Tiliqua scincoides. Next base: position 21,950,753 of record NC_089829.1, read on the forward strand.
TGCAGGGAACAAAGCAGGGCAGAAGGTGAGAAACAAGAGGCCACACAGCCATGGCTGGACTGTCAGCGTCACCTGCCTTAGAGTGGGTGCTATCTGCCAGGAAAGGCTGCAGGCAGGCCGGCTGGGAAGATGGGAAAGGTTCCTTCCAGGTTTGCACTGGGTTCATCCAAAGGATGTCTCTCGCAATTTTCCACCCACCCACCAAGGACTTGGCTTCAGGAGCCTGATGAAGTGGCCCTGGTGGAGTCCACCAAAGCAGCCGCTGAAACAAACGGGTTTGTCTTTCAGGTACTGTGAGACCACCTGTCTTCCATCAGAGTAAAGCCTGATTTCTTATCTTTTAACAGAGACACACATCTCAGTCATGTGGAAGTTCACTTTTTAAAGCACAAGAGTTTAAGACACAAACTGAACAGAACTCTGTTTTGCCACAGCCACACTCAACACCCCCTCCCAGACGTAGCCAGGCAAGCTAGCTGCTCCCTGCACAGTCTGGAGACCTGTGGGTTGACACCTTTCATGACGCGGGCAACCATTTGAGTTCTAATGTAGAAACCACCAGCCCACCCAGCAGCACAGGCTCTGTGGGACTCCTGCAGTACGAGAGGTGGGGAGGGGGTGCGTGAGAAATCCCAGGCTCTATGACAGAGCAAGCCTGCGGTAAGTGGGTAAGAAAGACTCCTTGGTTCAACCGCTATGAAGATGGGGCCATCCAGCTCACCCAGACAGGTGAAGGTCTTGGGGGGGGGGGGGAGAGGGAATCCTTCCTAAAACAGCACCTTTTCACTAGGCTCCAAGAAAAGTCAACCAGCTTCTGATAGCCACACCGACCTGTCCCGTAACCCTAGAGGGGCACAGCAGCTGCTTCCCAGCTCAACAATAGGAAGCTTCTAACATCTGATTCTTCACATGGAATGCAAAATATTGATCCATTTCACTCATAGAGCAGAAACACGCAGAGGCACATTCTCCAGGAGCAAAGTCTCCTCGAGGATTAGGACCTGCTACTGTGGGTAGAGCCGTGCAAACACACATACCAGCACTGGCAGCAGGCCCAGTGGACAAGCCTCCTCAGCACAGAGACCTGTGATGAGGTCCCTCCAATGGCCCTCCTTTCCAGCTGCACATGCAAGGCCTGCACATGTCATGCTGGGTTGCTTGAATAGTGAAATTCTACCCTGTGAATTAAGGGCCAAATTGGGGAGAGGGGTGATTGCCACCCACAGCACTGCTGTCCACTGATCAGTCCCCTCTGGCACCAGAAGCCTCGAGTTGGCCGAGTTCTCTGCAAGGAAGTACAAGGCCAGTGGCAATCTGCAGGCTGCAGGCTCAACCCACAGTACAGTCATGCCCCAGGAGTCTCATTTCATGACATGCCTCCAGTTTGCCAACATGTCAGGGTGATGTGGAAAGAAAAGTCCATTTGTGGTGGAAGTCAAGTGAAGGACAAGTTGACAGGTGGAGGTCCCGCTTAAGCACTGGCACAAGGGTAGGGGAACACCTGGTCTTCACAACTGTCACAAGAGAGGCACTTGGAAGTTGTTCAGAAGCCTGGGGGGGGGGGGGAGATGGCCACCTGTGGCCTCTGGTCAGTACACCAACCCCAGGCACATTACTGTGTCCTGCCCGAGATTTCTGGGCACCTGCAGTTCCCAGGCACCTACTTCTTCATCTCAGGTTTAGAGGCAGAGCAAATGAAAGCAGGAGAGAGGGCAAAAAAATACCAGAGAGAGAAATTCTCCCCCTGGCTAGCAAGAAGTTGCACCAGGCATGTTGTCCAGCATTCCAGCTGTCTCTGGGCCCATAGGCAAGAAATGTCTTTCCTGCTGTGGGACTGCTGCAGGAGCCCTTTTGTCTAGCCTGCAAGGCGGCACCATCAATGCCATGTGGCGTAAAGCTGCCTTCCAAGGAAACGGCTCGGCCAAGGCAGGGTGAGGAACCCCAAAGCAACAGAGGCATCCAGCACGCCACGGTCCTGAACTGCTCCTTGACCGAAAACCACACATCAAGTAGTATATAGTCATGGTGTGTCATTGACCTTGCAGCGAATGTCCGTTTCCTGGCTCTTGGTCAGCATAAAGCTAGGCCTCCCTGCTCAGGAAGCCCTCTGACCAGATGCACAAAGGTTCAGGCTCCTCCCGGGCAAGCACAAAACAGCTCCTCCTGCTGAAGCCAACCATTGACCCAGCCTCCACGGGAATCCTAGAAGGCTAAGAAAAACCAAGGTCCTGTCCCCTTTGAAGCTCTCCCACCCCTTCCTTGCGCCAGCGGAGCCTCAACCTCTACTGCCCACGTGCAGCGGGACCTCCAGGCCTGCGCAGAGGACTGCTCTGGACCTCTTCCAGCACTTCCATGTGGAGCGGGTGGTAGGTGGCTCTTGCTCCACCCTGGAAGCCTCATTAGAAGCCTAGACTACTGCCCGGCCTCAAGACAGAGAGCTCTGCATAGATTTTACTGAACGCTAAATCAACCAGCAAGCACAGCCAGCAAACTCTGTGGCACTTTAACTTTAAATAATGCAATAATTATTGAATTTCCTTTTTATAACTGAAGTGCTGGAATGTAAACAATGGGGCTGTAATTGCAGGAAGGGGGGATCAATAGAGGCAATCGTTTTCAGCCATGTTAATTGTAAATACAATTGCTCCGCGATGTCAGCCTTGTTCCTCTCGCTCCCAGAATCACCCTAACGGATGACAGAGTCCAACTTTCCCATTACAGCTGTTCGTTCCTTTAAGAGGTTCTCAATCAGGTCTGATCAATCTGTCAAGATAATGCATGGAGTAAGTAAGACTCTTCCAAACACAAACGCCCAATCAATAGCCCTGACCAGCCTAATGAGGAGGGGCCAAAACCCAGAGGGAGGCCAGAGCCCGGCTTCCACAGGCCAACTAAACGGATCAGTGCCTAACAAGGTTGCTTTGCAGGCGGGCCTTGGTGGCCAGCCTGATCCCTTCCCGGGACCAGGCAGGGCTCCTAGTGTGGACCAATTAATCATTTGCCACCAACATTCCAAGTGGCAGAAACTCAGGCAAGGCCCTGATGGGGGGCCAAGCATACACCAGGCCCTTGCAAAACCTAATGCCACACCCCCAGGGAGCCCTAAGAGGCGGCCATCTCAGCCTGCTGGAAGCAGCAGATGGACTGGATGGCAATCAGGCCTCCTTTCACAACACAGGGGGAAAAACCACCAGGACTGCCAGGCCCTCCGGACACTGTTCACTTGGGCATTTCTCTGGGACACTCAGTGCCAGCAGCTGCTGCAACAATCAGGACACAGGGAGAAGGCAGAAAACAGACTTTTGGAGCTCCCTTCAACTCCTGTGCACCAAGCGCAGCGCACCAGACCCTGCATGGACCCACCCGCTCACAAATTCTTCCTTACACTCAGTTAGCATGCATGGCACTTCACAAGAGGAGGAAAGGAAGGTAGCCCCAGGGAGGGCATGGTGCTTCACAAGAGGAGGAAGGGAAGACAGCCCAGGGGGTGGGGAGTGTGACATCCACACCAGGCAGCAGGGTCAAAGTAAAAGAATGCAGTGGCACAACCATTGCCCAGACATGAATGGGGGCTCAGTGGCAGCCAGGTAAAGGGTTGCTGTGACCAAGGAGTCTTGGGAAAGAGGGGCTTGGAGGAAGGATGAGAGTGGGCACCCTGCAGCTGATCGGGGAGGGTGAGTTGGGCTGCAGTGCTGTACAGAATTTCCTGGGAGTAAGCCTCCGAACTTACCTCTGAGTAGACCTGACTAAGATTGTGCAGTCAGACATAAGGGTCAGCAAGGATGGAGATCGCTCTATTCAGGCACAGGTGGGGGGCAGTTTGGAGACCCTCCTCATTCTCAAGTCTTACCAAGGGATCAAACATCCAGGGTCCCCTTTTTTTATGGGCGGTCTTAGCACTTCCTCTTTCTGAACCACAAACACAAGTGAGACGTTTTGCTGACCCCCCTCTCCCCACAATTCTGGCAATTCTCCAGGCGGTCTGGAAAAGCAGCTCTGCATTTGGGCCCAAGAGCAGGTCCCTGCAGTCTAGGCTGTTTTGGGCATCAATGGCACCTCCCTGGCAGACAGGTCTCCACGTTCATCCCGTGAGCCCCCAGCCAGCAGGGCTGAGAAAACGTGTAGAGAACAGTAGCCAGCCTGAGTAGAGGAACCAGGAGCCACTGTGTGTATCCAGACCAAGCTGCGCTCACTGCCCAGGGATAATCTTTGCCTTGCCCCAGCTGCACTGGAGCTGGCCCAGACAGGAGGCTTCACGACCTCCCTCTTCTCCAAAGCTGAACACCTGCCAAGACTCCAAATCTTGCAAAAGGCAGACCAATGAACCTCCAGGTGTCCTGGAGTTATCCAGCATTCCTCCCATTTATCCCTTTTCCAACTTCCTTACCCCTTGAACTAGGCATTTTGGAGAAATTTCCTCCTCCAAACATAAAATGGGCACCAGACATTTTGGGCACTTCTGCCTTTACATGGCTGCATTCTGGGCACAGTTTCCAACCTGTTCAACACTAAATGTATCATGCACTCACCCAGGGCACCGCTCAGGATTCCATCAGAAGCCGCTATTCCTTCAGGCAGTTCCCTGTCACAACTGTTGGTCTTACCTGGACATCTGACACCCTGGCATGGCTCCAACTTCACATGCTGCCAGTAAGACCAAATCCATCAGGCCTGTCTTTTCTCTGGCTGCCTCCCACTTTCTGCTACACAAAGTTGTTTTCAGGGTGTATGAAAAGGCACATCCCTGGGATGGTATTACTCTATTGGCCTCTTAGCTGTACCCTAGTGATTTGGGCATTTCAAGGGAACCCTGCTGCGGACACTTGGTGCATTTAATCAGCTGTTGCTGCTGTGCCCCAGTTCTGCACAGGATCTGGATGCAGACAACTGTAATGCTCCTGGGTGATGGCCTTTTGGTGGAGGCCGAGCAAATGCCTGCAGCACCAGCCTCCTGAAGTCCCCTATGTGCAGGCAGCAGCAAGCTCTGCCCAGGACGGGAGCGGGCTGGGGAAAGAAAGCTGCTTCCCTCTAACCTCCATGCAACACACATCCCAGCATCAGACACACCCTAGAAGGGCCATCAAGCCTGGGTCTCCAGAAGGCTGGCCTAGATTAAGCCAGGGGAGACAGAACTGTAGCAACAATAGCATGACATCCAGAGAGTGCAAGAGCCTGCGGCAATCCAGCCCTGGGAGGGGACCATCTCCCCACAAACACAGCACAAGAACATCTCCTTGGCACACAAAAAAGCCCAGAGTCCCTCCCCAGTGGCACCTCCAAGAAGGCCAAGAAGAAATTCTGTTGGAAACCATGGAGAACAGCTGTCAGTTGGCATGGACAGTGCTGAGCCCAATGGATGATGGGTCTGCCTCGATGGAAGGCGGCTTTGACTGTGTATCAGGCCAACTATGACCTTGTTGAGCCAAGCACCCAACTATTCAGAACTAACCTTGTGTGTTCCGTCCCCATTCCCCCCCCCCCGGTCGCTGAGGGCCACCAGTGGCAGGGTAGGTGGGAAAATGTGGCCTAAAAGAAGTAGCAAGTTGCTGGCTGAAACACATACTCAAAAGGGGCTCAACAGGGTCCACCACAGGTGCCTGCTGCACAAGGTTCAGTCAGGAACCTGGAAGTTCGCCACTTACTCACGTCTGTGAATAACCTGGACAAGTGGTGGGTGGGTAACACACTTCACCTGTCATGGACAATGCCTACCTGAACACCTCTGAGAACGGTGAGATCTTGTACTTCTAGTAACAATACAGCTTGAACAGTACACAGCAACACACACAAATATCAAGTGCCATAAGAAAAACGAACTCCAAACTGTGAACAACAGCTTCTAACTTGCAAGCAGTTTTAAAACACAGACACACCCTATGGAATCTCCCCTTCCTTGGACAGTTTTTGAGGAAAAGATGGCAGACTGCATCTGGATACGAGGCTTCTTTATATATTACTGAAAACAGTGCTATGCTTGGCTTTATATTTATTCTGCTCATTTATTTTAAAAGTCTCCAAGTCCTTCCTTGAACCTTTGTATTACGCACCTTGCAAAAAGAGAAATGATCAGAAAGTGTGCGGAAGCCTCAGACTTGCGCCTAGGCTTGACAGAAAGGATCAAACCAGTCTCTTGGCAACCCTGTGTAGTTCTCCTGTCTGCTCTGCCTTGGCACAGCTAGCTGCCCAATGAGCAACATTGCTTCATACTTCCTCTGCTTCTGAAAAAGCAAATGGGCCTGTTCAAATGCAGGCACATAGCACCCAGCTAGAATCCCATGGAGTTCCTCATCTAGACACCTGACAGTGTTGCATTGGTTTATGATGTATTATGAAAACCAAGTGTGTCTGTTTAGCAAATTGGAAGCTGTGCGAAGGTGCAGAGTGGGGTGCTGATTGTGCTTTCCCCAGCCCTGTGGCCTGCAACCTGCAGAAAATGCCCTGGCCTCTCTGAAGAGCCCAGGATCACTTGGCCTGCTCCAAGGAAGCCTTCAGCTAGGAAACCACAAAGCAGAGGCACTCCAGAAAGGAGCCAGAGGTGGCCACAGGCTTAAAAGCCATTTCTGCCCAATGTTGCATATACACAACAGGGACCAAATGTATACACATGTGGGGTGGGCAAAAATTGGTTAAAAGGACAGTCCCCTGGACACAGGTAGAGTTCTAAGTAGTCCACAGAGCCACAGACTCCCCAGGCACAGCCAACCAGAAGGTGTTATCAGACATCCTGTGGCATAAGCCCCAGTCAATCAGGAGTCCCTTCTTGTTGATGAGCATTTGCAAGGCACTCAATCGTGCAAGCTCAGGCAAGTCTTGATGCTGCACAGTCAGCTGGGCTGTGGTCAGTTTGGCTTTCAGGAGACCCGATTTCCTTGTCATTTATTTGTGGTGAGCAGGTCTACATTAAATGCTTTGCCACACAAAGGTGGGGCAGGCCTGGGTTATTGGTTTTTAAAGGATTCCAAGTTACTCATTTAAGGGACAGAGTAGCCCTTTGTTACCATACTGCCTGTGGGTGGAGAAAGGGAGGTCTGCAGGTTCTTGCACAGTGATTTGCAAACTTTTTCATCTCATGGCACACTGACAAGGAGCTAAAATTGTCAAGACACACCATCAATTTTTTGACAAATGACAAGCCACAAGCAGTGCTGGTTGGGGGCTCACAACCCTCAATGGCCCTACTAATAAAAGACCCTCTCACAAATTCCTGTAGCAAACCTGCAGACCATTTGTGACATACCGATGCGCCACGGCACAGTGCTTGAAAATGGCTGTTTTAGTACTTGGCAAGAAAAGAGACAACAGCTACTGCATGAAGCCTGAGAGAGAGAGAGAGAGAGAATTCTTTCTGCACAATAGGCTAATCCTGAGGTATTCAATCTGTGTGTCAGGGCTCCCTAGAGAGGCGTGAATAGCCCCCAGGGGCATCATGAGGCATCTTGGGGAGAGAGGTGGCCGTAGCTGCTCAGCTCAGCTGCAGATGCTGCCTCCCTACTTGCTGCTTTTCTGCAGCTGTGAATGAGATGAGTGGGGCCGTGTGAGGTGGGGAGGGAGAGTTAAACATGGTGGGGGGAGGTGGGAGAGAAGGCTGGCTGGGCAGCGGCAGAGGTGCTGCATCTCTTCAGCACAGGGTGCGCTCCTGGCAGGCTTCAAACTGGGAAGATAGCCTGACCTAGAGAGAGCAGCGCAGCACTTTCCTGCTTTCCTCTGCTTGGGAAGGAGGGAGCCCAGCCCGCTCTTAGTGGGGGGTGGGGTGTCCAAATGTCACAGCCTGCATTCCTTCATCTTGCCTGGGGGGAATAGGGGTGGCATCTGCATGTTGGGTGTATGTGTGTGAGCATGCCCCCATCCACTTTGGGGGTGAGTTGTAATCTTACTCTGTGTGGCTGCAATCCTATCCACACTTTCCTGGGAGTAAGCCCATTGACTCAAATGGAACTTACTTCTGAGTAGACCTACATAGGCTTCGGGTCTGTGTCAGCTTAACCAAGGATCTTCACCTTTCTCTTTTTCCTCCCCCTTCAAAAAAGAAAAAAAGGTCGCTCTTGATCAGACAAGCTTTGTCTCCAAAAATTGACTAAAAAATAAAAATACCCATTCCTTTTCAGCCATCCCCCTTTTTCCTCCCGCCTCCTTTTTTTGGGGGGGGGGTACTTCCCATGTTGGTTGCTATTATAAGACAAAAGGCACAATCCTAGTTAGGTCTACTCAAAAGTAAGTCCTATTGTGTTTAATGGAACTTACTCCCGGGAAAGTGAGGTTAAGATTGCAGCCAAACAGTCTCTGGGTCTCAGTTTCACATCAGTTTGCAATTAGCAGATACACACAAAACAAAATCTTCCCCTCCCCTAGCAAATTCATCACTTCTACCCCACCCCCTTTCCAAAACCCTCCAGGTGTGCTGCTAACAAACTCAGGGCACAATCCTAACCAGGTCTACTCAGAAGTAAGTCCTATTTTGTTCAATGGGGCTTACTCTCAGATAAGTGTGGTTAGGATTGCAGCTTCAGAATGCTGGCAGCTGTTTTTTTGTTTCTAGTGTATAATTATAACACCTTCACCCCCATTTTGGGGGTAACTGAGGTGATGTAATAAGGAGCAGTGACCAATGGCCACAAGGATCAGCGGAGCCACGGGCCGGAAAAGTTCAAGAACCACTGGGCTAATCTCTTGTTTGAAGGCTAATCTCTGACTCTGGTGGAAACCCAGCATTCCTCCACCTACACACTGACAGTGACTCTCCAGGGTTTCAGGCAGGAGTCTTTGACAGTCCCACCTGGAGATACTACCAGGGATTCAAACCCAGGGCCTTTGAGAGCAGCGTCCTTGAACACCACTGAGCGACAACACTTCTTTCACTTGGGGGAGCCCCCAAAGTTGGGCCCACCTTTCACTGAAGCATCTGACCACTGGCAGACCTCGTGACCCCAGGAACAGCTACTGGACCCAGCCCCAACTTTCTGACTGGATGGGCCCAAAGGCCAACTGCCAGTCCCCCACCCCCCACCAAGCAAGTTCAGGCCAGAGTGTGCCACAAACAGAGCAAAAGCATGCTGCTGAAAACTACTCAGTGCAACTTGCACACAGTGAGGCAAAACAGACTGACAGGCTTCGTGGTGAACCTGGCCGCTCAATGAGGAGATCTTGGGGTTGCAGAGAGGCAGCGCAACACAAGTGGCTCAGTGGCAGGACTCCCCCTGTTCAAACCTTGCTTCTGTTGCAAGTTCACTAGACAAGCTCAGGCCAGCCACCTCCTCCCAGCCCTGGCTGCAGCAGGGGATCGGGCTACTTACTCACTGTCCAGGGTCTGCGGAAAGGATGCCATCAAGGCGCCACATGTGATGCACCCTTCACACTCCAAAGGCACTATACCCATTTTCAGTATTGCTCCTGCCTCACTCAGTGAATGGCAGGAGCAATACTTTCAGTGAGTGGACGCAGCATATGCTGACAAAAAGCCAAACATCACACTAGGGATTACTAGAACAAGGACTGAGGGTGGAACGGCTGGCCCTTGAATGCCTCTCAGCAAATCTGGGACTAAGTGCACAGTTCTGGTTGCCCTGTCAAACAAGGGTACAGAAGCCCGGGAAAAGGTGTAGAACTGGCAGCAGAGCACCATCTCCATGAGGAAAGGCTGAAGCATTTGCAGAGATTTGTTTTAGGAGAGTGCCAGTGCAGGGGGGGTGGCTATAAAATTATGCATGACATACAGAGCCACGTACTGCAGCTCAGACCGACTGAATACAATTGATGCGCAACAGATTCAGGACAGGTGCACATCTTCACACAGTACATTAACTCATGGAATTCCCTGTCACGCCGTGGTGGTCACTGGTGTAAATGGCTTCACAAAGGATTTAGAGAAGTTCATGAAGGAAGGGGTCTGTCAACAGCTATCGACATGTGAGTAGAACAGAACCACCAAATGCCACCTGATGGGAGGAGTGATTAAGTGATGGAGAGCTACTGGCCCTCAATGCAGACTTCCTGGGAAGCTGGAGCTGAGGAATCTTTGGTCTGACTCAGCCAGGCTCTTGTGTTCAAGAACAAAAGGCTCAGGCAGGAAAAGACTCTTCATAGTCACTAGCCAGTCTTGCGTGCGTGGGGGGGTGGGGAACCACACAATTTCTTATCATAACCCCAATAGGAATATGATTGGTTGCACCTTCTTTTGACTCTACAGCTGTTCCTGGGTGTGCTGGCCCCCACAGGACCATGTGCCAAGGGCCTGTGTCTGTTTTCTGAAACAGATGCAGGAGGCCACCCTGAAGCATCCTTGAAATGGATGTGCACCTGCCCTAAACCCTGCCTAAGACATTCTTTGCTTCCATAGCCCTTCCCAGAAGCACATGCTGGAACCGGGCACTTGGCCATGCCTGTGGATTGGCTCATGTCCAATTTAGCACCACTGGGTGGTCTTCCTGCCACAGATCAGAGGAAGCGAGATATTGACCACGAAAAGCAAAAACCTTCCTCCTCCTTATGACACAAAACTCTGCACAGAACACTGTACCGAAGAGAGCCTCTTCCCTTTCTGGCAAGGCATCATGGCTTTCCCCCAGCAGCACCTCCGACCCCAGCTGACACCGATGGGGAACTGCCCAACCAAATGTTTGTTTGGAGACCTGCAGCACTGCAGTGCACCCCATCTGGAAGAATCAAGGAACTTCACTAGGGACGCCCAGGCTGAAGCTGCATGCCAGGAGCCTCACTGCCGGGGGGGGGGGTCCTTGAGGGCTTCCTTTACCTGCCAAACAACAGTGAAGAGCACTTCCCCATGCCAGGCACTCTGCTGACTGGCTCTCACTCCTCAGCCAGCCCCCCCCCCCGAGGCTAACCACACTCCTTTGAGAGGCTCATGTAGCTACAAACCAAGACATGTCAGAATCAAAGGGGATCCCGGATGACATCACCAACATTAAATGTCAGCAGGCCGACAACTGATAGTGGCAGCAGCAACCGCCCACAGAAGGGAAGGCGGGGAGAGCCCGGGCTGCGCCCCTGCTCCCACCAACAGCTTTGAATTCAGAAACACTGCAGTGGGTAGGCCGTGGGGACTGTGCTGGCAGCCAGCTGGTGCCAAGACCTGGCACCCGGCCAGGGCTTAGATAACAGGCAGCTCAGCTATTTATAGACACACCAGAATCACCCTCAGGAGGCGATGGGAGGGGTGGGGGAGCCCTGCCACCAGCACGGAGGCGGCCGTGGCAGCAGCAGCAGGCAGCCAGAGCTGAGGACGACGTGTGGCACCACTAGTTCATAAAGTTCCTGGTGAAGAAAAGCTGCTTGCCATCTCTTCAAAGAGGCATGAGATGAACTCCCCCCCCCCCTTGTGATGGTACCTCAAGAGTCAAGCTGCAAATTCACAGGGAGAAGCATTTCACTGGATGGCAGCAGCCAGCAATACCATCTCTTAGACGCTGCGCTGGTGGACATGTTGGCCCAGAGCCAGCAGCCTTTCCCCTCTGTTATGATGGAGAAGACGCAGGTTGGGAGTGGAGCCTTCCCGGAGATCTTCAAGGCCCACAACACCTCTTGCCTCAGCCTCTGAAGCCAGAGACTGCTATGGGGTCCCAGACATGTTAACCCTTCAAGCAAGAAACACCAAGTATTACTTTAAGGCCCTCCAAACAGGGCCCAGGCAGCCAGCCTGCTGAACTGGCACAATCTGTACCAGCAAAGAGCAACGTCTGCTGGATTAATTAGCTGTGTAATTAGCAGCCCCCACATTGCAGGGATTCATTCCCAGGCACTTTTATCATCTTTATTCCGCACACCTGACAAAGCAGGCGCATCTTCCGAGCATCATCCTATTCCCTATACAACCAAATGGGTCACAGAATATTTCTTCTTAGTGGTCCAGAACCAGCCAGGCCGGAGGCTCACAGTGAGCCTCACCCCAACCCCACTTGGAAAGTGAAGAGCCAGAGCAAGTAAAGAGAGAAGGGGCAGGCAGGGAAAACAATAACATACTCCAAGACAATACCCATGGCCGAGGCACGACAAACCGCACAGAATCCAGACTGAGGCTGGCCACAGAACTCTACACCTTCCAGTTCTGGCCTACGGCGGTGGAGACACCCAACCGTCAGCCAGCCCAACCACCCCAAACAAGGCCCCACCCACCTGGGTCAGGAAAGCAGCCACACTCAGCCACATACACAGTCAGGCAGGCCAAGGCTGCAGGGAGGAGCCAGTGCAGCTCTTGACCCAGCTTTCCTGGAGAGAAAAAAAGTCAAGAGATCGTTGCTCTCTCTCTTAAAAAAACAAAACACAGTAAGCACAGCCAGCAACTTCACAAACTAGAAAACCAGTTTTACAGCAATCACAAACTGAAACTCACCTCAGCAGAAGTGAGAAAGGGACACAGGACCGCTCATGTTGCTCCACTCTCACTGCTGAGAAGTGCTGTGCGAACAAGGCACCACTGCATTTAGACAACAAATGGCAGGCAGAAGGACTCAACATGCTACTGCCCCCCCCTTGCTCATGCTGACCCAATCAACCATCCACCTGGAAAAGATGGACACCTGCTGCACCTTAAAAGGGAGTGCAACTCCCACGCACTGTTCTAGAGTCAGTGCCTCTTGAGCATTGCTCAGCACCAAGAGGGTTTTCAAATCACTCATTCAAGCTCTGATGGGATCCTTGACACATCTTCCGTGTGTCCTCTTACTGTGGGGTCACATGCTCAAGGCACTTTGGGGGATGAAGGCCCATTCATTGATGAAGAATTCAAGCGCATGCAGGAACAGGTAAAGGCCAAAACTCAGACTGCAACCAAGCACTCTGCTCTCCAAACCTGCCCTGAAACCTGCCCTGGAACCTTCCACTGCAATATGGAGAGCACCTGTACCCAAACAACGTGGCAAGATATGCTGATGTTAACTGAATTCATGCAACTGACAGGGTGCGGAGGCAAAATCGAAACCAAGCACAGTTTATTTGTGACCCTTAAATGTGGCACTCCATTGTTTAACAGTGTGAGGAACTGGCCTACTCTCTGCTGAAGCACATGCGCCCTCCAATTTTGTGTCTGAGTGGGTCAGCTCCAGAGGAGAGTTCTCAACCACACTCAACCCCAACAGGCCACTGCTCCAGGAGGGAGGCTTTCAGATTCTGCAAGCAGCTCTCCATGGCCGAATGGGGACTGACTTTCTTGTGAACCCAAGAGGTGGCCTTAGGCAAGCTGCAATACAGATAGTCTTGACACTCCCCTGTAAGGTGGTGGGAAGGACAGCAGTAGCAGGAAGAGTTCAGGGCACTCAGGCAGTACTAGGCAGGCGCTGAGCATTCCTTTTGCCCGACAGCCATGTACGTTTCCAGTAGCTGCCATCGTTTGTGCCAGAGAAGGAGCCAAAGAGTAGCAGCAACTAGAGAAGAAAATGGCAAAAGGGCCGAGCAAGGAGGATTGCGAGCACGATAAGCTTGGCGCTCTCTCGCCTGGGCAGCATCTGGAGAGGAGGATTTTCTCCAGCAGAGAGGCAAGAACTCGATTACATCCAGTTAACTGCACTCTAAACTGATTATGCATGTGCCAGGCTAATGGATTACATTAGCAAGAGAAAAAATAACAGCCCACCAATCTCCATTTTGCAACACACCAAGCAAGGTCCTGAGAGACGCGAAACCGGCTAGCACCTGGCCTACTCCCCAAGAAAAACACAAAGTGGCCACTCAGCCTTGGGACAAGGGCCTGCATCCTTGGATCTGACCCCAAACTCCGCTCCTCTCGAGTCGACTCATGCCACACTGCTGGCACTACAACCAACACCTCATCACATTAGGCCTCCTTCCAAGGCTGCAGCAAGCTGGGAGGAACCAAACCTGCCTCTTCTGTGAACCACAGAGACTGCTTTTGAATCCTCCTCCTGTGCACTCAAGGGAGAACCACTGAGCACTGGAGCTGCACCTGTGGAGGGCTCCAAGTGGGTCTTCGGTGGCCCCTGCAGTGTCCCCAACAGGCAGGCCCACCAGCAGGGAAGGAGTTGCTTCCCAACAACCCCAGAGCAGCAGCTCTCAGAGGAATCGTCAAACCGGCCCAGCTTGTCCCTAATTCCCCAGCCTTTCCCCTTTTTAGGGGGGACCCCCTGGAACCTGCTGCCCCCTGGTACCTCTGCAGGCCATTTCTATTTGCATACAGTTCCAGTCTGCATGCAACAAGTCTGTCAAGCACGTCTTCTCCAGGAATCACTCCGTGGGGAACTTTTACCCTCCAAGAAGCCTCCCAAGTTTCCTGGTTCAAGACCAGGACAGGCTCTCCCCAACTGGGACCCCCTGCAGTCTCCCTAGGACCTTCCGCTAGATGGTGGGCAAGAGGCCACCTGCTCTTCCAAAGTGTGTGCTGCAGCAGCAGCTCATTTGGGACCCACAGGCAGGAGACACCCAAGGAAGGGCTCTCTGTGGCGGGAGAGGCAAGGCAAGGACAGAGCTGTCCTCCACAATGGTGCCTGGAACCACTGCCAAGAGGCAGACCACTCCCTCTCAGGAATGGAGGAAGGGCAGAGGAGAGGCAACACAGGGTGAACTGAAGAGACCTGAGGAACACAAAGGGTGGAAGCAAGATGGGCGGCATGTGGAAGGGAGTTGAAGGAACACGTAGGGAAGCTGCTGAGATTTATGGCAATTTGTACCTGATTGTTCATACTAAAGCCATTATGGGATGATTAGAGAAAAAGGTGAAGCTTTAAGTCCAGTGAAAATCAATAGAAATGTCTGGAGCAATTCTGCTGCACAAGTGAAAGGACTATTTACTGTATGCAGAACTGCTCAATTTCCAGCCAACACAGCTGGGGGTGGGGTGGGAGAACAGAGACTGCAGCCAGGCAAAGTGGACAAAGAGGCAAGTGCTAGAAGTCCATAAGAGCAGGACGACGTGCCTGCCAGGTAGCAGCACCCATGGAGGGCGCCCAGATCATCTCATCACTCGCTCTTGCCTGCTCCTTTGCTCCAGGCACAACTGCTTTCCACTGGTGCTTCGGGCCCTATGCAACTGATGTACCCATTGGGTCACCCATGTATCTCAGAGTCCGGTGTTAAGGAGGAGTGCTCAGGAACACGCGTGTCATTCACACCATAGGGAACATCATGGCATCTGCAGAAAACACGTCAGCTGCACGCAACGCGCAGTCCCAGCATGCCTCTGGCAGAGCCCACCCCCTTCCCCACCTGACCAGCACTTACAGTACTAATAGTGCATCCCCTTCCCTGCAGGATAAAGGGATGCCACTGCTCAGTTCCTTGCTTCCACGAACAAAGCCCCTCAAGATATCCAGCATGACACCCTACTGAACATTAAGCCGAAATCGTTGGAGTAGAGAACAGCTTACGGTTCCTCCAGACTCCACCCACTTCCTTTTCTTAGTGGTCTCACTTGTGTCAATGCCTAGACCAGCCATTTTCAACCACTGTGTCGTGGCACACTAGTGTTCCACGAATGATCCGCAGGTGTGCCACAGGAATTTGGGGGAAGATCACTTATTAGTAGGGCCAATGGGGATGTTAGCCCCCACTGGCAGCATGGTGTGCCTTGTCAATTGTCAAAAACCTGATGGCGTGCTTGACAATTTCAGTGCCTCGTCAGTGTGCCACAAGATGAAAAAGGGTGAAAACCACTGGCCTAGACTGTAAGCAACTCAGGGCACAGCGCTCTCTTTGCACTCTGCATCAAGCACTGGGGACAGTGCTGACAGTCATGGTACAATAAGCAGCGCCACAATCAACCACCACCACCAGGAAGTAGAGCAAGACCCACACTATGAGTGGTGGGCTGATAAAAGGGAAGGGTTCTCTGTGGGCTCACATTTTTTATTAGCTGCTGCCAGTCTCACACTAGCACCCAATCTTGGGAGTTTGTCCTGGTCTCATGGGAATCCAGCTAGCAGAGTCCCCTCCCCCCCATTCATGCATATGCATGCACCAAAGCAATGGGTAAAGAGGACCTTACCTTGTAGAGCTTCAGGCTGGCCTCATGTCGGGAGTTCACTGTGTGCAGACGCAGCTTCTCCAGGCTGTTGGTGTAGTAGTCACAGGCGTTGCACTTCAAATGCACAGGGTTCCCAATGGCCACGCACTTGAGCCTCCACTCATTGGCCTTGCCCCCCTCCTTGATATGTGCCACCAGCTGGTACTTCTGGATGTGCTTGTCTGTCTTGCAGTGGAGCTGGAAGTTGGCCTTGAGCTGCGTGTTGTAGCGGCACAACTTACACTGGTATGAGTCCCCCAGGACGGCCTTCCATTCCTCCTCCGGCAGGCCACGCTCCATGTTCATGTGTAGCCCCAGCAGATCCAAGTTGTCCGTGGTGAACTTGTTGCACACGGCACACTGGAAGAGCTTCAGCGAGGGGTCGTTGGTCTGCGTGAAGGTCTCCCCCAGAGTCATGAGCTCCTCAGACACCAGCTGCCCACCCCCAATCCGCATGTCCAAGGGGATCTCTCCACCCACTGCACAGAGAAAGGAGACAGGCAGTAAGAAATGCTGTACAAACAATGCAGAGTGGAGAGCAACGACTCACTCCCACTCCACAACCAGCTGGGTGTCTAGCAGGGCCCGGGCCAAGGAAGGCTCCAAGGGCAGGCACAGGGAACCCCAGAACCATTCAGACATGCCCCACGTTCCCCCCCTCCCGGGACCTGAAATGGAAATAGTGGGAAAATTGCAAACACACTCACAAAATGTTTTCAGAATGACTACATAAATTGTACGTATTTTAAAACACAACTTTAAAAAGCCACAGCCAAGTGCCACTGCTGCATTGCTCTTAGATCAGGAGCTCTACTACTGGCAAGCAAAGCTACTGTGTTCCAGTTAATCCAGTGGAACAAGTAACAGTCTTAGGAAATGATATCTGGAAAATACTTTCAAGCACTGAGCATCACCCAGTACTTGGTCTACCAGGCATGCTGGACCTGCAACACCAAGGCATGCAAGACCATTGTGCAACATGATCTCCAACTGCTCGCCGCTCCTTCTTTCCTTCCCTCCTATCTATCTAGATCTAACTATCTACATCTAGATAGATCTATCTATCTATCTGATCACTGTTCCCGCACAATATTGAAGCACCAATCATTATGGGAGAAGGTTGTTTCATGGATTTCAAAGAATGCATATGTTAAAATGCAAAAGCAAAAGTTGAGAAGCTATGGATCTTTCAGACACCAATCCCATTAAAACAAATGAGTTATACCAGTGTTTTCAAGGATATACAAAATGGGGTGGAATAGGACATACATACATACATACAGTCAGAACACCTAATTTTGTCTGGGGTAACTGGGGGACTTTCTGCCTAGCCTTGTGTACTCGGAAGCAAGTCCCACTGACTACAATGGCACTGAGAAGGGTACACAAGATGGCAGCCTCCCCACTGATACGTCTGCAGATCTCAGTGCGATTCTAAAGATTAGCCAACTCAGATTTTATACCCAACTGCATTACCACTTTGGGCCTATGTTTCAAGGCCTACTCTTTTCAGAGTTCTCCCCCCCCCCACAATAATAGGCCTCTCTTATATTCTGCAGGGCCTCTTCTGCAGGGCCTGTGCACCGTTTCTAAGAGATAAGACAACCTGCCCTTTGACTGACTCGGGCACTGATTATTTCTATTCTCAACTTTTCTTCCATTTCTATTTTCTTACCTCATGCACAATGAAGTATATTTAAATGTATTGGGATGAAGTAGGTTGTGGTTCCATCTCTCTTCATCTCTAAACCTGGAGTATATTTCTCCTTATGACTCAAAGCAAATGAAGGCATTTATACTTCCAAAAGTCCTAACCACACAAAACTACTAATCTCTGTGCTGAGTTATGTAGAGCACAATGTTCTCAAAGAAAAGAACCCTTCATGTTTTGCTGAGAAAGCAAGCCTTGCAGACAGGGTAACTGTCCCCCCAAATTTGATTTTCCCCCTTTAAAACCTGGGAAGCATCCAATTTTCTTCCATGGAGTACAAGCTTCCAGCAACGGAACATCTCTAAGCTGATCCTTCCACCCAACCACCTCTTTGTTTGCCTGCTCCAAACTGGACATAGAAGTCACAGTACAGCACACCACACCACACCATGCCACCATGAAGTAGTGATGGGTTTGGTCTGCATCACTGTTCAACACATGGTCTGAATCAGGGGTGCTCACACTTTTTTGGCTCGAAAGCTACTATGAAACCCAGCAAGGCCCGGAGATCTACCAGAGTTTTTTTTACAATGTTCGTGCCATCATAACATATAACATTTATGTGTACAATGTATGTTGGTGTACCTTGAGCCCCACTGAGTATAACAGGACTTACTCCTGAATAGACGTGCCTAAGATTAGGCTGTGAGGCTGCAATCCTAGCCACACTTACCTAGAAGTAAGCCCCATTGAGTACAATGGGCCTTACTCCCGGCGTTTCCTCCCAGAGGCACCTGAAGGGGGGGGAGTCGGCACTCCACGATCTACTCATTTTGCCTCGCAATCTACCGGTAGATCGCGATCCACCTATTGAGCACCCCTGGTCTGAATCAACAAGCCAGGGCGACAGCCACTGCCCCAGAGATAGCAGTGAACTCCAGAAGGGTGGGGAGAAGGAAACAGGAAAGTAGGCCAGCCAATGCCACACTGTCAATCACGGACTCCACATTTGGAAGCTCAAGCCACGCTTCAAGTCGGAAAGTACGGTCAGTATAAACCATCATTTGCCATGCCGGCAATAGGCCCTCCTGGCCCACTGTTCAAAGCAGAAGCTTGAGAAGATCTGCATCTGGCAAGCAGGGTGGCCAACACTCCCCACCCCCAGTCAGCCAGCAAAAGCGCCCACCTTCAAAGATACTGGTCTTCCCCCTTCTCTGCCACACACTCACCCCAGGTGTCACTTGGCACATGCTTCCATTCAAGGTCCACCCACACCTGTGCTTGATGCACACCCATGCTGGACATGGGGACTGGGCTGCCCTCCAGGCACCCTCTCCAGCCTCTCTTCCCCCATGCAGAGCCCTCCATGCCCACTCAGGCTCCTTTCTAGCCACACACTTCTTCTGGCAACAGTGCCCCATTTCGGTAGCAGCCCTGTCTACAGCAAGGATGGTCTCTAGACTAGAGCCACAGCAAGCTTGGGTGTTGTCACTGAACAACAGCCTTTGCAATGCTTTGAAACATTTGACAAGATGCCTCATAAAAATGGCACACTATAAAGAATCTGCAGAATGAACAGATATCAAAAACCACAAATACTGCTTTCTGAAAAACCTGTAGCTCCACAAAAGGAAGAGTTGCTCAGAATTTCAAGACACAATGAAACAAAGACAGAGAGTCTCTTTGGCCAGTATTTGATGCTTACTGTTGTGGAAACAATCACAGGCAAATGATGTACCTTTTACTCCTCCCCATTTTCAGAGCATGTCCTACTCATAGTCCCTATTTTCCCTGTTCCTTAACCCCTGTAGAACCACCAGGGTGAGTGGTACTATCTGCATGAGCAAGGCAGAGAACACGAGAGAGAATATTGTGCTGCTAACCCAGTGGTTCTCAAACATTTTAGCGCCGGGACCCACTTTTTAGAATCTGTTTGGGACCCACCGGAATTGATGTCATTAACCTGGAAGTGATATCATGAAACTGGAAGTGCAGTCATTCTGCAAGACACCAGGGTCTGCAAGGGTCTGCAAGACACCAGACCCTGCTGCTTTCCTGAGAATGTAGCAATAAGTTGGGTTATTTTTCAACCATTTTCCAGTAGCAGAGTGAATCAGAAAGAAAAAAGCCTATTTACAACCTTGACACAAGCAATATAACCACACAGCCTTCCCCCTTTCCAGCACCCTATCTTCCCATATTTTCAACAGCAGCTGAGGTAGGTGATACGTGACCCACAACCCACAGTTCGAGAAGCACCACATAACCCTTTCAGGCCATCTCAGGCCCCACCTTCTCCAGAGCCAAAGCCAATCCGCTTGACCATGACCACTTCTTCCTCCTTCCCTGGACCTTGACTCTGCCTCAGTGCCCCAAAGTGGCACCCCCAGGCCAGTCTCCCTTGCAAACTCAAGGTGCACACCTTGCACAGAAGAAGATGGCGGAAGTCTGGATTGCAGATAGAGAAATGTTCTGGACTGCTGCCCCACATGAAGCCACCCATGTGGCAGGAAGCAGCCAGATCAAGGGTGAAGTCTGAGCTAAGCCTTCCTTCCAACATGATTAATTTACTACAAATAGCCAGAGAGGGGTTAGTTTTGTTTTTTGCATGGGGAAGCGCAGGACCCACCCGCCATCCCACCCCCACACAAACTGGTGGAAAAGCCTGCCTCACCCTGGAGAATGTGTGGACTGAGTCACAGCTCTGTCATGGAGGGAGGCGGTCCTGAGAAAAGGGCCTTCTCTGCAGGGCAGCTGTTCCAGTCTCAAGGGCAGCTGGCTGCTCAACAATGACACTGTGCAAGAGCTCCTGGCTAAGCGGCGAGGACCACAGCACTTGATTGGCACAGGAGCGCAGCCTCCATGCATGCACCATGGGAATTCTTCAACAAAGCAGAGAATTCAGTCTGGCCTCCAGCAGCAGCATAGTCTTCAATGCCCACCTTTCAATTAAGCCCTTCCCAGGACCCTCAAATCCACATTTTCCCCAGCAGCACCCTTTCACTCAGACTTTCTGGAGACACTTGACTGGCAAGTACATCTGAAACTCGACACAGAAAATCACCTCAACCACTAACCGCACACTACGTGGCTGCGGGCTTACTGGACACTTTTAGCAAGGGAACTTGCTCCCAGCAGCCCTCCTGGCAGGTGCCATTTGCCACCCTGCCTGGAACATCCCCGCAGAGGGCAGACATGCTGCCAGTCATACACCTGAAGGACAAGGCAACCTGGGCTCTCCCTAGACAGAGCCATTGCACCTCTCCTGCTTTCCTGAGAGGACGGACACCAACCCTGACAGAAAGGAGAGGCATTGCTCAATCCAACAAGCATGACTCGATCAATCGCTGCCTTGCGCAAACATTCGATGTGGCTTGTCACATGGCTTTCTGAACAAGAAGGAAGGGGAGGGGCAGGAATCAATTCCCCCTTTAGTTTTGCAGGTGAGCAGCCAGCCCAGAGAAGCTGCCTCGTGGGTTCAGGCCCACCATGCCAAACTCACCACTAGGGCCGTGGCACTGTACATGGCAAAACGGTGACACTGCCTCTTGCCTCTCCTTCCTGGCCCTCATGGCTGAAGTAGGCATCTGCCTCTTGCCTAGAACACAGAGAGAGGCTGCGAGTGGTGACAAAGCAGACCGCCTCTTCCATGTCTACCACTCTCCCCTTCCTTCAAAGCGACCTTTGCCCTCAGGCCTGGATGTCTGCTGCCCTTTCCCAAAGACAGGAGAGTCTGAAAAAAGCCCCCACCTACATCCACAGGTCAGAAAGTGCCCCGCAGCAGCTCATTCTCATCACCTCAAGAAACTTGCCATCTACAAAGCCATTCCAATTATGCTGCGTCTGGAGCTCTCCCCATGAGCAGCCACACATCAGCTGCACACCACCCTTTCTGGGGGGGGGGCACTCACCCACCCACACGCCTGCCTGCACCATTCCACCCAGTGAGAGAATTGCAACAGGACACTCAAATTGCCTCACCTAGTGATGGGGCCACAGAGACTACTGGGCTGGTGGGGTCCAGCTGGAAGCCGCCCATCATGAACTGAGCATCGGCAGCCCCAGCACTGTCCGTCTTCAAGCTGGGCAGGGCCATATTCTGTGCCAGGTAGTACTGGTACAGCTCAGCCTCAGCAGGCAGGCTGCCCAGGCCCAAGTGGCGGCTGTGCTGCATTTGGCTCACGTTCTGCTGCAGCAGCATCATGTTGTGCATGTGCTTTTCACTGGTCATGTGAATGCGCAGGTTCCTGGCAACATTGGTCTCATAGTCGCACACCTCGCACCGCCAGGTCGGCTTGCTTTTGGGCTTGCTGGGGGAGGGGGCCCCGCAGCTGCTACCTATGTTTGCTGCGGCTGCTGCGGCGGCTGCAGCAGCAGCAGCGGCTGCAGCGGCTGCTCCAGCAGTGTGGCTGAAAACTTGCTCCCCGCCTCCATTCTGCAGGTTCTGCATGTTGTTGAGATGCTTGTCGGACTGCATATGAATACTGAGGTTGCCTTTGGTAGTCGTGGAGTAGTTACAAACCTCGCAGCGAAAAGGCTTGTAACCACAGGTGTAGCTCTCGCCCCGGGCCAGCCGTGGGTGGGGCTGCCCACTCCTGCAGTAGGCACATGAGCCCCCCGGCTCCGGGTGCTTTTCCTTCATGTGCGCCTCGAGCGTCTGCTGGTACTTGTAGTGCCAATTACACTTGGGGCACTTGAGTGTCTTGCACGAGTTGCGTGAATGCATCATGGTCATGTGGCCGCCGAGCGAGCGTGAGGAACCCAGGATGGTGTCACACTTGGGGCACTCCACACCACTCCCTGAGGGGCACTCCCCACCCCCAAACTCACAGAGGGGGCCAGCGTGCTGGTGATGGGAGAGGTAGCCCCCGTCCTCACCCTCGACACTCTCATTTGGTTCTGGGACTGCGGCCTGGTCCTTATTGGCACTTTCATCGCTGAAGTCCAGCCTCCGACTGCCCTCGCTGCCTTCACTGTTAAAGCTTAAACAACTCCTCCTGTTTGCACCATCAAAGACAAAGGAAGAAGCAGAATTTGAACTAGAAGAAGCCGTGCCCCTGGCCAGCACCTGGAGCACGTTAGGCATTAAGGGAGAAATGCTTTGGTTTGAGAGACCAAGGTCCTTTTTGCTGCCGCCGCCATTGCCTACCACAGCCCCAGACTCTTCGGAAGGCCTTTCCTCCAAGTCGTCCTCCGCCTCACTCGGAAACAGCCCTTTGCACCCCTCCTCCTCCTCGTCCTCCTCCTCTTCATCATCCTCTTCCTCCTCCTCCTCCTCCTCCTCCTCCTCCCCATCCATCTCCTCCTCCCCAGCTGGCTCTGGTTTCTCCAACAGTCTGTCCTGCTCAGGCAGTTCTTGCTTCTCATGCTCCACTCCCCCAGGGTCCTTCCCCTCAGAGGATTTGGTAGGACTGGAAGCCAGGGGGCCCAGGGGGACTGAGGTAATTGGGGTCTTCAAAGCTGAGCTTGTTAGCCCTCCAAGGTTCAAGAGGGCCCCAGGTGCCAAGAGGCCCGTCGGGGGCTGTTCTGTTCCAGCGGCAGACCCAACCTGGGAACCCTCTTCCCCTTCCATTCGAATCCCACTGAATTTGCCATAGAAACTGTGTCCAGGGCCTATGAGGTTAGCTGTGGAAACTAAAGGGTATGGACAGTTTTTGTTTTTTGGTTCCAAAAAGCTTACAAGGGGTTCCTTGTCTTTTCCAATCCCTTGGATGATAGCGGAGATGTTCTTATTGCTAAGAATTTTCCGCTCCTCCTCGCTCAGAGTCATCCGATGGTCGTGCACCGCGTGGGTCACAAATGAGCGGACATAGCCAAAGGAGAGCTTGCACAAGAAACACATCAGGATGGGCTTCCGCTTTCCATAAAGCACAAAGCCATCAAATTTGGACAGGTCCACATTGTGGGGAACATCTTTGGATACGCAGGAGCTTTTGGCAGAACCGTCGCTGTTCAGGTAATCCTTGTTGCTTTTGTGGCGCACGTCAAACACGCGGAAGCTGTGCAAGACGGGACTGACCCCCGTCAGGGCTGAGGTATTCGGGAAGGCTTGGTCCGAGCCCTCAAACCACTTCCCAAGGGATGAGGCTATGTGGAAAGTGTTGATGATCTGTGGGTAGACAGGTGTGGCTGCAGAAGCCTCGCCTGACTTGGCCCCAGCACTGGGGAGAGAGTTCATAAAGAGTGAAGGGGGCGCCCCACTGCCAGTGCCAGTGCCAGCAGCCCCGCAGACCCCTCCACTTTGGATCAGCTGGCTGAGGCTTTCCACAATGTATGCAGAGCCATCTGGCTGGTAGACGATCTCCCCTGCCAGATTCTCCACATCACTCTCCTCATCCCCCTCCTCACCGGTGTCGCTCCCACAGTCCTCTGACAGCGGGAGGAGTGGTCGGGCACTGGGGCAGTGGTGCTCCATGTAGGTCTGCAAGCTGGCGAAGGAGGCGGAGCACTCGTCACAGTGGACCTCCTTGCCGGCCACCTCAGTGCTGGGGCCTGAAGCAGGGGCACTGCCCGGAAAGCACTCGCTCAGAGAGGGAGCCCGCAGGTCGTCCAGGGCTCGGTGGTTCTCTGTGGCAGATGACTCCATGCTACCAGGCTTGCTGCTGCTGGGGAGGTGGGTGCTGCCAGGTTCAGTCCATTGTTGGCGCTGAGGGAGAGTGCACCCATGGTCCGTCCCCAAGATGACAGGCGAGTCACAGCCTTCCATGGCGGGCTCTGCATGGAGCATTCATTGTACCCAGTATGGCGCGGACCTGAGGCAGGGGGAAGGGAAAGAGAAAGAGAGAAAGGCAGAGCCGTTAGGGGGAGGCACAGGCCAGGACTCCACACACCACAGCCATGACATGCATACCCTGTCTCACCCGGAGGAAGGGCTACCTTCTGTTGCCAAGTCTAGAGAGTGGAGGTAGGTGGGTGGGCAGGAGTCACAAGGCTCAATGCCACAGCAGATCAAATAGTGGGGGGAGGGCATAAGCTCCAGGAAAGCCCCTCCCTTAAGGAGGGAAAAGCTGCCATTCCCCCCCAAAGCTTGTCACTTGCTCACAGGAGTAGGTGGTGAAAACGGGCGGGGGGGGGCGCTTGTGATGATGTTTCAGAGCCATCCCTGGATCTGCAAAAGGGGGCTCAAGCTCATCCCTCTTCATCCCTCAAAAAACCCAACCAACCAAAAGCAAAAGGCTGGGCAGAAATAGCATACCTGCTTCCGTGAGAGGTTAACTGCACCTCTACAGATGCTGCTAAACTAGTGAGGGCTGTAAACTGGGGAGGTGTCCATGACAAGGAAAAGCCCCTCCCCAACCATCTGAGAGGTTCCACAGACTCCAACCCTTGTTCTCCTGCAGTGCTGAAGGGCCAAGCTCCACTTCTCTCGCTGTGGGGCAGGCACGGGGCCAGAGGGCAGCATTCGCAAACTGAGGCCTCAACACCATGGGGCACCACTCCAGCTTTTCTGCTGTCACTTCACAGTCTCAAATGCTCCAAGATCATTTTCACTCTACCCAATACCTGCCAGGTCCAATGACACCTAGAGGCTGACGGGTTGCACTTGGACTCCCAGCACAGGCAGCCTCCGAGAGGTCACCAGGTTCCCTCTGGCGACAACTGGGAGAGAGGGGGGCCAAGAGGAGACAGGGTGCAGTTGGCAGCATCCCAACCAGGCACGAGAAGGGAAGGGCAACCCAAGGCAGTGCAGGAGCCGCTGACCGGCCAGCAGGCAGTGCTGCCTGCTTCACCTTGAGGGAATGCTTAGAGACAGGAGCCACAGAAAGCAGAGAAGACCCAGGGGCCTTGGGCGAGGTTGCACTTAAGACTGGACAATGGTGCAGAGCCATTCCCCAAAGCAGCTCCTACTACAAGGCCCAGTATTCTCACCAGCACCATCACAGTGGCCAGAGACACGTCTCAAGGCCATGAAATATTTCTGGCCCAGTTCTCTTTAAACCACTCACCAAGTACCAAGGTCTAGGTATACAAACTAGTCCCAAGGCTGCTCCAAGGCCCCTCTTCATCCGACTAAGCTTGGAAGGGGCAAGCCACCAGCCTTCCTAGGCCCAAGCCAGCTCCACTCCCCCATGTGCTCCAAGGCCCTCCCCAAAGACCTGCTCTGAAGTCATACAGCACACAGCCATGCGGCCTGTCCCTGGTGCTACAGGCAATGGCCACCTCTCCAAGATGGCTTGCCACCTCTCCCACAGCGGTGCCCCCTCAAACATGCACCCTCTTGCTGTTCAGGCCACACACTGCTTCTCTGCAGACTCTCAAGGGGCCACAGGGCCATCACAAACCTCACTAGCCCAGGACATTCAGCAGCAAGTCCACAGGCCGCTTGAGGTGAGGAAGTACACACCAACACCTCAGGCAGACACTTCTGATAGACAGGCAGTGACAGGCTGCCCAAGGACCTGCCTGGCATGCTCAACAGAGCTCCTGTGGCACGGACCCTCAACCAGCTGCCAGCAACCTGACTGACTGTTTGGGCCAACAGGGCTGGCAAGGCTGATGGGGCGGGAGGGTTAACAGCCTGATTGCAAAATCAATGTTGTAAATGCTTGGTAAGTTACAGGAACAAGCGGGAAGAGGCGGCCGCGATGGATAAAGGACTGCGGCTTTGATGCTGCACCAGGGACTTGTTTATCGACAGGAAAGCCAATCTCCTCTGCAGGCCAGGCCAGAGTAACTGGCAAATGCTTCCCAATTAATTGGTGGGCTCTTTGGCCTCCCAACTGTTCTGGCTGCCCTTCCCCCTCCAACAAGTTAACCAATGAAAGAAGCACGCCTGGGCTCCCCTGCCTCCCCATCTCTGGAATGGTTGCCAGCACAACTCCCAGGAGCAGGGCTCTGCCCACCAGCTCAGTCTTCCCCCAGCGTAAGCAGCAAGAGCTCCCTTCACTGACCCTTTAGCTTGCAAACTGCAATTTGCCCCTGCCTTTGAGAGGCCACAGGCTGACCTCATGGTGGATGGGCTTCATTGGACCCACAGCAAGTCCAGAACAGGTGCCACTTCACACCTCAGTCCAGCCACATGAAAGATACAGAGACCAGCCCAGCTCTCTGCCTGGCCAGCACTCTCTCCATCAGCCAGTCATTAAGGAAAGGGGGCTCTCGCTGAAGGAGGCAGAAGCCAACCAGTCAGGTCGATCAGCACACTGCCTGCACAGCCAGTGCTTCCCGTAAAATCAATGATCTTCAGTTAGAAAAACCAAGCCCTCCCTCCTTCTCTCATCCCACCTGCCCCATAGGACCCCCGGGCTCCTGCTGTGCTCAGCTCCACTACAGTCCAGCTACTTGTTCCCGCCCCCCCCCCCCCACACCTGTAACTTGCTTAACTTTTAACTGAGACTCATGACTCCCACAAACTACTTGGTAAAACCCTTATATTCCACCACAGGAATGAAAATGACCCCCAAAGCAGCTCACAGTTGAGCAGGGCAGGGCAGGGCAGAGGACAAGAAACAGCAGTAGTTAGCAAGACCAGGCCAAGCAGAGAAGCCCTCCTCAGCTGAGAGGGCTCCCAATCCCCCGGAAAAACCTAGCCAGTGAAGATGGGGGGAGTTGCACAGTTTGAGTGTCACTGACAGGAAGGCCCCAGGCCAGACAGCTCTCCACAGAATTACAGGCAGCAGGCTCCGCAGTAGAAGCCCCCAGTGTCGTGCAGCTGTGGAACAGTTATGAAGACAAAATGCACCTTTGGGACACCCTTTAAGACAAGGGCTACAGTGTGTAGCCGTAGTCTCTCTGAACCATGTTCCAAGATCCATCCTCCAAGGAGGAACAGAAGCAAGGTGAGACAGCACCCCCTTTCCCCAGTTTCACCTGAATGAGGTGATGCAGAAAGACAACGCAACGGACCTCAGCAGAAGACAACAGCAGATGTAGAGGAGCTGGACATGTGCCCATGGCCCCCTCTTGGCAACAACTACTCAACACGGTAACCAGAATAGTCCCCAACATTTTGCCTGGCAAAAGCCAAATTGAAAAGGCTCCATCAACAGCAGCATCCAAGCATTCCTGGAGCTCTCATCTCTTCCACCAAACAGGGCAGAGCAGAACTAAAAGTCTCCAGGATATGGGGGGGCTGCTGAATTCTTATCTGCTACTTGCCTGATGGCTTTATGTTTTAATCTGCTGCTTTAGGTCACTATGATCTTAAGTATTTGTTTTATGTTATGTTTTATTATGTATGTTTTTAACCTTGTTATGAACTGCTTTGAGCACCAGGCTTTTAGCCTGGAGAAAAGCCGCCCCCACCAGTAGAGTGAATGCGAGACCTGGGCCTACAGGATCATAACAAGAGTCCTGCTGGATCAGGTTCAGGGCCCACTAGTCCAGCTTCCTCTATCTCACAGCAGCCCACCAGATGCCTCAGGGAGCACACAAGTTACTTGCATCTCGCTGCCACTCCCCTGCATCTGGCATTCTATTAAACCTCACACCCTCCAACTAAGACACCAACCTGCACTTGGGTTTAACTTCAGCCATTTTATTAAACACGTGTCCAATTTTTAACACATGAAACCTACTGAACACACCATCCCACCCTTGCCAGTCTGGGGTAAGTGAGAAAACTGCAATCCATGGCCAATTCGGATGACAGAAAAAAATTCCTATCCAGCTCTCATAATGAGCTACCAGCTAATCTCAGACTACCCATCATGGCTTGCAACCTGTGATGGGGTTTTCCTCCAGAAATCTGTCCAACCCTCTATTATAGGCGTTAAGGTCAGATGCCATCACCACGTCCTGCAGCAAGGAATTTCACAGACTAATTACACACTGAGTAAAGAAATATTTTCTTTTGTCTGT
This sequence comes from Tiliqua scincoides, assembly GCF_035046505.1. Lineage (NCBI taxonomy): Eukaryota > Metazoa > Chordata > Lepidosauria > Squamata > Scincidae > Tiliqua > Tiliqua scincoides. The sequence goes on from NC_089829.1 coordinate 21,979,168, forward strand.
TCTAACACCCCCAACACTCAATTTTAGTGGATGCCCCTTAGTTCTGGTGTTGTGTGAGAGGGAAAAAAACATCCCTCTATCCAACCCCCGAATAATTTTGTATGTCCCAATCATGTCCCCCCTCAAGCGCCTAGACTGAAAAATGCCTCTTTTCTAGACTCACTGCACAAGACTTTGAATGCAAAGTTTTGATTTAGCCTGCATAGACCATTATCATTTCAGCTTGCCCCCCCCCCCACCCATCTTCACACACTTTCAGACAAAAAGCAAGCCAGTTCTGGTTTCCCATCTCCCTCTCCCCTCCATGTTTTACCCAGACCACAGAGAAGAACGTGGGTGAATCCTGATGTCATGTGGGCCTCCCCCAGAAGTCCCTGCCTAAGCCAGGCTTCCCATCCGTACAAACTCCTGGCAGTCATGCATACAGCCCTGGTCCCAGCTCCCCTCTGCCATCTTCACCAGTTCCAGCAGCAGAGTTGTTGTGGAGGAGCCACAATCTGTGGAGGCAATAGCTCAGCTCCGAGGCAAGCCTTTTATTCCCTTTCCCAAGAGGCAACACTCGCAGTCACCAAGTGTTCGAAGGGTCCGGCTCACAACTCCCTTTTTCACAGGCCAGATTTAAGAGGCAAGTGCAGCAGGCGAGGCTGCCACAGAAGCCCAGTCCCACTTTGCCAGTATGCACAAAGATGACTTCCATGTGGGGTCAGATCCAGAGACGTCAGCCCTGCACCAGGAGCCAGGCAATGCTACCAGCTGTGGCTGCCTCCTCAGTTGTGCTATTTCCAGTACAGACAAACTCAGACAGGAACAGAAACCTGCCCTCTCAGCCAGTCCCTGCAGGGAACGTGTGGCAACCTCCGTGCTGCAGTCACAAACCTAGGCCTAGTGCATAGAGTGGAGGCCAGCAAAGCAGCAGAGGGACCAAAGTGGGCGCCATCCCTCCCCCCAACCAATGGCCACATGTTCTCCCTGGCATTACCAGATGAAGGGGGAGCAACTGAGCCCAGCAGGGCGACCAGGATCAAGTCCTTTCCACCTGCCCTCCAGAGTCAACAATGAACCCCAAGGCCTGACCGTGAGCACCTCCAGGTGCCCTGGGAGGGTTGAGTGGGCCTTCTCTCTCCACAGGGGCAAAACCACACAGAAGCTGGAACTGGCAAGCTGACAAAACCAACATAGCCAAACAAGCCACACACCACACACACACACACGCGCACACGCTCAGTGAGCACGACCCACAGCAGGGCTCCTCAAGTCCTCCAGCACATCTGCCTAGCCCCCAGAAACAGAGGACAAACCAGGAGGGCACAGCAGCAGGCCCAAGGCCCCAGGGTTCAGGAAGAGGCCAGAGGATGGCTTCCCCAGGCAGGCACATGGCAAGGCCAGGCCAGGCCTCTCGCACATCTCCTGCACCATTTGGGTCAAAAGACAGGCTGAAGACCATCACGGTCAATAGTCCTGCTTCTGAAGCAGGAAAATTTGCTTCTTGATGTGTTTTAACTTTCCTACCCTTGTGCATTTCAGCCAAGAAACATTCCTCATAAAGCAATAACAAGCACACCTCCAAAGCACCCATGGATGATGGAGGAGCAGCTCGGAAGCCTGAGCTGCACAGGTAGGCCCCCTCCACTCACACAGCCACTGCCAGTGCCCTGTTTGTACCACTGCTTGGACAGGGGCCAGTCCCCAAAGGATGCTGCAGGCCACGCCTGGACTACCACCATGTTCCAGGCAGCCTGCAGAGCCCAGAGTTACTGTCAGGATGGGCAACCTGTCCCCACCACCACACACCTCCTTGCTCTTGCTGGAGGAAGCGACTGCTGGGCTGGGTTGTTCTCACCCAACGGCCCAGGGCAGAGACCAACAGACAGCCCTGCAACTCCAATATATCACAAATATTTGCATTGTGAGCCATGCACAAAGTGCCCATATGATTTTCTATATTTGACCCGCTCTGGCCCAAGGGACATGGCCCTGGTAGGTGAACTTATAGGGACCCTATGCAAAAGGGGCCCAAAAAGACCAATCAAAACTTCAGAATCTCCAAACATCGCCTGGAGCTCCAGGATTGGATATTCTCCACTTTTCTTTGGCTCTTTGACTGGACCTAACTGATCGACAGAACACAATCCAGTATGATTAGCAGCGCCTCAATTTAGAGTGCATCACCATAGAGGAAGCAAAAGGGTTCCTGCCTTGAAAGGCCTTCAAGCTAGAGGGGGACATCAGGGAGGAGACTGCAAGGGAGGGCGGAGGCAGAGGCAACAGGCTGTCGCTGAGCTTAGTGATTGCCAGGCACAGGGATGCAAGCACCTCAGCACAGCACACTCCAAGCCATGCTTATCACAGCCAATGTGAACAGAGTGCAAGCTCCTCAGTCACAGGTCTCCAAAGTTGATCTGCTCTGATCAGGGACACACACCCCTTGGCTGCCATGGCCACTGTGGTGCCACCCCTGCCCACAACTTCCACAAGCTGGTCACACACTGCTCAAAGCATTCCTCTGTTCTTTCTTGGGGAAAGAACCTCTTCTAACAGGCACAATCCAAAACAGGTTCGTTTCTCACTACAGGACACTTGCCATGTTCCATCTGTCCAGCACCACTTGATCCATTTTCTAAGCCAAAAATGCGCTAAGCCGCTCTTGGTTTCAGTTGCTCTTTTCCATTGTGTAGTGTTCCTTTGGAGGGGGAAGAGTGAAGCGGGGTGTCACTGACTAGCACCAATAGCACGACTATCGCTCTCTTTTCTAGAAACACCCACTGTGCATATGAGGATGATGCCCTTCCAAAAACCCACCACAGCAGCACCCAGTCCTTGCCCCTCCCCAAGTGGGTGCTGTTCCCACCTCTGACCATAAGAACATAAGAACAGCCCCACTGGATCAGGTCATAGGCCCATCTAGTCCAGCTTCCTGTATCTCACAGCGGCCCACCAAATGCCCCAGGGAGCACACCAGATAACAAGAGACCTCATCCTGCTGCCCTCCCTTGCATCTGGCATTCTGACATAGCCCATTTCTAAAATCAGGAGGTTGCACATACATCATGGCCTGTAACCCGTAATGGACTTTTCCTCCAGAAACTTGTCCAATCCCCTTTTAAAGGCATCCAAGCCAGACGCCATGACCACATCCTGTGGCAAGGAGTTCCACAGACCGACCACGCGCTGAGAAAAGAAATATTTTCTTTTGTCTGTTCTAACTCTCCTAACACTCTATTTTAGTGGATGTCCCCTGGTTCTGGTGTTATGTGAGAGTGTAAAGAGCACCTCTCTATCCACTCTGTCCATCCTCTGCATAATTTTGTATGTCTCAATCATGTCCGCCCTCAGGCGTCTCTTTTCTAGGCTGAAGAGGCCCAAACGCCGTAGCCTTTCCTCATACGGAAGGTGCCCCAGCCCAGTAATCATCTTAGTCGCTCTCTTTTGCACCTTTTCCATTTCCACTATGTCTTTTTTGAGATGCGGCGACCAGAACTGGACACAATACTCCAGGTGTGGCCTTACCATAGATTTGTACAACAGCATTATAATATTAGCCGTTTTGTTCTCAATACCTTTTCTAATGATCCCAAGCATAGAATTGGCCTTCTTCACTGCCGCCGCACACTGGGTCAACATTTTCATCGACCTGTCCACCACCACCCAAAGATCTCTCTCCTGATCTGTCACAGACAGCTCAGAACTCATCAGCCTATATGTGAAGTTTTGATTTTTGCCCCAATGTGCATGTCCTTACACTTACTGACATTGAAGCGCATCTGCCATTTTGCTGCCCATTCTGCCAGTCTGGAGAGATCCTTCTGGAGCTCCTCACAATCACTTCTGGTCTTCACCACTCGGAAAAGTTTGGTGTCATCTGCAAACATAGCCACCTCACTGCTCAACCCTGTGTCCAGGTCATTTATGAAGAGGTTGAAAAGCACCAGTCCCAGGACAGATCCTTGGGGCACACTGCTTTTCATTTCTCTCCATTGTGAAAATTGCCCATTGACACCCACTCTCTGTTTCCTGGTCTTCAACCAGTTCTCAATCCATGAGAGGACCTGTCCTCTAATTCCCTGACTGTGGAGTTTTTTCAGTAGCCTTTGGTGAGGGACCGTGTCAAACGCCTTCTGAAAGTCCAGATATATAACATCTACGGGTTATAACGACCGTACAGGGTTTTTCTGAGCAACTCCAGCACAGAAGGCCCCACTTCAGAAAAAGAAGCTGGTTTCCTGTGTGGGTCACCAGGGAATGATATGCCTAGTCCAGTTGTGCCCATGGGAGTCCAACCTGTCTGCCCACCAGCACTGAAAGGGTTACCCTGCAGCCTAGTCTCCTCCTAATTGACAGGCTCTATTTTTTCATTCCTTATTACCCTCTCACACGCCTGATGCGATTATATTACCGGAACTGACACAGCTGGAAGCAGCAGCCATCCGTGGAGCCTCAGAGGAGGTGATGCAATTTCATTTCCATTGATCAGAAATCAGCCAGGCAGCAAATGATGGGAAGTCCCATTCAAAGAAAGGCTGGGCCACAAGGCCAGAGTCTGGTCTCCACCCAAGGTGTGTCAGATAGAATGAGTAACAGCCCTCCCACTGCAGATGCCACTTGCTGCCCACACCCGTTCTTGGTAGGCTGCAGAGTCCCAGGCAAGCAGGCAGGTGGCTGGAGGTGCGTTGACAGCCCAGTCTTGGGCCAATCCAGAAGACCTGAGATTGTTGGAAGGACCCCAGAAGCAACAGCATCAGCCCCAGGGACAAGCAGCTCAAGGCACCAAAAACAAGGTGGAGCAGGGAAATGGCAGGCTCCAGTTGCCCTCAATCCACTCAAAGCCCCATTAGAAGGCTCAAGCTCCACCAAGTGTCCACTTTGCCTCTCACTCTCAAGCTTGATGAGCAACTGTCAGGGCAAGCATCAGAACTGCCTTGCCTCGTTGGTTTCTCAATAAATGCCAGCACTGCCTGGGCCATAGCGTGCTTCTCTATCCAGGCCCCTCCAGGGAAAGCCAGCCTCCACAGCAGCCCAGGGGTTAACAGAAGCTGACCGCAGTTCCACAGCTGTTAAGGTAATCAATACCACTGAGATACTAAAGCAGCATAAGCTGCATTATTGATTGCCAAGCAGATGATAAAACTGTTTATTATGATAATTGCAGGACCCCTGCAAGAGAACCTACAGCTGCCTTCAGCCAGTTACAAAAAGCAATAAAACACTGGTCAACTGAAGCCTGGAACAAAACATACATCAGAAGAGCACTGCTGGATCAGGCCCAGGGCCTATCTAGCCCAGCTTCCTCCCTAGATGCCTCAGGGAGAACTCTAGACAACATACCTACTGCCACCCCTTTGCATCTGGCATTCAGGGATAGCCTAACCACAACTCGGAGACTGCATAGAGTCATTCTGGTTTGTAATCTGCTATGGACTTTTCCGCCATATATCTGTCTCATCCCTTTTAAAGGTATCTAGGCTGAGTGCCATAACAACATCCTGTGGCAAGGAGTTCCAGAAATTAATTACATGCTGGGTAAAGAAATATGTCCTTTTGTCTGAAATATGAAATAGTCACAGAAATATGTCCTTTGATTCTGGTGTTATGTGAGAGGGAAAAAGAACATCCCTCTATGCACCCCACACATAATTTTATATGTCTCAATCACACCCCCACCTTGGTGCTTTCTTTCTAGACCAGGGGTGCCCAAACCCCAGCCCTGGGGCCACATGCGGCCCTTGAGGACTCTCAATGCGGCCCTCAGGGAGCCCCCAGACTCCAAGGAGCCTCTGGTCCTCCATAGTCTTGCTGGAGCCCATGCTGGCCTGATGCAACTGCTCTCAGCCAACTGTTCGACCTCTTCCATGAACTGTGGGACAAGGGCTCCCTCCACTGCTTGCTGTTTCACATCTATGCAGCAGTGGCACCAAAGGAAAGGTTGGCCTTGCTTTGTGCAAGGCCTTTTATAGGCCTTGAGCTATTGCAAGACCTTCATTCATTCATATAAGTTCCTTCTCTAATATATTCATTTATGTAAATTTATTCAAATTTGAAATGTAAATGAATTTTTTTCCCCGGCCCCCAACACAGTGTCAGAGAGATGATGTGGCCCTCCTGCCGTAAAGTTTGGACACCCCTGTTCTAGACTGAAGAACCCGAACACTGTAGCTTTTCCTCATAAGGGAGATGTCCCAGCACACAAATCACTGCGGTCACTCTGTTTTGCACCTCTTCTAGTTCCACTACAGCTGGCCCTCTGTATCTGCTGGAGATTCATTCTAGGAACCCCTCCCCCCATGGATACCAAATTCTGCAGACAGTGAAATCAGTGGGGGTAGGGAGCCCTGTAACGGCAAACAGGAAATGCCTTTCAGAAGTCTCTGGGAGAAGTCTTTCTGAAATGCCTTTCAGAAGTCTCTGGGACTTACAGAGAGGCCATGTGCAACCTCCCTGCACCTCAGAAGGCTTCCCGGACATGATATTCACTTCTGGTCATGTCCGCCAAGGTCTCTGGGGCCCTCCATCTTTGGCTGGGCATCCACGGATATGGAGACCTCACTGCATATTCTTTTTGAGATGTAGCCACCAGAACTGGACAAAACACTCCAGATGTGGACTGATCACCTTTGGCTTTGACTCTGACCCCCCCATCCAGCCATCAACTGACAAGCAGCTTCTTTTGCTGGACAGAACAGAAACTGTTCTAAAGTCTTGCACAGGATGCAAAATACTGGCAATTCTTTCCTGCCAGATGGGTGGAAAACTCCACAAAAGACCAGAGGCCCAGCCAGCCACTGCAACATCTGCTGCTCTCAGAGGTGAGAGGTCATGTGAAGGTGACAGACATGCTGTGAAGCCACATGTGTCCTCCCCGACCTGGGCACCTAACAGAACTCGGAGGGCTCCACTGTGCCGCAAGGCAGCCAACCTCCTCTTCAGAACAGGTTTCACTGAAACAGCAACACCAGTAACGCCTCAAGTAAGAAGCCTGGTGGGGGCCCTTTCAGCCCCCTGCCCAACTCAACTGCCAACTCTTCCAAGGGCCTCAAGTCTCAGCCCCATGATGAGGTCTGCTGACACCCTTCACACTACAGCACATGTGCCCATCTCTCCTCCAAAGGCAGCTCAACGATCCCAGGAAAGGGTTGAGATAGGCCTCTTAAGAGAACACCCTTTCCTGGGATGAGCAGAGTCTACTTGTGCGCTGTTTTTCAAGCACTGGTCTGGATGCAGGCTGTACTTTTGACACGAACTCAATGGGATTCTGGGACTCAGCCAAGTCCTGTGCCTTGGCTTCACACCTGACATGGATGGCAACAGCAAAGTTGAGTTGGCAAGAATTTGCCTTACTGTTTTTATGTCCAATTCTGTACATCACTCTCCTCCTTGGTAAAAATAAATGTCTCTTTAAAGTAGAAAATGACACTAGTCACACAAGCTGCTGGACTACTAAAACAAAGCAGGAAGGTGGTTTGGAGAGCTCCCAAATGAAGGCGGGGCACGCTAAATCCCCCTCCCCCAGCTCCTGGCACCAGAGGCATCTTTGCCTGTCTGATCAGTTTTCACTAACATTGTGAAGGATAGCAGCAGGGGGTGAGCAGTCACCAAGCAAGCCATGTAAGAGCCACACTGGTTGCTCCAAAGGGCTCTGGTCCCCTCCATTTAGACCAGACCTACCTGGGCCCCTGTCTCTCTTCAGCCTCTATTTGCCTAAAACAGTCTTCACCGTTTAGATGGCCTCCCTTGCTCTCACTACTCAAGAGGTCTGACCTAACCTCCCCTCCTCCCCTCCAGCACCAACTGGCTCCCTTCTAGGCCACTTGGATGATATTCATTAAGAGGACAGGAAAGTGTTTGGGGCACAGTAGCTTCCTGCCCAAGCAGCTGTTTGTGTGCCTGCATGCTCCATGCAGATCACAAGGACCCCTGAACGGATGCAAGGCTTGGATAGGAGCTACAACCAGCAGCAGCTGCAGGGGACTCCAGTACCCACACATTCTAGGACAGACTGAAAAAACTCCCAACCACATCTGCAGGGGTCGAGTACCAAGCAGAAAAGTGGTCCAGCAGCACCTCCAGAGACCCCAAGATAGATGGGCTTCTGATGTTCTAGCCCTCCACTGCTAGCTCATGCTGATCGCACTGGACATTTTCTGCCAGCCCACATAACTTTTGCAGCCACAGTTCTGGTCTGCCTTTGTAAGCTCTCTGCCAGCTCCTGCCTCTGCATCACCATCACTGGACGGCATTTTGGCAAGAGGCCCCCAGGCTGACCTTTGCTGGCAGTCTTCAGGCTCTCTGTGTAAAGTGATCCAAGGCTAGGAATGGTAATTAGCTCCAGAGCAGTAATTGCCGCTTCCAGCTAAGCTGGACCAAGACAGCAAATATTCTCCAGGGGCCCTGCTAAGGACCCCAACCCACACACAAAGGCATCCGGCTGCACTCAGAAGAGACTCAGCAACATTTCTGCAAGGGAACAGCACTTCCTACGAGTTTAATTAAAGAAGTTAAACAAATGGAAGTGCTGAAGACAAGCAGGGCCACCCTTCCCACTGCAAAGCAGGGTTTGCTCAGTCAAGAAAAGGCCCTGGAGTAGAAGCCTCAACAACACAAGGCTCTTCTCCCTTCCTCCACACAGATTGATCCTGGATGTGCAGCTAGATTCCAGGAACTCATACCTGGGATGGAACCCCCACGCATGCCTTCTGGAGTCCCAACCACACAACGGGTCTGGCCTGAACTGCCAGTTGCGCTTGTTCTTTGAGACCAATATGGCAGCCATTCAGCCAGCTTCTCTGGAATGACAGCCCAACTGGCTGGCTGGGCATTCCCTCACAGAAGCCCCAACTCTGCATTCCAGCCAGGAGCACCCCCTTCCCCTTGCCACAAACGGACACAAATTGCTTTCCCAATATTTGTCCACAGGAGAACCAATGGCCTCCGGGCAGTCCAAATGCTCATTCAACAAGAAGTAAAATGAAAAGGAGCACACTCCAATCTTGGCTACTTGCTTTTCCCTCCACTCTCAACCACAATCATGCTCCTGCCCCACCAGCTTAAGATCAAGACCACTTCAGGACAAAAGCCAGGTCTAAGGAACCAATTCCACCACTCTACATGGGCTACGAGACTTGAGCACTCTTTCTGGCCAGCAGAAACATGAACTCTGCATTGCCCACTAGGGCCATGCAGGGTTTTGAGCATGGTGCAGAAGCAGCCTGTGCTGATGGGCTCCCTTCCAGCAGTCAAAGTCTCGCCCAGCCACTTCAGGCCAGGCCTCTTCATCATGGACAGAGCTTCAACTGGCAGGTTCCTGAGCGGCCCAGTGTTTGTACGTTATCACCGGAAGCAGCCGATCAGGCCAGGACACAGCCAAAGCACCCGCCCTGGTAAGGCTAGGGAATACAACTGTTACCCTGCACATGCCCGATCTCACCTGATCTCGGAAGCTAAGCAGGGTCAGGCCTGGTTAGTACTTGGATGGGAGACCGCCTGGGAATACCGGGTGCTGTAGGCTTATACCATAGTCTTTCAAGACTAAAGGTTGCCAACCAACAACAAGGGCCCAATGCTAGTGCTTCCAGCTCCTCTCCTTTCTCTGCTCAGGCTGCCAAGTCCTGAGAGGTGATGGCGCAATGCAGGCTCCAGCAGCAGCCCCAGGCCATCTGCTTTCTCCCAGCCTCTGCAGCACCTCCAAGTGTGTAATGCAGGATGCAGCTGGCGGGCAGCCCATTCAGATTTCTTAACAGGGCTGTGATCTCAGGTTTCCAGGAAGACCTTTCATGCCTCAATCACCACTGAGGGAAAACAAAACCAGCACTGCTTGTGTCAATGCAGGTTGCTGCAGTCCCACGCTGAGAGGGCCTTCACCAGCCCAATGCCTTGCACACCTCTGCAAGGTGACTTGCAGGGAGACCAAGTCAGAAGGCAGCCAGCGTACCACTCTTCCATGCCTGGTCAGCCACATCCCCAAGCAAGCACTCCCAGAGTTCCACAGTGGAAAACCACCCTCTACACTTGCTGCCTGCCACCTGCTTGGACATGGAGCGGTGCTGTGCCAGAGCTGCTTGTGAGCAGCAAGCCTCATCCATCCAAAGACAGGTGGGCTCCCTGCCTCAGAAGCCTGATGCTGGAGTGGTCTGGAGCCATCTCGAGGCATTCAGCCTGGCTCCCAGGGACCATCCAAAGGCAGATTTAGAGCCCTTGCCTCAAAGGAGGAAGCTGGAAACTGCATTGCCACAAGCAGCCCTCAAGAGGTTGATTTCCTAGCATCACAGTTGGCCCCATCATGGCCCAGCTGCCTCCCCACCTCCCAGCAGCAACCCAGGGTTCAGAACAGCAGGGGTCCAGAACAGCAGGGGACTAGCCAGGGCTCTAACGGAGCATCTCAGCCATCTAGTGGTCACAGTCGCCAACATTTGGAATCCAAGTCTGCTCTTCTGCAAACCAGCCCCAAGGAGGGCAAAAGACAATTTACTAACATGGCCCCAGACCCCCACAAAAAAAATACACCTTTATTTATACATATATGAAAAAGGTCACACTGTGCACAGGATTGAGGAGGTGGAGAGGAAGGGGTACAGGCACATTCACAAAGACCACAGCTCTAGGGTGACCAGATGTCATAACCACAAAAGAGGACAAGGCACCACAAAAAGTAGGACATCCAAGAAAAATGTAGGACACGACAAGATAAAAGCTAAAAACACTCGCATATTGATTTCATGTGGCTAAATACTATAAAACTATACAGTATTGCATATAATTTATTAATTACAAGAAGCCTATGCACTGCCTGCAGGGGCCTGTTCACAGGGAAAAGGAGAATATTTAAGTTCTTTTCCAGGACATGAGGCTAAAAAAGAGGACATGTCCTGGAAAAAGAGGACATCTGGCCACCCTACACAACTTGCCACAGACACAGATGGGGGGGGGGTACTTGGATGCCACACACACATT